>NC_136761.1:18119700-18797200 GCF_936440315.1 Barbus barbus
GCGGAGTGAGAGCGAGGCTACACCCCCACTCAGGTGAGCCTCCATCTCAGGCCTCCGCCACGAAGTCAAAAAACTCCCGAAAAACGAAGCGTAAAAATACTCAAGTTTAAATTAATCAAATTTATACACAAAGCAAAAGAAAGCCAACAATAAATAAATAGATAGAAAAAAACTGAAAAAATAGAAGAAAAACCAAAATCGCTCTCTTCACCCGTTTGGTGCTCCCATAACCCAAACCCCCAGCATGCAAAGCGAGAGAGAGAGAGAGAGAGAGCGGCAGTGCGTGAGAGATATGTATACTTGTATGTGATAAGGGTACAGTGAACCAGTGTTGCCAGGGTCGCGGTTTTTCCGCACAATTGGGCTATTTTGAAAATACAGTCGCGGGAAAAATTACAGAGCCGTGGGTTGCGTTTTTTGGGCTCCTTTTAAAATGTACCGTGGCTGCCCAAAATTTATGTGTATGTGTACACATGTGACCGCAAAAGGAAGTTATTACAAACACCCGATGGTGGTTTAAAGTGAGTTCTGAGTAAAGGGGTACTATTAATCTCATAAATTGTCTTATGTAGGATGATGCTAATATTAGCTCTAATGCACCTGCAGAACAGGTCCAATTCTTTTTCATACCACATTTTATCATAATACTTAATGTAAGGTTGCAAAAAAATGTTTTGTTGTATTTATTTAGAAATACTTTTGATAATAGTTGGGTAAATGTGTACTGGGATTGAAGGGATGTGGCTTGGTAAACGTTTTATTGCCAGTATAAAGGCTGATAATGGCTGAATAAAAACAAAATAATAATAAGGATTATGTCTCATACTTTGCGGAGATGTGAAAGGTTCTGCTTCCTTAAACTAGTTTGTCATGCATTCCTTTATTTCAACACATTTAAATAAACTCCATCTCCATCAACTCCATCATCCTCCATCAACTCCATCATCAAGTTTGCTGATGACACCACGTGATTGGCCTCATCAGAGACAACGATGAGACTGCCTACAGGGAGGAGGTACAGCACCTGGCTGCATGGTGCGCTGACAATAGCCTGCTCCTCAACACCAGTAAGACAAAAGAGCTTATTGTGCACTTCAGGAAGAAGAAAAGTGGCACGCATGACCCCATCCACATTAATGGGATGGTTGTTGAACGTGTCTCCAGCTTCAAGTTCCTGGGAACCCACATCTCGGAGAACCTGACCTGGTCCACCAACACATCCAGCCTAGTCAAGAAGGCTCACCAACGGCTCTTCTTCCTTAGGACACTGAAGAAGAACCACTTGTCTCCAGCCATCCTGGTGAACTTCTACCGGTGTGTGATTGAAAGCATCCTGACCAACTGTATCACAGTCTGGTATGGGAACTGCTCAGTTGCTGACCGCAAGGCACTGCAGAGGGTGGTGAAAACCGCCCCAACGCATCAAAGCTCGTGGCATTCTTAAGGACTCCTCTCACCCTGACCATAGACTGTTTAACTTACTGCCCTCTGGGAGGCGCTTCAGGAGCCTCCGAACAAAGACCAGCACACTCAGGAACAGCTTTTTCCCTACAGCGGTCTCCCTACTGAACTCTGCCCGATGATACCCCCTCACACACCACTACAAACTCTGCACCCCTCCCCATCACTAAATCGGTTTAAAAAATAAAAAAATAAAAATCCATCTACACACTGAGTACTATGTACTGGAAATTATTATTTTCTATGCACTTTCAATGTTCATTGCACTAGTGTTTATATATCTTAATGTATAGCTTATTCATATCCATTTGTAATTATGTTCATAGTTTTTGCTCATAGTGTACATACATTTACTGCATAATCCATCTGTATAGTATGTTCATATCACCCATCTGTATATCATACTGATAGTATTTAAAATTTGTAAATTATGTCCATAGTACTGCCTTATCTGTATATTTCTGTACACATGTAACATTGTAGGCACTGTATATCCTGTACCTCTGCTTATTGCACTTCTGGTTAGATGCTAACTGCATTTCGTTGCCCTGTACCTTACATGTGCAATGACAATAAAGTTGAATATAATCTAATTTACAGGTAAATCCTAGAATTTTAAATTTGTGATTAATCGTGATTAATCACAGTCCAGGACTAACACGATTACATTTTTTAATCGATTGACAGCACTAATATATATATATATATATATATATATATATATATATATATATATATATATATATATATATATATATATATATACATACACATATATATATACATACACATATATATATACATATATATATACATATATACACACACACACACACACATACATACACACACATACATATATATATATATATACACCGTGCCCTCCAAAAGTATTGGAACAGTAAAGATAAAATTGCTCTGTTGGCTGTGGAGTCAAGACATGTACAAATATGATTAAAAGATGAATATGAGACAAAACTACAGAATGTCACATTTTATTATTGGGTGTTTCAGCACATACATGTTTTACCAGCTAAGAAGTTCAGCACTTTTAGGGTTTCATCCCCTATCTGATGTGAGCATAAGTATTGGAACAGTTGCCTCACAGCTCTTTCTAAGTGATCAGCTGTGTCCTGTTGCATTAATTCTTCAGAAATTAAAAGCAGGGAATGTGTCGTATCAGTTATATCCATTACGTCTGCATTCTGAATCTTGCATTCGATGATGACACACACAAACCAGGATGAAGACGAGGGAGCTGACTTTGAGAGAAAAGCAAGCAACTTGGATGCTAAATGAAAAAAAAGGAAGTCAATTAGAGCTATAGCAAAAACAAAGGGCATGGAGAAATCAAGAGTTTGGAAACCACCAGCGACACCAGCAGCCAACAACTACCTGATCAGCTGAGAAAACAACAGTAGTTGATGACAGACAAATCATAAAAGCTGTGAAAATGAACCCTAAAAGACGTGTCTGTACAATCACCAACAACTTCCAGAAAGCTGGGGTGATGCTCTGACAATCTACTGTCCTCAGGAGACTTTGACATAGAATAAAAGAGACTACACAGAAAGATACAAACCTCTGACCAGCATCAAAAATAGAAAGGCAAGATTAGAGTTTGCAAAAAAGCACAAAGGTGAGCCAGAAGTGTTTTGGAACTGTGTTTATGTACCGATGAGACAAAGATGAACCTTTATCTAAGTGATGGGAAAGCAAAAATGTGGAGAAAAAAAAGGGAACTGCAAATGATCCCAAGCATACAGCCTCATCTGTATGGCTGTCTCTGGAACAGGCTCTCTCAACTTTACTGATGACTTAATGTATGATGACAGTAGCAGAATGAATTTGGAAGGTACGAAATCATCTTGCCTACCAATATTCAAGAAAATGCCACCAGATTCATTGGGAACTGCTTCATATTGCATCAGGTCAATAACCTAAAACACCCTGCCAGTTTAGTCAAGGAATTTATAAGGGAAAATAAATGGAAAGTCTTAGATTGCCCAAGTCAATCTCCAGATTTAAATCCGATTGAACATGAATTTCACCAGCTGGAGAGGAGAGTAAAAGCAGAAACTCCTCAAAAAAAGCAACAATTGGAATTGGCTGCATTAAAGGCTGGGAAAAGCATTTCAAAGGATGACCAAGAGTCTGGTGATGTCTATGGGTCACAGACTCACTGCTGTGATTGTGCGCAAGGGAAATGCAACTAAATAATAGCTTTTAATCTTTTATATCTGCCTTATGTTCAACTGTCCCATTACTTATGCTCACATCAATGATTGGGATGAACTCTAAAAGTGCTGTTCCTTTTATTTGGTAAAACATGTATGTGTTGAATCACCCAATAATAAAATGTGACATTCTGTAGTTTTGTCTCATATTCATCTTTTAATCATATTTGCAAATGCCTTGACTCCACAGCCAACAGAGCAATTTTGTCTTTACTGTTCCAATACTTTTTGCCTTGAATATACTAACTATAATATATATATTATAGTTAGTATATTCAAGGATTTCAATGACCTCTCATAAAAAGAACTTTAATAATATTTATAATATTTATCCGCACAGGAGAGATTTGATGTTTCAAAACAAAGGAAAATATATATCGGTATCGGCATTGGCTATCACAATTTTTAACCATCTGCAGGTTCAGGTTTGTGATGTAATACAACAGGTAGAACTGCTGCAAGCATCCATCCACTGTTTTTTTTGTGGGCAGGGAGGTGCAACGGAGCAGCCCAGGAGGGATGAACTCCATGAATAAGTAAAGGGGAAAGTACAATGCCACTCTGATTTCATGGTTGCTCCCCATGTCCCAGCCCTTCCTTGAGACTCAGCACATTTCTTCCTATCCTCCCAGGATGATCAAAACACATTCTAATTAGCACTGCCCTTGATGGAGGTGGATGGTAATGGATGAGACAGGAAAGTCGAGAGCTCCTCTGCCCAGAGGGAAGCTCGGCCTGGGGAGGCAGGCCATGACCGCTTCTGACCTTTACCTGGGCAACATATTTTTTACAGGCCGGCTGGCACAGAGGTATTACGGGATGCAATCATGTGTGTCAGGAAGCAGTGGCTAGTCAACATGGGATTGCTAGCACATATCTCCTATCCAAACATTTTTTTTTAAAGTGAAAACCAAGATTATGTTGCTGAGGTGTATAAAATATTTAACATAATATAAACAAAACCCCTTACGTGGCTCTGTGCTGCCAGAACAGATGAAGAATTGTCATCATGATTATCTTGGAAGATAATGTCAGGTCAAATCAAAATTGACATCAAAATTGCATTCTACAACACCCTTGAGCAATGGATAGATTGCATACAGTAAGAAACTGCACAAGACAGCAGGGGGAGAAAATAAATAAAACCAGACGGATATTGGGAGCATGTAAGACAAACATCCTTCTGAATCACATCAACAGATTCAAGCTAATGCCAAATTGTGACTCAGCTTGAAGGATACACAGGACGATGCAATTAAGATTGATCAGCAAACAGTTGCAGTTTCAATTTAAATTTGTCAAGACAGTATTTGGAATTAGCATAACAATGATGGAATACAGGACAGTTAACTTTGGGCAAAAGCGGAAGTATTGTATAATGTGATCAAAGCTGAGGTCAGATCAAAAGAGCTCAACAATAAGGATGATCCGCTGGCCCACAGCCAGTTGACAGAACTGTTACATGCCCTACTTTGCCAGTGCTGTGTAAAAGATTAGCCCTTATTTTAATTGAGCTTTTAGGGAATCTATTCTCAAGATTCAATATTGATATTTACATGATTAATCGATATTAATCAAAACGTCCAATTTATACCTTAACGATACCTCATTAACGACTTGTCCAGCAAGCATTAAAATCAGTACGTTATCTCTTAACAATTCAGTTTTATTCCCCGTGGCCACAGTAATAACACAGAATTGATTAGGTAAATTTTGAGCATAGGTAACGTGATCTTTGGCAAATAGTTTAAGACTTGGAAATCACACAGCACCAGACAAAGATTTCTTAATAAACCAAAGTTTATTTGCTACTCTACAACACTACTAAGCTAGCATAACACAAAACATAATGCGTAACACACAAACACACACATTGCAGGCAATGAACTTGAAGAAAGCTTAAACCAGCACTCTTTTGCTAGTTACTGAAAACTTTGCCCTGAGGCAATTTCAAACAGAAAACTTGTCTCTGCTCTTAAATTACTTCAAACAGTTTCCAGCAGAATTAAGAAGATTTGTTTGATAGTACTTGCTTTAAGTTGAGTTTCCGTCCCTTTCCTGGTTGAGGGAACCCCGGGTGCGGATTGGCTACTGAAATCGCTGTTGCATGATGTCACTAAGGATGCCCTCTTGCAATTGGTTGGTTTCTCTGTGACGTGATGACGCTCTTAGGAAGTCTGTTTCAGTTCTTACGGCTTCAGATGTTAAAGTTTCTTTAGAAGTTTTACTAGGTCTTGATAGTTGTTCAATGCTCGGCCAGATGTTAATGGCTGGAAGCGCTTAACAGTGCGATCAGAGCAGGAACCGAAGTTTCAAACAGCGCGCGAGCAAGCAAAGAGAGCACTCACCAAAGTTGGGTCTCTGTCTTTTAACGGGCAGACTTCAGTCCACCCTTTTGCTGTTTGATCCGATCACAAGTGTCTCTGTAGGGCGGAGCCCCGCCCGGCTCAGTTTTCCGTGCATAAATCCGTTATTGCATTATTTAATAAAATAAAGAGCATATCCTAGCAGATTCCTATAAGTGTTTTAATCATACATTATGATGAGAAAGGTCAATTTCCATCTACACCAAATTATTGCTGACACAACTAGCTTTCATTCGAAATCAAACACCAAGTATTTTGCATACCCAAAGTACATATATCAATTTTATCTATTACGCGGTTAAGGCATAGATTAAACGATCCTTAATTCTAAATAATCACACCAAGCATGTGAAACTAAACAATAGTGATCGGGAAAAATTAGACATCAAAAGATTACAACAATACCATAGATTCCAATAACACAGCAAGCTTAATTTCATGAAATACAACCTGAATATATATTGCAAGTATATTGTATATATTGCTTTTGAGTATATTGCTTTAATAGCAGGAACAATTATAATTTGTTCTTTTTGGAATCCTTAAGCAAGATTTGAGTCTTTTGAGAAGAAAAGGCGCGTTTACTTTGGAATGTGAGGAAAAGTTTGTGAAGATATGGAGATTTCCTTAGCTCGGATGTCGGTTGTAAAACCGTCTCTCCTGGTTGATAACATCATTGAATTTATGCGTTAATGGTCAGGAGATATCCGGGAGGGTTAGTGCTGGAGCCTTTCCAGACACCAAGGTCTTCGTCCTGTTTCTGGTTGAATTATGCTTAAGTGATAAGAAACAATTGTGAAGTCCTGTTTTAAATACATTCCAGATTTTTCCACACATATGTCGTGTGTTTTAGGGGTCTCGTGAGACGTTAAGGAGAGCAGAGCAGGATGCTTGGGAGCGGTGCTGGTCGTTAATTAATTTTACGGCCACAGATAGTGAAAAGAGCAACTTCCTCCGGAATGTGTTGTCCTGTTAATAGGTGTGTGTGTGTGTGTCTTCTTATAATCTGACAAGGTTCTACACTGTGTTGTTGTACATCATGCATTTGGTAAATGTTTGGTTTTCTCTGATGTACTCAGCATTGCTGCAGCAAATTGTACCAATTTAAACTTGTCACCAAGGTAATGTTACAAAGCTGGCAAACATAATTAGGCTTTGTTGAAATGGCAATAATGACTTGTGACATTCATCATCAGAATGTGTCATTTAGAATGCACCGACAATTATAAACCAATCAGTAATGTTTTGAATTGCCATCAATTTCCAGCTGTCATCATAGCTGTATACTTTATAGCTAGGCATTTCAACAAATTAATTAATTAAATTATTTGTAATATCTATCTATCTATCTCTTTTGATTTCCTGGACTCTTTCTGTTCCAGTATCTTTGTGGAGATTTGATGGTTTGGGACTGAGGGAAAAGTATTCTGCAGTCACCAATCAAGGAGGAACTGAACGGTGACAATAACTTTCTCAAGCAATTCAGGCAGAACTGATTGCTCTTTTCAATCAAGTATATAAAGAGTGCCAGTTCCAACATTTGTAGATGGATATGTGATTATTAAATGTGTGTGTGCAACCTTTTGGAACAGATCTTGATGCAACAGGAAGAAATCACCTGATTTGGTCTTCCCTCATGCGTGTCGGGACAAAGTACACTACCCAAGCGTAGAGATCAGGCAAGAACATGGGACATGTGTTGGGAAGCTTATCAGAACTACATACATTGAGAGGACCATGAGAAGATCCTGGTGTATGATCAGAGTATGTGAGCTTTACACAAAGCTCAAACGGCAGAGACCAGCAGGGTGTAATTCCGTGTGCTCCTGTGGGCACGGGCAGACTGGGACAAGATAGGGTTTGCAGCGCACCATTGCTCGTGTTCTGGTGTGCAACTCTGCCCACCTAAAAAAAAGCCACTTTGATGGGGAGACGGGGATAAAGTGGAGGAAGTATTATTCTTAAGAGACAAAAATGTACTGTTCTTTGTGAGAAATATGGAGTGAGAGACAAAAAAAGAGACAGAAAGCCCAAAGGTTACTTCTGAGCCGCACAGAGGAGGGTTAAAAAGAAAAGCAAGAACTTAAGAAAAGAGAGGTAGCAGGAATTGCAGAGCATGAGAGGTGGTGTCTAAATGCGGCTCAGGGTTAAGGTGAGCTGTGCTACCATGTTAAAAAGTAGAAAAAAATTCATGTTCTCTCACCACTTTGACATGAACAGAAAGGTCTCGAAAAGATCATTAGCGAAAACTAAATTATTCATTCATGACTGCTTCAACACTTAACCAGGTGGGACATCTGTATGCATTACATGTAAGACTGCCAGATAAGGCCTAAAAATTTATTTAAAATGCTATGTAAGATTTATTTTTCACAGAATTTCATTTTCAGCATTTGTTTGCCATTAAGCATAATTAGCTTTGATGAAATGGTCAAAAGTTAATATTTACAGTGTACGGGAATCAGTTAACACAGTGTGTAATATATAACTCATTGTGTTATATATAAATAAAATTAGAATTTACACTTTAAAATTCACACTTTAAAATGCATCATAAATTGAGTTATTAATAAAACAGTGGCATTCTTTAAACAGCGACTTTCTTTAAAATTCATAGTAATTAACAACACATATATAGCGGCGCAGCTTTTTTTTGCTGCAAGATTCTGACACCGGCTTACAGTGGCATTCACTCTAATGAAATAAATCAGAGCCACAAACTGCTTAACTCATTCCAAATTAGATAAAGACCATGCACAAAGAACTGATTCTCTCTGAAATGTGTCTCTTCAAAAAATTAAGCTTGTGCATTCAGCCATCTACCTTGACAAAGATACAGCTGGTCTATTCAACAGTGACCGCATCCTTCACAACAAAGCACTAAATTACTTTTATTAGATTAGATAAGCAATTAGGTAACTAACAAAGTAAATAAAGCTCATGGGCTTCAACCAAACAGTTCCAAATGGAATTAAAGACAAATTAGCTTATTGACAGGAGAAATTACGCCACTGCCGGGATAAGCATGCCTGTATTTTTTTTTTCCCCTGACAGAGATGAACACAGACAGACATTGCGAGTGACAATAATACGGGAGATTATTGCATTCACTGAGGGTCTTCATTTTCAAATCTGTTTGAAATGAATGAGAGTTAAGAAACCAGATATTTAAATTCGCTGAAATCTCCCTCAGCATAGTGGGAAGCACTAAAGCTCTTAATCACTGCAAGCCATAATAAGAATCCATTCCACAATGTCAGAATGGCTGTGTGAGACGCCACCATCCCTGCTAAGCTACCTCCCCATTTGGACTCTTAACCTTTCCTGTCAGCCATACTGTGGAGCATATGGGCCCCTTGCGCTTCATTATAGTTCCTTCATCAACCCTCAGAACTGCTTTGCACCATTCTAATGAAACTTGTCTATTCATGGCGTTGGAAACGGCTGGATTTACACATAGCAGAAGGATTAAGAAAGGCTCTTTGGCCATTAACTAGTTTTATTTCATTCTCTGCAAAAACTCTAATTATAGTCTGCGGGGCCAATTGCGTCCAGTCTCCTGGGTTGATCTCTGTAACATTAGTTCATCTAATTCAAGCCATAAAAAGCCTCAAAGCTCAAGGCTTAAAAGAAGACCACTGGAGAAAACCAATAAAGGATTTGTTGAACACTATAAAACAGCGTGATTTAGCTAGACGGAGTGAGGTATATATGAGGGTAAATATCTGAAGGTCACACCTGACAGAGCCCCATATTTTTCAAGAGGACGCTGCTGATATCTGCAGATCAGGGGTGATAATGTCTTCACAAAACAAAGCTGGGTGTTCAATTAACCAGGCTTAGCACATTTAAAGGGAATTCTGTTTGATTAAACATGATAATAGCTTATGGGTGGGAAGAAATAAAAGGATAGACTTCTGGATAAAAATAAAGCGCATCTTTATCTTGCCTGAAACAAACATGCAGCTAAACTGAATTACATGGCATTATCACCAAGCCTTCCAAACTGACAGCAATAACGCCATCACAAACATGCCAGAAAATTGAGTCATTTAACTAAAATATTACATTGTGCTTTAACAGCAAGCAGACAGAAAAGGTTGAAAGAATTGAATTCCTTATAAAAATCACTTTATTTTCTATCAACAAGAACATTCTGTGCTGAATGGATGCTCTACATTTAACTAAAGTACGGCTATTGTAGCGGCCATTGTGAAATTCTCTGCAAAAAAAAAAACAAAAAAAACAAACGCTGCAACTATCATCAAGGATAACCCTCTGTTCTAACACTTATTTGTATGCAGTTTACAGGGAGAAAAAAAACAAAAAAAAACAAATCACCTCATCAACTCATATGACTTACAGTAATTTTCATGATGTCAAGCACTGCAACTGTATTAGTGTCCTGATATAACTGGAGGTTTAGTCACGTAATATGCTACACAATACTGCTAAGGCCATGTAGGATATCACAGACCGAATCAGACAAAGTTAATATTCGATCAGAACATCGAAACATGAGAAGCTGAGATTCCACAGAGAGGCCACAAGAAAACAGGACAAGGTTGTAAATTAGATTCCTAGCTCCAACTAGTCTGAAGCAAGCAAACTAACCAGCAAGCCTCTTTCACAGAACAGCTTACAACCTAGAGACAAAAGAACACTTATTGATAATTCCAATTCAGGAAGGAGACTGTCAAATTTGGGGCAAATAACCAAGACTGATGGTCAAAGAGATGGCCATCACATGTTCCGCGATTGAATTCACGAGCTTCCTTAGACTGACTTCTCCCCCACATAGAAGACAGACCAAACCAAAATTCCTTTGTCTAAAGAACATGCCTTCATTCTCCATAGAACTACACAAAGACTTTCTTTTTTATATGCACATAAAATCATCCTAAGAGGACATTTCTATGCAGAACCCCATATTATGTTTGTAACCCACATATTAGACTATCATGTTTTAATCAAATATTATGTATGTCTTTTTAATCATTATTGAATAGCTGAAGGATTCATATGCGTGTTTGGTATGTATGAGTTTGAAAAATCATGCTTTAAATGTGTCTTCCAATCAATTCTTTGTCAAATGCATCATAGTCTTGTTATAGAAATCATGTTCAAAAGTATAATTTGCAAGAGCCTGTAATGTTCGGACCTCGGACTGAACAGATAACATGTTGATTTATTAGTTGGCTGGAGGAACAGAGTAACACCCCAAGCAAGGACAGTATCTAATTGGTCAAGACGTCCAGATGGGACGGTCTGAAAGCCGAGTTTAAAAACTCAGGACACCATCAAACTCTCTCTTAGTCACTCTCTCTCCTCTTCTTCTCTTTTGCCACCGCGTTTTGATGCTGCTCTTTGAGCGTGCTCTGGCCCACGTGCCAGCTGCTACCACAATGAGAAGAAAACCACCTAGTCTCATTACCTCCTTGTATTTTTATTCTTTTACTTTAGTTTCTTTTCAAAGTTCAGCTTCAACTGCGCTCGCTTCAAACTTCAACCAGACCAACTCCGCATTTTCAGCCAACGCCCATGACCTCACTTCAAAGACTATTGAACTTCCAGCCAATCAGCAACTTCGGGGAACCCCCTGTCTGCAACGACTACGACACAAAGGAAACCCCTTAACACAGGCAATGCAAGCAAGTACCTCCAGGTTCTAACTGAACTGGTGTCTTTAATATAAATTTTAGCCTCATTGAGAAACTGAAAGCGAGGGTTAAATAAGTGATTGATGGTTGTTCGGGTCTATGCAATTGAACATATTGCTGTAAACTTGGGATTTCACATTTCCATTCTCTTAAACTCATCCTTTCCTTACTTTCTCTCTTTCTGCAACGTGTGAATGCTTGTGTTCATGTGTTAGATTAGTTTGTCTTAGGTTTATATAAATAAAATCTGATTTATATTCAAAAGAGAAGTATCTTGTGTTTTGTGCTCACAAGTTAATGTCTTAATCTGCCGATCTTGTTACAGTGCTATTAAATAGTGTTTTCACTATATTTTGGATTTTAATATCCAGTGCAGAGTTTGTTATACGACTCGTTCAGTGATCAGCTGTAAAACAGTGATTCTGTTCAAATTCCCTATAAAATCATAAATTATTCCCTTTGAGCTAAATTAAACTATTTGCTTTAAATTACATATTAATATTAAGTTTTTATTACGTTACAGCCATAAATGCAAATGTAATCAGACAAATAACCAGAATAATTATTTACAACAATTATATTGTGCTCCATTTAAGAAATCCTATAAAAGCAAGCATCCATGTTCATATAAACATACTGCCATTTGATAAAATCAAATTAAATAAATTAAACAAAAATATATATATTCTTACCCTTGCTGGCACTTTCAACATGCTCAAGCTCATCAGGGAACTTCAGGACCTCAGGATACTTTTCTTCACATTTCTCGGCCAGAAAGTGCAGAAGAGTTGTATTCTGGTCTGTTGACTTGGTGTCACGAAGCTGCAGAGAAAAGATTTAGAAATGAGTCATGAAATTGCAGGTAATATAGTAATTTTAATGATTAAACATTTAAGAAAACCACAACTTTGAATAAACTATTCATGTACATCAATCAGATACTTAAATATTTATTCAGCTAATTCATTCACACAAGAAGAAAAAATGACAAAATAGCATGTTAGTGATAGATAGGGAGAATGACTGACAGGACAATGATTAGATATGTAAAACTACAGAATGATGGGTAGGTAGAAAGAACGATATATACAATGGCAGAATTATGAAATAACAGAACAATAGAAAGACAGACAGAAAGGCAGAGAGACAGACAGACAGCCAGACAGAGAGACAGACAGACAGACAGACAGATAGACAGACAGACAGACAGACAGACAGAGAGACAGACAGACAGACAGACAGAGAGACAGACAGATAGCATTTGAATATTTCAGCATGCTAGTGTATATCCACAGAGCAACATGTGTTCAGCTGAATCAAAGCAGGATCACATCAATATATTTATGCATCGACAGCACTTCAAGGTGTTTGTGCAGAAATCTGACAAATAGGTGTGTCAATAAAGTTGAAATTGGTTGGAGCAGAGTGCACAGAGGCATATTTTCCCCTGTTTACTTATTCACCACATTTAATTTGAAAAGGAGCTTTTTCCCCCCAAACCACAAGCGTTCTTTGTACAAGATTAAGGTGACATGAAAGAAATGAAATATTTAGATCAATACACTCCACTCACACTCTTGCTGCGGGCTGCTGTAGTATACGCAATAAAATGCCTGAATTTCATTTTAACATCAGTCCATATCAAGGATCAGATAAACTGGACCAGAGTTAAACAACCTACATTAAGTTAGTTAAATAAAATGAAACTGCACCACAGAAATGAAACCTCTTTTGATTAGAACACCACAGCTTAGATTTTTTTTTTTTTTTTTTTTTTAGCTTAAAACATTTATAACACACCTATCTGGTAGAAAACTGATTCCCACGAAAAAGGCACATGTTGTTTTTATAAAGCAAGAACCAAGTTCCCTTGGCGACATAAATCAGTTGCTTGAGAACTATAGATATGATAAACCAAACATGTAGCAGTGTTGCTCTTTCTCTCCCTCTCTCCTCCATTTGGAGGGCCATGGCTGCAGGCCCACATTAAGCAGTGCACTGGGGCTGGGTGACCTCTTCACCCTCTCAGACTCAAACAGATTGTTTGCTGTCAAGCCTAGACTCCAGGAAGGCTGCTTTCACACAGAAGATGGCTGCTGAGTCCCGCAGCAGAGCCGGGGAAGGCAGAATGAATCCTCAAGCTGGACTGCACAGCAGATGTGATATTAACCTTTACACAAACTGATGGCAAACTTACGACAGCTGGCACATTTCCCCGCTACACATAATGTCTCCCATAGATTTTCTCTTACAAAATGTCTCTGCAGATAGAGAGGTGAGGAATTGGTTTTCTTCTGGAAGAATGTGGCAGGTAAAATGAGGTAAATTAATAAATGGATGCAGTCTTTTGCCGCTTCTCTCTTCATAAATTGTAACGTGTGTGTTTGTCTTAAACAAATGAGACAGGAGCATCGGACCAAATGTAATATATAAGTTAAAAGAAAAATAATATCAGGCATTACTATGACACCAATCACATGTGTGATTATTTAAAGGTGGCGTGATGGAAAACAAGATTGTCTAATTTACAAACTGCCAAAATATATAATATACTGTATACTAGTGCTGTCAAATGATTAATCACGATCAATTGCATCCAAAAGTCATTGTTTACATAATATATGTGTGTAATGTGTATATATATATATATATATTAGTGCTGTCAATCAAAAAATGTAATCACTTTAATCACAGTCCTGGACTGTGATTAATTGCAAATTTAAAATACTAGGATTTACCTGCAAATGTGTTGAAATAAAGGAATGCATGACAAACTAGTTTAAGAAAACAGAACCTTTCAAATTTCCGCTAGGTATGAGACATAATCCTTATTATTCTTTTGTTTTAATTCAGCCATTATGAGCCTTTATACTGGCAATAAAACATTTACCAAGCCACATCGCTTCAATCCCAGTACACATTTACCCAACTATTATCAAAAGTATTTCTAAATAAATACAACAAAACATTTACTTGAGACCTTACATGAAGTATTATGATAAAATGCATTATGAAGAAGAATTGGACCAACATTTTTTCCCACGACTGTATTTTCAAAACAGCCCAATTGTGCAGAAAAACAGCGACCCTGGCAACAATAATTCGCTGTAACTTTATCACATACGAGTATACATATCTCTCGCGCACTTCTCTCTCTCTCTCTCTCTCTCGGACACATTCTCTCTCTCTCTTCGCATTCGCTTCACTTGTCTAGCCCGGCGCCTCATAATCACACAATCCCTGCATCCCAATGTGCATACTATCCACCCTATCTTCCCTAAATAGTATTGAAAATTACTAATATCACATGGAATTTAAGATGGATAGTGTGCACTTTGGGACGCCGGCAATGATTACCTTCCACGTTGCGATGGCGTTGGGGTCAAACCTTATCAAAAGATTAATTTGTGTTAAAAAAATATTAACGCGGTAAAATTTTTAGATCGATCGCATGTGTTAACGCTGACAGCCCTAATATATATATATATATATATATATATATATATATATATATATATATATATATATATATATATATATATATATATATATATATACACATATATACATACACACAGACACATTTTGAAAATATATACATGTATTTGCATATATGAATACAGTGTGTGCAGAATTATTAGGCAAGTTGATAGTCTGGTCATATTTTTTTCCCCAAGAACATTTTACCAATTCCAAACTGGCTTTATAGACATAAGTTGTGAGTCGTTCAAAAATTTTCGATATTGATACCTGTCAGGGAACTGTTGTGTGTCTGTCATGTGTTCCTGCCCCTTGTGCCCATATTTGGTTTGTTTCCTGTCCTTGTCATATGTAATCATCAGTTAATTCTTGTCTAGCCGTGTTCGTCTCATTAGCGTGTGTATTTAAGTTCCTGACTGTTGAGTTTCGTGCTGTCTGGTCTACTCGTTACTCCCCGGTGTTCCTGTTGATGTCTGTGTCTTGCCCTGCCTTGTCTTGCCCTGCCTTGATGTCAGTAAAAAGTGTTATTTGAGTTTATATCCTCGTCTGCGTGTTCCTGGTTCCTCCCTCGTGTGTGCACCGTGACAGAAGACCAGACCAAAACAGTAAGCGGCGCCCCTTCACCTTGTTTTGTTTTCCGTTTTTGAAAAGTTTTTGGTTTGTTCCTGTTTTGTTTGTCCCTCGCGGCATGGAAGTCGCCACTCGACATCCCGCTTTAGCCCACTGCAAGTCGGCGTGGGAGTTCGGCAGGATTACCGCGAGTGCCGCGAGTCCGCTGGCCGCGAGCCCTGCAGTCTGACGATCGCGGGAGAAGTTCGCCGTTGTCCGCGGCTCATCCAACCCGCCGATCGCGGGAGATATCCGCCGCTGTCCGCGGCTCCCAACCTCGCCGCTCACACCGAGCCCGCCGTTCGCGGGAGTTCACGCCGCCGTTCGCGGCACACCGAGCCCGTCGTTCGCGGGAGTTCACGCCGCCACCTGCGGTTCACCCAAGTCCGCCGTCCGTGGGGAAAGCCAACCCACCGTCGGCGGCTTCACCGTGCCCGCCGTTCGCGGGAGATCAACGCTGCCGTCCGCGGGGAAAGCCAACCCGCCGTCGGCGGCTCCCCCTGTTCACGCCGCCGTCCGCGGCTCCCCCTGTGCACGCCGCCGGTCCGCCTCTGACTCAATGCCCGCCGGTCCGCCTCTGACTCAATGCCCGCCGGTCCGCCGCTGACTCAAGCCCACCGGATTGCCGCTGACTCAAGCCCACCGGATTGCCGCTGACTCAAGCCTGCCGGTCGCCGATACCCTCTCCGTGGATCAAGTCCACATGTCACGGCCAGGAGAGCCGTGTTTGTGTTCGTTGTGCCCACAGGAACATTTTAAACTTACCTTGTCGTGTCATGTCTTGTCCATGGAGACTCGTCTGGGGCAGGCGGCTCCTTGAGTTGTGGCCATGGAGGCCAGTCGCAGCCGCTTGCCCCCCCTGTCGCAGAAGTGGAGGAGGTCGCTGAGGGACCCTGTGAGGGCCCCTGACTCCTCGTCATGCCCAGAGGAAGACTCAGCTTCCTAGCCAGCCCAGGAGGGCTTCTGGTTCCTGTGGGATGTCTTGTTGTGTTTGTCTGACCCTGGAGGGTTTCATGTCGTGTCTTGTACTGTTTTGTTTGTCTAGCCCCGGAGGGCTCCTGATACCCCCTGGATTCCCCATGGAAATTTTGGGGGGGGGTAGTAGAGCTCTGGGTGGAGTGGGTGGGCCGAAGAAGGATGTCATGGCCACAGTTACCACCTGCCATGGCCTCCTGAGCTCCCTGCTCCGCCATGGGTCCTGTCTGTCTGTTCCGCTCTGGAGGTCCCCGTCCTGTGGTCCGTGTCTGTCCTGAGAGGCCTCCAGAGCGCCCACCCCCCCTCCCCGATGGAACTGTTAAGGCTCGGGACGAGCCTTTCGGGAGGGGGGAGTTATGTCAGGGAACTGTTGTGTGTCTGTCATGTGTTCCTGCCCCTTGTGCCCATATTTGGTTTGTTTCCTGTCCTTGTCATATGTAATCATCAGTTAATTCTTGTCTAGCCGTGTTCGTCTCATTAGCGTGTGTATTTAAGTTCCTGCCTGTTGAGTTTCGTGCTGTCTGGTCTACTCGTTACTCCCCGGTGTTCCTGTTGATGTCTGTGTCTTGCCCTGCCTTGTCTTGCCCTGCCTTGATGTCAGTAAAAAGTGTTATTTGAGTTTATATCCTCGTCTGCGTGTTCCTGGTTCCTCCCTCGTGTGTGCACCGTGACAATACCGATACCTTGACTTCGATACCGGTTCCTGAACGATAACAATTTTATGAAATCAGTTTTAATAAGATTACATTATCTCAAAAAAATATATATTTTTAGCTTGCTGACATTTATACAGACTCAAAGCCTCATCTCCTAAGCCACTGCACAAAGGAACAACATATATCCAATGCAATAAATCAGTGCAAATAATTTTAATAAAGTTTAAATAGTTTTCAGTTTACACATCTGCTAGGCTACGTTTACACTAGAGCGTGTTCGTTTTAAAATGCATAGCTCAGACAGAATCATCATTTCTATTCATTTATTCTAGGCTGTTAAAGACTTCAAGAAATTTAAAATCTTCATCCACTTTCATAAGTGGGTGTTTTATTTTCTTTCACCATATGTTTTAATGTTATTAAATTCTGGTGTAGTATGTCTAATTATTTGAATGCATAAAAACAACTTTATTTAAATTTATTCTTAAAATAGCCTTATGAAATGTTTTATTTTTCCTCAGAAATTCTGTGTTCTGTATCTGGTTTTCAAATGAAGGCATAAAACATTAATTTAATTTATCTTTAAATTATTGAAAATCAAAGTTTATTTATTTTGGCAAACAAAGGGGGTTTACTATTAAAAATTAAAACATGGAAGAAATGTTGTGTGATCATTACAAAAAAAAGACATTTTAATTTTAATAGTAGCAGTATGTACTGCCTGCTGAACAATATTAATATATTTCTGCCGCAGTGTCTTCCAAGTTAAACCGAACCTTTATTTTGACGGGTTGCCGTGAATACCTTACAGTTCTGTGTGGATATGATATGACGCTAGATTTACTCAAATCAAATGGTAAAATGCTCATGAAGTGACTCTCAGAGCAGGTCTGGAGATGTTATTCATGTGTTTATGTCCTCATTTGTGAGGCGGCAGATGCTGAAATCACCGCGAGCGCCACGCGCGCTTCAGTCTGTGTATAGTAAACAAACCGCATGATATAAAGAGCGGACTGCTCCTTACACTTTCGAATTGCTCTCACGGATGTCAAACACTGATCAATCAGCGCCGCGTCGCTTCTAGTCGAACGCACCTGGTGCTGCAGGCTTATTGGCTCACTGACGTTGATGAGATTAACCCCTTGGGTATCGAAATTTGGTACCGAACGACAACACGTTTTTCGATACTCGGTGGCATCGAGGCAATTGGTGCCTAAATTCGATACCCAGCCCTAGCTGTGAGTGACTCTTGAAGGACCAGCAGCAAATCCTCTTGTACCACTGTTTGAAGAATTTATCTTCCAGAATCTGGCAGTAAGTTTTGGGAACTCATTTTAGTTCATCTCCTGTCCTGAAAAGTCTGTCTTGCAGGATTGATTAAAAATGAGCTCCTAAAACTTACTGCCAGATAAATTCTTCAAACAGTGGTACAAGAGGGTGTGATGCTGGTTCTTCAAGATAACCAGCATCACATATATATATATATATATATATATATATATACATATATATATACATATATATATATACATATATATATATATACATATATATATATATATATACATATACATATATATACATATACATATATATACATATACATATACATATATATATATATATATATATATATATATATATATAAAATATACAGTATATTGTATATATATATAAAATATACAGTATATTATACAGTATATAATATGTATATTATATACATATACACACACACACACACACACACACACATACATATATATTCATTCATATACTTTATATTATATATAAATTTATTTAATATATAAACAACATTTTTTAAATATATATATGCATGCTGTATATTAAATATATACAGTACACACGTGTAAACAAAAACTTTTATGCTGGATGCAATTAGTCGCTATTAATCTTTTGACAGCACTGATATATATACATGATGTATTTTTTATATTATTAGTTATATTTGCAGCTTTTTAAATAATGTTTAATTAAACAATAAAAAATGTGGCAATTTTTTAAATAAAATTACATTTTAAATTTAATTAAATTATTTAATAATTAAATAAAATACAAAGTTGTGATTAAAATAAATAAAATAAATAAACAACACAAAATGAGTAGAATATATAGAAATGCTTGACTACAGAAATATATAGAGATTTCTGACTATGATCAGAAATGTTGCCTCTCTCACAGGTAATAATTGCCTTATTGTATTTCATAACCCCACCAATCATCTAAGAGCTTGCCAGACTGACAAAGTGCTTACGGTGTTGTTTGTAAAAGTGAAGGTGGAAAACGGTTATGTAAATCTAAATTGTTTTTGGCGCAATAAACCTTGACTAACATCTACACACCTGACTATCAGGCTGTCAACGTTGACAGAATCCCTCGCCGGCCAGCTGCTGGGTCGTGAGTGGATGCTGATGTTTCATTTAATAGCAGGCAGAGATGAGATAAGCCTCCTCTGCCCGAACAGCTGACAGGAGTCTCTCCCCCCCGCTGCATTCCATTACGGCCCATCCCGCGTACATGGCCCATCTTCCCTAATGATCTGGGATTAGTTAAATGATATGCACACCGAAGGATTCATTTATCATTTTGAGATGCAAACAAAGGCGATATATTAATCTAAGCACATTGTGACGTATAATTACCTATTCAAAAGGGTCTCAGAGATCAATAAAGCTTTTAGCCCTGCAAGGCCTTTGTATCCTTTGCAAAGTGAGAAAGCCTTCCTGAGATTATAAAGCAATTGTTTCCAGGTAGGATGAATTGCTGTGAGCTCAGACTGGAGGAGTCACAATTGATTAATCCATTAGGAAAGCATAATTTACCCCCTTGCTTTACAGCCCGTTTAGTGGTATTTATCTATTTATCAGAGAGCACGACTGCACACTTTTCCACATCGGCCACACTAGAGGAATCCCAGCAAAAAATTCCAGCAAATAATCCGTGAATTATTATCGGAATTTCCTGTGGAGTGTTTTCATTTGAAAATGCCACTGTGTTCCAGCATGCATTAGATAAATCGCTTCCAATTTCTCCCTGAGAGATTGGCAATAAATGAGAGCAGACATAGAGACATGCCTCAGCTGCAATCTCCAATATAATACAACACACGCAGCACCTCACAGAGCAGCACCTCGCCGCTAAAGATGAAGCTAGGAAAACAAATGAAAAAAAACATAACAAAACCAGATCCTAAATGCTGGTTTATTTTCTTCTGGAATGACCCTTTCTTCTACGCAGCTGGTTGTCTAAAATCAATATTGGTTCACAAGGATTGGAACAAAAAACAGAGCATGGAAAAACAACAAGAAATCTAAGCAAACAAACACGGAGGTCTTTCTTTTCACTTTAACCGATATCGAACCCATGCAGTGCTCGCACGCCGTCGGTGAGGAGCGCGACATTCGCTGCTGTTTCTGTGGAAGCTGTTGTTTTGTGCGCATTAGTAACGCTCCTCTGACTGGCCGTGTGTGCACATTCACAATAAATATGGGCTGAATTTAAAGTCGGCACCTTTGCAAATTATCTTCAGTTTGATCTACCGATGCCTTCCTGCATGTGGATTAAAAAACACGCTATAGTTAAGGTGGAAGTAATTGTGAATGTTCTAGTGCAGATATCAAAACGGGGAAAGTTGCTCTTGCGCTGCCGACACTGCATCCGAATCCTAATGTTGTTTTCTTTATTTAAACAGAATTAAGTTTTGCACCCGCTCAGCCACGGGGTGTTTACCAATCAGCCAGCACTGAGCTGCTAATGTGCAGAACAGCGACAGAGCAGGCGGAGAGATAATGCACTTTAAAGGCTTTGCCATCCGACGCTGACGACCTCAGCATGCGTAACTGCATGCCTGCCTCCTCTGATTTCCACAGCTATCACAGGAAACAAGCCACACACAGTCTATGTCTTTTAAGAGGGGGAAAAAAACCTCAACCTCAAAAAAAGAAAACACTCCCTTCAAACTTCCTACATGTTAACTAACTTCGTTCTAGTTTTCCTTGTTTGCTATTTGAAGTTGTAAAATATACCATTATCCTCATGAGGCCACCATCAGGTTGAAACTAATAAGCCTGACCCAGTCTTATTTTAGTACCAGATATTGGAGTTTTTTATTTATATTTTGAAAGAGTTTTTTATATTTTCTTTTTTAAAGTCATTTTGTTGTTTTGTCATTTTAGTAGTTAGTTTTTTATTAATTTATATTTCAGTTATTGTTTTATTATAGTACAAAATGTTTTTGGGGTATTTTAGTACATCAATTAAAAATTTGAAATGTTGGCAACTAGTCGAAATAGTTTTTCAGCTAGTTAAAGTTTTTCATGTTTTATTTCAGTTAACACTTCTATTATTATTATTATCATCATCATGATTATTATTTTTATTTTGTAATAGTTTTAGTCAACTATAATAACCCTGGCTTGACCTGAGTTCTTATATCAGTAGCGCATTAAACAGTTCATAATTGAAAATAATTGTATCTTAATTTTTGTATTCTTTACTCTATTTCAGTCAACAGAACTCAGAAAAAAAATATATTTTTGTAATTTACACTCAATTAAAAACCATCTGTGCAGAGCCATTTCCTCCTTTTAGCTTTGCCAGAGCATTTTTGAACACATTTAAAATGTTGTTTTATGTTATGTTAAGAATATCCTGACAAGAACATATTTCTCAAGTTATTAAACTGCATTTTTCATGCCTGAAACTGGAACACTAAAAATAGAAGGAGCTTCTAAACTTCAGAATAGGTCATTTTCACTACATCATGACAAATGCAACTTTCAGACCGATGCCACATATGAATTTGGGGGAAACAAATGAAATACATTTTCAGGCTCTGCAAAGAAATTGATTTTTGAATTGCATTAGTTATTTATATCTCATGCCATTAAATCGTATTACTGAACTCTTTGGTGCTCACTGCTCCAGTGTACATTAACTAAAAAAAGGCTGTTTTGCACCTTGAAGCTGTGGAATATGACAGTCCTCCAGTGATGTTGAAAGATTTAAGTGGCAGTTATTATTGCCAGACTTTCAGTGCTAATCACATCAGCCTAATGGCCAGTGAAGGGAATACCAAAATGAGGGCGAATATGTAATGACTTGCGCGAAATCCGAGGCTGCAATAATTGACATGGACATGCGAGGAACATTATATTGGTCTCATTTTCAATGGCCATGTAATAGCAAGGTTCATTTCACGAGAGCCCGAATAATGTCCTGAAAATTACCAGCAATCCAACCACAAGAGTTTTTGTGAATGGCATTTTCAATTGATGCTCAATCTTTCTGTGAATAATATGTTTAAAGATTCAGATATTTATTGGCTGCGGTCGGACCTCTCGTCTTCATAATTTGACAATAAAGACACCTTGGTGGCAACAGACAACACTCCTGTGGATTATAACAAGGTTGGCAGGAGTAACTTCTGCAAAAGTCTGCCAGTTTTAACCGCTGCCACTCACTGTTCGAAACCATGTGACAAGTACCACACAAAAGAAATACACGGGAATGAATGACAGGGGCATGTTAAATCAATCTCATGTGAAGAATCACCAAGGGACGGGTGGGTTGGAACGGGAATAGAGAGGGAGGGCAAGTGTGAGTGTCTGCCGGTGTCTCTACGTCAGTGCACCAGCAACTTGTTCCGTAATCATTCCCCACTGCGACTGCACTGCTGCTGGAGACGCATGCTGAGAGAGCTAATTAGCACGGCCCTCCACACTGTGTCCGTTCCCCCTCACACACCCCGCAGCCAAGCTTCCCCACATCCCTTTCACACGTGTGAGGACACTCACACTTTCATTAGATGGGGATCAATCATCTGCTCACATTGGGTAATCACAATTTAATTTCATGCATTTCAAATTTTAATTTGTTTATTATTATGCCCCAAACTGTCATTACAGAAAGCTGCTACTGTGCAGGTTTGTTTTCATCTGCCAAGTAAGATCGGCACTATGCAGAGAGAAAGAGACGAAATATCTGGGTACATTCTCCACGCCATGAAGGAGCAGACGTCTGAGGTCTAAGGTTTGTATGATTCAGCTCATGGAAAAATGACAAACAAATGCTCTGTGCCAAAACATAGTGAGCTGCCTACAGAAGCAGTATTTTAAGACACCATCACAGGCATGCTTCTGATGCAAAGTGACCCAGAAGGTAGGCTACTTAATCATACTGCCTACAAAAGATACTTTTTGAACCAAAAAATCAATCGTGTGTGTGTGTGTGGGGGGGGGGGGCGTTATTATGAGTACTCAAGCATTTAAATACGCAAAAAAAAAGAAAATCATGATATGAGCCTCTAAACCAACACACAATAACATTGTTCATTATTACACATTGTATTTATTATAAGTGTGCACTGCAGTTTAAATGCTCAAGCTCTTTGAAGTCACTCTGATTGGCTGTCAATGTTTTTCATCAGCTGGAGGAAAAAAAAAAAAAAAAAAGATTTCAACAAAATTGTTCCTCTCGGTCTTCATTGTTATATCTGTGTTGTGGAATAACCTATTCTTTTAGAATTAGAATTAATATTAAAACTTTATCATTATAATTATTCTATAATTTGCTTCCTTGGCATGAACAACCCTTTAGAAGATATCTTCCAAGGCTTAGGTTTTAAAACAAGTGAATGTGTCTGTATTTATATCCTGTAAGGGAAAGAGGGTGAATAAAAGATAAATAGAGGGCAAAAAAATGGAAGAAGCATTGACTCTTTACAGAGGTTTAAGGTGATTAACCAGTCATTAATTTTATCTGACAAAACTGTGAGCTGATTAGCACAGTGAGGTGAAAGCTATTGACATAATAGAAGCAGAGCACGGGGAAGGCAGATATGCAGCCAACAATTCTGCAAACAGTGGACAACACAGTAAGGAGTCCCACTGAGAGAGAAAGAGAGAGATTTCTATCAAATTAGTGAAGCAGACATTCTTTGGCACGTACCACATCAGTTATGTCAGCTTCTCTGGTAATCTTGTTCGAAACTGAATAATCTAATTTGCTTTAAGTTATGATGTTCCACTAATTTTCCAGTCAAGGCACTTCCATTTTGTTACTCCCATGCCTTGTTCCTCTTGCTCTTCTATGTCTCTGTGATTACGCTGATGTTCGTTACATTTCCACAGAGTCCAGACATTGATGAATCAGTGATTTCTCTCAACAATAGTGTTTCCAGAGGGGTTCTTTCAGAGAAGTGGCCAGGGAAAAGGCATAGTGAGCAAAAGTGAACCACCTTAGAGAGGCTTCTATTTGGAACTAAAGTAAGTAAAGTAAGTATCTAAGAAAAAATGTGAAACACAAAGGGGCTTGGCAGAACTGAAGAAGGAACTGAAGGTACGGTTGGAATTGTCGGCTGATATCAAGAAAAAAAAATCAATTTTGCAAACCATATCTCTCTACTTTGACAAACCTCAAATAATTATTCATATTTTAGAGCTGTCAGAACACGTTGATGGAAACTGAATATGTATGTCATTCACATGAATGAGAAAAATTAACCATGGGTTATTCAAAATGTCTAAACTCCAGGGAGTAACAGAATGTAAATACATATAAATATAAATGTATTTCATTAAGATTATTAGATTTTTTTTTAAATAATAAGTTATAATAAGGAATATAATAATAATAATAATATAATAATATATACTTATTTTTAATCATTTATTTTATTATTTATAATTTAAAATGTTAATAGCAATAGCATTAATTAAAAAAAAAATAACTATTACTTAAATACTTAAATGTATATAAAAAATAATGTATAAAATAATGTATAAAAAATTATACATTTCAAATTCACATAATTACAAAAACAAAAAATGACTGATATCAGTGTATCACTATCAGGTTGTACAATAAAGAGTGGAAGATCCAGGGAGTCACTGTATTGTGGCAGCCTGGCTCTGAACATTGTGCACAGGGAAGATCAGTCTCAGCAAAGCAGAGATGTGATCCTGGATTATGGCAGAAGCGATGAGGCACAGCAGGCATCAGGTGCCCCTCATCACATGCTGCCAGAGAGGCTTGTTGTGTTACCTCTTGGCCACCCGTTTCTGTCATGAGTCTGGACTTGGGTTGCCAATAAGAAAGCCTAGACGACCAATTTGAAAATGTCATTTACAAGCACAGCCCACACTGTTGTCAGGATAAGCATGGTGAGTCATAGCCTTCGAAATATTCATGGTGCTAAAGCTATTACATTCCTAATTGAATTGTTCCCTCACTGTGATAATGCAAAGGGGCTTTTCTGTACCGATACTATAATTTATATTCAACCAATGTTTCAGAAGAATCTCTTTATGAGGATACTTTCAAAGTTAATGTGTGAAATTGGTTCTTTTTCCATAGAGGGACAATGTCAGTGTGTCTGAAGGTGCTCAGTGATTTAAAACTGTATTCTTAACAAAGATATAAAGATGAAAAGTGATAGAGAAATAGAGAAAGATGACCTGTCTAGTTAGTATACTTGAACGTACCCAATCGGCCCGTTTCAATATTCGTTGAAGCATGTTGAGGAGTTCCACAGAATAACAATCATCCTCCATCGAGACATTCGAAAGATATAAATTCTCAAGAACAATTAGCTAATAACAGACATGAGAGGCAACAGGGACCAAAGAAATCTCAGACCACCTAAAGGACTGTAATCTCTGATTGCTCAATTACACATTTTGCCAAAGGACCTTCAGTTTACAGGCATTGATTGTACATAGATCTTTGTAGCAGTAATTTGTGTTTTTTTTTTGTCAAGGAAACTATGGGAAAGTCACACTTCAGCACACAGCAGCTGAGGGGCATGGCAGAAGAAAGAGATACCGAGACGCTGCTGGCGACTGGCGTATTTTGCCTACCAATGGCAGACAGCCTGGACTGGAACGGTAGCCAATAGACTAATCTAAAAGCTCAGAGCCTGCCATGAGGCAAGTTTGCTTAGTAAGAATGACAAGTGAAAATCAGAGAGCCTCAGGCTACACCTCTGGCAGTTTTGGGGTGGGGAGTGAGGTAGCTCAGGGAGTTCATTTGTCCGTGAGCTCACCATCCATGCCAGACCTGTGAGAAAGACAACTGGTGCTGGGAGAATCTCTAACAAGCTGAGAAATGACGAAGAGACGCCGTGAACATATATGAGGGAGCCTAGTATATTACACTTTCTTCTCTTCAATCTACAAATTGTCAACATACAGAACTGAAATTACAAAGAGGTGCCAACTGAACACATTCAATCTGCTTAAAGTGAAAAGATTATAAAACACTGCCAAAAAAAAAAAAGGCAAAATAAAGGTTCACTCTTTAAAAACTCTTCTGACATCTCTACTGGAAAGTATCATGCTTAAAGAACCCCAAAAAGCAGAGAGCAAATCCAGATTTAATGAATATTGTCTGTAATTTAACACCTTTTCATGCTTGTAGCTTTGAAAGGGGCTTTGCTGTGGAGTAAGCCTTTTCCCACATGGTTGATTTCATTTGAAGTTGCCATAATCTTTGTGTGCATTCCTCGGAGTCTACCTTTCCTGAAATATGTCAGATGTTCGCTACAGAAGTTACTTTTTTGAATAGTATGTGACAGGAAGTCAAGAATCCACAACAGAAGGTTACTTTCTACACTCACACATACTTCTGTAAGATTAAAGTTAACTGAAGCTTAAAAGAACCGAGATGCATTGTGTGTCTCTGAGAGATGATGGTCAAAGGTACTGGATCTCCATAGATGAAAAAAAACAGACATGGAGCAGGCTCGGTTCAAATTTTACTTGCTATACAGTCTCAAAAATGTGCATGTAACCACATATGGAGGATTTAGGGGGACCAAATGTTTAAGAGATTTCATTTAAAAATAATTTTAAAAATCCAGATATGATGCTGGATTATATATCTAAAAATACATTTAAAGTGATTGTGCCAAGTACTTCAATAAAAACAAACTGTCCTAACATTCGTTTTCTTTAAAACATGCTACAAATGTATGACATTTATTGAGGTGTCCAATACAGCGAACTCAGCTTTACAAAACAAAGGGTTTAGGTCAAACACAGTCTATAAATATTCAAAATAAACTATATTACAAAAGGAATCTGGCACTGAATACATTTTGTCTGAATGGAGTGACTTTTGTGATTAGAACTGCAGGAATCAGTTGACTCTGTCCACTGCCTTAATTGACAGAGCAGTGTTTGTCTAACAAGCAGCAACAAAAGCAAGCTTCTCGGTCCAAAAACACACCACGAACTGTTTAGTTCACTGGTGGTGGTGACTATGGTTGCCTGTTTCTTTCATAACACCAGATGTTTAAAGAAAGGCAGAAGGATTTAAACACCGTAGTGTTTTTTTCAAGCCAGTTCTGAGCTAACAACCATGTTAACCTATAAAAAGCTTCAGGAATATGCAAATGAGATCTACAGCTGGTACAGAGTGTGACTGTGAGAGTCGTGGATCACGGGTCACGGCCCACGATCAGCCCTTCCTGATGAGCTCGTTAGCAGGCTGAGGTCTGCCACGTAGGGGGCCATTTACTTGACTGAACTGATTGAGAATGTGGACATTTCCATTTGTCCATCAATAACTGCCCAATCAGTGCTGAAGCGAAAAGCTGTCCGCACTGCAGGCACTTCACTAATGTTCTGTAAATGTGAGTCTGACTGATAAGAATGCAATAATACTGAATCATTTGACAGCTCAAATAAAGAAATACCAAAAGAAAGGATGGGTGAAAGGAAGGAAAGAAAGAAATGAAGAAAGAAGGAATGCAATACTGAACTACAAACAGAAACAAACAGAAAGAAACTAAAGAAAGAAAAGTCTAATGAAAGGTCAAAAAGGAAGAAATGAAGGAAGGAAAGAATGCACTGAATCAGAGTGCTCAATGAAATAAATAGTGAAAGAAATGACAAAATATAAGAAATAACAGAATGAATGAAGGAAGGAAAATAAAGAAAGAATGAATGAAGCAATGCATTAATACTGAACCATGAGTCAGGAAGGAAGGAAGTTAGAAAGGAAGAAAAAGAAAAGGAAAAGCAAAGAACAGTAGGGAAGAAAGGAATTAAATAATGCTGAATGGAAGTCAGGAAGGAAGGAAAAGAGCAGGAAGGAACACAATACCACTGAACTATTGCGTGGTACGACTCGGCTCGGCACAGTTCAGAATGGCTCGGTTTGCGTTTCCACTGCAGTTTAGTACCTCTTTTAGAGTGGGCGGGATTATTCACGTGTCGTTATAGTTGCGCCGCCTTTACTGACGTGACTCCTGAAAAACGTTTTAATTCTGCGTCGCTCCAAGCTCTCGCTAGATCCGCTCCTCGGCTATCAACGAGAGGAACATCTGTATTCCTCAACAGAAAACTAAATTTTTTGGTTGTTAAAAGAAAGGTGCACTCATTCAAAACAGATACGTTTGATCCTTCGCTGGCTGTGCCGATTTAAATCTAGTGGGTCTGTTGTGTATCGTGCCGCAAGTTCAATGACGCAGGCAGTGACGATTTTCTCTGGCCAATCAGTGATCAGCAGAGTTTACACATCACGTTTTGGTAACGGTATGACTCACTTGGAACCTCGGACGAGGAGGTACTAAAAAAAGTACCAGGTACTTTACGCAGTGGAAAACCCCCCAAAAGTGTGCCGTACTGAAACGTACCGTGCCATACCATGCAGTGGAAAAGCGCCATATGAGTCAGGAAGGACGGAAGGTAAATAAAGGACAAAAAAAGAAGGGAGGAAAGAATATAATGCTACTAAACTAGATAGATGGAAAAGATGAGGAAGGAATACAACACTACTGGACAATGAGTCAGAAAATAAATGAAAGAAAGGACAAAATAACACAAATTACATAATGCAAAAATGAAGGAAAATAAATAAAGGAGGAAGGAATGCAATAATATTGAACCATGAGTTAGGAAGGAAGGAAGGAAGGAAGGAAGGAAGGAAAAGAGAAGAGAAGAGAAGGGAAGGGAAGGGAAGGGAAGGGAAGGGAAGGGAAGAGAAGAGAAGAGAAGAGAAGAGAAGAGAAGAGAAGAGAAGAGAAGAGAAGAGAAGAGAAGAGAAGAGAAGAGAAGAGAAGAGAAGAGAAGAGAAGAGAAGAGAAGAGAAGAGAAGAGAAGAGAAGAGAAGAGACAATACAGAACCATGAGTCAGGAAGGAAGGAATGCAACATTAGACTGCTCATATAATAAAATAAATGACAAAATAATAAAATGACAGAAGGAAAGAAGGATGGAAGGAATAAATGCAACACTAAATCATTAGTCTGCTCATTTAATGAAATAAATAGTGAAAGAAAGGACAAAATAAAATAAATGACAGAACGAAAAGAAGGAAGCAATGCAGTAATTCTGAACCATGAGTCAGGGAGGAAGGAAGAAAAAGGAAAAGACAAAATAGAAAGAAATAAACATGAGAATAAAGGAATGAAACAATACAGAACCATGAGTCAGGAAGGAAGGAATGCAACAATGAAACATCAGACTGCTCATATAATGAAATAAATAGTAAAAGAAATGGCAAAATAAAAGAGATGACAGAATTAAATAAGGTAGGAAAATAAAGAAGGAAGGAATGCAATAATACTGAACCATGAGTCAAGAATGAAGGAAGGAAGGAAGGAAAAGAGCAGGAAGGAGTATAATACTACTGAACCATGAGTCTGGAAGGAAGGGAGGAAAATAAAGGACAAAAGAACAGTATGTGGACTAAATCAGACAGATGGAGGAGAGGAGGAAGAAATGCAATACTACTGAACCATGAGTCATTCAGTCAGTCAGTCAGAAAGGACCCAACATGTCTATGAAAGCCAATGTGTAAAGATACTGTCATTATGTTTAACTTGCTTAAAAACTGCTTTATGGTGCACAATGTGGAGTCAGATCACAGTTGCTAAGAGCTATATAGATGTTTACCCTGCTGGCACCTGACAACAGAGTTCAGTGTTTTAGTCCACTACTGCAAGACCCAAGGACAGGCTTTACACCGAAGGTCAGAGAAAATACCGCCAAGCGTCGAGCTCTGATGGCCACTGGATCCTCTCCCCGCTCAACTGCCCATGCTCGGGGCAGGGTCACCCATCAAGGTTGTCCTCCCTCTGGGCCATAACTCCATCCAACACAAACATGAAAAAACACAACCACCTAACGTTCATGTCACCTCCAAACCTCCATACTTAAACATCTCCATGAGCAAACTCCAGCTGGTATGACATTAAGCCCACTCAAAAGCCAACCAAGGACCAAACACATACTGGAACTACTTAAGTGCAGTGATAAGCAAAAATATAACAAAGGAGCTGACAGAAAGAGGTGAAGGGCTTCCTCATGAAAAATGCAGTTTTTGACAACGTAAACTTCATCTTTTTAATCAAGTGACAATTTGCATGCAAGCACACTAAGCGAAAGATGTTCATCAAGGGCTCTGATGTTTCCGAGCACAAGTGTGTGCTGGTACTGAGGCATTTTAGAGTGGCATAAAAACAAACGTTGATTAAAGATCACACTATAAAACTCTCGCCACAGCTTTTTTTTAAAATAATACATCCTTGTGTTAAACAGTCATTCAGTGGCCTTTGGAAACAGGTTCGTCTGTGCTCAAAAGTAAATAGAAAAAAGTCGGAACAACCATTCAGATATGCCACAACTGGCTCCAGCTTAAACCCCTGTGGTTGGGACACCTGTGTCCCAGCAGCATCTGGGACGCCTCCGAATAGATGACAAGGCCAACAAAGAGATGTAACTAAGAGTGACGGTGTAGTTCTGGCTGCCTGGGAACACCGGCAGAGGGGTGGCTGTCTTTCATAGCGGGACCAAATGGCTTCGCCATCCAAATCAGCTTGTAAAACACAGCCAGATGTCCATCTTACATACACAACAACAGCTTTTATACACATTCTGGTAACAGTTACAATGATCCCAGTAGGGAGGCTTACCTGCCAGCTCTATAAATAAACTCAGAAACACACACTTGCCGCATTAGAGTAGATAATATTCTGTAATATTCTGAAGAATACTGTCTTTCGGGGGAGAACTGTCAAATTGATCTATAACTGCCACCAATCACTAAACCCAAGATGGCTATTACACCTAACAGGCATCTTTTTTTCCTGACAATTTCAGTTTCATGCAAATATGCTGCTTAAACGGGTTTATAATTTACTACTTGTCATTTAGCTGATGCTTTTAACCTGAGTTTAAGTAAATATGTGCCTTTCTCAGTAGTTCTGGGCTTGTATCTGGAAGGTTGTAGGTTCCAGTCCCACAAGAGATGATCCACAATCCATCACCGTTATGCTATTCCAGAATTATCGTGCCTGTTATATGAGTACTCCAAGTTGCTTCAGATAAAAGTATCTGCTAAATGGCAAGTGGTAAAATAGAAGCTTTCTGGTCTGGTGTCCAAAACACCGTAGGTTCAAACCCCATGCAGGACAATCCATTAGGAAAACAGTTCACCAGGATGTTATTGTGAATGCAACATTGAACTTGCAATTGAAATTTAAGCACATCATGTGCAGTTTTAGAAACAAAGAGAAGAGATTCTGTTTGATACCTTGCAGAGGAAGCTGACGTTGAAGCCGAATGTCTGAGCGTTTCTGGAGCCAGAGTTCATGTAATTCCCGACTAACAGCACCAGCTCTAGGAGCATTCTGAAACCTTCACTCTTCTTCACCTCCTCGCATGCAAATGTCACGTTCATGATGTCAGGCCGGATGTTGTTCACTTGCTCCTCAAATGTCAGTTTGAATAGGATCCCGTTCAGTCGGGGACGGAGCATCTTGACTGAGCTCATCTGAAATGGAGGGAGAACAACTTTTTTTTACAAACTTTAAACATGCTTAGTTATCACAACACACGCAAATACTGCTTGAAATGAAATATTTCAGAATGAAATTGGTTATTGTATTCATTTGATAGCTATTTAGCTTGGCCCAAGTTACTGCATTTTTATTAGAGATTACTAAACTATTTTTGTTTTACTTAGAAAACTGCACACTGATGAATCGCTCACAATAAAACCAGAAACAAGGTTAAATAAATCTGAGCTGTGGCACAGTTACAAAAAAGGCCAAAAACAAAATTAAGTAGTTACCCGTACAATTGTGTTAATGCTGTAAACATAAATTATGCTACAAATAAATGTCATATTCTGTCGTTCACCTATAATTACATTTAACTGTAATAACAGCAACAATATAACTGGTTTGGTGCTGGAGTGAGATGACATTTCAGTAAAAAGACAGCGAGGAGGAGGAGGAGGAAAGGAAAGGAAGGAGCGAGGAGACAAAACAACAACAACAAGGATCCTACAGTAGCTGCTTGTTGAGGAGGGCGACCTCAGACACTCTCGCTCCAGATTTCTGCATAATCTGACGCTCACAGGCAGCCCAGAGATGCAGTCAGGATGTACCATTACCGCTCACATTTATTCATCTTTATGAGCAAGTTGCCGATCAAAAAAGTCGGTCCCAAGCCCCTGTTCACCGCCCCACCCCACCTCCTCCCTGCACATCCAGATTTGATTTCTCTGTATAAGAGGAAATCACAATAAAAGAGGGTGAGTTGGTGACAGCTCTGGAGGGAGACAAGCTGAGAGTAACTTATTTCCCAAAGGAGCAGTGCGAGGTGGTGTTGATGAGGTGCTTCCACAGCCTGCCTGTATTTTACCCGCCTTGAGCTCAGTCACAGAAGGAGACTGTCACAACGTGCTTCATTACGCCCTCCAAAGACACAGGTAGTGAAAGACACAACACAGAGAGAGAGAGTGAGAAGGTTGTGCTGCGCTGAATTGATTCCTGTGCGAATCTGCTGTCAAAGGCAGGTTTGTCAGATGCGCCATAATACCAGTGAAGGAATGCATATGCATCAACCTAGATAGATCTGTGCATGACAGGACTACATCTGACTGCAACTGTAAAGCAGAGTTCTCATGTAAAAGAAGAAGAAAAAATTAAGTGCTTAAAGGAAACTGAAAATGTTGTCTTCATTTGCTCATGTTATTCCAAACCCACCCAACAAAAAAGATGTTATGTGGAATGCTCTTCTCTACACAATGAAAGAATGAATCTGCTGTACCCCAAAATGTTGATTTATTCGTTTTATTACTCTTGCTCACAACTCAGAAAACCAAATGGTCACCAGTTGTCATGACAACGACAAAGTTTATGGAAGCTGCACCTATGAGATCCATGATAAAGCAAATCCATTATTGACTGAATAAATACATGTTTTATTTATATAACACCTTTCTTAAACTCAAAGTCACTTTGCAAAAGTGCAAATAAATCAAGTAAAGAAATCCATATATAAAAACAAACAAACAAAATGTATAAACCTAGTTTATGGTCCCAAATAAATATATAAATAAATAAACATACATATCTAAATATATATAACAGGGTTTACAATGTAGACATAAATACATTTCTTACTTTACAATTAGATGTAAATAAATAAAGTAATCTACACACAAACAAACATTTTTCAACTAGGGATGTATGCTACGACTAATTTGACTGTCGTTTAAATGGAAGTTTTGTATCCGACTAACCCCCAAAAAATGGCAAAAGAAAAAACCTGTACGTGTGTCTATATAACAGCCTACACTTGAAATACTTAATCTTTGAATCACACTGTCAAATCCCTCAATGACTTCGGCTAAAAATAGGTCACACTTATGCAGTATGCTTGCCTCGCGTTATCATCATTTAATTTGAGGCGGTTGTTAAAGAGCCTGGAAATCCCGCACCACCACCGAAATGGGTCTTCGTTTAGAAGAACAGACGGTGCGGATGGGATCGTGGACCCCACAGCGACGGGTTGTAGTGTATGACATGATTGACATTTGCTGGTTTTGGTTAGCCTCCAAGCTAACACATACGTGCCTGTATTGAATGTGATTACGCATTGCTCCAGTAGAGTTATTGTAAGTCAATTTGGCATTACACAGTTTACACAAAAATTTTCCATTTCCTTTTATTTCAAAATAATCCCACACCTTGCTGGTTCCTCGCTGTGGTCATTTATGAGCTCGCCGCAACTGACATGAACAAAACGTATGCGAGGTCTGGGATAAAAATGTAGTTTCCGCCCAGATATGCTTTTAAAAACATTTAAATATTTTGATATGTATTCTTTTTCAAAAGTTTTATTTTAACTTGTTATTTAAAATGTTTTCAATGTAACGTTAAAATTATGGTAATTTGAATGAGAAAGTCATGTTTTTTCTCTCTCTCGTGTAATCAACAATTGTTTTCAGTGTCGACTAGCAGGAGCTGTACCATTTAGTCGACTAGACCCGCATATCCCTAATTTAAACGGGGTTTACAATCTAATTAGATTTAAATAAATACAATTTATTTTGGTCACAATGAAATAATATATTCTCTAAAATCTCTTTTTTCATCCCATGTAATAAAGTAAACCATGGGGGATTGGAAGGACACAAGGGTGTTTAAATAATAATTTTATTTTTTGGATGAACTATTCCTATGGTACAGTGTTGCCTCCAGGCAACACAACATTTATATTTTTTATAAATGAGACACTCGTTTAATTGATCACTGCTGTCTCAGGGAAGTAGATGTCAAGTACTAATAAATTAACACAAAAAAAGTGTTCACATGACCCACATGGGTCCATTTTGTTTCCACTTTCAGGATATGTGCACGTCACATGACTCAGTATTTTGTCCAATGAAAAGTAAATTTTTCATCAATTTCCGTACATATAATTGCCTACAGAAGTATTTTCAAAAACTTTACATAATATTTCATCGAATCTATCATAGGAAATTACAAAAAACTGCATGTTGCCTCGAGGCAACATTGCACCGTAATGGAATCACATAAGGCCATGCAGGCACACTAGGTTAGAATACAAGTATATGCTATTTGTAAGGAAAAGGGTAAGAATTATCTAAATGCATTAGAATTTTTGCATGATTTTGTAATGCATTTGCAAGAATAGTAATTCTCATACTATATCTGCACACATTATTATTTTTCTGTAGAGTTTAATTGTTTCCTCAGCTTTCACAAGCAATGAGGTGTCATTAGTGAAAAGATTTTGCATGCATGTGCTTGTGTGTGTATGTGCATGCTTGTAAGGATAAAGTGCATATTAGTATAGGGCAATGATGATTTTTAATTTTTTACTTTGAAACAACACTGATTATAATATTTTGGTATGACAGCAGATAATGAAAGTTTAGTTATACTTGTGATCCACAATGATACAATGTTGCCTAAGAGCAACAGCTGGATATGAAAGGTTACTTTTTATTAAATATAAGATGTGGAATACATTAAAAACTAGATAATTCTGTTGTGTTTGGTTAAAGAAATTGATGTTTTCAATAAATATATTTATTTTTTTCTGCATGAAAATGTCAAATGTTTACATTTTTCCATTGTGGTAAAATGTTGCCTTGAGGCAACAAACTTTTAAAAATAAAAAAATAACCAAATGTTTATTGATATTGTTATAGTGTCCAATTTTAAGTAGGAAAAACATCACAAATAATTTTTTCCTCATTGATATCATATTCAGTACTGCAGAGGGTTAATCCAGGTGCGAGTCACATCAGGTGTAGACTGATGTAGAGAAGCTTAAATATTTGAGACAAAGTCAAGACAAAGGCCAACGTTAATGGGATTTGGTCAATATGGGAAGGAATTCTAAAAGCTCTTCCAGTTTAAGAACTCGGGACCTAATCATGCTCTGTAGTAAAATAAAGCTCTGCCTCACTCTTTATTATTCATCAAAATCATAGATTCTGTCAGTCACAACCAGGCTACCAGATTTGACTTGTCATAAAAAATGCCCTTTATATTCTTGGCCTTTTAATTATACATTACTGAGTCTCTTTATATATTGAATAGCGCTGATCCTGCATAGAGCCTGAAGGCAGTCTTCTTTCTCCTGCATGCGCTCTCTCTCACTGTGCCTAATTTCCCACTGCCCCCCATTCTGCTTTTCAGCTCAAAATCCTTCACACGGAAGTAGAGAGCTATTGGTGTGAACAACAACAGAAATGGAAAGAAGGATGATTTGGTATCAGAGAGAGAGAGAGTGGAGGAGAGAAACAGGCAGAAGTGGAACAGAGATGTGTGAAGGGTTATGCATTGGAGTGTGACGAAAAGTAGAGGAGAAATAGTGAACCGGAGCCAAAAGAGAGAATGAAAGAGGAAGAAGGGAAGAAAAGACTGAGAAAATTAGAAGAATAAAATCGATAGGCATTTGAAATGCTTTTTAGTGTGAAATTCCCTCTTTTTCACCAAATTATTGGTGCTGGTGCCAACCCCAGTGTTTGGCTGTTGATTATAATGGTAACAAACAAGTTTTGTTTGGCCTCTGATGTTGTTATTTCTTCAGTGAAATGCACGGAATGATTCCAAACTGGGCACCGTGTCTGGCACCTGCACTGTATCTGTGGAAATAGCTGCGTCCAGAATAAAACACTGACCAATAATGAAACATTCAGGAACCAAATTACTGTTTTAGCTGCTAAATTACAGAATTGCTAGAAACAGATGGTTGTTCACTGTGTCATCCATATTCATCTACTGATGAGTTATTAGAATTCAAAGATCAGCTAGTGTGTGGAACAGTTGAAGTAGATTATAGTGCAGTACTACAGATGTCAACAAGCACTATATGCACTTCAGTTCATTGGATGTATAGCACTAAAGCCCGGAACACACCAAGCAGACGCCGACGAACTAGTGGTGATGAAAGCAGACTGCGGGGTCAGCTCACGTCGGCAGCGTCTGGGTCTAAAGCTGCCCCGACACACCAAACCGACGATCGACTATTGACGGCCAAGTAGCACGTCCGTTCTGCGTCTTTTTCGTGCACTGGTTTGCCAGTTGAACAGCCAATCAGAATGATCAGATGGCCCTGATTCAACATGTCGAATGGGTCGAAGAAAACCCGACGAAGACCAACTTCAGCCAACGGTGCGGAACACACTGAGAAAACTTAGTCAGCCGACGAACAAAAACTGCCCGACAGTCGCCCATCAGCTTGGTGTGTTCCTGGCTTAAAAGAACATCATCTAATTTCTGCAAAACGTGTTTATTTTTGTAATGGATTTCAAAGTATTTTGTGCTGTGTTTTCAATTCTGTTATATAAATTATGGTGTTTTTAATATAATGTTGTGTTCCAATTTCATGCTGTTCCTCTAATGATCCAGAACAGTATTTGTGCCATATAAATTTTACTCGGTAACAGTATTTCAGTCTTTTTGGGGAGAAATAAAGTCAAGATAAACATTGACTTTATAATGGTTCCCACCTTATAGTCTTGCCCTGAAACACAGATCTTGCTTTGAATTGATTCCACCTTACAACTGCAATACCATTTATTACATCAAAGCTCTGTTTTGAATAATAATCTTGAACAAAACACTTTCTTATGATCTTATGATACTGATTGAAACAAAGAGCTTTTTCTTTTTTGGTTTGTCACATTGCTTAACACTTTTTTCTGGGAACAGACTTAAAAACTAAAATTCTATATAAATTGCAGACTTTACCCTAATAATAATTTATTTTTTACATTTGATCTCATTTGTAAACATTTACTCTGGAACCCTGCAGTACTCACCACTATTCCAAACTGCTCCGATTCACAGAGCTCCTCATATTCGTTCTTAAGCTCGGCCAGAGTGCTCAGCTCCTTCTGCTCAGGAAGGTTTTTGATCAGGTTCTGAAAAGAAAAATGTAGAAACACACCCATCAGTGCCACAGGAGAAAACACCTGCTGCCTCCTCATTTGGTGAACTATCGCAGGGATGTGAGTGACAGTAGAGCATGGTTTAAATGAGGCCACGGCTTTATATGCTATTGTTCCTTATGCTGGTGGTCAGAAATACACTTGCGATTCACATAGAGACTCCCTAATGTTCACATCTTTTCCCATTACTACACACTGCCAATCTCAGACTACAGAGAGAGCAACAAAAAAAACCCACAACTTCTTTAAGCGAGCACGGCCTGATTGGGCTTTAAAATTCTATGGCAGCTCAATTCAAGGGGAAATATTAATGTTGGTCTTGACTACATCTTTGTTTTCGTCAGCTTTCTAACATGTTGGTGGATAGAGCCGGCGCTCTCCAAGGAACATTCATCTCTGCACAGTATTACTCTTGGAGCTCAGCCGAGGTTCAAAGTTTTACAGTGCTGAGCAAATGACGTTCAAGGTGACTGAGAAATGAGGGAATAAAAGCCACCCCCCACCCCAACATCATTTAATATGTCCCTGATGTTTAAGGCTTTCTTTTCCTATCAGACAATTCGAGACGGAAGGGCATATTTGAGCCAAGTTTGCCACTTTACAGATGTCAGGAACTCTATTGCCTCCCTTTTCCCAAAAATAGATTCATATTGCTTGTCCAACTTTGCAATTACCTATAAGACTAAAAGCCTGCTGTAGGTGATGTGGGTGAGTGAGAGAACCTTCATTTTTTTCTAAATTGTAATTGTGCTCATAAAGGTCAGATGAGTAAATGGAAAAAAGCATGGAAACCTTTTTTTTTCCCCAAAGAAGTGCCCTTTCCATGGGTAGACTACTTCTCTCAGTATGTCTTCTACTTTGGTTGGCATAAGCAAGCATGCTTGGACGTAGCCACTCCTGTTGGGTTACCAAACATATTATGAGCTCCAGCTGATTAGAGGGCTGGTGTGCGTGTCATATCTTCAAAACACTGCAAGTACACAACTGAAATATTAACAATAACTGTCTTTATTGTCCTTCCTGTTGGAAGCATGTCCTAAACCTAGTTAAATGCTTTTATGTGGTCTTTCTCTGAAATAACTTCAAATGTCCTGCTGACAATAATAAGTCTGATGCAACACAAAGCCAATGCACTGACACCTGGATCTTGAACAAAATGGAGTATTTCTGGCGCCGTGAGATTTTTATGAACTTTACTCAAAAAAATAATGGATAAGAATCTCTCGTGTACAAAGAGAACGAGTAAGAGAAAGAAAAATGTGATATTACTATAAACTAGGCCTTTAAACTCCAGTGAGTTTGGTACTATTCTCAATAGTAAACACAGACGAGCAGTGCAGATTTTTTTTTTTTTTAGACATGTACTTGCTTTTGATGAGATAATCTTTAGCTTTCTTCTTTCTGGAATAGATGAATATAAGCATAAGCAAAACACAATTTTTGTGTGTTTTAAGGATGCACTTTCCCTGGTTCAAAGCAAATCTAGCCTAAAATAAAAAATGTGTCAGAAGCCTATAATTGTCTGGACAATGAGATAAAACTTATGGTTGACTCCATCATCTAAGATGTTAAATTAAATAAATGCGCTGAGAGGTTTGTTTCAAAAAAAAAAAAAAAGCCTGCAATCGAGCAGCAAAGACCAGCCACGTTAGGGGGAGGGATTACGGTAAAACGGCCTTTCTCTTGTCTGAAAGAGTCTGAGGAACATTAGCCTGGCGGTTCGGCTGAGGAACAAAGCTCCCCTAAACAATGTATCATTGATTTTGAATGAAGCACAACAACACAGCAGCATACCATTCAGCCACAGCAATCATCATTGCTAATGTGCCGCCAAATCTAATTATTGGAGTTGTATTTCTCCATCGCCACTTGCAGAGACGAGACAAGCGATTAGGATTTGCCGTTGCCTCTTTTCCAAAGGCATCTATAGGACAACCTGCCAAATGGAGCAGAGACGGAGGGAAGATGTAACAAATGGGGCTAAAGAGAGAGGAGCGAGATCGTGGTTAATTGTTAATACACTCGTCTACGGTTTACATAATTATCGGAGTCCCGCATATTGAGTAAATGACACACAAGCAGAGCCTCATGGGAGGGTTGGTAAGAGGTGGTTGAACCCTGAATGAATCAGCCTGCTCTCTCCAGGCCTCCAGACTCAATCTGCATCTGGGAGGGGGGTTAGCGGAGCATGGGTCCTAGCAGACGAGGCATGCTATGCTAATAATCCAGCCATTTGGACTCTCTCCGCAGGACCAGATACATGCATGCTGTCACACTTTATTCTTTAAGACGATGCTCGTCTCAAAGTCGTTTCAGACTTCATGACCTTATTTACTTCCATAATGCATGTTCCTCAACTTAGTGTAAGAGATTCATTAGAGCATGTTATTTTTCCAAGTTAAAAACTTTGCTTTTGTATTGCTTTTTGTACTTTAATCAAAATGCAAAGTTTTTTCTTTGAAATAACTGTCCTTTTCCACAGACAAAATAATGCTAATCAACAGCCAAACAGCTATTACTTGTAATTGATTAATTAATTTAAATAAATGGATGAATAAATAAATAAATGCATTTATTATTAAAATAATGCCATTTTTTATGACTTCGTTCTGGTATGTAACATGCACTTTCTATTAATCAATAATATATGACAATAATAATAATAATAATGCGCACACACACATATATATAGTTTAAAAATAAAACAAGAATTGAGAAGAAAACGAAAATTACTTTTAAAAAACTGAGTTTAAAAACAAAAATATATCAATAAATGGGAGTGTGCATTAACTGAGCAATGCTAGTGCCTTAATGTCAGTGGGAAACTGCAATTTCAAAGTTGAGTGCAGCACCATATTAAGGTGTAATTACTTGTGCTTTGGTACGTTTCCATGTAACTGTTAAAACAAGGAGTGTCTGCAAGTGTAATGACTGCCAAGTACTTAAATGATACAGGAATTAATCCAGCATTGGAAGAGGATACAGAGAAAGAAAGTGAGACAGACATGGCTCAGAATCCATAAATATTTTGACTGATGACAATATCTGTGATGCTTCCAGCAGTATACTTTGATCTCTGATGTTGACATGTTCCAGTCACACAATCAACCTATGCCAAGTTAACAACTGTAAGTCTTTAGTCAGAACTACCTCCGTGGTTCCCACCTCATTCAAATTCATGAAGGTTTTTGAGAGACTTGTAAAGAGCCACATTTGATCCTCCATCCCTGATACTTTGGACCCTCTTCAGTTTGCCTAGCGCCCAAACAGATCCACTGATGATGCCATCTCTCACGTCCTCCACTCTTCCCTCACACACTTAGACAGCAACAATGGGAATTATGTAAGGCTGCTATTCATTGACTATAGCTCAGCTTTCAACACTATAGTCCCCATCAAGCTGGCCTCTAAACTCACAGACCTCGGCCTAAACTCCTCACTCTGTGACTGGATTCATGACTTCCTCACCGGCAGACCTCAAGTGGTGAAAGTTGGCCAGTTCACCTCAAACTCCATCACTCTGAACGTAGGAGCCCCACAGGGCTGTCCTGAGTCCCCTGCTCTACTCTCTTTACACACATGACTGTGTGTCCTCTCACAGCTCCACATCTATTATCAAATTCGCTGATGCTACTGTGGTTCTGGGCCTCATCTCCAACAACGATGAGACCGCATACTTGGATGAGGTAGAGAGACTCGCATCATGGTGCCAGGACAACTGTCTCTCTCTGAATGTGAGCAAAACTAAAGAGCTGATCATGGACTTTAGGAAGAGACAGCAGCAGCCCTACACTCCTCTTATGATCAGTGGGACCCCTGTGGAGAGGGTGAGTAACTTCAAGTACCTCGGTGTAAACATCTCCGAGAACCTGACTTGGACTACACACATCCAAACACAGGTTAAGAAAGCCAGGCAAAGACTGTACCATCTGCGACAGCTGAGGAAATTCAGGGTCTCACCAGCAATCCTGAAAACTTTCTATTCAGGGACCATAGAAAGTGTATTGACTCAGTGCATCTCAGTGTGGTATGGAAACAGCTCCAATCAGGACTGCAAAGCACTACAGAGAGTTGTGCGCTTAGCTGAGCGCATCTCAGGGTCTGCTCTCCCCTCTCTGCAGGACATCTACTTCAAACGCTGCAAAAGTAGAGCTGTCAAAATCATCAAGGACTCAAATCACCTGGGTAACCATCTATTCACTCTCCTACCATCTGGTAAGCGCTTCCGTAGCCTGATGGCAAAAACTGAGAGACTTAGGAGGAGCTTCTTCCCCCAGGCCATCGAGCTCCTAAACTTTAACTCTGTGTCATAACATCACATGACTCCATGTAAATATCTGCTATATCAATAAGCTATTCATAATTTTTTCTACCTCATATTGCTGCTATTTAAACACCCTGGACAACTTTTTGCACATTCCTCTTATACTACTATTTAAGTCAACAACATACTGACCTGCACATTTATATTTATATTTTTTATCTTTTTATTTTTTCTACTTTTCTTTTTCTTAATATTTGTATACTTTATAATTGCACTGTCCTTGGAGTGGACCTGACCTACATTTCACTGCTGGTTATACTCTGTATAATTGTGTATGTGACAAATAAAAATCTTGAATCTTGAATCTTGAGAACAGACACCCCGGCTATGATCAGATTAGCAGATTACCAAACTACTCTTACAAGTTCAGCAGTGTACACTATAGTATGAATACTGTGTCTAGTATGTCAGTTTCATGTATGATTAGAATACCCTGAAGACATTTGCCTAAATCTGCAATATTCAACAAAGTACACTGCATGGAACACTTTATCTAACAATGCTACTCTCCATTTCCTGTGTGATGAAAGAACCTCATTTTGACAAATATCTCTTCCAAAATTTAAGGCATGTTTCACACACACACACACACACACACACACAAGTAGGGACCAATATCAGCCCCATAACAGTTGATAATTATTGAAATGTTATGCCCAATACCCAATAAATGAAACAGTTTTCAAAATATTATTGGAAGAATGAAAGATGAATTTTCATTTTAAGATCTGCAAATGACTACACTTTATAGTGTTATTAAAGATTAACTTTGCATTAGATGGCAAAAGTAATTTAAATGTAAAAATGAGCATCCATAATTAAACATGAAAAATTTTAACAACCCAGTTTAAAATTAAAAAGTCAGTAATATCAACAAATAATCAATATGTCACCGAGACAGACAGACAGACAAATAGATCAGGGCTCCAGATGAAAAAAACAGAGTAAGGAGCCACTGGCTCCTTTAACAAAAAAAACTTTGGTGCCATTTTTTTTTTTTTTTAGGTGCCACAGAATAAAAGTGTTTATTTTATTTATTAATTTTTTTCCTACATTATATTTACATAATATTTCCTCCAAATGTGTGTGTGTGTATATATATATATATATATATATATATATCAAATGAAAGCTCTTAATGAATGGCAAAAGTACTGTCATCCATGAGTGTACAACTTTTTATTATAAACAATTGAAATCAGTACACAAAGTCAGATCAAACTATGGTAAAACAATTTTTTTGGCTCTCCAGAAAAGTTGGTGAAATGTCACTTACGCCTTTCTGGTTCTTGATATAGATTAAGATTTTGATAAGAAGCAGCCATATTAGTAATGATTATAATGAGAATTGTTGACGATTTTGCCAATATCCACAGAGCTGTTTTACCTCTTATAGTTTGTTGAAGTTATGCATTAAATAGACATGGCTTTTCGGCACTTTTACTTGCTTGTCTCCATTTCGATCTCTTTCGCACTGCACAACTGAGCTGCGTTTAGCAGACGGTGTGCATCAGCGCTGCTGTGTGGCAGAGACGAGGACTATTTGAAACTTTTTTTCCACTATAACTTTGTTGCGCATCGTCTGTTAATTTTAAGTTTAATACGTGAACATAACAAAAGATGTGATCGCAAAAAAATCTGGAAAAAAGCCATTGTATGCAAATTTTTAAGTCATAACATATAAATAGTCTCCTGTGGTGACCTCAGCAAAAACTTCACTCGCAAATTAATATTTTTGTTTGCAAATGCTGTAGATAGACGGACAGACAGACAGACAGACAGACAGACAGACAGACAGACAGACAGACAGACAGACAGACAGACAGACAGACAGACAGACAGACAGATAGATAGATAGATAGATAGATAGATAGACAGACAGACAGACAGATTATTAGATGACAAGTAATTTAATTGTAAAATTAGAGGAAACGATCATACACAATTAAACATTACATTTTAAATGACAGATTAAAAATAAGTTAATAATACTGGCTAATCTAATCAATATGGCACTGATATATTGTGTATCCCTATTAAAAATTAGAACTTTTATAGGGATTTTATTTATATACTGATTCATGGATGGCATCGTGTGACAAAAATATATGTAAAAAAAATAATAATACTGACTGTAAGTGAAAACACTTACTGTAAATAAATAAATGAATTCCAAATACAGTTGTGTTTTTACCATGATCTGAATATCGACCAATGAGCGAGACAGTCTGCACAGTACAGGCGGAGGGAAAGAGAACAGCCATTACAACAAGCACACCATGCTTGGATAGATGGAAATAAATTACTCCCACGGATGTCTCTCCTCAGCTCAGCAGAGCATATGCCCAACGGTAAAGTCAGAAACGAGGGAAGATCAACAAATCTCAAATTACCCTCCCAGGGACAGCACAATCAATAAAAATGTTCTCCTAGCAATAACCTCTTTATTAAACTGAAAGAATTCACAAAAGGAGGGGTGCACGGGGGGCTGTAACCTTGCCTGTATGTGATTCCAAACACAGAACTCCTCGTCTGAACCAGTCAGGTCTGTTGTGGATAGGACTGACAGATGTGATTGTCTGTTCGCCCTCCTTTTTTTATCCTTTAATTGATCTGTTCTTCCTTTTTTGGGACGTATCGCCACATGCAGCTCAGTCCTTCTCTTGGCCAAGCACACATGTGAAACATTATACAGTCGCCTTCCTGCCGTGCCGTCTCAGCAGGTCTCAGCACAGCTTTCGGTAAATCGTTTCAGGGACCTCTGTTTAAATCAATACCGGAGAACTCTGAAACATACCCAGACTGGCTCAAAATATTAATTCATGACAGGTATATTTGTCCATTTCAGTAAATATTTTACTCATGCACATAACGACCTTATTTTGACGAGAATACTTTGATCTCCTTAAAGAAAGCTTATGTATCATGTAACATAAATGACACAATCTGTTGCCTCTTTGAGAAAGAGCAATAAATGGCTCGAGATTAGAGCAAAGACTGCGAGTCTTTAGTAAAACCTGACAGGTTTTACTAAAGACTCGCAGTGACAAATTAGCACTGAAAAGGCATGGACACAGTTATTTTTGCGCCTGACCTTATTGAATATGCATTTCACAAAAGTTATGGGAGGAGAGTATTCAAATGAATCATGCAACGCGTTTTACTAACGTTTTACGCTCATCAAATTACTGACATTTGTGCCATTACTTAACACCCAAAAAAGCATGTCTTAAACTGCTTCGCGCTTGAAATGGCTGCAATTATTGTTGCTAGGACGAGCCACCTCAGAGAACAGAGACCGCATGGTAGAAGGGAGAGGATTTTTTCGACACGTATATTAATTATTTTCAATGCCAGAACACCACATTTTGTTTGCATATCATATTGTTTGCTAAGCCATGTTAGTTTTAATTTGCTTCTGGAAATAAAAGATGACTTGGAACCGAGTCACACAATACCAGCTCTATCACCCTCCAATCGGCACTGTTTTGGAACTTGCGCTCTTGCGCTAATTTGCCCTGTTTAGTAAAACTGGCTCCTGGTGTTTTAAACCATCTCTTCTGTCCACTTTGGACCAGAGAAGGGTCTATGGGCCAGTGTATGTGGACTTTTTCTGATATTTCATCTAATATTTTGAAATAAGTTTGCACAATATACATATAAGATAAATGTTTTTTTTTGTTGTTTTTTTTACAAAGCTATTTTTAAAACGTTTACATGGATAAAACATTCTGCTACACGTATCAGTCAAAATTGCGTGAAGAAAAAAAAAAGTTACCAGAAAATCCTTTCAATTTTACCGGTATTCAGAACAGAAGACGACAAAAATCAGAAAATGTAAGTAGCTACACAATTATAGTACAAAATGATATATATAATCATAAAATAAAACTAAATTGTTATAAACAACATAGGCCTGTAAACATCTAGCAATGCTATAATTGATATGTTGTGTGCGTGCGAGCGAGAGGATCATGGGAATTTGTCTTATCACAGAGGAAAAAAATAAAAATATTCACGAGATGACTTTGTAAAATAAACAAAACAAACAGGATCCACTCTCAGCCATCTCTGTTTACACGAACATCGTAATGTTTAAGTATTAGCTCAGTCAGTGGAGAGGTAGTCTCGAGTAGCCAGACCTTCAGACTGACGGCAGAAGGTCTGGAATAGATGTCCGCTTTCATTGGCCAAGGCCAACCGACATGTCAAACAACCATTCATAGTTCGTTTCATTTAGCGTCACGTTTCGGGGTGTGGAAGTGTCGCCACAATAACAAACTGGTGTGTCAAACTCTCAGATGTATTTTATAGATTCTATACTGCGAACAGTATATATTTCACATACTTTTAAAAATCCAGCCTTTAGTTGAACCTGATAAGCGTTCGTCGTCACAGTTATAAACACAACGGCTTATTTCTTTCGTGAGGGAGTTTGGCGCCACGGCATCTTTGTTTCCTGTCGGACAGAAAATAAACGTGACACTCACGTCTCGGTTTAATTCAACCAGTCAGATTACGACTTCGACATTCCTGAAGTGTTTCCAGAAAAGTGTGCTATATGCATCAGACGTTTAGCGAACGGCGTCCGTGGGCTGAGACTAGTGGCGAGGTGGTCTTTAGTCAGTTCAAAAGTGTGAGCGTCCACACTACGAGTACAATCCAGTCAAATGCATTCTCGACTACCACTGGAAGTGGTCAAATGTGGGCAAGCTAGAGCCCGTTCAAATCTGTGTTTAGCTTTGTCCACTTGTGATCGGATTGATTAAAACTTATCTTAACAGTAGGTGTAAACAGGGCCTTACACATAAACAGAAAACACACATCCACAGCGACTCAGGAGGGTAATTTTCATCAACGGGTACAACATGCGACACATTAGAGGGTTGTGCAGTTGGCATTAAGCTAATCTAGAGAGCAACACTTTGACAGATCCGAAAGGGATCTCTACTCCCCTAAATCGAACTAACACCTCAGACTGTCACAGACACTAGCCACAGTTAGAAACTGACAGGCGACAAACCTAGGATGACAGATTCAAAAATCGCATTAAACTAAATGAGAAATAAAAAAATTGATTATATTTGGGTCGGTGAGGGATAGAGCTGGCAAAGCTGACAGACCTGCCATGACATTAATATTTAGTCTTTTTAAGGACTTTTTTATGGATATGGCGAGCATGAACACCTGAGCTGTCTGTTACATTTTTCTGTCTTATATACATTCATAAATACACACACACAATTACTCACTTGATCAGCACAACATAAAGTTGTATTACTACTGAATTTGCATTTCATGCAGAGGAGCCTACCAGAGCTGTGCCAAAACAAGGCTTCAATTAAACTCAAGGGGGTGAGCAGTCTTTTCTGCTTAGCCATTAATCTGGAAGCCTGTGACACCTCTGTACTTCTCGTCCTGTCCTGAACGTACTTTTCACTATATTCAAACAACAGGTAACAATACACCAGGCTGCTCCAGTTACCTGTTGTTAGCCTTGAGAACAAAGGCTGTCACAGTCACCATGCCCTGCAACCAGCGAGGCAGGTAATGAGGGCTCATGAATATGTATGAAGGCATAGCCGAAATGGCAGACGATCCGGGTGATTGACAAACAAGATAAACAATAATAACAAGCAAGGGCAAACACGGAACCCCTAACAGGCACGACTACGCACAAGCATGCTGAGAAGGCCGTAGCTGCACTGAGGTGAGGCGCAGCGGGAGAGAAAGCTGGCAGGACATACGTCAGGATGGACAATGGGCTTCTCAGAAAATGCTACGAAGATTTCAGTCAAGTACGCTACCTTACATCACCCTAATAAGCTATTAATGCGATGCCAGATTTCTAAGGACATGAGAATGCAATACTGTCATCTCTAACGCTGTGGTGCTGTATCAGGCGGGACAGAGAGTGTGGTTATTTGTCATCGTTACACATTATGCATTGCGCTACATACTTTATTAGCTGCCGTTATGATGTTTTGAGTTGAACAAAAAGAGACTGTAAGGATAAACGATTGAATAATAATAATAATCAGAGACTGATTCAACACTTTTTTTCGGTGTTGAATCAAACATTCATGTTGAATCAAAGTTACTATGCTAGTCATAAACTATTTAGGCAAACTGGAGAGTTTCATGCAAAAAAATAAATAAATAAAATAAAAAAATTATAAATAAATAAAATAAAATACATTTATGAATCAATCAAAGTCGCTATGCTGCTGATAAACCATTTAGGCAAAACCAAACTGGAGATTTTCATTTAAAATAAAAAATGAATGAATGAATGAATGAATGAATGCATGCATGAATGAAACAATTAAATAATTAAATAAATAAATATATATTGTTTTCTTTTTTAATGTGTTCCACAGAGGAAGAAGGGGGTGGGGGTGGGGTTACCAAAGTCAGTAAATGATGATAGATTTTTTTGTTTTGTTTTTTTTTGGGGGGGGTCTTCAACATTATGAGATTAACATCACAAATCATAGGATAGCCCTAATATTTTGGCATATATTTTTTACTATTTATTAATATTACTCCTAAATGCAACTGAAGCTTTAAAAAAGGGCCTTAAGTTATGCAGTCCAGCGTAGGTGCATGAATGAAAAATCTGCAGTTTGGAAAGTATTCAGTCCAAAAGGACTCATAAAGCATACTTCACAAGGAAGGAGTGAAACAGGATCGAGCGTCGCACATTTCCATCTTATCAACTCGGGAATTAAAAATACATGGTGCTAAAATGACAAAAATGGGAAGTATGGAGTTCCTTTGAATACTGAATTGCACAAGGGTACATGTTACATTAGTACATTTCCTTTTCAGTAGTCGAGCGGTCAATAGGGATGAATCCTAAGGAATGATTGGCATAATTCATAACAAGTAGAAGGTACTGCAGGAGCATACTAATGTGGTGAGGAATGTCATTCAAAAATGAGCAGTTTTCTTTCGTCTATGATATATAATTACAGAAACTCAGCGGTGACACCGCTCTGCAGCTCAGTCCATGCAATGACACACATCGTAGTGATGACATCACTGTGGCTCTGGGGAGAACTTGGCTGTCAAATACACAGCTGAGGTTGTGTGACGTGCTCCCCACAACACACCGTGATTAACATAAATCAGTCATGCTACAGACTTTCTTATGTGCTTGAAACCCCTGCTTGTGAGAGAAGAGGACTTTCCACAGTGACTGGCAGACAGAGTCCTGCTAAAGATCAGTACATGAAACAGTGCAGACTGAACAGTAATTGGCAGTGTTAAGAGGGAACTGAGAGAACCTCTTGGGTGTTGGTAGTCTGTGTTGACGGAGACAGTTAGGGAGCACTGAGAGAGACAGGTAGACAGGGCCATCTCACTGACTTCTAGCACTGGGCTGAGATCTAACATGCTCAAATCAAGTGTATGACCACATATAGTGCCAAAAGTACTCACTCGCATGAACTTTTTCTGGTTTTGCTGTGTCACAGCAGCGGATCACTGTGGATTTGTGGATATGGCCTTTCTGCCACTGATCAACAGGCAACAGACACACTATTTAATGTCAAAATAAAGTGATCAAAAAAAATAAAAATAGAACAAGTTCATTTGAATTCACCTGATAAATAACAAAGATGTCAATAGTCGCACAAACATGTTTTTTTCTCTCCTGTAGTAACAAGAAGGTTTATTTTGATTTGTGGAAATATTTTCATTTTGATCTGTTGTTCTGTTGATCGAAAATATCTGAATAAATCCATGGAATTGTGAAACAAAACCACTGAGCATTTTAAACAAAAAATTATAAAAAAGTGAATGATTAAATTAAATTAATTTAATTTAATTATATATTAAATCCAATTAAATATCGAATCAAATTAAATATTAAATTAAACAAAATTAAATTAAATTAAATATTTCCATATTTTGCTTCATTTTATTCACATTTTATTTTGTCAACATTTTAGTCAAAGTTTGGGCACTGAATGACTGAAATCAATATTCTAAATATTCTCAGACAATTAAAAAATATATGATTACAATATAGAAGTTTTAAATTACACATACCATCATGCATGTGTGTGAAATCAACAAATACAAAATCTGACATACCATATACAACATTTCCACAATAGTTTGACTGCATTTAAGCATTGCTCTTTTGATTATCTTCGTCCAGGTATATTCCTTTCTAATACACATCAAGTCGATGCAAATTAAAACTGCTTCTATATGACTGCTAAATAGCAAGTTTGCAGCGATATCTGTGAACCTAATGAGAGAAGAAACCTGGATAGCAATTAACAGCACTTCATCAGGCCATGACTTAAACGTAATATTTAACAAATTGGCCAATTATAGATATGCTGATATTTTTAGTTCGGTTTGAAGTTTAAAAAAGAAGATCACACAAACCACAGCAGGAGTATAAAAGCCCACAGTTCTATTTCCTGTGAATAACTGGCCTTTCACTGAGCACATTAACTGAGCTGAACTGAGGTTAGCCCTGCCATAATGAGAGCATGTGCGCTAAGAAGAGAGACGTGCAGTGGGTCATTTTCAAATGAAAGCTATTAGTGTTCATTACACAGCTCCCTGTTGATAGCGCTATACAAAGAGTACAAAGGTTGAGTCCATCTCGAGTATGATGTAGATAGAAAAGCTTATTAGAATTATGAGATAAAGTTTTGCTCCAGGCCAGCACAGTGCCTAAGTACAACCCTCGTATAGAAAACGAGCCAGAGAGACAGTGAGAATAAGAAACATCTATCCATGTGAAAGTAGCGATTGGGCAACAAGATTGTTCTTTAAAAATCCCCTCCCGAGAACATCCTAGTTTATCCCTCTCCGTTCCCTTCCTTTATCAAGACTAACCTGTTACTTTGTTTATTATCATATTGCATTGCATTGGAGTGTGGTCTGTTTGTCTATTGTCCTATTCTCAGCACACTATAATGCCACTGGTGCATTATTTCAGAGAGGCCCACAACCTTTGAGAGCTTATTAATGATATCTGCATTGTTCTGGCTTTTGGCTTTGCTGTGCTTTGGGCATCAGCAGTGCAAGGGCATTGAACCAAAAACCACTATCCCCGCATTAAAGTCTTCCCAGAGGGCTGAGGAAGGGTTCTTTGAGAGATTAAGACACCACTGGAGAACGCAAACTTAAGATACTGCCTCCCTGGCAGGGAACAAGAAATCCAGAGGTTTGTTTCTCAAATTATCATCTAAACTGATTACAGAGATTTAGTGGTATCAAAAAGTGCTGTAAAGAAACTTTCAGACTTATCTTCACACTTTTCATATGGGGTCAGCAGGGTGCAGCTGCCGAACTCAGTTGTGCGTGAAATAAATGGATGTGTATTAACATAAAGGCATGATGCAGAGTGAAGGAGATTTGCCTGGGTGGAAGATTTAAGGTTGTGGCCTCACTGGTGGCTTGAACAAAGCAGTACGTGGCTGAACCTGGCTTCTTCTGGGTTGTGAAGCAGGTGTTCTGAAAAACGTGAGCACAATGGTGGCGTGCAGACCTTGGTCTCTTTTGCACGTGCCCAGTCTCTTTCTCTTCTGTCTGTGCCACACGTCGACAATGGGGCAGAGCTTCTTTGTCAACATGTCTGCCTTTTTTTATGGGGACCTTTGCCTGGACCAGACACTATAATAAATGCTTTTTTATCTGATTGTTTTGCAGGCCATTTGTTGTCAGTGTGATGACGGTTCTTTGCTTGCGTGATGAGAAAATATAGAATGACATCCACAAAGCAAGAACTTTAAAAAAAAAAAAATGAAAAAAGAGGGACAGTCAAAAAAAAAAAAGAGAGAGAGGCTAAGCCTCAATCCTGTCAGAGAGAGAGAGAGCATCTGAGTGAGGCATTGCATTTTTCTCCAGACAATGGAAAGTAAGTGTTTGAGTGCTTGGCTGTGCAGGCAAGCGTTAGATGAGAGGCTTCACACGCCTACTGTATGGATGCTATACCCTGGCAAGCCTGCTGGGGTTTACAGATCTGTGCATCGCTTGTATGATCCGATGGAGCTAGAGGAGTACTGTATGTCTAGGATGGAGCACACTCAACCAAGCAGCTCTAACAGATGTAGGTGATTGTTTAATAACACTTGCTGCCCTCAACGGAGACATCGTTTACATTACACTTCAAATTTAGAGGAATACAGCATTTTCTTCTTTGATGGCACTTACACTAGAGTTCATGCTGAGTCACAGAATGCTTTTATTTTAATGGCAAAAGTGTGTTGCAAGGATGTAGGGGAAGAATACAAGGGTTTGTGAAAGTGACAAGTGTTTTTTTTTTTATTATTCTGATTTGATAAGTAGCAGCAAAGAGGGCAGACAATTATAATTTGAAGGAGAATTAAAGTAAACTGAAATCAAAGAAAATTAGGACAATGTCAAATTTATTTTATGTATATAATATATTCTTTTATTATATACATACATCGATGTGTATATGCCCTTATAATTACGTCCACCACTTGGTTCAATCATAACTGAACTTTTGAAATTGAGTTAATTTTCAATAACTATCTTATTAAATTAGTCAGTAGAACATAATTCATATTTACTTTCAAGGAATATAGAACAGCATATTCTCATTCTATCATTAACGAGACCATGCTCATTTCTTTCATGTGCGGTCAAGTCTGAATCCTGAGTGTGACCACTGGGGCACTCATCTGGCAGTTCTTCCTATTTTGAGACTTGACATTTCCTTGACGCAGTGTGAATGATGTCAAGACAGAGCAGTAATCAGCATGTCCCTACCCTAGGAGAAAGAAAAATAAAAAAGAACAATACCCAGTAGTCTCTCCATCCATATTATTTGAGTGGTTCAGAGGTATGTCTGTCTGTGGCTGCAAGCTCACCCACAAGCTTCTGCCAACATCCCGTCGACATGACTGAGGCATTACCATCCTGCCCGAGAACTGCTAAAAAGCCTATACCATTACTGTGCAAGGACATAAAACTGGACCTGTGCATTACCTCCCACTCAAGGATGAGGATGTCATGCCATGGCTATTTGAGTTCCAGGGATGAAGATGGGGCAGTGCGAGAGAGAGAGAGGGTCAGAGAGAAAGAAGGATGAAACTGAGAATAGAGACAAGGGAAAGAGGTGTGCAGACCTGACAGATGAATCTCCTCTATAAAGCGCAGCTGAATGTGGGAAAAGGTCATCACTTTAGCTCTTCTGCTTCTGTAAAGAGCGACAAGGCTGTCACCTCAGTTCAGGCTTCCACACACCCAGCCCAAACCACCTGGCAATTAAAGGTCATCTCTGCTCCCAGTAACAGCCAGGAAGGGCCAATGTGGACCAGGACATCTAAATATTCCTTATCTGCTCTACCTTTCTCCAGCTTTGAAAGAAGAGCAAGGCGAAAAATAGAGACAGAAAACAACAAAAATCCCTCATCTAGATGAAGGGGAAAAAATGCAGATGAATTCTGGCACTTGGACATGGCCCAAGCACTTCAGAAGCAAAAGCTAAAATAAAAGTCACAAATCCCCCTAGTGGTCTCTGAGATAAACGCCAAGCTGTCAGTTGTGAAGCAGAGTTTACTCTTTCAAATCCACCTAATTCACAGTGGTGAAAAAGCCACCAGAGGGTTCGAGGCAAAGGGTGGTCTAATGTAAATGAGATCAACTCTTTCACAGACAGCTGAGGTATCTTTAGTTCAGGAAACAAATGCCATTTGCAATTACCACGTTTAAGATGAACAAAAACCACTGAGACAGTCAGGGCGTGAAGAGCTTCCTGAAGGATCATCAATCTTGCCTGTAAGACAAAGGGCAGTGGGAGGGAGGGTGGGGCGGCAGGAGTTTTGCCAAGTCCTGTCCCAAAGCAGCTATTATGAGAGAGTGAAAGTGGAGCTTCTACTGGCTTGGTGAATGAAAGCAGACAGAGTATTGTACAAGAAGCACTGCCTGGCATCAAAGACGTCTCTTTAATGAAGCCTTTCAAATGCACACAGTCATCTGTAAGCATGACGAATCTCAGAGAAAAGACAAACGTAGGACGTTTTTACAAATGCTATTCAGAAAATTCCCATGAATATCTGGCTTTCGAAAAAACAGATTTATCTGTTTAGGGATTTGGTGTGTTTCTGTCAAAAGTTCAGAAGCACACACACACACACACACTCTTTAGTAGCACAACATTCTACGAGATTTGTCTTTAACAAAAGATAAATGTCTATTAACTAAAATTAATACTACTAATAATTAAATGAATAAATAATAATAATATTTTTTAATGACTCCAAACTATCTAAACCATAAACCTGCCCATAAAATTAAGAAATCAATTAATTCATTCATTTCATTTTATTAAGTAAAGTAAAATAAAGACAGTTTACATAAAGAAATGCAAAAAAATAAATTATTGTACCATTTAAATATTTTTAATTTTAAAACTGTATTGGATAACACGACTTTAGCAGCCCTAAGATACTAAAATAAACACATAACAATAAAAAATAAATAAATAACAATGGTGAAAATGTAGGGTACAAAACACACAAAATAGATAAATAGATAAAATGGATAAAGTTAGATATGTGTGTTTGTGAGTATACAGTATATATATATATATCATATTATGTGTGTACATAATATATATATATATATATATATATATATATATATGTACACACACACCTCTCTATCTTTAGTGGAGCTTCTACTGGCTATATATATATATGTATATGTATATATATATATATATATATGTGTATATATATGTGTGTGTGTGTATATATATATATATAAATATAAATATAAATAAAACTAAATGACCCCAGTAGGACCTGAACTGCATTTTGACCAGGATGTGTTTGCATTTCATACATAGCCCTGTGAGCGGATAAAGGTTTTAAATAGGGGATCAAGCTGCATTATATGTGAAAGTGCCTATGCACACACAACTCACCTGGATTAGTGCTTCACTTAGCCTCTCCTCATCCACCTGCAGCACGATATCCCGGATCTCTTCATAAGGCAGCCGGAATGATCCCAGGAAAATTGCTGTTTGGAAAGAAAAAAAGAGGGGGAAACAAATGGTGGAGTTATTTTCTGGCCCTGTAGTTTAGATTGTTAGTGTTCAACAGGGCCTCCCTCAGAAATTATCATGGGACAACGTCAATAACAGGTGGATGGTAAAAACACAGTTTGAGTGTTTATTCCACTTCGGGATATTTCCTAGAATTTCATGGGCAATTGGAAGTGAAAGAAAAACACCATGTTTCAAACACCACAATTTTCTGGCAACAATAAAAGCAGCTAAAATAACCTCAGATTTGGGGCCCTATCACAAGATAATGACTACACATCTTAAACTTTCACCCAGGTTGAAATGCAGAGAACCACAGGTGCAATTTACCCAACAGCTGAATTTGATAACCTCCACCGCTTCTGAGGAAAGAATAGTCTGTAATTATAGCATATAGCTTATAGTGCGCAGTTTAAAGCGCATCAGTGGGGGACCGAACATAATTGTACATTTCTGTCTGAAGCAGTCACTGCATTGAGGTTAAAATTACCTTAACATTTATGCAGATTAAGACAGTCAAGAGTTTTCCAGTAGTGTCTGGAAACAATGGTGAGCAGAACCTGATTTTGTTCTGGGGAATTATCACAGTACAGAAAGCATTCAAGGGGCTGCTCTTGTTTTGTACCACCTACCACCAAGCTATTTCAGCAAATGTTTGATGGGAACGTATGGCTGAGTGGATCTACTGAAGATAATACGTGAGAGTCTGTTCTTTGAAATAAGTATTTATTTGGTCAGATTCCTCAGAATTGCATCAGCCAATGAATGCGAAGGCCCTTCTTGGGGGAAGTCGTGGCCTAATGGTTAGAGAGTCGGACTCGTAATCCAAAGGTTGCGGGTTCGAATCTCGGGCCGGCAGGGATTGTAGGTGGGGGGAGTGAATGTCCAGCGCTCTCTCCACCCTCAATACCACGACTGAGGTGCCCTTGAGCAAGGCACCGAACCCCCAACTGCTCCCCGGGCGCCGCAGCATAAATGGCTGCCCACTGCTCCGGGTGTGTGTTCACGGTGTGTGTGTGTTCACTGCTGTGTGTGTGCATGTTGGATGGGTTAAATGCAGAGCACGAATTCCGAGTATGGGTCACCATACTTGGCAGTATGTCACTTCACTCACTCACTCACTTCTGCCTCACCCCACCATCCAGCTCTCTGGTGTGCAGGTGAATGAGGTCCAACTTCTGATGAACAGTGATTTAATAAACTACCATTCCCACCAGCTGATTGACTGAGTCTCTGTGAAACTATGCTCTATTTTCTGCAATTCATTAGTCAGCCATCTGCGTGTGACAATATGCCGGTTTCTTCAGAGAAAGCAGACTTCTGTTCTTTTTTTTTTCAGGAGATAAAGGTAGAGCAAACACAGCGGCATTTCAAAGCAGGGGGCTCATCTGGCAAAAACCGGACACAATGGCATAGGAAGAAATTCTTATTGTAGCTTCGGTGTGCCAAAACGCACAACGAGGTTTTAAAACTAACCTAACAACACAATACAGCCTGGCTATAGGGATATGCTAATGATGCAACCATCAGTAGCATGATGAGCCAATCATCAAGAGTATCACATGCCAATAAACAAACAAATGGTTAGTCACTGAATGTGGTGAGTTTAACAACCCCCAGTCAGAACTTATCATATTTGCTGCAAAAAATTTAATTGGACGACAAATGCTTTCGCCTCATCTGTTGATTCATTAGCATAATTTACACATTCACAGTGAGTGAATTATCCTGAGTTTTTCCTCTAACAAGTTTGTCCATGACAGATGCATGCCATAATTCATTTCCGTTCATATCCACTTGTACTCATAAGCCCGGGATTTAGTCACATTTTGTTTAGTTTTTTTTTGGTTGTTTTTTTCTCAACACAGCAAACCTTGCAAGTCTGCCAAATTGCAAGCATTATGCAAAGAGAGCTCTTCCATCCCAAATATATAAAAAGCTATCTATACTAAACCAACTCCACACACGGGCATAATTTAGCAACTCTCACTTTGTTTTAAATGCAGTCCCCTACATGTGTAAAAAAGGAATGCTGACGGAGGGGCGACGTGACTCTTCTGGAGTTGGACCAAGGGAGGGAACAGAATCCAGGGATTGTTAAACATGCTAATGGACCACAGAGCTCTGCTGGGTATCTCTGTGTTAATAGAGGAGCATGACTTCATGTAGTTGTTGCTTGCTTTGCTTGGTTCCTCCTATGTTAACTGCACTCATGAGATTCACAGCCTCCTCGTCACATCTGGATTATTGTTTCAGCTGTGCACGGAGCCACACCCGGGCCCCAGGTTCAGAGTAGCAGAACAAATATCCTGCTTCTCTTTACACTCACAGTGATGTGTGGGATCATGTGTGTGTCTGTGTGGGATTGCTCACAGGCCCCCAGGATCAATGAACTCAGCAAGTTTTCCTAGAATTTCATGGCCAAAAAATGAAAGTGTGGGCATTGTCCAGTCATCCCACAGACTGTACTCTCAGCATGAGGGGAAGACAGCAATAGATACCCTGGGGTATGAGTAACCCTCTCTTGTCCAAGTAAAGAGTCGAATTGAGTTGCACAAGTACCTTGGGTCATTTTCACAAACCTGGAACAACCCTGTCTTTGAGGCCCCCAACACAAAAATAAAATAAAAAATATATATTTTTTAAATCAAAATTAATAAATAAAATTGAAGATTCTTTTACACAACCTCTTTCTGCTTTCCTGTCCCACCTCCCCTTTCCTTTCTCTTTGAGAGACGACAGATTTGTGGCTGAAGTGAATGTGTAACAGCACTCCCACTCGTGTTCTGCATTAGTTACTCCAAAGCCTGAAGTGATGTGTGTGTATGCGTGTGTGTCGCATCAAAGGCAGGGTAAAGAACTAGCAGAAATGAGAATGAAAGAACGAGAATGTGAAAGAGAGTGAATGAGGGGAAGAGAGAAATGTCACTGCCATCTTTTCTGTTAGGGCCATCTCCATCTGCTCCAGATCTAATCGAAGAAGAGGAGAAGAAAAAATAAAAAACACACAAACCTGACCTTGATGTCATCTACCCTTGTTGCATGTTATATGAGCATGTTACATGATTTATGAAAATGGCACCCCTTTTGTTGCATTAGTAGTACTGACTGACACAAGCATCTCTATTATTACTGCTCATAGTAAGTGTTAAGGATTTAAAGGGGTCATGGGATGCCCATTTTACACAAGTTGATATGATTTCTTTAGGGTCTTAATTAAAAGTCTATAACATACTTTGGTTAAAAATTCTCAATGATAGTGTCAAAAACACCTTTTTAAACCTGTCAAAATATAGTTAATGTTACTTTAAATCCTAGTGAGCTCTGCTGACTCTGGAGTGACGAGCAGACCATAGATATGTGTAGATCCCTATTCGACCACTCCAGATACGTTGACGCGTCAGCCATCTCGCAATCACCATAATAATCAATGAATATTCAAAGATATACAAGCGTATAATTTGCTGTTGTAGTCGCACACAGGCAATGCGCTCAAAAAAAGATGGCTTACGTATCGCGGACCATAGAAACAGTCGATAATGAGGCATCTAGGAATATATATCTATGGAACATAGTAAACTTCAGCCGCAAACTGGCTAACTAGCACATTATTAGGAAAGGCGATTTGCAAAGATTCATAAAAAGCCGTATACACTTCTTCTGTAGATAAAGCTGGATCACGAATGATTCGCTCGAACATACACTCCCCTCCAAAAGTATTGGGACAGTGAGGCCAATTCCTTTATTTTTGCTGTAGACTGAAAACATTTGGGTTTGACATCAAAAGATGAATATCAGTCAAGAGATTTACATGCCAGCTTTTATTTTCAGGTATTTACGTCTGGATCTGACACACAACTTAGAAGATATCACCTTTTGTTTGAACCCACCCATCTTTCATGTGAGGAAAAAATATTGGAACATGTGACTGACAGGTGTATTTTGTTGCCCAGGTGTGTCCTATCACAATGATTATTCAAACAATAATTAGCACTGAATGTCTACGCTCAGTTTCAGATTTGGGTTTTGCCTGTTCAAACTGCATTTATAGTTAAGAGGTGTAACCAACATGAAAACCAGAGAGCTGTCTATGGAAAAACAAGCAATTGTGAAGTTGAGAGGAGAAGGAAAATCAATCAGAGCCATTGCACACACATTGAAGTGAAGTGAAGTGAAGTGAAGTGACATTCAGCCAAGTATGGTGACCCATACTCGGAATTCGTGCTCTGCATTTAACCCATCCAACGTGCACACACACAGCAGTGAACACACACACCGTGAACACACACCCGGAGCAGTGGGCAGCCATTTATGCTGGGGGAGCAGTTGGGGGTTCGGTGCCTTGCTCAAGGGCACCTCAGTCATGGTATTGAGGGTGGAGAGAGAGCGCTGGACATTCACTCCCCCCACCTACAATTCCTGCCAGCCGGAGACTCGAACCCGCAACCTTCGGATTACAAGTCCGACTCTCTAACCATTAGGCCACGACTTTCCCACCAAAGGGGAAGGGGGAAAGGGACGTTCTCTGCATTTAACCCATCCAGGTACACCTGGAGCAGCGGGCAGCCATCAATGCGGCGCCCGGGGAGCAGTTGAGGGGTTCGGTGCCTTGCTCAAGGGTCTCACCTCAGTCGTGGTTGCCGGACCTGAGACTCGAACCCACGACCTTCGGGTTACAAGTCCAACTCTCTATCCATTAGGCCACGACTGCCCCCTATTGGCCATAGCCATTTCAACCATTTGGAGTGTCCTGAAGAAGAAAGAAGCCACTGGTGTACTAACAGACATCGAACAGGTAGACCAAGGAAAACAACTGCAGATGATGACAGAAACATTGTGAGAGCTGTCAGGAAAGACCCTAAAACAACTGTAAGTGAGATCAGCAACAACCTCCAGAGGGCAGGAGTGAAGGTATCACAATCTACTGTTCGCAGAAGACTTCATGATCACAAGTACAGAGGCTACACCAGAAGATGCAAACCACTCATTAGCAAGTAGAATAAGAAGGCCAGGCTGGAATTTGCCAAAAAGTACAGAGATGAGCCTCAAAAATTCTGGGACAAAGTTTTATGGAATGATAAGACAAAGATTAACCTTTACCAAAGTGACGGAAAGGCTAAAGTTTGGAGAAAGAAAGGATCTGCTCATGATCCCAAACATACAAGCTCATCTGTGAAACACAGTGGAGGTAATGTCATAGCTTGGGCTTGCATGGCTTCTTCTGGGACAGGCTCATTAATCTTCATTGATGTAACACATGATGGCAGCAGCAAAATGAACTCATAAGTCTACAGAAACATTTTGTCTGCCAATTTAAAGAAAGATGCAAACAAACTTATTGGGAGATCTTCATCATGCAGCAAGATAATGACTCAAAACACACTGCCAAAACAACAAAGGAGTTCATCAGGGTCAAGAAGTGGAAGGTTTTAGACTGGCCAAGTAAATTTTCAGACTTAAACCCTATAGAGCATGCCTTTTACCTGCTAAAGAGGAGACTGAAGGGGGTAACCCCCCAAAACAAACAACTGAAAGAGGCTGCGCTGAAAGCCTGGAAAAGCATCACAAAAGAAGAATGCAAAAGTTTGGTGATCACAGGCTTGATGCTGTTATTGAAAGCAAAGGATTTGCAACTAAATACTAAGTCTTTTTCACGTTAATCTATGTTTATTCTATCTGTTCCAATACTTTTGCTCACATGAACAATGGGTGGGTTCAAACAAAAGGTGATATCTTCTAAGTTGTGTGTCAGATCCAAATGTAAATACCTGGAAATAAAAGCTAGCATGTAAGTCTCTTGTCTGATATTCATCTTTTGATGTCAAACCCAAATGTTTTCAGTCTACAGCAAAAATAAAAGAATTGGCCTCACTGTCCCAATACTTTTGGAGGGGAGTGTAGATGCATTTATGTAGATCGGGGATTGGCCCATTCCCTTCAAAGTGAAAGTAACGTTAATCCTCTGCCTTCAGTGGCTCAGATGTCAGGAGTTAATGATGACTGCTATATTCATTATTACATCAAACAACTAAACACTTAAATCGCTTTATCGGAGACATCTTTTCTTTCCCTGCACCGGAGGTGGACAGCTCTCAACTCACTCAGAGCGGGTCTAATGTAAGACGGTCTTGTCAATCAACTCTTGTGGGAGGGGCCTGTACAGAACTACGTCATTCTGACAGGAACCTCAAAACAACCTGATTTGAGAAAGAGAATTTTAAAATAGGGAAAAAATCTGATAATAGGCCTAAAATAGGCCTCTCCACTCTTCCTCCAGACTCTGGGACCTTGATTTCCAAATGAAATGCAAAATTTACTTTCATCTGAAAAGAGGACTTTGGACCACTGAGCAACAGTCCAGTTCTTTTTCTCCACAGCCCAGGTAAGACGCTTCTGACGTTGTCTCTGGTTCAGAAGTGGCTTGGTAGCCCTTTTCCAGAAGACTCTTGATGCACTGACTCCAGCTTCAGTCCACTCCTTGTGAAGCTCTCACAAGTGTTTGAATCAGCTTTGCTTGACAGTATTCTCAAGCTTGCGGTCATCCCTGTTGCTTGTGCACCGTTTCCTACCCAAATTCTTCATTCCAATGCATTTCATATGCTTTGATACAGCACTCTGTAAACAGCCACACCTTTCAGTAATGACCCTATGTGACTTACCCTCTTTGTGGAAGGGTAATGTTCGTCTTCTGGATCATTGCCAAGTCAGCAGTCTTCCCCATTATTGTGGTTTCAAAGAACAAGAGATACCCGGAATTTATACTGTAGGGATGGTCATAAATTGAAACTCAAATGTAAATAGTCTAATATTTTGAGATACTGATTTTTGAAATTTGTTTTAATTTTGACATCAAAATTAAAACAAAACAAACTTTTGAAATGTTTTACTTTACATGTAATGAATCTAAAATATATGAAAGTTTCATATATTTTTTAAATAAGTTACAAGATTAACTTTTTCATGATATTCTAATGTTTTGAGATGTACCTGTAAATGCTAACACTATAAATTGTATTAGTCTTCAGTGCATAACTCATTCCAAGATATGAATGATACATTACACTGTGCAGTTTGTTAAAAAATAAGTGTGCAAATACTGTTCTATGCACTGAGACTCCTAATGTTTGTCTGACAAACAAAAAACATGCAAAAAAAAAAATTGTCAAATTAATTTATGAATTAATTATCCAAGCAATTAATCTAACCAAACCATGGGCCATTCAGCAACCCCTTATAAAACCCCAGTAACTATATATAAGTGCTCTGGAAATCACCCAAGAATTATTATAGAGAAGTACAAGCACAATTTTTGTCTGAAAATGCACACACCTAGTTATACTTTTATTATCCATGTTAAACCAAAATTTGGATAATGTGGCTTAAAATATGTTCTTCAACAGCAGCCGTGCAGCCAGACTCTGAGCTTAATCTTACTCTATTCGCACATTTAAATTGCATTGATGTATTCAATTGGAATCCAAGTACTCTTCCGGCTAGGATGAAAACAAGCATGGGTAGGACATATACTCAGGTGGCTGGTTATTTTAGCATTTGCTATGAATATTTCATGAAGTGTGATATTGTATATCTAAGGTGTTCTCCTCTCCAAGACAAAGAAGCAAACATTTCCAAAGAAGAATAAAATTGCATTCTCATGCTGCTTTCATCAATCAGAGTCCAAAGAGTCACAGGCACTCTTGAGAGCACAATGAATTCATACACACACGCACACAGTCTCTCCCTGAAGATTCAAGAGCGGGAGAAAAAGTGGCAGTGGAAGGGAGACAGGGAGTTACTAAATGCCAGGAGGGTCTGGCAGGCTGATCAATACAGGCTACAAAACAAGATGTGTTCAGATCAAACGGTGACATCACCAGGTAGTTCCTTCTGTCCAGTAGAGGGTCAAGCTCAGTGTTTTAGTGTCATGGGGTAGAGAAGTGTAGAACTGTAAAAATGGGCAAATTTAATTAAACTGATTTTGATAAATAAGTTCTACTGAACATTGGTTTTTATTTACATGTGGGACTATAACCAATCAATTAAAACAATCAATGTCCCAGATGGAAGTACACTTGGTTTGGGGGGAATATTTTGCTTTGTCTGTGGTTAGGATGAGGCAGACGCAAATAAAATGTTTTGTCCTTTTTCCAGTTTTCCGCCTATGTGTTTACGATACAACTGATATCAGAGGAATCGGGTAGAATCCATTATCAAAAAACAGCTTCCCCAAAACCTGTTGCAGGAAGAGCAAATACTGACGAAAGCTGCTTGACAATACAAGAGGATAAGAGGAATTTCAAAGCTGACATGATATGTAGGAACAAGAAAACAAACAAACAGAAGAGAACAGAGGTAAAGTGTCAGTCAAAGCCTGACAACATTGCAGCTATAGATTCAGCAGCCTGAACTGCTTTCAGTACAGAGAAAGTCGCTTAGATCCATCTTTTCCAGTATGGAGCAAAAATACCAAGGACTTATCTTAAAAAAAATAAAAAAATAAAAAAATAATAATTAAAAAGACAATTCTTTAGAGAAAAATGTAACTTCTTTGGACGGAAAAGAAAACCCCGTATTTGGAGGCTCTTGGCTGGGTGTTAGGGGACACAGATGATATAGAATGCTGATAACTTACACAGATTCTGGGCTGTCTTGGCATCCAGAATTCGCAGCTCTTTCGCTTTTTTCTTGAATTGTGTCATCCTGTCATCTGTTTCTTCCACGTCCTTTTTCACTGAAAGCAAAGAGACAGAACCAGAGGGTAAGTATTAATTATCACATTTTTTTTTTTGAAGGGGGATGGGGTGGGGTGTTTGTGGGGGGGGGGGGGGGGGGGGGGGGTTAACGGGGTACATATTTGCAGATGCTGAGAGTTTAACAAATTTCAGACATCAAGCATAAACAGAATGACTGCACAAACTGTGATTACAGGAAAAAGAACTAGATTTTTGCATTTTCTGAAGAAACCACCACCACCATTTTAGGGTGTTGTAAGGTTGCCAGGTGTACTGAATGGCTCATAGCACATTGCTATGCTGTTGCTAAGGTTTTCTGGGTGGTTCCTAGGAGCTTGCTTAAAGGCACAAAATAAAAATCCAATATTTCTGTGATCAGAGATGAATAAGTGAGCTGTTTCACTCTACCTTTATGTCTTTTTTGTATTTTTAAATTTGACCACTGTTCAAATACATTGTATGGGCAAAACAACTGAAACATTCTTCAGAATAGCATTTGCGCTCCACAAATGAAAGTCAGTCACACGAGTTTAGAATAACACAAGTGTGCGTGAATGATAACAGAACTGCCAAATTAGATATTTCATCTAAGTCACACATTTGAGGAAAAGTGGTGCCCACCTAAGTGAGCATCGTTAATAACAAAAACCAAGACCTAAACATTGTATCAGATGAATGGATTGTATTATTTTGGATGTGGTCTTGTCATATGGTTAACCAAAATGAAAAGCATGACTCCTGTGCTTTGGACCACACTTTTTATGAGCTCCCGCTGTAGCAATAAAAATGACATATGCTCCTCTCTATAAGGTAATTATACATATGGCACCTCGATAACAGATCCAGGGTGGAAAGCATAAGGACAGAGAAATGCTAGATCATGGCAGATGTGTCATGATTAAATCAAGACACTGATGCATGTCAGACTTCCTTTTTATAGCATGACATACAAAAAAAACAAGGGAGGGAGGGATGAGAAGAGATAAATGAAGGTAGGAGAAAATGGAAAAGGAATAGAGAGAGACAGGTGAGACAGAAAACAGCAAGAGAGACATATAGAGACGGCGTGCTAAAGAGACCATTGGCGCGTGACTGCGGTGCTGCTCTGTATATTGGAGGGAGATTTTGTTGGCCTGCTATTAACAAACACAGGGCTTGCTCTGTCAACGGCTCAGAGCCATGGAGATAATTGTGTTATTTCTGTAATCCTAAGGAGCAGCAGGAACAGCAGCTTGGAACTGCCCCAAACCCACATTAATTCCGTACGTGTGTGTACTAGTATTCGAGGGACCGGCTCCCTTTGAGGCCTGCTTGAAGAGAGCCTCTCCCTGAGTGACAATGTGTCAGCAAAATCCTCGGCCGAACCACTGTCACAGTCAACAACCAACTAACTAAATTAGAGCGCAATCAAGGCCGTAGCTCTGGGACCCACCTGAGGGAAAGAGAGAGAGATTCTGGGTAATACTCAGGTGAAAACAAAGACAGAAGAAGCCTAGGTTTGGCAGATTGCTTGTGGGAGTAGGAGCGCACCTCAGCGCTAATCATCACAACTCCGCTATTTATTTAAGCCCAAGATGGAGTCTCCCAGGAAATCGCATACAAACAAACCTCTCCCAAGAAATCTGCATATGTGAAGGAGCTATCAAAGCAGGATCATCTCCTAAACAGGTGGATTTGCTGCTGGCTACAGGCCCTTTGCTGTTGTGTCAATAGCAGTGTGGTACTGATGAATGCCAGTTTTGGACTGGAAGTGAGGGTGACTCTACTGAGCCTGCTCAATGAGTCGGATCTTCTGCAAGTTTTATTTATTTATTTATTTTGAAGATAAAAGCTCAGGTGTGCTCAGGGAAAATGGATATCAAGTAATTAATTTGTGTGAGCATTTTAACACCCTGACAGGTGATAGCACTTGCAGTTCCAAAAAGTTATTAATTATATATCTAATTAAATCCAAAGTTCTGGCATGAAACTCTAGATGGTGCAGTCCAATAGGTCTAACTCAATCTGGCATAATGACATCATTATAACATGGCACAGCTGATTGGTTCTCTCCATATCGGTAGCCAATGAGCTTGCTGCTCAACATTCAAATACTTGGCTAGTGCAGTGGTTTTCAAACCCTCGGGTAGGTCGTGAGACTTAAAAAAAAAAAAAAAACGGTCACCGGGATGATTTAAGGAAAAAATATGTATGTAACAGAGTTCAAGACTCAGGAAAGAAGCAACTAAACAAACGAACAACAAAACGAAAGTAACCGGCAGTCTCAGGTCAGAATCAAATGTGTATATTTTTGCGCTCTGTTTTTGCAGAGTTGCACATTGTAGCAAATCAGAGACATATCTGTTGATTTCTATTACCCAATGGACAATCTGAGGAGTTTGAGTGAGTCAGAATCCACTCACCGCTCAGAACGCCAGTGTTCTTGTTTAGTCCAGAGTTCTGGAAACTTGTGACGCGAATCCTCTGATTGTAATGAACAAAGTGTAGAGGTGATGTAAATAAGAGATTAATTGTGCCGTGTTGCCAGATTGATTATAGCGGAACTAGAGGTCCCCATAAACTGAAATAAGTGACAGCTTTTTGAAGAAGCGCACTTTGCGCACTTTCTTTGCTGTATATAGCCTAATCTCCATTCAGAATTTAAATAAAAGTTTATTTTTTCATGCTGCTAAGAGGACCAATGTGGTGTACTTGCAAAAAACTTCCGGAAGTGACAGCCGCATATTCTCTCGAAATCGCAATGACATTGTGATAATCATAACTATGGACTGGACAAAATATGTCAGAATAGATGTGTATGAAGGCAAAGCACCCTCAGTAATTTCAGAAGCACCGACAGATTTGAATTTGGAACAGAGCATCCTTCTGGATCTCTACGGTCTTCCTGCCTTCCTTCCTATATATATATATCACGTCAATTTAAAAAGAAGAAAAAATAGGGCCGCTCTTAAAAAAGTTTGAAAACCTAGTGTTTTTTGTAGCAGTAGCAGCACACTTCAAAAACCCTTCACCTTCCCCAGCTCCACCTGTATAGATCTGCTACATGGTGATCATGTATGCTAGGGGGGTTATTCATATACTTATATGCAAAGAAGCAGTATTTTTTACTTGCTCACTGCAGCATGTTGTGGATGTGTTGGCAGTAGAAAGTCTCAGTACTTGCTCTGCCGCAGCAGCAGCATAGCAGATCTATTCCGCTAAGACCAAACACATTAACATCGTCATTGTTGAACATTACCATGCCAATACATCCGAAAGTTGTCATGACAGAAATTTATTTCACAAGCTGATAACAGTGCTATGGATTTTTTGTGTATTTTAGAAGCTGGAAGTTTTACTGTGACTTTTATTAGGAACTTTCTCTGCTTTCCTTACTTTTACGGTCTCTCAAATGTGTCTCACAATGAAGATACCATGTGTCAATACCAAGGTTTGCACCATTAGATAGACAGACAGACAGACAGACAGGCACAGACAGACAGATGGGTATACTACTCAGAAAACAGCTTCAATCTGAGAAACCTGAAGACCAGCGAAAATAAAATATCAGGAAACAGGGCTCCCGAAGGATCTTAATATTTTAGGGGAAGGGCTGCAGGTGAAGGAACAGCTTTCAGCCATATTGTGGAGCTCAAGATACCCCTACCACCCCCTTAGGCGCATTGTCACACACTTCCACCAGCTGGCTCTCCCACCTGGGTAGCCCACGCTCTCAGCAGGATGTTCTCAACACATCCTCAGGCTCTTCAGCTGTTAGAGATCCGCAGCATGCCAGGTCTGCGCCTCCTCAGTCCGAGCGGTGCTGGATTAATGAGAAACAGGCACAGCTCAGCCCATCGCTACTTCCACTTACGGTCTTGATCTACCCACTAGAATATGCTTAGAATATTGACACAAGCAAAAGACTCACAAAGCAAGACGTGTTCGCCACCTCTCCAAGAGGCTAAAACTGCTCCTCCATTTGATGAGCTGTTATGTGTGTCAAAAATGGATTTTTTTAAAGAAAGGCTTTACTGTCCATTTTAAAGGCACCTGACCATTAAAACAATCTGGGACTTTAATGACATCACATTCTAAATACATAATTAATATGGAGCTGGTCGCCCCTTTGCAGCTCTAACAGTTTGCACTCTTTTGGGAAGACATTCCACAAGCTTTTGGAGTGTTTCTGTGGGAATTTTTCCCACTCATCCCATAGAGCATTTGTGAGGCCAGCCACAGATGTTGGATGAGAAGGCCAGGCTTGCAATCTCCAATCCAGTTCTTCCCAAAAGTGACCGATGGGGTTGAGGTCAGGACTAGTCAAGTTCTTCCACACCAAACTCCTCCAACCATGTCTTTATGGACCTTGGCTTATGGACTGGGCCACAGTCATGCTGGAATCTAAAAGGGCCTTTACCAAAGTGTTCCCACAAAGTTTGAAGATTAGCATTGTCCAAAACAACATCGGACCCCATTTACTTCCTTTGTATGGCCTTTTTATATATATCTTTTGTGTTCCTTTGATTATATAAAAAACAGTTCTTTAAGATTTAAAAATGTATTCGTTTTATTCCACAGAAGAAATAATGTTACACAGATTTGAAACCACATGCGGGTCAGCAAATGACAACACATTTCAATTTTTAGTTGTGCTATCCCTTTAAACTCTAGGCTTTATAGCCTACAGTTTAAAGGATTAAAATCCAATCGTCACCACAGTTGAATAACAAAAAGAAACAAACATCTACATTAAGCGCATTCCCTAAAACACCATAATGAAGTGCTAAAAAATAAAGTTTTATTTGGATGTAGATAAAACCTTTTTGTTAGTTTTGTGTTAAATACAGTAAAAAAAAATAAATGAAAAAATAAAAAAACTGGGCCTCACCGCATTACAAGGATACAGGCTCTGCATAGTGAAACAAATACAGATGGCTCGTTAAGATTTTATGGAGAACCGCATTTATACAAAGAAATTAAAGTCAATTCAAGACATGTTGTGTACATGGAGGACATAAATAACATGAATGAATACAAGAAAATGTAATAAATAATTGATTAAGTGGGCCAACTATTGATGAAGAAAAAAAGCCAGGTGGTTTTTGTTATAAACTGACCGTGAAGGACTGATTATGTTCGCCGTGTTTCGGCGCAATAAAAACAGCAGTATTTCAGACTGATGCTTCAGTAATGCAATCCATTAGAAGGAAAACTCAAAGTCGAGAGGTATTCATGCGGAAGGTGGTTTCATTAGCAGTACAAAATTGCTCCTGCCAACGTAATCACATACATGTGTGTTGAGTCCACAGACATTGTTATACATAGAGATGAGAGAATAGCTCTTGGAGGCCTTGATAGGTGAAATGCAATAGCAATAATAAAACTTACAATAAGAAAAGCAATAAAAAAGGCAACAGAAAAACACTCAAGTTCACACAAGTCCTTTCTGTGATTTTTGGACAGAGGGCAGCCCATGGGAACTCCTCATTTCCAAAGTTCTTCACATTTGGGCATAGAGATTGTTTACTGGACTTGAATCCTTCTGCTGGGAGCTGTCCATGTGATATCTCCCCCCAGGCAGCCAAAGCCTTGAGCATTAGCAAGCTAAACACTACCACATGTTCGCTTCCGGACCGAAATGATTCACTCATGAGCAGTCACGGAGACATAAAGCTTGAGATGGTGAGCGGAGGACTGAAAACACTGATGACAGGTCCTCTTAAAATGTGTTCAATGTCTCGGCAACGCATCAGACGAAGCAGACAATGTGGAGTCTGACTGTCCGCTGGGAAGAGCATTGTCGGAACGCGCAATCTGTCTGGAATAATCTGACTGATCTACCTCCGCAAAACTGACTGTCCAAACTTGAACAATGCCAATCAATACGAGACGGATTCTTTCAGGAATCAAATCAGGCCTGAGTGAAAAATACTTCAACAATTACAGTATGGTAAAAAGCAAAGTTCAGTGGAAAACAACGTTTCTGTCATCATTATACTCACTCTCATGTTGTTCCAAATCTAGGAACAAACACACACACACTAGGTTTAAGAACAGTTTGTGGAAGTCAGTGAGGGAAATTAAATGAAATGAAGGAAGGTAGACAATAAAGCTACAGAGAGTACTGATGTGAAAGAAGAGTAAAGCAAGAAAAATAGTCTTTTTTTTATTTCTCAAACACACAACGGAGGTTTAATAACATCATTTTATTGGACAATTACAGCTGTGACTATTTCTGCCAGTGTCTAAGGCTAAGGAGAGGTCTCTTTCTCAACCCTGCAACCAATTTATTGCCTGGATTTAAGCCGTTCCCACCATCCAGCCTCTCAAATGCATGTTCAGACTCTCAGAAAAAGAAATCCTTTAGGGACAAATCTGAAACGGTTTCTTTTTCCTTCATCCAAGTGAACCTGCATTGATCGGATAAAGCCGATCAATAAGGAAAAACACACACAAATTGAATCTGAGCACAGCATAATGAAGATTCTGACACTGAGTGTTTAATATACGCTCTAAATTTGGGGTGGAGATTTTGCAGAGGAACAGGTGAGTGCATTTTGATGATGTGCTTTGTAAAATTAGTGTCTGGAGCTATTCATTAGTATTAGAGAAGTGATTCGAGTTGTTTTTACTCAAGTACCCGAGAGTTTGTTGATGTCAAAAGAGTCTGTAGGCTATAAATACAAGGGAAGCTTGTCTGAATGAGTATAATTCAACCTCTCTCTGACAGATTTCTGATCTCAGGTTATTAGGAGGCATCTTTCCTATAACGACTTACCCCTTTTCCTCAGTCTTGACCTTCACAGTGCTGGGGAACTCAGGCAAAACTGTCTAGCCTCAAGGTGAACAGCACAGAAAAACAGCTGGGGGAGAGGGTCGTGCTCTCCCATCCATGCAATTATCATCATCTTTAATGATAACAAGGGAAAAGGGGGAGGTTAGCGCTAATGATAATTGTGATGGGACGGCAGGTAAAGCTTGATTCCCTCTGAGGACGATGTGATATGCCTGAGAGACTTTCAAAGCATGACCAGGTGCAGGGGTCGCTAATACACTCCTGATTCTCACCTTGGGTTCTTCTGGTAGCCTGTGGAGACTAAGTGGAGAAGAGGCTAGAAAGGTCACAGCCTGACCCAATAACAACCAGCTCTCTAACAGTTTCATTATGAGTGAGAGACATACTGAGACTGAGAAACTAACAGCTGGACTTGGATAAGAGCTCAGGAGGATTGCCAAGCCCTGTTTCTCCTCATGTCAGAAAACTTGTGTTTACGGTAACCTCTGTGGTTGTGGGAAACGCAAAGTGCAGCAATCTATGAGCAAACACACTCATATCATGAAGCATCCGATGGATTTAGGCCAAATGACAAAGCAATGCTGTAACCTCCACTTAATTTCGCAAGTGATTTTTGTGGCGTTCGAAGCGGGACTTGCTCAAGCATGGCTTCTTTTATTGGTTTGGAGCTCACTTAGCATGCACAGTCATATGGTAATCTGGCAGAGTGACACTAACAGCTCTCTCCTATAGTATGGCGCTGCAGTGTGCGAAGCCCATAATAGGTTATCTCTCATATTAAATTTGCACAATCGCATTTGTGTGAAATGAAAACAGGCATCTATGAAAGACGATGGATCATACTGACATTATGCCTTATCGTAAGGTCATTTGTGAGAATCCATATCACCTGGATTTAACAAAGAGGAAGTGCCAAAATAATGAGTGAGGGAAATACATCATGTTTTAGAGACTGTCGCAGCAGTGTGTGAGTTGTAGTTCTAAGCTGCGGTATTACAGTACCAAGACCCAACCATGTCTTTCATTTCTAGCAAGGCAGCTCAAGAGCGCACAGAGTGTGGGAAGAGTCATTCCTCAGGGCTGTTAACTGGCTGCAGAGGGTTTTACAGCCATGCCCTTTGGATTCAGGCCCTCAGCCAATGAGCTACGAGAAGAGATGGTTGGTTAAGGGCTGGTTTGAACAATTACAATTAAACCACCAAACTTTCATTCTGTGCTGAAAGCACATCCCCGAGGCATATGGCCAACAAATGGTTAATTTATTGTGTCTAGAAAGAAACTACAAACTTTGTGATAGTGGGGAGTTTTACTGCATAAACTCTCACTGACCTTTCCCAGGGTGCACTTCTAAAGCAAATAAGGGGCTATTAGTAACACTTTTGAATAAAGTTTAATTTGTTAACATTAGTTTAATGGCTTGGAAATCATAAAAAAAATCTATCATCTTTTATTACAGCATTTAATGTTAATTGATACATACACCGTTCATTGTAAAGTAATTTATATTCATAATACATTGACTAATGGTAATTTATACTAATTTGCAAATACACTGTTTAAATTTTAAATTGAATATGCAAAAGGCAAAGGTGAAAACTAACATTGATTAATAATGCTGTAAAATATTGCTCGTTTGTTTTATTCTATACAAAATGTACACAAGTGTACATGAAATGGTACAGAAACCTCACTTCTACAGTCACATGGCCATGAAATGTCTTAAATGGCATTCAAGAGTGTGAAATAATAAATGATAGCAAATGTATATTAAAAGAAAAATATATTTGAAAAGAATATTGTGAAATAACACCGCAATTTAAAAGGACTTTTTCTTTCATTTATTCCTGTGATGGCATAGCTAAATTTTCAGTCAGTAATACAGCATTTAGTGTGTAATCATCCTTTAGAAACCATTCTAATGTACTGATTTATTGACTGATTGATTGATATTTATTTATTATACTTATATTTATTTTAAATTTATTTTGTAATTGTATAATAATGATAATAAATATAACTGCAAGCAGCAATACTGGGGTTCAAGCACTTAAGGAGGTCTTGGCCAACCTGGATGTATGGCTGACACTTAAACACATCCAAAATGTAGAATAGGCTTGCAGACACACAACATATATACACACACACATACTGACATTAAAAAATGTAACTAGTATATTAATACTCTATAAGCATATTTACACACACACACACAGAGAGACAGACAGACATGCACACTCTAAAACACAGTATTTCTAAAGTAAATGACCTCAAATTGCAATAAAATGTTCATAACATTCACCTATACACTATATCTTCATATCATACGATAGACCTTCTCATTCTGATCAACTTTGCCTCTAGGATCACTGCTGTCAATCAAACTGTTCTTTAAGTATTTGAGATTAAAATCAAATCAATGCAGAACTATTCTCTAGACTCTCTAGGTCAATAATTATCAAAAACAAAAGTTGAACATTTGCACAACTATAAATCGGTAATTTTATAAGATGTTCTTTACATAGTGTACCCAAAGGCCTATGAATCCTAAAAGAAAGCCCACAAATTCTCAAAACGGTGTAAAATGATGCATAATTTCATTCTAAAACATGCAAAATTTGAAGAGAGATTGGGCAAAAAATAACACTATAATAGCTCTGAAGGTTAAAAACAATGTGTTGTGTGAGAAATTGCAATTTATAACCACTAGATGGCAGCAGAAGACCACTAATGGGCTCATTCAACTAACTCCGTGGCTCTCAAACCTGTCCTGGAGTACCCCCAGCCCTGCACATTTTGTATGTCTCCCTCATCTATCACACCTGATTCAACTCATCAGCTCATTAGTGAAGACTGCAAGACCTGAAGTGGGTGTATCACATATAGGGAGACATACAAAATGTGCAGTGCTGGGGGTACTTCATGGAGAGGTTTGAGAACCACTAAACTAACTTAAACAGTACTGTTCATAAGTTTGATGGATTCATACTTAGATACGATAAAATCACTGTTATAACATTTGAAATCGCATTTAGGGGAGCAGTTGGGAGTTCGGTAAATCAGTCGCCGTGGAAATTCATGCATTGCCGCTCTTCACAGACCTATGGATCCACTTGTCAAGCGTAAACAATTCCTGACAGGCACTGAATGCATGCATGTGGTTTCATAAGCTTTTCACAGTTCCCCCCATGTCACCGTTTCTCAGTCAGCTCACGTCCAACGTGAACAGGTGATACGTAGAAGTAGACACAACCTGATTAAAACCACTACAGCACAGAAAGACCCCAGTCACGAATTGCATCCAAATACAGCCTGCGTACTCATTTCACCTCATTGAGAGAAACCAGGTTGATTACGAGTGTCTGTGCTCATCTGCTTCATTATACGCAGTGGATCAAAGAGCCAGGACAGTTACACGGTGATCCAGGGAGGGGAAGTGAAAGACGAAGGCAGGAGGAACAGAACCCACTATGAAAACATTTTCTTGTGAGAGAGAGCCAGGGATAGCAGCCCTAGGAATGCAGGAGAGCAGCTTGTTTTTGAAAGCCCTCCGTTGGCTTGGACTCACGCTGCATGGGATGACCCCAGTCCAGATGCTCAGGGTGGTCAGAGGAGCATCTGGCTCGAGCCAAACTTTGGATCCTTTCATCACAAAAACTTCTGGTTGCACGATAATGGAGAATTCTATAAAAGAACAATTTGTGTGGATGCAGAAGCAGAATCGACGGTAAACAGGAACTCTCTATACAGATAAAGCATCTGTAAGCATAGCTTAGAGAAAGCACTCTTCCCTAACAGCCAATTATTTCTGATCTGCCTTCCTAAAAAGCCGGACCCCTCTGTTACATCCTTTAGAATACATATTTGATTACAGCCCTCGATGTTTGCTTTAATGACAAAAGCTAGTCAAGCATAATGAGTTATAATGACAGAGCGCGGGGTGAGCATTCATTCTGGTAGCGGCTTTGTGTGCCGTCTCAGGTTTGACTCAGATGGAGATTACTGGGCTGACAGGACTTTAAAGTGTAAGCTGTGACCACCTTCACTTTGGAATTAGTGTGTCCATGCACACGGCATCCAAAGCACACGCTCAACTGCTTCCCCGGCAGGCTGGATTACGAGATGTTTATGGGACCCGCTGTCTGGATTACTCAGGGATTGGCTCGTGTATAAACTATGCCAGTAAATGTAGTTATGAGGCTTTATGCTCATAACTTCCTGCTCTTGTTTGTTTTGTAAAAGAGTAGCTTGAGCGCACAGAGAGATAGCCGGGTACTTTTACAGTATTTGTGAAAGATAAGCCCTTCAGCAGATGATGGCGCAGCACTTTAATCAAACTCGTACTGCTGGCTTTAACAGCAATATAAAAAAAGAAGATCTGCCATTATCTGAAGAATATACGAGTGGTGCTTGCATGTGTAAAGCGTTGCTATGAGGTTGCTACGATGTTCACCAGTGTTGTTATTGTTACCTAAAATTGAAACTATTAAAAATTATTTTTGTAAATTTTGGATTTTTTGAAAAACCTCTGCGATCTAGTCTTAGGTTTTTCACCTAATCAGAACCAAACCAGAGCAGAAAAATTGAATATCAATAATTATCCCCCCCCCCCCCATCTCTCTCCCACTTTCCTTCATTTCTCACTACTGTCCTATCAAATAAAAGTCAAAAACACCAAAAATGAATCTTCCAAAAAACAAACTTGAGTACTTGACTCGCTGACTATAAAATAATAAATATTAGATACAAAATATATAAAAATTTAAATATTAGATGGAAAACGAGAAACGGATGAAAATGGATGAAAATGAGAAATGTTGTCTTCCCACTACACTGCCAAAAATAAAAAAAAAATAGCGAGTACATTTTACAAATAATCAGCAAGTAAAACATATTAAATGTAAAATATTTAAGTAGAAAGACTTTTTTGCAGTGTAACTGAAAATGCATTTAAAGTACTAAAATGACTAAAACTGAAATAAAATATATTAAAGCTGAATTAAGAATTACTATAATAGTACATAAATAATACAAAAAAAAAAATAATCTCTGATCAGTGTTTTTTACACTATGCTATGTTGTTGCTTAGTGGATTCTAGCATGCATTGCATATTTTTTTAACTTTATAGTTTTTAACTGCATGGTGTTTTGCAGTCCAGCAGACAAAAACCGTATGCCTGATCAAAAAGAGCAAGAACACACCCCTCCTCGGTGATTCCAGATATTCACGGCATGCAACCAGTGCAGAACAAGCTGTTCTTCAAAATATAATTCACAGAGAGAAGAATTTTCTCAACTATTTTCTTGTCATCTTTTTTTTCACTAGAGTAACATTAAGAAATTCTACAGAATAAAATCACAAAAATGATTTTGTAGTGCCTGGTGTTGATGGCTTTGTAGATCCAAGAGTGGAGCACATACTGAAGTAAACAAATCTATAAACAACATCAAATTACAGCCGGACCTTTACGAGCAAGCCTTAGGGTCACTCAGTTCCAGGAGAGGAAATGTAGCTATTGACTTCGCTCAGGAAACAATTCAACCCAAACAGATATATATTCGAGATCTCTCCCAGCATTCCGGTAGAGAAAGGGAGAAGAAGTGCACTTTGAAGGCCCACGTAATATGATCACGGAATCGCACAGAATTCTTTGAAGGCAGTCAGGATCAATAGAGGATAAGAGTGGCCTTGGTTAAGCGGTGGCGCTGTAAGTCGTCGCTCTCTGATCTAACCGGATCTCTGCTCTCCATCAAAGCCAGACTAAATTAAACGTGAATTACAGAGGTGAAAGCTCGGGAATGAAAAGACAGCATTTATCTTCAGACAGATGTGTGGTTCTCTCTTATTCAGTCTCTTTTCCTTTGGCCCTACACAATGACTCATCCTTCTAAGGCAAAGTTCACATCAAATGGTTCTTAACTCCATTTGTGATATCAGAAGAGTCATGCCTATTCAAACTGAGATGGGAAGTGGTTCTTTGGATTTTTTGGGTCAAGCGGCTTTGGAATGCAAAAAGAATGCCTAATACCTAAACTTAACAATTATCTTACTAACTATTAATAAGCAGCATTTTTTGTTGTAGTTGTTTTTTTTTTTTTTGTCAAAAGTCATAGTTAGTGATTTGTTAATAGTGAGAAATGGGCCTTAAAGTGTGACCAAAATAAAATGATGATGATGACAATGTTAATAATAATAATAACACAACTTTAACAACACAAAATTAAATGTCAAATGGGCTCAGTGAACTTAATAAAATAATAATTACTTTTCAAATAATTACTGTTATTTTTATTAAAAAAAAATTAAAATCATTGAATCAAGACATTAAGATCTCAAGAACACAATAGTACAGATCAAGAGGGTTAAAGGGACAGAAAAATCATTCTTTTACGGTTCAGACAGAAATTCTAGTGCAATGTGCTGTTTGAAGCTTTTCCTTTAGCTTTTTCATCAGCTTCAGAGGGCTGAAGTAAGGCTGGAAGAGAGTTAGACTATGTGTGTCTCCGTGCACAAACACACAGAAACAGGTTATCTTTTCTTTATTTACTAAGCCTGTCAAGCTCTATAGCAGGTTCATGATCCTCTCTGGCTCTTGGCTCACTCTTGATCTATTCAGAAGATTCTAGTCTGGATCTGTCTGTAACATTCAGGTCTATGCATTCTCTCTCAACACACACGATTCACTCCATTCATACACTGAGCTTTTAGGTTAATATGGAAGAGAATTCAACAGATGTCCACTTGAGAGAGAAGTAATGCACCTTTGACTGACATGCACTTTGTGGATCTCAGCAAGGTGTGCAACATTTGAAGAAGAAAAAAAATGGGTACAAAACACAGAGACCTGAGGAAAATAACCATAATTTTCTTCCAGGGTGATATGCAAGCTGATGGCTGTCTTGGTTGGCTTATACAACAATAAACAAGAATATTAAAGCAAGGTGAGAGAGAGAGAGAGAGAGAGATAGAGAGAGAAGAACAACCAGAAAATGAGAAGAAAAAATGTGAGAGAAATTGAACGAGGCATCATTCAAAAGAAAGTCTCATTTGAAATTGAGGTTTGAAAACAGACTACTTAATGTAGCTTAATGTAGCGTGGTAGCAAACGAATCATTCCATATAAAAAGACAGGCGAGAGATGATGATGATGATATGCTTTCACCAAGCAATTGTGTTAAAACACTGTGGCCAGAATATGGTTATTACGAGTCATAAAGAGCTGAAGAAATGCAATCCCACACCATAGCTCCAACATGTAAGTACAACATTTTCCAGCACTTTACCACTTAAATGCTTACAGCTGCCATCTCTTTAAATGCTGCTCTCAGCTTTGATCTCCTTTCTGTTTCAACTTTCTTGTTTCAAGCCTCTAAAACTGCACACTAATACACAGGCACTGATAGTAACAGATCTGTCTTTCAATGAGCACAAGTACATTGTGGACGCTGGCAAATTACAAGAATCTGTTTCCCGCCCCACTCACTTCAATAAACCATGAAAGACCAAATCAACAGTGAGGTCCAAAAGCCTTGAAATTACTAGTCATAACAATAATTAAGCTTGCATTTTTTATTGTAATTTAATGTCATCTATCGATCTATGATAAATAATGCCACATATCATAGTCAAACCACATTATCACAGTTTATTCGCTATAGTTTAGAAAATGGTAATAAAATATGACAAGAACTCAGAGCAGAGTTAAACTGTGTCAGGAAAAAAAACATCTTGATAATGGCCGATAACTTTGATAGAAAGGTATATAATGAATTAGGTTGAATAGCTGTCAGCTTTCAGCTGTTAAAGGGGTCATATGATGCTTTTTTAAAGATCATTATTTGGTGTATTTGGTGTAACAGAATATGTTGACATTCTTTAATGCTCAAAAGACACATTATTTTTCAAATACTGTACATTACTGTAGGTCTTCTATGCCCCGCCTCTCTCAAACACTTAGTTTTCTACAAAGCCCCTCCTTCCGAAAAGCACAGTCTGCTCTGATTGGCCAACTGGCACAGTTCATTGTGATTGACCGAACACCACAAGCCCGAGTTGGAAATGTAATGCCCCTTTCCATAATTGCGAGGTTTAGCTTTCAAAATAAATTTAAAGACAGTAAATAATGTCCTTAGTTTTACCATCATCAGTTCAAGCTTCGAAAGGGGAACAGAGTCACGTGACAGACACAGTGATGAACCTCGTATGTGTTTGCAGTCCACAAGCCACGGTTGTGTGACTGTGTCTCCGTGTCTCCCTCTCTCTCTCTCTCACACACACATACACACACACACACACACACACGGTTGTGTGACCGTGTCTCCCTCTCTTACACACGCGAGCATGAACACACACGAGCGCAAAACTCCACATTTGAACAGTCAATAGCAAATACTTAAACTAATAACAAAACATACTTGCAGTCGCTGATTCAGAAGCACCAGATTGTCATAGCAAAGTCAGAATTACCTCCTCTCCTAGGTTCACAAAACGGTCGTCCATAAAATGCATTGCTGTTCTGTTGCATTTACTTTCGGAAGGCCAAATAAAGTGCTTTTGCATAGAAACACACAGCGTCTGCCTGACACGGCTGCTTCAACACTACTACGGTTACTGAAACCACACCTTTCCTCGCGTTAACATTTGGGCGGCATTACGCAAATATTTCCACATCGTGACGTAGACATGTGGGGACATGTTTGAATGAGCCGTTTTAGGGGGGCGTGACAGAGTCTTAATAGAGTATAAAGAATATCTCTTTGGTTCTGAGACTTTAGTCTTTGCAACTTCAGGGATCTTATCTATGCACAATCAGCTTGTAACACTCCAAAGAGAAAGGAAAACTTGAAATCGCATCATATGACCCCTTTAAATTGAAGTACACAATTAGATAATACCATACAGGTCAACCAATTGCCAAGCAATGGTTAATTTTGTTCAGTCTGTGGCGTAAAAAGTTTGCATTAGCAATTTAAGAAAAATACTTAAAGGTGCCATAGAATGCATTGATACAGTATTTTAAATTGTTCTCTGATATCTACACAGAAGGTATGTGGGCTTAGGTAAGGGCAAAAAATCTCCAGAAACGATTTTACATGTCCATTTACAACCCTAGGATTTCTCCCTAGAATGAAACGGTCTGTTATTGGCTTATTTGGCAGGGTCATGAATAATAATGAGCTCTGCTCTGATTGGCTGTTTCACAGTGCTGCTCAATGTTGAGCCCTGCTCTGATTGGCTGTTTCACAGTACTGCTCATTAGCAAGAAGGAAGCACAGGGAGGAAAATATATATTTAAATACTTTCTCTCGCAGTTATATCGTCGGGTAATTATACTGTATATAAAACGCGGGCATCAGGGAGCCGTTATTAATATGCGAGGCATTGAAACTGCTTTTGAACGATCCATCGATCGCGTTATAGTTTCACTTTCAAGAGACGCGATCACACAAACTATGTTTACATTATGGAGCAACAGTACTTACCACACATTTCACAAGATCAGATGCTTGTCAGTGGTGCTCAGGATCTGTAAGTCATTCACCATCATCCTCATCTCTCCTTACTGAGAGTGAAATCTTATGTACTGTAACAGGCTACCGCTAGCAAGGAGCTAACCATGTCCCTTTAGTGGCTCGCGTTATTTGCTTTCTGTGCCTTTCTGAATACAGACACCAACCCATCCCTGCACTTCACACCCCCTGCACGGCCTGGAACATAAAATTTATTTTGTTATTTTCGCTGTTGTCCGCGCTTGTTTATTTACAATACCTGCAGAGCTTCTGATGGTTCGGCCGGCTTAGAACAAGGGCAGGTTTATGCAAATGTTGGGGGCGTAGTGATCCCGACTGTTGCGTCACAGTCGGTGTTATGTTCTGATTCGCCTGTTTTTCAGTGGTCTTTTTTAATCACGAGATTTACATATGAAGGAGGAAACTATGGTGTTTATAATAATTAATAATTTGTTTTTATTTGTCACATACACAATTATACAGAGTATAACCAGCAGTGAAATGTGTGCTCTGCATTTAACCCATCCAAGTGTACACACAGTAGTCAACATACACCCGGAGCAGTGAGCAGCCGACGCTGCGGCGCCCGGGGAGCAATTGGGGGTTCAGTGCCTTGCTCAAGGGTCTCACCTCAGTCGTGGTATTGAGGGTGGAGAGAGTGTTGGTTATTCACTCCCCCACCTACAATCCCTGCCGGACCTGAGACTCGAACCCACGACCTTCGGGTTACAAGTCCAACTCTCTATCCATTAGGCCACGACTGTTTGAGGCTCACTGTATGTCATTTCCATGTACAGAACTGTTATTATTTAAATATGCCAGGGTAAAGACAGTTTTTCATTCTATGGCACCTTTAAGCAAAACATGGTCAAGTCAAAGTGTCTGAATAATTTTTGGTCTCAAATTTTACTGGTAGTCCACTGTACGAAGAATCTTACATCACAGTGAAGAGGGACTTCAGGCGCCTGATCGAGATGGTACGCAGCACATCGCCCGCGACGAAGATCATCGTGTCAGGACCGCTTCCCACGTATCGATGAGGAAGCGAAAGGTTCAGTAGACTGTTTGCTTTAAACAAATGGTTATTGTCATGGTGCAAAGAACAGAAACTGCTCTTTGTTAATAATTGGAATATTTTCTGGGAGCGTCCTAGGCTTTTTCGTGCTGATGGCCTGCACCCCAGCAGAGTCGGAGCGGAACTCCTGTCGGACAACATCTCCAGGACGCTACGCTCCATATGACTAGTAAGCCAATTCTCAAATAACTACTATGATGACTTTTGTTCTACCCACTTAAAAGATAGAAGTACTTGCGTTGTCCAATCTATACAGACTGTGTCTGTTCCCCGAATAGCGAGGTCAAAACATAAATTTAATGCAGGATCTAGAAAAAATCTGATCGTGATTAAACCAGAAAAACGCAAAATAAATTAACCAAAACAATTAAACACCCAAAGCAGTTATTGTAAATGAAATGATCACAGATAATAATTTTGATGTACTCTGCCTGACTGAAACCTGGCTTAAACCAAATTAATATTTTGGTCTAAATGAGTCTACTCCACCAAGCTACGGTTATAAACATGCAGACTGGTCGTGGTGGCGGTGTGGCAACAATATATAGTGATATTCTCAATGTTACTCAGAAAACAGGATCCAGGAGGTTTAACTCATTCGAAATACTTCTGCTTAATGTTACACTGTTAGATATACAAAAGAAATCTCTCCTGTCTCTTGCTCTGGCTACTGTGTATAGACCGGCAGGGCCATATACAGATTTCCTAAAAGAATTTGCAGATTACCTCTCAGATCTATTAGTTAATGTTGATAAAGTGCTAATTGTCAGAGATTTTAACATTCACGTTGATAATACAAATGATGCGTTAGGACTTGCGTTTACTGACCTAATAAAGTCTTTTGGAGTCAAGCAAAACGTCACCGGGCCCACTCATCGTTTTAATCATACGCTAGATTTAATTATATTGCATGGAATTTATCTTACCGATATAGATATCGTACCTCAAAGTGACGATGTTACTGATCATTTCCTTGTATCATGCATTCTGCGTATTACTGATATTAGTTATATGGCTCTGCGTTATCGTCCGGGCAGAACTATTGTTCCAGCCACCAAAGACAGATTCACAAATAACCTGCCTGATTTATCTCAACTGCTCTGTGTACCCATAAATACACATGAACTAGACGAAATGACTAGCAACATGGGCACTATCTTCTCTAATACATTAGAAGCTGTTGCCCCCCTCAAATTGAAAAAGGTTAGAGAAAAACGTACTGCGCCATGATACAACAGTTATACCCATTCTCTCAAGAAAGAAACTCGTAAACTTGAGCGCAAATGGAGAAAAACTAACTTAGAAGTTTTTAGAATTGCGTGGAAAAACAGTATGTCCAGCTATAAACAGGCTCTAAAAGCTGCCAGGGCAGAACATATCCGCAAACTCATAGATAATAACCAAAACAACCCAAGGTTCTTATTTAGCACAGTGGCTAGATTAACAAATAAACACACGCCAACCGATCTAAATATTCCCTCACAGTTTAATAGTAATGACTTTATGAATTTCTTTACTGATAAAATAGATAACATGAGAAATACAATATCAAATGTAGATTCTACTGCGTCTAGTATTTCAGCTTCATTCATCGCACCCAAAGAAAAACTGCAGTGCTTTACAACTATAGGACAGGAAGAGCTAAATAAACTTATCAGTGCATCTAAACCAACAACGTGTTTATTAGATCCTGTACCCACTAAACTCTGAAAGAGTTGTTACCTGTAGCAGAAGAACCGCTTCTCAATATTATTAACTCATCGTTATCTTTAGGTCACGTCCCAAAACCATTCAAGCTGGCTGTTATTAAGCCTCTTATTAAGAAACCACAACTAGATTCTAATGAACTGGCAAATTACAGACCCATTTCAAATTTCCCGTTTATGTCTAAAATTTTAGAAAAAGGTGTGTCTGCTCAATTGTGTTCCTACTTGCAAAAAAATTCTCTCTATGAAGAATTTCAGTCAGGCCTCACCATAGCACAGAAACTGCACTTGTTAAAATTTCAAATGACTTGCTTCTTGCTTCAGACCAAGGCTGCATCTCATTGCTAGAATTACTTGATCTTAGTGCTGCGTTCGACACTATAGGCCATGACACACTCATAGATCGAATACAAAACTATACTGGTATTAAAGGGCAGGCTTTAAGATGGTTTAGATCCTACCTCTCCGATTGCTACCACTTTGTTCATTTAAATGGGGAGTCATCTCAATTATCACCAGTAAAGTATGGAGTACCACAAGGATCTGTCCTAGGTCCTCTGCTATTTTCAATATACATGTTGCCCCTTGGTAATATTATTAGAAAATTCCATTGTTATGCTGATGATACTCAACTATATATCTCAACAAGACCAGATGAAACTTCTCAACTACGATAATAGATTGTGTAAAAAAAATGTAAAAGATTGGATGACCAATAATTTCCTCCTATTAAATTCAGATAAGACAGAGATATTACTTATTGGACCAAAAAACAGTACACAGAATCTCTTGGATTACAATTTGCAAATAGACGGATGTACTGTTATGTCCTCTAAAGTAAAAAATCTGGGTGTTATATTAGACGGCAACTTGTCCTTTGAAAATCATATTTCCCATTTTTCAAAAACAGCATTCTTCCATCTTAGAAACATTGCCAAGCTTCGAAACATGCTACCTGTTTCTGATGCAGAAAAGCTAGTTCATGCATTCATGACCTCTAGACTGGACTATTGTAATGCACTGCTAGGTGGTTGTCCTGCATCTTCAATAAACAAGCTACAGATAGTCCAAAATGCAGCGGCTAGAGTTCTTACCAGGTCAAGAAAATATTATCATATTACCCCAATTTTACAGTCTCTGCACTGGCTACCTATTCAGTTCCGTATCATTTACAAAATATTATTACTTGCCTATAAGGCCCTAAATGATTTAGCTCCTGCGTACCTAACTCGTCTTCTACCACGCTACAATCCAACCCGCTCCCTAAGGTCGCAAAACTCTGGACTTTTGGTAGTACCTAGGATAGCAAAGTCCACTAAAGGAGGTAGAGCTTTTTCACATTTGGCTCCCAAACTCTGGAATAGCCTTCCTGATAACGTTCGGGGTTCAGACACTCTCTCTGTTTAAATCTAGATTAAAGACACATCTCTTTAGCCAAGCATACACATAATGCATTTTATAATCTTGTACTGCAGTTATATCTGATCAAATGTACATTTTTTATTATTATTCTTTAGCTTGGGAACAATTGAAACAAATCATTTTTGCTTAGATGGAACAGCAGCTACGCTAATTATGTCTCTATTTGTTTCTCTGTTTCTGTCACGGGATTAACATCCTGTGGTAACTAGGAATGACAGAAGCTTCAGTCTGGATCCAACCCTTAAATGATCTGAGATGACCGAACACCTGAGAAAAGATAATGCCAACCCCTCAGAGGACTTCGGAGGATGCCAATGCTCAGACAACATTTTGCCATAAGTCAAACATATTAAGGTTCTGCAATATATAAATATATTGTGGAAACTTAAATTCCTGTAGAGCTGCTTTGCAGCGATTTGTATCGTAAAAAGCGCTATACAAATAAACTTGAATTGAAAACTTGACAGTTTAATTTATTTTGCTATCCTCACTTACATAAACTATAGTGTCCTGCACCCACTAGTAAAAAAATAAAAATAAAAAATTTGTATCTGGTATCTGAATAACTTTTGGTTTGACTGTAATATAGCATAAGAAATATAGCCACATAACCTGATTCTATATTTATTCATTTACATTATGATTCATGACATTATTGCCATGTATTTTATTTACCAATATAGATTTGAAAAAAAAACACTACATAGCACTGAGTTATCTCTTGAGTAGTGGATTCAGACTGATCCACTTAAGATACGTTAAACATGAAGAGGAACAGCTCTAAAGTTCAGACCACAGCAAGGAGGATGACGCATCCCAGGTATAGATGATACTGACAAGAAAATGGACTACCATTACTCTTCCATTATTAATGACAGTCGGTGCAGAGCAGGTCAGCTTTACTCCAGCTGTCTGGAAGCAAAGTTTCATACAGGCCTTCCTGCCCTCCCGAGTCTTATCTGGACCAGCAGCTCTGGGCATGTGGGCGACTCGCCCTGAAGATGCTGTGTGTAGAACTATAGGAGCAAAGCGGTAATGATATTTGTCAGAAAAGGCCTAAGCGAACAAAACCACCACAGCAACATCAAACAGAGCCAAAACAGAAGGAGTCTTTAATCTCCCTCACCCAGTTCTGGCAAATCCTTACACTGACTCACATGGGCACTTCATGGGGCTTGAAAGACAGCTTATATTGATACAGAATCAGTAATGGAATACAGTGCAAATTCTTACTTCACCCCACTCCCACTGCTAATTCTTAAAAAAAAACAGAATGCGGAATTTAAAGAGAAGAAGAGAGGAAAATGTGGAAATGGAATATCCTAACTGCTTAAGAGGAAAAGTGTATTAACTGTATATATAACTGCATGAACACAACTGTAAATAATAATAATTGTTAACTATACACTGCCCTCCAAAATTTTGGAAACACTCCAACCTTCCTAAACCTTCCAACAAGACAATGACCCCAGGCACACTTCCAAGCTGTGCAAATCCTATTTGGAAAGGAAACAGTCAGCTGGCATCATGTCTGTCATGGAATGGCCTCACCAATCACCCGACCTCAACCCAATTGAGCTACTATGGGAGGAATGTCCGTAAGAAGTGTCCAACCAGTGTGAATCATCTTTGGGCAATCCTTCAGGAGACTTGGAGTAATATACAGTATCAAGTCAATGTTTGAATAAACTGACAGCTCGGATGCCCAGATTATGCAGAGCTGTAATAGCTGCTAATGGTGGATATTTTGATTAATCAAAAATTTAAGTTTTTTCTATGTATAAATGGTTTATGTAATAATATTTTCCAAAACCCCACTTTTCTAGGGCGTTTCCAAACTTTTGGGGGCAGTGTACATTGTACAGTGTACACCTTGCTCAAGGGTCTCACCTCAGTCGTGGCATTGAAGATGGAGAGAGCGCTGGTTATTCACTCCCCCCACCAACAATTCCTGCCGGACCTGAGATTCGAACCCGTGACCTTTGGGTTACAAGTCCCAATATATATTATGGGTGACTGCCCCCTATATATTAAATGATGTAAAGTGTGATATATCATTGTTTACATTAGGTAATATATATTAAAATTAATTAAATACATTTATATATGAAGAACTTTAAATAACATTACAAATAAATTAAGCAATCATTTTTATAATTTTAGAGTAGCTCAAACGGCAGGCAGCTTCAAATCTGAGAGAGCAGCCAATCTTCATTTTCACAAGGTAAGTAATTTCACACAGCATTTATTGAGATTCATCCAGGTTAGGGGTCTGCTAAGGACTCATGCCTTCCCTTCTGCCCACAATCATGCACTCCTACTGGGACTTCAAACATTCTCCAGGCCCCTCGCTGATCTTTTTGAAATTTCAAGGAGCAGGGCAAACTGTTAGCATTCCACTCAATATGCCAATGTGCCAACTTGCCATATTGCATATTGCAGATATCCACACATATTAAGTACTGTACTGGCTTTCCATTTTCCAACGCCTAAGTATTACACTTTTAAAGTATAAGACAGAACTCTTTCCCTGACTGTCAATTTCCATCTGATGGAAAGGATGAGCATCAGTCGACCTTTCCCTGGCGCTTCAGGCTGAGGTCTACATCACGGGATGAGGATTTAAACAGATGTCATTTCGGAATGTTCTCTGTTCGTATCCAAATCTCAACCCAAATTAGCCATGTGACCCTTCTAGACTGTGCTCGAGTCATATGATTTATGTTTAGCCTCAGTGTTATTGAGCTAATTCAATATCTGAGCTGTCCATTGTGCCATGCATTTCTCCTTCGCCTTTTTTCCCCAGCGCATTCAAGGTTTCAGGCTATAACCTTCATATGGAGACTCAATTGTTACCACTATCAGGGTTATTGTGACTTGGGGCTCTCATTTAATGTGTTTCCCAGTAAACTTAAAAGAAACAAAAGAAGAAGAAAAAAACCCAGACACCTTCTTTTCTCCTCATTACAGTCAAGGACAAGGTACGAGATGCCACAAAATGTCCGCAGGCATTTCCTTGCACATTAATAACTAAATCTAGTCATACAAACCATATACAGCAAATTAGGTGTCAAGATGAAGCCATAAATGACTGTCTCACTATGATACTGTACTATGGAATAATTACTTATTTATATGGCACATTTCAAGTGCTCTAGAATTGATGAGATTATGATAATGCACCATTCCATGATCAGTGAAGGATTTAGTCTGAGTTGAATTGCATGAGAAGAGAAGGGTTTTGTTAGGCCATTTCTCTTCCCTATGCACTGATAATCAGATCAGCAGTCGCATCCAAATTCGTGTCTGTTATGAAAGTGTCCTTTGGTATTGCATGCAAACTGTGTGATTATGAAGGATTTTTATTTGAAGAAAACTGTATAAAAAGTACTTTTTATACTAAATGACACTGCTATTCACTTCCACAACAAAACCAAGCCAATATTTTCTTAAGGGTCACCGACTGCAAAGGAAAAGTGTATTTCTGGATATAATTCCACCCATAAGTAATCATAAACAGATTAGATCTCAAAATCATCTATGTAATATTTCACTCTCAAAGTTCACACAGTATTTCTCACATTGATGCATGTAGTTCACAGTTTTGATTAGGAACATCTCCTCCATTAGCTGTTAACAGGGCTGAATCAGTCAAAGCGAGTGTGCCTCATTTTGCCAGGCATGACAATATGTTTGGCACTATGAGGCATGTTGCAGAGAGAAAAAAAAAGAAAAGAAATTCAATAGCAATGCAATTGTGAGCTAATAGGAATGAACACGGGCACAGTTTCAGTCCAGTCCACTTTAGATTAGGCAGTTAAAGCACAGTAATTACAAACACTGGGCACAGTAGCAGCTGCTGTCTGCTCCCCCAGGAAAGACGATAACACGGTTCCCTATAGCACCATCCGGAGTTCCACACAAACATTTTTCATAACTTACAATTCCCCCATGCCACACTGAATTAATCTGTGCTGTACAAGCCCACTGTATGAGACATATTGTATGTGTAATCTACTCCAGCCAACATCCACTAAAACTTTCCCAAGCAGGGATACACAAACAACAACTTTAAGGGTGTACAACATATGAACAGATTCAAATTCTGTGTAAATATGTAATACTGTACATATTACATAAAATGAATACATCAATACAATTAAAATACATTTATGTGTTTTATATATAGTATTTTAATAAATAAATGTATTATATATAGTATTTTACATATAAAATAAATACACACATAAACTGTATTTTACAAACATATTCACATATATTACTTGAAACGAGTGCTACTTGAGCCTTCCTCTTGGAGCCGTGGTGGCAAACATGCCAAAAGTTTTGGGAAACACTGCAGTAGAAAATCAGAACAATAGCTAACAAAAGAGAGGCGTTTTTTGACACCCTGAAGAAATCAAATTCCATGCACAACAGGAGAGCATCGTGAATGCATGCTTATACAGACAAGCAAAGCATGGTGCACAAAGCATCTATTTAAACGGTACAATCTTCCTCATGCCAATCCAGCTTAAGCTATTACAGTGTGTCGTGGAGAGTGTATCATCATTGCTACCCAGCAGCTGCAGTCCTACAGTGAAGATCATTGTATATCTCGTCAACACTCGCCTCTCTCTCCTTTCCGTTCTACTTACAAAGGCCAACCGGTTTCCATTTAGAATGTCAGACTAATGGCACATGGCTGCAGCATCATTCGCATCTCAGGATGGGCCACCAAATGCTGTCTTCTGACGGCTAGGAAATAAAAACGCATAGCAATTATGGAGAGACCAAAGCACACATTTCTGTTTATGTGCCTGGACCCTAGAAATGAAAATAGCGAACGCTTTACTGAAATAACAACAAATCACCCCCTCATTCCAGCGCAATGCACAGGCTCTCAATGGAAGATGACACGATGCTTAGAGATCCAGAGGACGCTCAGCTGCTTACTCGAGTTACTTGAGATGTAATCAGTGCTCAAGACGTATGAAAACGTTTGCAAACCCCAGGGTGTCTTTGGCAATCTTCCCAAAAAAAAACGAGACAGAGAACACGGATCTCACAGTGTCTCACCTAATTTCAAACCTTCAACACCTCCTGCAAAGAAGCACTGTCAAATTTCAAGAGAATTTGGAGTTGGAACTGTGAACTGTAAATTACTATCAATAATTTGACAAAAAAATATTAAAGCAATAGTTGTTTTCTATTTGTATCATTTATATGGTGCATCTGAGTCATTTTTTCGGGTCCAGTTGCTAATCATTGTAATAGCACATGAACAAAAAAGCAACCAGAGATGTATTCAAATAAAACAAAGTCATACAGATGTTGGAACAACATGAGGGAATGCAAATGATGACAGAATTTAAATTTTTGCCTCAACTATCCCTTTAAAAGACAGCAGACAGGAGAGCGAGGGAATAATGGAAAGAGATTCAAAGTGAACACCTCCCTTGTGCTTTCTCATTCGTTTTCTCATTCGCTCGAGCCCACGAGAAGCAACCTCACTCCATTACAGACGTTACTGTTCTCTAAGGACCAACCAGACATGAGATGACATCAGTCTGTTCCTAAAAATATCACTGCGTCTGGCCAGATACAAAATTCGTATTCATACTACACGCGCACACAAACTACAAATCCACTCACCTCTACGCCAGAGCCTCTCCTTCAGAGCCTCTCCTTCCATCACTGCTTTCGCAGTGAGTTTTGCCTCTAATTATAAGATTCTGGTCTGATGAAGGTCTAAACTATGCTCTTACGCTGCGGGGATGAGACTATTTGTGAGGGCAAAATTGTTCACTCGAAAGCTTCAATTAGGCGAGGGGAAGAAAGGCGGATGGAGCGGTCGGGGGCAGAGAGGGGAGTTGGCAGTCAGTGGAAGACACAACAGTAAAATTGGCTATTAGACGCTGAACTTAATCCACTCCATATCAGAGCATGGCATCTGCCTCCAGCACAGAAATGCCCAGATTAGCAGCTAAGGATAATAAGCTCTTAACTGTATGCAAGAGCTCCACTTTAGATTTCCTGTAAACTTGGCATATGGGAGCTATGCAGATGTAATTCTGACGAGACACTTAGAGAAACTTTCCTTCCTACTCTGCGGTAAAAACAAAGCACCAGAGGAGCTGTCTATTTCATTTCTGTTCATCTGAGAGAGGGGATGTGAGGGAGGCTGGGGTGGGGTTTAATTAACTATTAAGGATGTGATGTCCTGACAAGACCCACGGCGAACCTATGGCTCTTTGGACAGAGGTACAACGTCAATAATCGTTCGAGAGCAAATGTCAACGTTCCTTCTGAAGAGACGTCAGCCAAAGGGCAGGAAGCCATACTCTATATGAAAATCTCACAGCAGAGAGCTGACGTTTCAACAATACGGCCTGTTAGCTTCAGGATCAAGCCTGGGAGGGTGCAAGCAATTTCCAGGAGTAGCTTTCTTCACCTTTTTTGTGAGGTAAGGGGGACAGTGTCTTTATTAGACGTGTGCTTTTGGGTTCACAATGGTTCCCTTCAGGAAAAAACAAGAGGCGGGCGATACTACCTTTAAAGCTCACCCCAGTGCACAGCACACTCATCCCGCCCTCTCTCCGTTGGATTAAAAGCTCCTAATAGTCCCTAATTATACAAACTCATTTCTTTTTCTCAATGCCTCTGCATTTCTATGGCTTTTTCACGACACTATAAACACTGTTTCGGGACCAAATTTAATAAGCTAGCCTAGTGAGAGCCCTCTTTAATGGGAGCCGAGCTTGTTTGATAAGTCTCCATTTCATCACTCACTTTATTAATTAATTATATAAACTTAAAGCAATTTGCCTCCTTAATGGCTTATTTTAGGGGGAGATTTGTGGGCAATTAATTGATGTTGCTGGAGCACAAGCGCTGCTTTGTTTTTGCGGCGTGGTGGAGAGAGAGGTAATCGTCTATGGGTGTGCGGTGGCCTTAAACATCTTTCAAAGATTACAAAATATAACATCAGGCAAGAAAGAATATAAAAAGGCTGTAGTATATACAGTATCAAGAGAGCTTGTCATTTGCAGCACCTATTTAAATCTTAATTTAATGAATCTCATAATACCAAAAACAACTTTTGTGTGTGTAAAAACTGCCCAAAATAGTTATTATATTTTATTTATTTAATTTAATAAAAATAAGTAATACAACAGTGATGAAAAGATCTAGAATTAGCTTTTCTTTTTCTTGGCATAGACTTTGACTTGCATATATCTTGACTTTGGCATAGAAATGCACACTACAACAAATAAAGATGGACTGAAAGCCTTTACTGAGAGGACAGATAATGTGACACGGGTGTTTATTAGCATCATAGGACTCTATTACTGCCTTGAATAAATCACATTTCAATGAAGCCTTGGTTATGTACAGATAGCTCACAAAAATGACCATCAGAAAAATAAACTAAGTAGGGCTTATTAATCTCATATTAGCAATCAAAAACCTCTTGAAAAACTATTTCAATTTACACGAACTGTTACAGTTACACAGAGAGATGCAAGTCTTTTGTGATGGTAGAAAAAAAGAGTCCTTGGTGTCATGTCACAGCAGAGAAAGCGATATCACTGAATCAAGGATAGAAAAGTGCACAACTAGCTGCATTGAGTTTTGATACCACAAAAGTTAAATAATTTTAGAATGACACTAGAGTGAGTTTTAGGTGATCTATTCCTTTAAGGAAAGTTTTTTAATGCAGAACGGAGTAACACACTCTTCCTTCCCAAACTTTCCGCAAGCTACTTTTCTCTGCATGACACACAGTGTCGGATAGATTAACACATTTCAGGTTTCCCCTGTCATGTTAATTCATCTCTCTTTCCTCAGCAAGCCTAATGTCAACATTTGTTAACGTTTCGGGATGTTTCCTACAAAGGCATGCCGTTAGGCTTTGATAAGGTGGGCCTCTTCATCAAACACTCATCTGTTCCTGTCAGCACAGGTCAGAGGAGAATGTTCTGAGGTCAAGAAGAATTTCAAGTAAAAGTAGACCTCATGGACTCTGCAGCAGTGTGCATTTATTGAGATTTAAGCAATAGCAAAAACACAATTACAAATCTGAATATGTACAAAATCATTTGGTCTCTAGTTCATCATGAAATCAGACAATAACAACTTAAATCTGTCTGGCATGTGGTCCAGTGCATAAAATTACAATTTCTAACACGAAAATTAACATTCTGCCATTGACTTCATCTTTTGTGTGCTACAAAAGAAAGGTTGTTGTATGGTTTTGGGACAGCATAATGTTCACTGATTTTTTTTATTTCTGTGACTAAAGTGACTGAAGACACCATTTCACCTTCAGTCCCTTTGTTTCAAGGCAGAATAAAGTCATTCAGGTTTGAAATAACATGACAGTGAGTAAATGATGACAGACCTTCATTTTTGAGGTTTTTATTTTCATTATTTTTTTTTAAGTTCTTAAGTGTCCACGTTTTGTTTTATTTTGCTTTTTCATCTACCTTAACTCTCTAGAAAACAGCTGATGCTGCAAGGGAAATTGATATGGATGGGAAACCAAGAATTAACAGGATTTAAAGTTGGTGAAGAGGGACAAATGAGCGCATGAATTAAATGTGAGAATGTGGCCGAGACAGTGAAAGGGACGCTTGACTTAATCCCATTCACAGCATTCTCCGGTGCGGCTGGGGAACTCTAAATATGGTAATGAGAGGGAAGAGATGACCCTGGGGTGGGGGTTATATGGTTGCTGTGGCGTGAGCGCTGTCTAGATAGTCCAGTAATCCCGTGCTGCTTTTGCAACTTAGGTCCTCATGTAAACAGTGGTAGACCCTGTGGCGGTAAACCCCTCATGTGTTTACCCACGGCATGGGCGGTAGAGACTGGCAGGGTGCTACTGGAATGAGGGCCTATTGTGTGGCCGTTTTTCTTTTGTGAAGTAAAAAATGAAGAGACTATCAATAGGCTGGTGGAGGGGAGGAGGAGCTCGTCATGGCAGCAGGTGCGAGGGATAGCCAATATGTGCACAGCGGTTTCTGTGACACATACTAACTGCAAAATAAAAGGGGGCAACTGTTTTTATTGGTGCTTCACAACACCCAGATAAATCCTGAAGCAGTTACACTCCCCAATCCCCGCCGATCCCACCAGCGTCAAATAATTTTATGTGCTACAATTGCCTAGACGCATCCTGACACATTACGGAGTGTCATTTCAGAGGTCAAGAGTGCACCTCGATGCAGTCTCTCTTTGTTTCCTTTCACTAGTGCTGGGATAAAACTACATAAAATGGTCGCAAACAAAGAAAATGATCTCACACATTAATGCACTGGCTGTTGAACATAACTGCATCAGCAAAACATATTAATTCCTCAATCAAGAAAAGGATGTTTTATTTTTTGTTTTGTTTTTTGTTCTTAGTAAATAGGGAAATAAAATATAAAATAAAATGATAAACATTAATAATCAATAAACACAGATGCAGATGAAAGTCATATTGAAATACAGCATTTCCTGCATTAATATTCAACACAATGTAACAGCACTACTGAAACAACAGCACAAAATATACAAATGAAAGTATGCAGTCTGGACTATTGAGCAGTTCTCTGAAAAATTAATATAATACATACAGTACACCTTAAAAATTCACTGTACTGTATAAAACAGTCTGAGTTTTATCAGTAGATTTTTACAAAATATAAAGACATTAAAAAGTATATGTAAACGTGATTCTTTCATTCATGTCTTTTTTTCCCCCAAAATATCTCTTCATTAAAATTATAAAATGGAACTCTTAAGGACCCGTATCATTATGAGGAATCAAATTCTTTGATTCCCATCCCTACTTGAAACACAAATTTCCACCCTTACAAATTCCTATATCATGCCTAGTTGCTGTCTATTAAAGTTGTGAATCTAATTCAGTGTAACAAAACTGGTGAGTCCTCTGAGGAGGACAATAAAGATTTACTTCTAATCTCTCTCTGTCTGGAGGACCAAAAGTTTGAGAAGAGCTGAGGCTCTGTGCAAAGATGCCAGAGCATCGACTTTAGCTCAATCCACTTCCTGCTCTCATGTCTCACTCCACAAAGCTTACCTCCAATTCATACTGCAGCAGCTGGCCACCATGCAGAGCACTGAAAACCAATAACCCAGTGTACAGTTTTTCACTGCAAATAAGAAATCAGCTCTTAATATGTATAGTTATGGCTCTCGCCGCCTTGAAAAGCAAACAAGCAAAATATCTGCCAAAGCCTGACAACCTGCCATTCTCGTCAATGTCACGCCTGTCACTAAAGATTTAGCAAATATTTCTCAAAACTGGGAGGTCTTAGAAACCAGGTTTATGTTGTTGCCTGTGAAAAAAAAAAATCTATGTGGATGTGTTGTCTTCTCTATGTGTTTGAGTGAAAGGATATCAAATGAATAGAAGAGTTAGAAAGAAAGCTCATGGTCTGTTAAGCGGCTAGTACCAGTATAAGTTGCAGCAAAAATACCAAGCTAAAATAAAAGCCTCATGGAGACTGGGAATGAAAGCATGTATTTCTAAAAGTAATGGTAGGCTGTGATTGATTGACAGGTAACTAATTGTGAGTGCACAAAGGCTTTCTTTCTCTTTCTTTCACCCACTCTCTTTCTCTCAATCTCCCCACTCAAGTCCATAGTTGGACATAAGAAATGAAAGCTTAATCCATTTCGATGGAAAATCTATCAGAGGGACCCGGTCTGTGTATGAGGATTAATACGCTGATGGTGCATATCCTTCAGCGGGGTCGGGCCTGTTGTTCCATCACTGGCTGCAATGACAGCAATGAATGCAATCCCATAAATGCATATAGACCACAATTGGTTTGGACTTCCATGACAATCCAGTGTGAACATGAATAAAATATCAGGGGGCAGCTAATTACATCAAGCAGGAGTGGGTGTCCCACGATCTGCCTTGACAAGCAGGGTCAGGGGCCGGGCAGAATGAACCACAGCCCAGCTACATTTTAGGGATTGGAGATGAATTTCATTTACAAAAAAAAAATGAGTAAATGTGCATACTTTTAAATCGGCACATGGCATGGTGTTTCTTGTTTGTCATCAACATATATACAGTATATATATGGACAAACCCAACAAAACCAACGTAACATACACATACAATTAATCTTACATATCAACATTTGCCCAGATGAAAACTTAACCATAGCCAAATATGTTGAAATGAGATGACAAGACATGGAAACACAAGATATCGTAGCCCAATTTAACCTAATCACATCATTCCAGGACCCTGCAGTAAGTCCACGAAAAATGCTGTGCTTGAAGCAAACCTTGATATTCTTGGCCAGGTAGGGGAATTGCAAGGAAATAGGCAATAGGTCAGAAAGCCTCTACGGTACACATCATGGAACATGTGGTGAAACATTATGCAGTAAACTAATGTTACTGTAGCATCATGAATGCACTCACAAACATGTTGGACATTTGCATCGGCGCCTAGCTTGACCGTTTCCAGGGAGAGCACCAGCAGGGTGTGAAAGAGAGGAGGATACTGGTTCTGGAAAGCATGGTCAATGAGCTTTGGACTTGTCCTGAGGCAACACAGTCTCTTTTACCAGGGGAGCGGACCGTGGGACCTAGTGCTCTGTTCCACACTGTCCATCAAAACCTGGCCTGCTGAGTTAGACAGTCAGTGTGGTAGATTGGTACTCCCTCCACCTTCTCCCTGCAGCAAAGCCCATCAGTGGACACTGACACTCTCTGGTCTCGCCTCGGGCTACAGAGAAAGAACAGCATGCTGGGATACACAGGCCATCTCTCTCCTGACATTGTGGCTTATGATAAATCATCTACAGAAAAGCCATGTGAAAGAGTCAATGATACTGAGGGAAGAATAAAAGCAGTCGGATACCACACGGCTAGCGAGTAATCTTTATAGATATAATAACGTGCATTAGCTTGAGGCCCTAATGCCCTAATCATGAAAACAAAATTAAAACCTTTCCAGCTGTGAATGATTTGGGCTTAATATATATATCAGAAAAGAGAGAATATAAAGGGCGCTCAGATTTTTACTCTTGGCTTCAGGGGATGAATGGATCATTTCACAAGTTTAGACATTAGTCAGATCTCTGGCTGAGCATCACCCGGCTCTCCGATGAGAAGACCCCTGAGATACTCTGCAAAACTTTTTTGCTGAAATTAATTTCTGCTGTCACTGAAGGATGTGATGAAAATCCAAAAGCAGCCGCTAGAAAAGATCATCAGCTGGTACTGTAGATGGATTGTGCCATTTTAGCTGCACTGCTAATTGATGAATTTTCATTTTCAAATCTCAGTTTAGTGCCACTATACAATAAAACCTTGCTGATTAAATAATGAAAATAAATGCCAGTGAGGAGATTAAGTATGAGGCAGGATATTCAATAACTCCAAACAATGACTTCCAAACAATGCCAACACAGTGTGCAAAGATTTAGTAAAGAGGTCTTTCAAAAAACTGTTTACCTTTTTTTTTTTGTATTTCAGAGTGGATACAAAACAACTTACATGTCATCTCCAGCATCGCTGAGGTTCTAAGTATATGCTGTATCACACTAGGAGGGCTGATGTTTTCTTTCTATACTTCTGTAAACACGGTGGTTTGTATCAACCTAAAACCAGGCTGACCCCAAACTATCACAGTGACCTTTACATACATACATACATAAAAAAGGGGGGGAAAAAGAAATAAATGAAATTTATTAGGAATACAGATTTAGAATTTAAGAATTTAAGATTGTTTGCATTTAGAATTTAAGATTGTTTGCATTCTAATTCATATCCTATGATATAGAAAAATAATTCATGTATTTAAAAATTGTATTTACATCTATTTTGCAACAGTTTTGGAAGTGTCTAACATGATTGTACCCATATGTGCAAGACATTGATGTTTGGCTATACGTTTTTGGCTAAAGGTCTGCATTTAAAGTCTGTCTGTCTTTTTCCAAAACCTTTACCTGCTATTAAAAAAAAAAATCAGCAAAATTTGTTTTCAACACTGATCGTAATAAATGTTTCTCGAACAGCAAATCAGCATTTGTGTATGAACATTTCATACAATATCCCACCAATACATGTGTGTGTGCTTGAAAGTGTATTTCCATGTATTTCTCAATTTATTAATGTAGTTGTAGCTTGGGCATTTTTTTTTTCATCTGACAAAGCTGTTGACTCAAAGTGGGCCTGACTTTGAAAATGGGGATGTCACTTCATGCCTCTCAAATGTGTTAAGAGGCTGGCACAGACCTTGTTTCTGCAGCTATTTTGGAGGAAGCAATGCTAAGCATGTTAGCATAAGTAAGACGATTTTGATGGGAAAAGTCACTCGGGGGAACTAAGTCAGATCACATTTCTAGAAGCGATTTAGACCATGTTTGAGTTGTACAATGAGGCTTGGATCACAGCAGAGCGCAGCAGATATCGTTCTCTCTTTCTCTCGCTCATATTGCGAGTAGACAGACCCTTGGCATCCTTATTCACAGGATTAAAAGCAGTCAGAGGAAGTGCTCAAACCCCAACAGCCTGTGCCTTTGCTATTACTCTTTTATTACTCCTCAGAGGATTCTTCATCATACGGCTCCAACATGTCATGGTTCATACAAACTGAGAGCGATGTTTATCTGCTACCATATTTCAGCTTAGCATAGTTCCTAAAAGCTCACATGCACATAAACGCGGATAATACATAGAGCTCTGGTAAGAAATCCCAGCAGTCATACCTGCCAAGATGGAATATGAAGACGGCTGGTACGAGACCCATTATGTCGAGGTTATGCCATTATGTATGAGACCCATACTGCTCTATTTGATTGCATTTATGTTTGCATTCTAGTCTTTGCACAGAAATGAAATGATACATTCTTGATCCAGCAAACGGGAAGAGGAGCATCAGTGGTGTTTGAGCCCTGGGCTTCCAAGCTCAACATGGTGGTCCTAATGCAATCCCTCCCTCTGGGTTCGTTAATGGCCCTGCAAAGGGTTTTGGGAGATTCCTATACACTCAAACAGAGCTGCCCCATAGGATGCACCAATAAAAAGCTAGCTAAAATAAGGCACAGGCTTTTTGTCTCTTTTTATGTGTGCTGTAAAGCATGAGATATAAAGACCGGGATAGCCTGCAGAAATTAGGACCGTTTCCCCATTACAGATTGTGGCTTTATATAAAAACATCCTGAGAGGCTGAATGCATTAGCTTTGGCTTTTTTTATGGGTCATTTGTTATAAAGCAGTGCATAAAGATAGCTCTGCACATACAAGATACAAACAAAGAGCTCAAAGTGAGGCTTCATGCTGATTATGGAGATGACAAGTACTAACATCATCAAAGCTTCAATAATTCATACAAGTCAATTGTCAGAATGTATATAAGAGAGATGTGTAGCCTACTCTGTCTTCAATAACAGACGCATGTACACAGTGAACTACTGACCCAAAAAAACCTTGTCTTCCTCTTCCCTATGTAAAGCAAGCTTTCATCCAAAAACTTGTAGATTTAAGCTTGCTGGAACAAACAAGTAAACAGTGTTGCAAAACATACAGATCAAGATATCTCTGGAAAAGGTCAAAACAGAGTCAGAGAGAGAGAGAGAGAGAGAGAGAGAGAAGGAAAAAGAAATACAGTAGAATCGAGGTAATGCTGATAATGCTACCTATATCTCTAAGCATGTGAATATGTAATCATGAAACACATTTGTAATGATAATGCTATTTTTACCTTATCTTATTTTGGCCATCTTTAAGTAGTTTCCACAAAAATGTCTGGCATTACTTACCCTCATATCATTCCAAACCCATGAAAAACAAAAGGAGAGATTACGGCACTGCTTGTCACTCTTTCCAGTCCAATTACAACTGGAGCTTTAAAGTGGTATTTTTTTGTTTGTTTTTTTTTTTTAGCATCCTCAAGATACTGTTATAAACATCCCTTCTTCAGGATACTTTATTTTAAAGATAATTTTGTCAGATCCACATATAACCATGTGCCCCCCCCCCCCCCCACCAAGTGTTTTGATGGAAGAGAGGGATAACATCTCACAGCACAAACTGGCAAATCGGCACAATATGCACAATTCATATCAATTCATTTTGTGGGTTTTTCTTACCTTTTGAACCTTGAAAGCTCCAGGCCCCTCTTACTGTAACTGCAGGGGGGGGGGGGGGGGGGGTGTACTTAACATGCACTTCATAAAATGTAATTTTTCTTTGTATATTTAAAACAAATTTAGTAAATAAAATCTCATCGCTGTCGTTTACAGGAATACTAAAATGCAGAATATGTGAGTGTGTTAATCCATGTTTGATAGCGATCTCCATCTGAATGCAATCTTTGATTGATCAAGCAAGCAAGAAAAAAAAAAAACAAACAAAAAAAAAAAAAAAACAGTAATTGAGTTTCCCATCAGCTATGCAGTGTTGTAAATTGCCTTCTTTTGTGAATTGCCTACAAATCAGTGTTAGGGAAGTTTATAGAGATCATAGGATGACTCCACTCTCTTTGGCTTGAATATAAAGGGGCATTTTGTTGAGTAAATACAGCACACCTGGAGCTAATGACTGCACAACTATTCCTGGGCATTTGCACGAGGACTTTTAGCAGGCTATAAACCCTTCCCTGGGATATTACTCTAACTCTAACTTCAATAAAGAAGGAGATTAATGTAGTTGCAAGCAGTTTATTTCTGTATCAGCCCCTGTCCCCGGGCCCTGGGGGTGGAAAACAGGAAGGAGAGAAGTGAGAAGTGAAACCTGAGCAAAACATACCCCAAGTTCAGGCTGATCAATCACAGTAATGAATGTCAAGAAACTGGATAGGTAAAACTAAACAATGCATTCGGCCTGGTAAAAGATGATGATGTATGTGTGAGAGATTGAGGGCATGTCCAACAGTGTGTGATGGAAGTGTTAACATCTTCAGTAAGTTTGAGCATTACTGCATGCATCAGAAAGGAAAAATTCACAAAGTGCTGCCACAACTTGAGGCAAATTGGGACTGACAGGGATATGGGAGATAGCAAACAAAGACATCTGACTTGAGCACCATGTAGGTTTCTATTCAAGGCTTAAAAGTGCCACGTCAACATCTTGCATCTGTGTTTCTCCCTGCCGCAGTTTGAACAGGTCCTAAGAACGCAAGCTATCATGGGATGAAGTTTGGGCTTCAGAAAACTCCACGCCAAAGCCATATAAAAACTCCAACCACGCTCGTGTCAAATCCACACAAATAAATGGCGTATTCCCCTGATGTTTCGAGTGTTTCCAGACAGGAAGGATTATGCTAAATTACACCTATCCATCATGCCCTCACTTCACAACGGTCATGCTTGTTAATTATGCAAAATAATTATAAACATGCCTATGAATTTTGAATAGAGGATCAAATATCTCCCAGCACATCATAAGTGAGACGTTATCATCATGCAAGCCAGTCCTTTGGTGGCTGTTGTACATCTCCACTCTGAGCATGCCCATGTTCTGTCAGAGACAGAGGGCACACAGTCCATCTCAGTCTGTCGCCCTGCTTCTCTCTGGCCAGAGATCTGTGGCAGATGGGCAGACAGGGCCTTGGAACTGCCCCGGGGTAAGAGCACAGCTCCCTGTCACCTAAGTTCACCATGGCACTGTGCATGCTGAAATCAAGCCACTTTCTCTCTCCAAATGAGGCAATACATTGGTGTTGAATAAATGAGTGATGAAATCTTGACAGATTAAAGTGAAAGGGAAAAAAAGCCTCAGAGGCCATCTGCCCAACCAGGCTGGACTGTCATGGCAGCGCTGATGGGGAGTGAAAGAGTCGCAAAGGACGAGAACGGAGAGGGAACAGAGGCATATCTCTCAGATACTCAACTAGACATGCAGCAGAACATACTGATCTTAAGAGTAAAGCAGGATATCGCCAGCTACTTAATGATACGATACAAATGGTGACATGCATATTGGCACCAAGAAGAATTTGTATACGTTTTGACACTTTTTGTCACAAACTTAATTTCATTAGAAACAAAACATCAAACTAAGTGGCATCAGTAAACAAATGATGCAAGACCTTTTCTCAGAACTAACTTTACTTTTCAGAGTTGTCAGTAACTCTTAGGTTCACACAAGCATGAGTAACAAGTGTGATGTATCACTATTTTAACATGTTCCACTGATGTTTAACAACCAGAAAGTGTCAAAATGCTCTGATCCAAATGCCTCAAAATTGATCAATATATCTGTTGTTTTGTAGCCGTTTTAAAATTGATGTTACTACTGTTGTTTTATTCATATTTTATTATTATTATTAGTGCTGTCAAATGATTAATCACATCCAATATAAAAGTTTCTGTTTACATAATATGTGTGTGTCCTGTGTATATTTATTATGTATATATATATATATATATATATATATATATATATATATATATATATATATATATATATATATGTATGTATATGTATATGTATATGTATATGTATATATATATATATATATATATATATATATATATACACATGTATGTATATAAATATGCATGTATAAATATGCATAAACACATGCATGTATATATTTAAGAAAAATATGTTACATTTATATATTAAATATATTTATATATGATATGAAATATATGAATATAAATATATACATGTAAATACAAGTAAACATTTTCAAAATATATGATGTATCTGTGTGTATTTATATATACATAATAAATATACGCAATACACACACATATATTATGTAAACAAAAACTTATTTTGGATGTGATTAATCGCAAATTATTATGCATAAATTTCAAAAATAAAAAAATAATATTAAAACATTTTACAATTATTTAAAAATAACTTTAAACTATTTTGTATAATCATGTTTAGTTAAATTGTTTTATAGAATATTTTAATAAATATGTATCATGTTAAAAACACAAAAATGATCTGAAGCACCAGATAATATAAAAATGATCTTGATAAGAAAGGATTAACATTGTATCAGCACAGCCACATTTAAAACCTTTCAGATAAGCCAAGCCAAGCCAAGCTACATCTCCCTACACTCCAGCAAATACCCCATTACTGACTGATCCATGCTTCACTGATTATCATGCTCCATAGCACCATGGAAATATATCAAAAATACCAAATATCTCGTTCCTGTATCCCAAGTTCACAACACTTCTATATAGTCTATGTTTAAATAGCTAGCTTGAGTCTGCTTAGAGAAGAAGCGGCCCACGCCGGAGCTCTAAGAAAGATTGTAGGATACAGAGGAATGCTGAGGAACACCTCCTGTACAAACTTCAGAGCATGTAACTCCCACCAGAAGATGGCTTTAATGTTCGCATGAGCGCATGTAAGACACCGATACTGGCCCACTTTTGCCAGGCAGACTCCCACAGCTCAGCACATCTCAAAGTTGGAAAATGCAAGGCGGTTTTTGCAGTGTCTAAGGTGCTTCCCTTAGACACCTTTTCAAGAAGCAGTGGCAGAGAAGAAAAAAAAAGAAAAGCATAGAATCAAATGCTTTGCTGGCAACAAATTAGAGCTGAGCAGAGTGCTCCTTTTCAAAAGGCCCTTTACTTTGACCTTGCTTCATGTTAAATTCAATTACAGCACTTTTCTCCAAAGAGGATATTCAGAGCGGCATCGCCTCCGAGATAGCAGCAGCAACATCTGAGGGCTGTATTTCAAAAACACGCTCTTTAATATACCGACTCGCATACCTCGACACAAACAGCGGCTCTTGCTCTGTCACTGTAGATCAGTGCTGGTGCTGCTATTCCATGTACTTTCAAGGGGTAAATTACCCTGCACTCACGATCTGTACACCTCGGTATGATGAAAACACAACAGTACTCAAGGCTGTCATGAAATCAGAGTGAAATCTTACAGTACAGAGCAAACAAGATATGCGAGAAAAGTCGAGGAGCTCCTAATTGGTCGACGGCGACTGCCTGGGTGGGAGTTCCAGTCGTCAAGGTGATAAGCGCAATGGGTAGTCACACAAGGTAAATCAAAACCCTGAGTGTGGTAGAGACTTGAGAAGATTGTATTTCACCAGAGCAATCACTCCCAAAGCAGATTCTTGGGTACAAATACAGTGTATTTTCTCATGTATGGTACGCCATACTTGTTGAGCTTTTGAGAAATTTGAATTCCACCATACGAAGAATGCAAATCTATACCATCTTATCTGAATGTCATATAATAATAATTTAATATGTTCTCAGAGAAAGTTCTCTGTGAATGCCTCCAGAAATGTCAAAACAAGAAAAACAAGACTGTATTATTAAAAATAGAGGAAAATAATTAATAAAAGACAGGAAGCTAATTGGTGTCTCTATTTCTGACAAACAATATTATTTTAGTGCATTACTGTCATTAAGCTTCAATAATGTTAATTTAAACTTAAAACCATATACATTTACATAAACAGTCAAAATCAACCCATTTCTGTTTTGGTGCTGATGATTTTATGCTTCAGCCTAACAAATGTAGCAATAAAAATAAAAAGCAATACTGTAGCAATAAAAATAAAAATATTAAATAACCAAATATTAAATGAATATTATAAATGTTGCCTTGGCAGCTGATTGAATTTAAAGTGATTAAAATTATCTTATGGGTTTGGAACGACATGAGGGTGAGTAATAAATAAGACCTTCATTCATCTTTGAAACACAAATTAAGATATTTTGTGATGCATAGACAGCAAGAATCCTTACAAGATCAAGGCACGGACTGTTAAAATAATCCATGTGACATCAGTGGTTCAACCGTAATTTTACAAAGCTAGGAGAATACTCTTTGTGAGCAAAGAAAATAAAAATAACGACTTTATTCAACAATTTGTCACTTCCGCGTCACCGTATAGCGCCATTTTAGAGAGTATCACATATGTAAACAATGTATGCAACATATGTACGCACATACATTGTTTAAGTTCAGATCAAATTGTAAACAACACAAACAGTGTATCCGTGTACGGCGCTGCTGACACAGAACAGCATACGTTGTTTACATATGTGACTTAAATAGCTCTCGGAATACATCAAACATATCTTAATTTGATTTCCGAAGATGAACAAAGGTCTTACAGGTTTGGAATGACGTGATGGTGAGAAATTAATGACCGAATTTTCATTTTTGGGTGAACTATCCCTTTAAAAAAGCATAAGCAGAAGTGCAAAAATAGCTAAAAATAAATAAAATAAAATGCATACATTTTTAGACAGACAGACAGATAGATAGATACTGTAGATAGATGGTGAAGTATTGAAAGACGTATTTTTAGTATTGTAGGCAATGCTAACTGCAACTAGACCGGCTTCCTGCTGGCTGCTGGCCCTCCCACAGATGCAGAAACGGCACTTGGTTTATCCGCTGCTCCACCGAACAACATCCCAGCCAAAGCTGTGGGCTAACATCTGTCCTGCCAAAGCAAGTAGACCTTTTTTTATTTGTGAAGGTAAAACACATTTTCCCAGTACAAGCATCAAGGGACAACGCAGTCCCACCAGAGTGAAAAGGCTCTGGTCCCACAATGCATAATGCCTTCCTACTGGCCCAGCCTACTGCTGCTCTTGTGGCTAACAGGCTAAAAAGCCTGGAAGAGGCTTCAGGCCTAATGTGTCCATTCCGTGGGGCCAGAATATCCCCGCATCCATTGCTTTGGGATCGATTGGGAGTAGCTAGTGTAATTACCTTGAAAGCAATGTAGCATCATTAGAGGCTAGTCAGAGACGGCATTTGCAGGAATAAAAGGGCAAAGCTAACAGCTTCTCTGCTGCGGTAAAGGTTATTTTTAATCACCAATGAGGAATCCTGGCTTTCCTCATTCTTCAGGACCAATATTATTGTTCTCTAGTTTGCCTCACCGTCACTCTTTCACCATCAACCACCTAGTCCTCACTCTAGGGAGCGAGGAGCAACTGACTGGAACTTTATTAATTACACAATGCTTTGTTTGTGGAAATGGGCCGGCCTTTGACCTGAGAAGAGCACTGAGCACAGAATGGAGCCACATTTGTATCTTCTGAGACTTATGGCTATGGTCAAATAGACCCTAATGATCGAGACACCAGAAGCCAAAAGCAAGCACAACAAAAAATAAGTGCAACAAAATAACAAATCGCAACAAGCTTTCATATCAATTCATTAATCAATTCATCACTTTTACTGAAAGGAAAACAGTGAGGGTTAGAAAAATAATGTGTGTCTTTTGCATTTTTTTTGCAGCATCATTTGTCAAATATTAATTGCATTTTGACGATTATGAGGACGATGATGATTATTATTATTATTCCAGTTGTTGTTGCTGTGGTTAAAGGCATAATTAATAATAATAATAATAATAATAATAATAATAATAAGATAACACTTTGCAATAAGGTTCCATTTGTTAACATTAGTTAACTACATTAGTTAACCTGGACTAACAATGAACAGTTGTACTTTTTTTTTTTATAAATGAACGTTAACAAAGACTAATAAATACTGTAGCAAACTGATTGCTCATTGCTAGTTAATGTCAGTTAATGCATGAAATATAGTTAACAAAATAAAATAAAACCTTAATGTCAAGTGTTATCATTTAATTAATTCAATATAAAATATATATATATATATAAATTCTTATTCATATTATTAAAACAAACAAAATACAAAATCCTTTTCCTTAAGTCCTCAATCTAATGGTACAAATTCAAATGCATATGGAGTACACAAAACTGACATATTAAACCTATAGTTTAGGCTTTATATTGTCAACATGGATAACTGCGCGTTATTTTGTATGCTGAGCTGTGACATGACTGTCAGAGGAAGGCAAACCTTTTTTAATTTTCTTTTTGCTTACCTAACAAAGTTTCACTGACAGAGTGTCCCTCTAAAAATGGGTTTTGTGTATACAAAACAAATTACCCTGCAAAAAAAATACAAATCTTGCATGTCTCTTCAAAAGAAACAAAAGAAATGTTTGGATTTATCAATATTTTATTTTTATTTTTTTTCCCGAACCCCCACTGCTTCTCTTCCAATAAAAAATTAGCAATGGAGAGAAAAAAAAAAAAAACAAGACATGAGCTTTTGTTCACATAGTGTCTCTCACTCTTATCACTCTTATCATTAAAGCTCTGTTTCCTCAGCTGACAGCAGAAAGACTGACATACATCACACCCGCATGCACCTACACACTTTCACACACACATATACACGCGCCGCTTCAATGCCGAATCTAGGTCAGAGACATTAAAATTTCAACAAAGTCCTTCTGACTTTGGAGGTAAGGTGTGGAGAAACAATTCAGACTGGTGTCACTGTGCCGCCATGGGGTCATGCCACGCCCTGGCCACAGTGGCTAGGCCTGATGGATGCTAGAACATCAAAGACTGTGGAAGAAGGTTAGATTATGTGACACCAGACACACCAAACCCAGACTGAACCAGACTGAGACACGCACAAGAGGATGGAAATTAGTCCAAGTTTCAGTACTCCGCTCTCGTAGCAGAAGAAATCTAACTGCAAGCAGTCATTACAGAGATTCTTCACAAAACCATCTGAGGGAAAATGCCTAGATACTTACTAAGAAAACTTTTTCAGCACTCTTTCATATTACTGCACTCTATCTGGAAATAAATGATCCGGAACTCCAGGACATTTTTATTTTTCCCCAAATGCCTACCTCACTGTCCTATGAATGGAAGGGTTAGTGATGATGAAATATTTGTGGCTGTAAAGTGCGATTGATCGCTTTACTCTGGCAGGTGGCCTATTTGTATGCTAGTTGGAGAAGTAAAGGCAAAGAGATTATTTCTGGAAGTGTCCACTGCCACTGAAGGCTTAAGACTCCACACAAACAGTAGCCACCCTTATATGTATGTATGTATGTATGTATGTATATATTATATATATATATATATATATATATATATATATATATATATATATATATACACACATACATATATATATACACACACGCACACACACACAGTTTACATACCCATTGCAGAATGTGCAAAATGTTAATAACTGAAACAAAATAAGAGGGAAGCAGCATGTTATTTTTTATTTAGTTCTGTCCGGAATAAGCTATTTCACATAACAGATGTTTACTAGTGGTGCAAGCGATCACAAAACTCACGGTGCGGATCATACTACGGATTTTGAGTCATTGATCGGATCACTTTTCGGATCAGCAAAAAAAAAAAAGTTGTGTAAACTACTAGCTTAACTACTAAAGTCAGTAATAAAACAAGAACAATTACACAAATTACAAGTATAGATGAACAGCCTACAACATAAAATTATAAATAAAGACAGTAACAGTAGTATTCATGATGATGGAACATGATGATGATGATGAGTAAATTCTTCTAAACCTTTACAATTTTATATATATATATTATTATTTTTTTTAAATCTACAAGTCAATTAAATGCACATCATCTGTTGACTAAAGGTTTTGATCAGCAATACCAAGGGCACATAAATGAAAATGAGAGACTGATAAAGTAGCTGATTTCCAGGTCCACCCCAACTTTTAAAAGGATATACATCACAGGACCATCCATCAATCCATCCATACATATATATGTGTATTTATAAAAAAAAATCTGTCTACCATAATTCTGTACAGATGTTTTCTTTATACTGTAGTGAAGTAATACGATCTCGGATAACACATCAAGACTGGCAGTCTAGGGTCTGAGGACCTAGTGTGTGAAGAAACATCGCCATTGGCCAAACGCAAACATCACAGCAAACTCAATCCCAGCTTGCTTCTGCTGGGAAGAGAGAAGCTGTTTGGGTTGCACCAAACACTGTAAATCCTTCCTTTGAGCAAATATTCTCAGGGCTTACCACTGCTCCATCAACTCGAACACAAACACAAAACAAAAAGTGTACAAGAAGCTACAGATACACGCGACTAATGGTTTGTACATGTTTACAGTTATGAGCAGCTAATGTACTTGCCTCTCTCTGTATGTGATGTATTGAAGTGAATCATACAGTACTTATCCACGGTAAATATCACTGAAGAGTGATATTGACTCTAATGTTTCAGTTCTCCCACACACAACCACCCCGTTTTTTTCATTAAACAGGAACAATATAAAAAAAAAAAATAAAAAAAAAAAAACATGTACGCAGCACCATCAGATCCGTTGATATGGAAACCGCATTGTTTCCCTATGAATTAAGTAATTCAATCATTTATATATTCATGCCATTTGCCCTCTATCACTGTTTTCACAGGCATCCATCACACAAGTACGCAGGCATCACCTTATAATACAGAGTGAGATGGAGACCAACACAATGACACAAAAAAAAAAAAAAAGAACATTCATTTCAAATCACACCACTCGCTTGTGACATTTAAAATTGGTGTCAAATTATGAGCACGATTTTCACTGGGGAACAGAGGGGGTCCTAATTAAACACAGGCTCATTGTTTTGGAGATAAACTAACCTTTTTTTCAGCCTGCACACAAAGGCCTTTGGTACATCTGAGATGTATAAGCATATGTCACGCTACAGCTTTCTCGCTTCTGAGTAGTAAAATGTGCAGACACCTTCAAAACGTGTCTTATAGTGTGTATACAAGAAAAAAAAAGCACAAAGCACTTACTATTGTGCCAACAGATGGAAACACACACACAAAGTGCTCAAACCGCTCTCCCTTTTGATGGTGTGGTAGCGAAGTGAGGAATTCCATGCAGTGCCACATCTCCTAAGGCAAGGCCTGTTTCTCTTTCTTTATTTGGCATGGGTTCTATGTACATGTGCCTATCACCCCCCAGCAGCTCTGGAGGACACCCATATCTCACTCCACAGACGCCGCCATCACACCTGCTCAAGAAAACACACACGGCATCACATGTATGAAACAATGACCACCCTGACTTTATCAGGATCTGGAGTAGAGGAGGCCTTTAATAGCCAGAAAAAAATGAAAATAGGACTCATTCCTGATGGTTTAATTCAGCAGCCGCCCACCTGGAGGTCACACGTATTGTCTTTCTGCCATCGATACCAATTACGAAGCATCAACGTAGAAGGAAAAAGCATAAATATATTTTATCCTCCCTTGATTCTGTTTTCTAAATCCTTTTCTTTGCCCTCTTCACATTGTAATTGGGTTTGTGTGATAATGAAGGTCACATAAGCCGAGCCGTGCATTGTGGTCTATATGTCTGTTACAGTGCAGAAAGGGCTGCTGCATCCCTCATTATCCAAGGATCTTCTGTGATTCATGCGTCAATTCGCATGAAAACCAACCACACTAACTATAGAAAAGTCCCTCATCATCTGCAGAGCGGGATGGGGCCTGCCTGCAGAGTACATCGCAACGAGGAACCTGAATTAATGGATTCATCATTAAACCGACCTGCCTTCTTTCCAAATCATAAAAACAACATAGCAAGTGAATTGGCAGTATATCATATAGAGGGTGACTGTTATTTCAAGTGGCCTGATAAAGAAATCCATTGGGTCTTTTCATTGCTTTGTTGTGCTTGTTAGTCATCTGAGTAGATAGCAGATTGTGTCTTAATTGGAAATCCCACCAGAAGCCTTCAGTAACATATTATAAAATGATCAGCACCTTTGGCGGCTGCTTTTTCATTATTAGGGATGTTAGCATAACTGTAGGTGAGAAACTTAAAAAACAACCGGGCAACCAGTGCTAATTTTTACACAGTTTTTTTTTTTTTTTCTTCAGTTATAGTCTTCAACGTTTAAAAACAAAAAACATATTTTAAATAATGAAATACACTCTATTGAAATTCCAGCAAGTATAACTTATTATTTTAAGGCATCATAAGTAGTGATCGACCGATATTGATTTTTTATAACCGATACCGATACCAATTATTTGCATGTCTATGTGCCCGATAACCGATGTGCAGAACCGATATTTATTTACTGTTATAAAGTAAATAAATGACTGCGTGACGTAAGTCCATACTTCACTTTGGTTTTTCCTCCTTTCAGTCATCTTAACAAAAAATGTTTTGAGAATTAGCAGTCTTTCATGCAGGGCTCTAGACTCATTCTTCCCACTGATCTCACTTTTGCGCACGAGCACATAATTTGGTTGCAATTTGTTTTTTGTTTTTGCTACAACATTTGATTAATCAATGCATGCTGATGAACTTTTATCATAGTTTATAGTTAAATGGTAACGAAAGTTTCCAACATTCAACTCGTTCTTTTTCATCTGTATTATTTGTTATTTAAATTTTGTGAACAGGAATTCCTTTTTTCGTGCGCTTTTTACTTTCAAATTTGCGATCTTGGTGTCACATTTTACAAGAAAAGATCATTGTCCGTTTTGCTTATATCTATACACCTTTAACTTTTTAAGACTAAAACAAAAGATGGATTCATTGTTATTCTTAATTAAAAAGCGCAACAACAATAAAACAGTACGTTGACAATGACAAACTCTTACATAACATTTATCAACAAAAACGAATAAGACGAGGCATGGCACAGGACACACCACATGCTGTACTATATACCTAGTATATTACAGAATGTTTAGCAAACTCTGAGGAAGCAAATAAATATTAATATATATTTTTTTTTAATTAAGGAAAGCCTCCATAGCATAACCTGAGGTAAACAGCAAAGATAACAAGCTTCTCAAAACGAAAACAAAAAGAAAAGTAAAACTAAACTGGCTGTAGCTGACAGGAGTTTTTTCTACAAGAATACCACCACGTTCACCTTCTCTGGTTTAAGAAGTGGTCTTTTACTTTAGTTTGAAAACAAATCCATCCGTTGCGCTCCATCCGCGACGCGCACCTTCACGCTCGTGCTGACGCGGCGAGTATAAACCAGGCTCTACCCACGAAGCGCTCGGCTGAAAGCACCTCTCTTCACGTGATCAGTGAAATCTGACTCCTGCTATAATGTGCTGCGGCTGGCAGCGCGCGCTGTATGAAGCAGACGCTTTGGAGCAGCGCAGACCTGGCACTCGTACAAATGCGACCACGTCAAATTTTAACTCGCAAACAATTACCATTTTGGTCGCAGTCTAGAGCCCTGTCATGTTCAATTTAATCTTCGTATTACAACAATAAAAAACATTTTATTTATAAAAAGCTTTAGCAGCAACACTAATATTAGCAGTAAGCAAAATGAACATAGAAAGTCTAATGTTTTCAAATGGAGAAAATAAAGGAAAGGAGTCATATCAACTTCATTTTTAACTACAGTTTTAGTAGGTTTATAAGCTGTTTAATAGGATAAAGAGTGAAGAATAATTCACTGGATAATGTTAATTCACGGAATAATATTCTCTGGAATATTGGAATATAACAAGCATTGTATTTTATTGCATTTCTCAACTGGCATGCTCTAAATTATGCTGCTGACAGCGCGGTTTATCTGCCTTTACACAGAACTATAGGCTACTCAAACTGCGATCGATCGCGGAGATAATAAATAATTAATTTCCATAGAGTTGTATTAATTTAGATGTTTATAAACGAAATAATGGTTATATAGTAAGTGTTAATACAATTTAGGGTGCTTCAAAAAAGTGAATCTTGTTAAAAGTTACATGCGGTGGCCGTGCTGAGCATTTCTTGAGCATCAACCCGCTGAGTGAACTGCAATATGAAAGCGGCTTCACGAGACTAATGATGAGCATATAGACAACAGAGAGAGAATTACATTCAATGCTTTTCTTTCCAACATACAATCATTCATGGCTGTATTATTTAATTCATGCAAAGTTACGTCTTTATTGGGAGAGGACTTGACGGATTATCTATGTGACTCCGACTTCACGAGACTAATAGACCACAGAGAGAATTAAATTCAGCGCTTTTATTTCCACCATGTGCTAATTCATGGCTGTGTTATTTCAGGCAAAGTTATAGCCTATCTTTATAGGGACAGGGCCTGACAGAGTTTCTTATTTATCATATTTCTTAGAGCCAAGTTGCATTTAAACTATATATCAGGCATTTATGTAATACATCTAATTTGTGCATTAATGCCTGTAATATTAAATAGTTTACTAACTACAGCAAATCAAGTACCTGCACGCCGTTGCTGTCTCGTCTCCCCTCAGATGCGCTGCAATTGCGATCCTGCGCGCAATTCTGAAAACGTCCGATATTACAAAACCGATATTCGATTATGGAAAAATGCTTAAATATCGGGAAAAATATCGGTAAATCGATATATCGGTCGATCTCTAATCATAAGCTATCACAGTCTAAAGTCTGGTGAAAGAAGTCTCTTATGCTCACAGAGGCTGCATTTATTCATTCAAAAGTACAGTGAAATCAGTAATATTTTGAAATATTACAATTTAAAATAGTATTTTTTATGCATATGTATAATGCAATTATTTACTGTGATGGTAAAGCTGAATTTTCAGCAGAAATCATTCTAATATGCTGATTTGATGCTCAAGAAACATTTTTGAAAACAGCTGTGCTGCTTAATATTTTGTGGAAGCTGTGATGCATTGTTTCAGGATTCTTTGACAAAGTTAAATAGTCAGCATTTATTTATGTATTTATTTGTTTGTTTGTATGTATGTATGTATGTTTGTATGTATGTAACAATGCAAAAGACTTTACTGTCACTTTTGATCATTTAAATGTATTCTTGACACACAAACACAATGATTTGATGAAGGTTACATGTGAAATAATATATTATATATCCCTCTGTAACAGTATGTAATTTCACAAATAGACCGACTGGGCAGGATATTTCACATACAATCATCATAAAGTCAGTGGAATGTCCTGCACGTTCCTCTGAAAATCTGTTTTAAGTTCTCCTGTGAGGATGCTGTAATCCTGTCTGAGGCAATGTTGGGCAGCTTTGCATTTTCCTTTACAGGTTATTGACATCTCATCGGTGCTTGTGTGTGTGTGTGTGTGTGTGTGTGTGTGTGTTGCTGATGAAGAAAAAAAAAATCTTGTTGAACAGAAGCTGAGGCAAACAATTTCCTTCATATATCAACAAAGCACAGTTCAAACTCTCGACTCCCTCAGCTATATTACAATTAATAACATTATTTCCAGTAAACACCTCATGGAAAAAATTATCATCCTCAGCTTTAACTGATCTATGTGTTTCCGGAATATAATTCCGAGGGCAGGTGTGACCAAACATGACAGCATCCCACTCTTCAAATATCCAGACACATCGCAGACATGTGTAGAAGAGGTGAGAGTCTAGGAGGAGGATGTTATGACAGGGTGCTGTGGGCTTGGTCTTCAGCTACCCACAGCGTTCAGTGCGCGAGACAGCCAAAAGCTATGCAAGCCTCCTGCTTCCTTCAGCTACAGACACGACTGAGCTCTTAATAACCCCAAACAATGGAACCGATTCCTCAAACAGGCTCAAGATAAATGAGGAATTTGGGCACGATGAAAGAAGTAAGATGCATAAGACAAAGAAGACAATAAATGATGATACAATGATGATCTTCTAAAATTAGGTTAAAGTTTGAGGGAGAGAAAATGAAAATCCTGAAATGAATGAGTCTCTTCTCAAATGTCAATCAAAGCCGCCTGGTAAACTAATTGAAATAAGTGGCGTGTTCTACTTACAATACAGCACTCTATCAGATTAATCTACAATGACACATCTAATGCTAATGAGACTCTGTCTTGGATGTTTTTAATGTGCACACATCAGCTAGATGAAATGCAACATTTGTATAACATGCGGTGAAAACCTAATTAATAATAATGCATGGAATAATACATACTTTGTTATCCAATACTCTGTTTAGTACTATAAACAACTACGTTATATATATATATATATATATATATATATATATATATATATATATATATATATATATATATATATATATATATATATATATATATAAACTGTATACAAAAAATTCTACATACATATATTATCCCATAGATTATCACTAAATTATATGCATCACAAGCACAATTGTCAAAGCCATTTCAAAATATAAGTGTACATCTTGATAGCCATAATATATATTGCAAATACATATATATGTACATTATAATGAACAGTAACTTAATTTAAAATATCAGTCACTGTTTCCCTACATTTTCTTAATGCCAGACTGAGACTGAAATTACAGGAATGGGATTTGAAAGAACGCTGTTGACCTTTCCACCATGGCTTGTTTGTGAACAGTCCCTCTGCATAAAGAAACTGACAAATATTCATCGGCAAACTCGTTTAATCTTCTGAACCACATCTAACGTTACACGACGGCAAGGCAGTGTGCACTCTTGGGAGAATGTTAAAGTAGTCCTGACAGACACCATTACCAGCCAAAGACCACATAGCCCTTGGTATCGAAATACATACCCTCTCGGGGGACATCAAATGTGTGAAAATTAATACTTTGGAATAAGGCCAAAAAAAGAACTAAATTGACATGTAATTGATTCTCAATCTAACAGTTCACTTGTCGTTTAGAAGCATTTGTGGCTGTCGTCACCTATAAATTACTCTCTCGGTGATGTTTACATTCCTGGGAAGGAGGGGGGTAACATTAAATAGAGTCCTGTGTTAGTGCGGCTGGTACAACATGCAGAAGACGCACAAAGGAACTGCAACCCCCTATCATTACAAAGCACGAGCGCTGGAAATGTTACTGAGGTCTGAGTGCCCCCTACTGTCTAAATATATAAGAGGTCACACCTGAAGCCCTTGTGCTCCTGAAAATTAACTGAATAAATCTCATAATAAGTCAAACATATATATTGTGATGTAAATATATTCTTAGCCGTGTAGGTTACTGTGGAGTCTGGCGATCTTTGGGCTCTTCTGTGTATTACTGAAAAAAACAAAAGTACACAGCCATAACTGCATCATTTATGCATGCTTTAAGTGTACACTGCGCCATGGGACCCAAAAAAAGCTACAGCCAGTCATAACTACGCATATGTGGATATAAATACACTCACACACAAAGTGTGAGCATTGCAGTAGCAGAAGATAGCTCTCAGGCACGGATCAATAAGGTAGAGTCAAATAGGCTGGCTGTGCTGTGTGACGGCCAAAAACCCTCATCAGCGCAGTCTGAGAGAGCTCTCCAATACACACTGACTGACAAGCTATCACATCGCAGGATCAGACACAATATACTGTCTCTCCCTCCCTCCTACGCCTTACGATAGAGGACAAGTCTGGGGTGAGTTATGAACACAGTGTACCACCCGGCTATAAAGCACCGACACTCCTGCTGTAACATTAAGTCCAGTTCATTATGACGGTAATGATAGCCATTTATCAATCATTAATCACATGCTGCACACAATCAAAAGGAGAGAGGAGAGAGACAGAGGAAAACGTCAAATGTAAGTACTACCACAGGAAGGATGTTATGCATCTGTTGCAGGAACTATTATGTACACATACTCAAAAGCCAAACACTGTTTTGATCAGCATATTCATTTGCTGCTGGATATATTTGTACAACAGAATATATTATACTTAAAGGTATACTCAGTAATCTTGTATTTGCATTGTGCTGGCTGTGTGACACAGTCCATATAAAATTACTTTGGTTATCTATCCATCCATCCAGCTTCATTTCTTTGTTTAAATGTGCATATTAAATGTCCAATACTGCATTGCATAATTGTATTTGTGTATTCACATTTATTTGTGTTCTTATTGTATTTCTTAACATTTCTGAGCATTTTTTTTAAGTTTTGGGGGGGGGGGGGTGACATACTGCATATAAAATAAACAGAATTATTTTTGTTACTAATATGTTTTTTTTACAGACCTTTAATATTCATATTGGCTTATATAATTGTATTAATTTAATTTAATTGTATAGCATTTTATTTTATTTCTGTTATTTGTTTTAAGTAGTACTTTTTTCTTGCCAAAGCATCAAAGATATGATAAAAATGCTGATAAAATTAATGTAAACAATAATAATAAAACCAAATGCATAATAATAATAATAATAATATTAACCATGCTAATAAAGTACTTTAAAAAGATTGAGAGAGAGAAAGAGAGAGTCAAAAAGGAATATAAATACAAAAGGAACAAAACAGAGTACTGCAGGTTATATGTCTCACATAAATATTTCAGTGCACACGACAGGTGTGAAGTGAAATATCAAATAACACAGAAAAAAAAGAAATACAATCAGAACAGAGTGTAACAAAGAAATGTAGGGAAAACAGGACTGAGTTATCTCATACTGAGACGGTCAGGTCAGAAGCTCTACACAAAAGGAATAGAGGTCATGGAGGAATAGAGGAGCTTTTTTCCTGATCCTAGGGGGTTTAGGCACCTGTAACACACAAAAACACATTAATACCCAACCCCCTTTAAACATTTGTACCAATACACTAAAAAAGACACTAGACTGCTCCGCCCTTCCTTCAGTTCAAAACATCCGTTGACTAAAAGCTGTCCCAGAGTGGCACTCCTAAAAGCAATCATTCTATCAAGTGTGTCACTAGAACTTAAAAACTGGGCCATTTGCACTGTCACCTATGTAACAGCAGGGACAAGTCATGGCAGCCTGGGGAAACGCCGACAACATGTGACTGCCACGAGAAAGTGTTAATGCAGACGAGACACCCTCCTTATACTCTGCACGGAAAACTACAGTCTGGAAGAAATAATCATCTCCATGTTCAGAGACCTTTACAGACAGGGAAGATGCGGCCATGTCCAGCCACCTCTCATTCACTTAACCTGCCACTATCAATCTGTCGTCGTCACCGACCGTTGCAGGTGAATTGTGTAATTGCTGCCAAGGAACTATTCACATTTCAGATAATGCACTCAATTAATCTGGGCCAATTTGTAAGAGAGCAGATTTGTTCAAACCACGCGAGCTTGAAATCAAGCCTTATTCCCATTATCGCCACGGCCCGTCCAGCCACGCTGCTCTCGCACTCTCATGCCTCACCATAGGGCTTCCTTAATTATAACAGACAGAACAATGAGAGCGGAAGCTGGCTGACGGCCAGAGCAAATGCAGCCACACAGGAGTGTATATACATGCCAAGCTCAAGTTCTCAGAGTCTGAGGCATGATAAAAAAACCCTGCCCCTGTTCAAGAGCGCCACCCACTGGAGTCACTGAAAACAACCACCTGCAGGAACCATGTGGTGGTTGAAATGCACAAACCAAAGCAGCTAGCCGTGTAGGTTGATTCAATACTGAGCTCCTATTAGGGATGTGCAAAACTTTTCAAAATCGATAAGTCAGTAGGTTGTTTGAATGACTAGTCCGCTTTATGGAAGCCATGTATAATTAGGCTAGCTTAAGGTCATGTCCACAAAACTCCAGAAGTTGCTGTTCAAAGGGATTTACGGACATTCAGTGAAGCACCTAAACAGAGTAACCTCCAGAAAATCAACAATAATTCTCAACAATGGCTGATGCAATATAGCAAACATGATCCTTCAAAAAGCATTATTAACAACAATAATAACAATAATAATGCATACTAAAATTAGCTCTGACGGTGACACTGAAGACTAAAGTAATGCTGCTGAAAATTCAGCAGACATCACAGGAATAAACTACATTTTAAAATAAATAAAAAGAAAACAGTATGTTTCATTTGTAATAATATATCACAATACTTCATTTTTTTTAACTGTATTTTTTTATCAAATAAATGCAGTTTTTGTAAGCATTTCTCTCAAAAACATTCAAAATCTAAATTTGAAACTTTTGACCAGCAGTGTATATATACACACATGCATTATAAAATGTCAATAATAATACAAATTAATGATTATGTATGAATAATATTTGGATAAACTAGTTAGTGGTCAACTGGCTACTAAACAATACTGGTTCATCCCAACTTACTGTAAAGAGCTATTCTGTGAAAATGTCTCAAGAAAAGAAAGTCGATTTGTTATTTAAATAATCACACTCCATTCAAAGAGTGTTTATGTTTCATATTCATGTATATTAATATTTAAGATATCTGGTACAAAATCACCTTAACATTTGAACCCAACACTGCACTCCCTGAACCGAAAGCCATGCTGCAACCACTAGGCAAGCTTCCATTTTAGCTCAATAACTCCGACAGCAGCACACACGCGAACACACACACTTGTGGCATTCAGTTTCAGCTCAAAAACTAGTGAAGCTTGTTGCCATGGGGACAGGTGCATTCACAATTGATGCATGTGTTCACGCGAGTGGAATGGTGTGTGTTAGTGAAGCACGTCACACAGCTTGTGCTCATGACAAACAAGTGTCATGGAACAGCGGAGAGCGTGAAAGCTCTCATACTGCTGTCTGAATGGCCAATCACAGCAAAGCCTGCAGGAGAAAAGGGTCTACACGTGGTCAAGCCTGGAGGTAGAGTGAGTGACGTTGTCTGAGTTGGTCTTTCAGTCTCTTACACATTCACAATAAAGTTGGCCTAACCCTTCTATTCGGTCTCATATATCAAGGTGAGAGGTCGTAGTGATTAATTCATTGAAAAACAACAGAGTAACTACAATTGTCAGCTGCTCACTAATAAACATGCAAAAAAAAAAAAAAAGTTCAATCACCTTCACACGCTCTCACATTTGTAAAATGGAGGCATGGCACACAAGAGATTTCTTGTCAGGAATGTACTGGCCATCGGGAGTACCGGGACATTCCTGGTGGGCCGGTCGAGTAGTGGGGCGATCGCGGAAGCGAGGGACCTCCCCCATATTAGGACTGTTTTATTTTTACAGTCTATGTTGCAAAGTCATATTAGCGTAAATTTTCAAATTACAGCTCATGCGAAACTACAAAAAGCAAATACTCCAAAAGTGTGAAGAGCACTACGCATGCATCCGCCAGCAGCGCTGAAAAGCATGTGCGCTGCGCTTCTGAATGTAAAATGATAAACAGCGCAAGTCGCTTGATCCATTCAGATGTGACACAAAATTGTTATACAGTTGAGTGATATGAGAACATTAAAGGTTCTGTAGTGATGCTGGCTAAAAACATCCACAACTATGTAAACTGCAAACGCCGATTCATAATTACTTGTCAATACAGCACTATTTAACTTGCAGACATTAACGCTGTACAAATAGCCTATTGTGTTTTAGCTGATGTTATTATATTAAATAATGGGGAATTGGAGAAGTTGTTTTTGTAGTTTCTACATGTTTAGTTTAGATTTTTTTAAATGACAAATTCCATAGTTTGTTATTATTATTTATTTTAAAAACCATATGGTAATGAGGACCATGGTTTTACTTGTTGTGACCATCATCTTACTAATAGAGTCAGTTAAATTCTGGATTTTATTAACTATATTAAATTTCATTAGGGCAAAGGATATTTTAACAGAATAGCTTGAATAGCTTCTTTCTTTTTAAATGTTGAAATGGTGTCTTACATAAATTAGGTGTTAACTATTTACAAATGTTAAAGTTCTTAAAGGGATAGTTCACCCAAAAAAATACCACCATCATGTCATTCAAAACTTCAAGAAATTTCTGTACAGTATACAAACAGTAGAATACAGTAGAAATCAAGGGTAACCAAAGTGGTTTGATAATATTCTACAAATTATCTTCTTTTCTGTTCCACAGAAAAAAAGTAAGTCATACATGTTTGGAACAGCATGAGAGTGAGGAAATTATGACAGAATTAAATAGCAGTACATTTTCTGCATTTTATGGGGGGGAAGTCGTGGCCTAATGGTTAGAGAGTCAGACTAATCCAAAGGTTGCGGGTTCGAGTCTCGGGCCGGCAGGGATTGTAGGTGGGGGGAGTGAATGTCCAGCGCTCTCTCCACCCTCAATACCACGACTGAGGTGCCCTTGAGCAAGGCACCGAACCCCCAACTGCTCCCCGGGCGCCGCAGCATAAATGGCTGCCCACTGCTCCGGGTGTGTGTTCACTGCTGTGTGTGTGTGCACTTTGGATGGGTAAATGCAGAGCACAAATTCCGAGTATGGGTCACCATACTTGGCAGCATGTCACTTCACTTCACTAAATTTTAGCTCAAAATCATTGCTTTACTGTCAAGTTCCTTTCTATGTGACAAAAATGCATTATTAAGTTCATTATTAAGAATTCAGTAATAGCTATCATTATTTGTTTCTGTCCTGTTTTATTTATTCATTTATTTACTCCAATTTAAGGCCCTATAACCCAGAAAATCATTCACGAGGACCTCGTGGGCCAGATTTGTCCAGGGCCAAATTTTAACCCCAGTCCAGCCCTGTTTCTTGTTAAGGTATATTGATAGCTTAACAAAAAGCATCTATATCAAATGCATTTAGAAAAACAGCACAACTCATAATAACAGTTTGCCTGTAGCCTACTGATTGACTACTGTTTTTTTTTTCTTCATGAATCCATGGGAAGAAGCAGAAACACTTAACACGTAAATATCAGGTATGACTTACTTGTTTCACTTGTTGAACAGAATCTGTTGTAGGAATGACTCAAAGTCTGTTCACATCTCTGTGGTTACCACTATGACCTTCATTATGTATGATTTGATTATACTGTGTTGTAAATAAAATACAAATAATTAAAAAAAATAACATTTTTTTTTTTTCAATCTCCTCACATTCTCTTTTACCTGCCTCAAAGTCACCGTCACACTGATGGGCCATTATGGGGCCATTAGGGGAGTGCTCTTTGTCTCTCGGGTGACTTGAAGAATCACTTCAAAGCCATTGCCACTCCCTCGCATATAGGCTTTCGATCACAAAACATGTCTTTAAAAATATAAATCAATATATTGTTTTCTGTGAGCAATTACAGAAGCTGATTTTCACATAATTTTGAAACCAAAACCCTAGGCTACAAGATCCGGTTCTCAAAAGTCTTGTAAACAAATGTTCTGTATGTGTTTTATGGTCTTATTTCAGTGACTTCAAAATTTTAGTTTTTCACTAACCACGCATAAACGTTGCTTTCTCAAAAACACAATCTGATGTCTATATATCACTAAAAGATGGATCTGATCTATGTCTGGAGGATATACATACATACATACATATATATACACACACACACACACACATACATACATATATATATATATACACTCATTGATGTGACGACGGGGAAGTCGTGGCCTAATGGTTAGAGAATTGGACTCGTAATCGAAAGGTTGCGGGTTCGAGTCCCCGGCCGGCAGGGATTGTAGGTGGGGGGAGTGAATGGTCCAGCGCTCTCTCCACCCTCAATACCACGACTGAGGTGCCCTTGAGCAAGGCACCGAACCCCCAACTGCTCCCCGGGCGCCGCAGCATGGCTGCCCACTGCTCCGGGTGTGTGTTCACGGTGTGTGTGTGTGTGTGTGTGTGTGTGTGGATTTGTTCACTACTCACTGCTGTGTGTGTGCACTTGGATGGGTTAAAGGCAGAGCACCAATTTCGAGTATGGGTCACCATACTTGACAATACGTCACGACTTAAATAGGTATTGGGACAGTTGAACATAAGGCAGATATAAAAGATTAAAAGCTATTATGTAGTTGCAGATCCCTTGCGCACAATCACAGCAGTGAGTCTGTGACCCATAGACATCACCAGACTCTTGGTCTCATCCTTTGAAATACTTTTCTCAGCCTTTAATGCAGCCAATTCCAATTGTTGCTTGTTTTGAGGAGTTTCTGCCTTTACTCTCCTCTTCAGCTGAATATCTGAAATTCATGTTCAATCGGATTTAAATCTGGAGATTGACTTGGGCAATCTAAGACTTTCCATTTCTTTGCCCTTTTAAACTCCTTGACTGAACTGGCAGGGTGTTTTAGGTCATTGTCCCGATGCAATATGAAGCACTTCCCAATGAATCTGGTGGCATTTTCTTGAATATTGGTAGGCAAGATGGTTTTGTACCCTTCTAAATTCATTCTGCTACTGTCATCATACATTAAGTCATCAGTAAAGTTGAGATGGCCTGTTCCAGAGACAGCCATGCATGGCCATGCCATGACAACACCGCCACCATGCTTTACAGATGAGGCTGTATGCTTCATGATATAATTTGCAGTTCTCTTTTTTCTCCACATTTTTGCTTTCCCATCACTTAGATAAAGGTTCATCTTTGTCTCATCGGTCCATAAACACAGTTCCAAAACTCTTCTGGCTCATCTTTGTGCTTTTTTGCAAACTCTAATCTTGCCTTTCTATTTTTGGTGCTGGTCAGAGGTTTGCATCTTGCTGTGTAGCATCTGTAATTCTGTATCAAAGTCTGCTGAGGACAGTAGATTGTCAGAGCATCACCCCAGCTTTCTGGAAGTTGTTGGTGATTTTACAGACATGTCTTTTAGGGTTCATTTTTACAGCTTTTATGATTTGTCTGTCATCAACTACTGTTATTTTCTCAGCTGATCAGGTAGTTGTTGGTTGCTGGTGGTTTCCAAACTCTTGATTTCTCCATGCCCTTTGTTTTTGCTATAGCTATAATTGGCTTCCTCTTTTCTTTTAGCATCCAAATTGCTCGCTTTTCTCTCAAAGTCAGCTCCCTCATCTTCATCCTGGTTTGTGTGTCATCATCGAATGCAAGATTCAGAATACAGAAGAAATGGATATAACTGATACAACACATTTCCTGCTTTTAATATCTGAAGAATTAATGCAACAGGAAACAGCTGATCACTTAGAAAGACCTGTGAGGCAGCTGTTCCAATACTTATGCTCACATCAGATAGAGGGATGAAACTCTAAAAGTGCTGAACTTCTTAGCTGGTAAAACATCTGTGTTGAATCACTCAATAATAAAATGTGACATTCTGTATTTTTGTCTCATATTCATCTTTTAATCATATTTGTAAATGTCTTGAGCCCACAGCCAACAAAGCAATATTGTCTTTACTGTTCCAATACTGTTGGAGGGCACTGTATGTATACACACACATATACACGCACACACACACATACATATACATATATATATATATATATATATATATATATATATATATATATATATATATATACATATACACACACACACATGCACACATATACATATATACACACACACATATATATATATTTTACACATCCATAAAAGAACTCTGAATGCACTGACTGCAACTCTCTGGTAATTGTATCAGCATCAGCCACAGAAAGATTGATGTTGCTTAACTCTAAATGCATCTACATCAAGCCTAACCAGAGAAATGTAAGATAATTTACCAAAATCTTGGAGTTATTGATTAACAATTCCATCTGCCACAGCCAGATCGTTTCTGGGTATTACGGTTTTGTTTTGTCCCATAAAATATACAAGGGGTGGCTACCAGCCCATGCTGGCAATCTACCAGTCAAAGCAGCATGTGTTTGTGAGTGTTGAACCATGATATGATGGGCAACTGGACCAGAGGGGTGGAGAGGGGAGTCAGACAGGCAGATATCAGAGCGACAGGGGTGCGGAATAATATGAGGGGACCGCAGCAAAACCCAGGAAGCCAGGGCAGTGCTATCCTCTACTCTCCCGGGTTGCATTGTGCCTCATGCATCCAGTGTTAATCTCACCCTTTGGGGACATTTGCTGTTGTGTTAATTACATACCGCCAGGAGCATTCATTAACACAAACACACAAGCAAACAGACATGCAGAAGTTGTACAATACAGGCACACACTGGATACTAATGTGTAGATCTAAGAATGAATAACTGACATGGCTAACAGTTTAAACAAACAAATAAACCATATCATTATTCAAACACATAGACATCAACAAAAAAATTGGGTATTGGCAGAGATAATATACAACATGATATAGGTGCAATGCATCAAGACTGGATCGCAACTGGTGGAAAGGAAAGGAAAGGAAAGGAAAGGAAAGGAAAGGAAAGGAAAGGAAAGGAAAGGAAAGGAAAGGAAAGGAGTCTTTATAAGGTTTATTATATTTTAGTACCAGGGAGGAAGAACACTTTTCAACAGTTGCTTCACAATTATATATTATTATTTATTTTCAAGCCATTATTCAAAGTTTGTTTCAATTAATTATCTATTCACACTACTTGGGTCATTATTATATTTTTTATAATTATTATTATGGTTTTAATTAAATTTTTATATTTATTCAACTTATTTATTTGTTTGTTCCCCAAACATAGTAATAATTATATTCAGAAAGGATGCAATTTCTATTTAAAATTTTTAATTTCTATTAAAAGTAGAAAGTTAATTTTATTTTGCATTGCAATAATATTTAAAAAAAAAAAATTAATTGCAATAATATTTCACAATTTTAATTACTTCACAATTATAGGCTTACTGTATTTAAAAAAAAAAAGAGAAAAAACTTGTGCACCTCAAATATTAATAGTGTATGCAGACAAAGGCAAGCAAATCAATTAAAGAAATGGAATCAAGAATCTAATGTACTGACAGATTAATGATATACTAACCTATATTTAAATCAGCCCCAATCACACCGTCACCCACATACAGGCTTATCTAACCAACTTAACACTTTAAATACACACACACAGCATGTTTACAATCACACCATGTCGTCTACAGTGGCACTGTTTGGCTCTTCCACATCCAAAACACCCACCACATTACCACAATCCAGTGCCAAAATAGCCAGACGGGTCTGCAGCTAATGTTCACACAATTAACTCCAGAGCTCTGGGTCTCTCCCCCTATCCTCTTATAACCTCTTCCTCCCTGCCCCACCCTGCTTGAGAACAGCCCTCATTACTGCCTGCCATCCGCTGACCTCTCACCATGGAAACCCAACCACACAGCTCGCACACACCTGGGGTTATAACCACAAGCAAATTTGCTCTTCGTTTCCAATCTACAACCGCCTAGAGATGATGGCACGGCCATTGGGAAGTACAGAGTATATTGCAGCGTTGTGGCAGTCAGCTTGGTTTCTGGACCAGAGTGATGGGCTGGCAGGTGACCCTCTCCTCTAGCAGCTGGGCCCGGCCCCAGCCGCAGGCTCTTTAATTGTGCCGCAGGGGAGCCCGAACTCTCTCCCCCTCTGGTCAATTATGGCGCTAGTCGGTTTAGACAAGATTGAGAACGCATGAGATAGAGACAGTGAAAGGGAGAGAGATGAGTTTTGACTGGATTTCAGACAGAGTGAATGGGTTTAAATAGCCATGTGGGCTGAGAGACCCTCCATCACTGCCGAGCCCCTGCGTGATAGTTATGTATCGGTCGGCTAATGGACTCTGGCATTATGGGAGAGTTAAACATGCTTCAGTAGCCTCAGCATGGGAAGATGGGGAAAAGGCGTCAAACATTCTCTCTGACATGAGATAGACCATTAGCACCGCCATCAACATGGCAAACACACATTACAGGATGCCGATGCCGCACGCCAGCGGAAAAACGGCATTGAGGTGCATGCAGGCGAATCAATTCAACTCTATTGATATTATGGGGGAGGAGGGCTGGTGTGCCTCAAGGACTCGTCCATATAATGTCACACAACATATACTCACCAACAGCAAATTAACTACACATTCATTAAAACGGGGGATAGGGAGTTTAAGTGGACGCTGGTTTGACTCTGGCGTGTCACACCAATGCCTCTAATCAAATATCACAGAACTGATGAGAAAATGTAATACAAGGTGGTATTGGCTGAAGTACACGAGTGGTCTGACGTTTATGGTGTGAAATGTGATTAAAATTGAATCAAGGCATATCAATCGTGTGAGGTTAATTTGTATTAGCACGCCGTGCCAAAAGTGTGCTTTCAATCCCTGAGATGCCCGTGGCTTCAGAAAGGTTAATAAGTTGCCTCACCTCGGCCGAGACGGCGGAGGAAGGAGAGAAGAGGCAGAGCGCATTTAATGCAAATTCAGAAGAGCACACAGCAATGGTCACATCTACCCAGAACATCTGCTCTTTTGGCCTCATCTTCAGAACCCTTACGAAGTAAAGAATCCTTATATATTGGGCACAAAATGGTTTTAGACACTTGAGTCACACTTAAAAATGCATGACTGTCATTCAATGAGGAATAAAATATCAAATCAAATAGCATCTGAAACCTGCAGCTTTTCTCAGGCAAGGTGATTTTTAGTGGACCAGTGAGCAGTGTTTATTTTTAATGAAAATAGTGGAACTAGAACATAAATATTAGATGAAAACTTAAAATACATATAAATGGCAACTAATTTTTTTTTTAACAAAAAATTTAAAGAAGCTAAATAGAAATATACTGAACTTCTCAAATTAAAATTAAATCGCATATTATATACTATAATTAAATACTATTTAATACACTAATATATAATAGTATAAAATAGTAAATGATAATATAATAACACTAGTAGTGAGTCTCGATTTGATATCTTGTTATATAATCCAAAGACCGCCATACATTTTGAAGTTTACTACTTTGAGCAACTATAGTCTCTCTCTCTCTCCCTCTCTCTCTGCATTATCTCTGCTGTAAAACTGACAATTAGTTGCTGGATCAAAATTTGGAGTGAATCCCATTCACAATCACAAATGATTAAATGCTTTCTATATTGCACCCTGTGGCTGTCTGCGAATGTATTTAGTGACAAGACGAAGAGAAAAAAAAATGTGCCAGGATGGAAGCTTGCATCAGCATCTAAGCAGCACAACACAGACACAAACACTTTCCACCGGTCCACTGCCAAGGGCTGACCAACACCTTAGAAAATTGGAAAGGTGAAGGAAGAGAGAAGAAGAGAAAGCATAAATCGGTATGTACTGTGCTGCTGACTTGGAATCTTCATAAAGCATAGCGTACACTACAAAACAGAGGCTTGTCTCTCTTTTATGTTTTAAGACTGCAACAAAAAGCTCCAGATTGTAGTCAATTCACAGCATGTGCCCATCATCAACCAGTGTGAGAGACTACAGATACTACGAGACATCCAACCAACCAGTTGTCAGGTGTGCACAAAATGAGACAGTTGCATCTCCACAAAACTCCAACAGAATGCTATTGAAATAATGGTCTTAAGTAAAGTATACTATGGATTTACAATTTTGAAGCTCAGGGCTCAGACAACCATCAAGTGTACATAAAGCACGCCTTTTAATAAAACACATTCAAAATTCAGAGGGGAAGAAAAAAAATCTGTGAAAGTTCATATGCAATGCTTCCTTAAAGGATTAGTTCACTTTTAAAAAAACTTTTGCTGATAATTTACTCACCCCCATGTCATCCAATATGTCCACGTCTTTCTTTCTTCAGTCGAAAAGAAATTAAGGTTTTTGATGAAAACATTTCTCCATAAAATGGACTTCATTGGGACCCAAACGGTTCAAGGTCCAAATGACCGTTTCAGTGCAGCTTCAAAGGGCTTTAAACGATACCAGACGATGAATAAGGGTCTTATCTAGCGAAACGATCGGTCATTTCAAAAATAAATTAAAGTTTAAGTTTTATAAGCACAAATGCTCGCCTTGCTCTGTTCTGTGATGCGCGTTCATGACGTCACGTAATACGCAATGACGTTGAAAAGGTCACGGTTGACTTAGGCGGAAGTACCGAGTCAGTGTTTACAAATGTGCGGAAGGAGGACCATATACACATATTCAAATGTCTTTGTGTCAGTTTATCGTTTAAAATGCCCATTTCGTGTGCGTATCCTGGGTGTTTTAATATTAAAAAGCCTACTGACTCGGTACTTCCGCCTACCTCAACCGTGACCTTTTCCACGTAATTGCGTATTACGTGACGTCACGAACACGCATCACAGAACAGAGCAAAAGTCATTCTTTTGAGTCAGATCTTATCAATTAATCAGTACATATAAATGGTTTGAATGATTTGTTTGTGAACCAGAATGATCCAGTTTGCTCACTGACTCACTGGGGGGAGCGGGGGATTATAAGTGAATCGTGATTTCAAATAGTCTCACAATAAACTACGTAATTTGAAGATTTGGAGTATAAAACAAGTTAAATGGATCACTTTATGATACTTTTTTGCTGCTTTTGCACCCTTGTTGAAGTGTGAATGCTTCAGTCCCCATTGATTTTGAGTGTTTGGAAAATAGCATAGTAAACCTTTTGTGTTAGATGAAATAAAAAGCCTGACAAGTTTGACATGACAATTTTAATTGTCGTCTCACTACATCTTCCTTCCATCTTTGAGTTGCTTTCAATGCTTCTCTCCTTGACCTCTATCCTCTGCTGTCCACGATAGCCCACCACTCCCTTACTTTTTTTCAATCCCCTACAAAATTCACTCTCTTTTCCCCAAACTGTCTTGTAATGCCGGTCTCCAATCAGGGTGAGGGCTGTTGTGCGGTTGTCTGGGCTCTTGGCTTTCCATGGAGAAGAGGCTTTTCACGCCACAGAGTGTGTTGTTGATATTTAGTGAGGCTCCGTCTTGAGCACGCAGCACCAGGATTGTTTACTCGACAGGCAGGCGAGGGGAAGTGATGAGGGGGACAGCGAGAGTGCCCCCCCCCCCACTCTTCAGACCTCTCTTGCCACCCTGAACCAATTCCACCTCAGAGTCTCTGAGACAAATTAAACACAATAAGACGTCACCACACAGGCCTAGAGAGCAGGGGGAGAGGATCGCACCAAGATGTGGCCTCTTCATCATTTTGGATTTGTATGGAAATTAGAAGTCAAACTGCTCGAACAGCCAATAAAGTTGCAGTCTGGGAAATGTAACATTTAGATAAGAGACTATGGTGGCAATTACCACTGATAACATGACCAAAAAAAAAAAAAGAAAAACAAAACAAAGCATGCGGAAAGTAAATAAAATGTAAATGCTTTTGAATTATGCTGCAGCAACAGAGAAAGTCTATAGCTATATTTATACAAAACTGGAATATCGCTTAAAACACTTAAACATAATAAAGCACCGTTTCAATCCAAAGCGTCAAAGAGAACAAAATCATCACTTCTTGATAAAATGGCACTAAATATCACTAAGAAATGTGGAAGAAGCCACTTAATATAATAATATTTCATATATGATAAATTACTTGCGCCTCAGAGCGAGCAGACGAAACACAATAAAAGCTGTCATTGCTTTTAGAGGTGGATTCCTGCTGTTTGGAAACGTAGTCTTCTAAGACAAATATACAGAAATAGGCCTAGTTCGACTTCGCTCAGGCATTTCAGAATGATCAAAACAACAATTCAGCTGCTGTGCAACGAGATTGGTCCATGGGTTAGTCAAGTTTTCCCATCTCATTGCGCAAAGTCACATTACATTTTTGATGCGCAAGGTGGAATTTATTCGGCAAGTGTGTTTCCATTGTAGTTTATGAGTTTGTTTCCCCTTTTAGGATAGAAAGTTTATCCTACTCAGTTGTGTGCATAAGTTTTTATGTGCATTTTTAGGATTAATGCACATCTTGGCATTTTCAACCAGCATTTTTTAATGCGATATTCCAAAATGCGCATAAAAATAGGTGGATGGAAACATAGCGTATCATAGCATTTGTTTTGACTGTACATTTTAATCAATTTTCTTTCACATCTTTTAGTTGAATTAATTTTAATTTTAATTTAGCTTAACTACAATAAAGATTAAGTTTAACACTAAATGAATTTAATTAATTTCAATCAAATATTGGAACACAATAACTTCTTATATACAACATATGTTGCTTTATATTGCAAACATTGATTTAAGTATGAAACTACATGCAACCTTGTGAGTCACAGGACTGTTTTAGAAAGATTTGCAAATATTATTATATTCAAGTACTCAGTCATAAGTTCACCTACATGAGAAACACTGTGGAGCTAGTTCCATTAATATATGCAGACATGAATATTTCCAAGCCACAGCAGCAAAAGAAACACGCCCACCATCACACTGTGAGCAGGGCGCATCTCTCTGGGGTACTCAGAGTCCCCGTGCCCACGTCTGGGATGCCTCACTGTGGAAGTAGTTTGATGCGGACCCCCGCAGGGCCTGAGAGGATGCGACTCCAGCCTAAATGCATTGTCTCTCACTGTCAAACCCCATGGCAGAAAGAAAATAAAGCTCCTCCCTTCTCTCCTCGTCTGCCCGTGAGACTATATGCCTCTGTAATGTGCCGTTGTTTTCGTTTTCCTATTTCAGTCTTGTTTTCATTCCATCTAGGCTGCATGTGGAGGGCACACGTCACTATTTTGAAGAGATGTTGATTATTCATGTACCCCATACTGACAGGAATACTTTAAATGATCAGGTGATGCAGGGCCTATTCATCTCAGTACTAGTTTGTCCAATAATGTCTCACGACTGTACTGAGCATGAGATCATCAGTAAATGTGAAACTAGAAGAGTGACACAGAGATTAAGCCCATGAATATGAATGTTTTTTTCTTTGTATAAATCAGAACATCTTCACTAATGTCTACTTTTCCCTTCCCTGAGAAATTAAACCAGGATACTTGTCTTTTAGTGAGCACTTGCGAAGATAATATGAATTGTTTAGATTAAAGGTTTTACGCCAGAAAACTTTTATTAATCTCAGGCTTAACAGCTTTGGTTGAGAGAAGTTGCATGATATATTTAATAGCTATTCAAACTATAACACATAATTATAGTGTTTCCATAGACCGCTTTAGACTGGATTTGGACATCCTGTTGCAGTAGCATACAACCATGTCGTCTCTTAATTTTCCTTAAACTTTCTCAGGGGAAATCAAGTAGACAAAAAGAAACCAGTAGCTTCCACTGCCAACTCAAAAGTCTACGATATAAACGGAAAGCAAAACTAGCACTTAAACATCCCCCAAATGAGGAGTTATGAGGCAAAGATTTCATTGAAAGTTTTAGAGTTTCTTTGAGACAGGTAGCGCCACGTGGTGGTATTTTCAAATGGGCTGTTAAGTGCAGCGTTTGCCCAGATTGCTCCCCTCTGAGATAAGATGATTAAAGTCAGTGGGACATCCGAGTGTAGCGATATGAGCCAAGAACGGTGGGGTATCCTTCTCAAAATGCACAGACTCCTGTATCCAGGTCACCCCTTGTGGCCTCTCTAATGCACAATAAACTCATTACAGGCCATTAATATTTAACTATCTAATTTTCCTGCATATGTGATTTATTAGAGAACGGCAAAAATGAGTGAGACTGTGGGCCTAGGCTGAGGCAGAGCACAGTGGGCAAACAAAGAAAAATTAGCACGGGCCACATTGGCTTTATTGAGACAAATTGGTTCTGCGTATGAGAGCAATTAGAGAAATCGCTTTCTTTTCAGAAGCATGCCACCAGAAAGCAACTCTCTATTTTTGGTATGAACACTGCAGAATTCGATAAAGTTCTCTGCTGTCAATTGAGTAAAATTAAAAGAGAGCAAAAATCTAGGGAGCCTAACTTCAAGGTCAGAAAGAAGCAAATCGATGGCACTTTAATGCAAGCTGGTTCATTGTTGTTCCATCTCGGTGTCATCCCAGGCAGCTATTTTTTAAGTACACAGAAAACTGAAGTTTCAATAACATTTCAAAACAGCAATACAATCTTACAAGGATTGCATCATGAATTTACAATTTCACAAAGTAGCATGTCTCCTTCTCCGATACTGTCTCTGAAGCCAATGCTGCTATAAACACTTGCTGAGAAAAAAGCTGTGATTTTATAAAAGTGCAGGTGCCAAAACCAGTAGTGATCTGATGATAGAAGAGCATGCCATCATATGAGTGTGTGTTGAGAAAAATAGTGTGTGCTTCTTGTGTGCACTTGAGTTTTCAGTGCAAGACTGGGTAGCCTTGGGTCCAGATGGACATGTTGACGTCTGAGGATGAGTGATTTTCTGGAGTGATGAAAGAGAAAGAGAGAAAGAGAGAGAGGAGGGAGAGGGCCAGAGTCATGTGGACAGAGCTGCACTGGCAGATGCTTCCATTCCAAATAAACAGCATCAGCAATAAACAGCTCTGTCCTTAGGGGAGACAAGTGGAATGATCTAACCCCCTGTTCAAAGCGCTTCAGCATGCTGCTTATCAAAAGCCTCCTTTATTATTTTACTGTGGCATTAAGACCAAGCTGTTAATATGAGCCAGGCTGGAGAACAGTTCCACTGCATCCTGCATTCATCTGCCGCAGGCGTAACGGGATTGGCTTGTATGGAAATAAACACAATTCTAATCAGGTGGTGGTCCTATGTTATAAAACCTGGTATGGAAACCTCAAGGATTCCAGTTTCCTTTGATACAGCGATCTGTTATGTTACATAAAATACATTTGCGTCTGTTCACAGTAATGGCTATATGTCCTTTTTCAAAGACATAACACTGCTGTCATTACAGATTACAGGCTTGAAACTGACAGCAAGGCAATTCAAGCTCAAAAGCCTTTTAGGGGATCTTGCTTCTGTCTTATATCTAACAATGTGTGTAGGGATTTGAGTGAGCATTTCTGATTTCTGAAAAACCTGGTGCAAGTTAGAGAAAACAGAATAGTGGGCCACAAATCTGAGTCCTTTGATCACGAACAGGTTAAGCCTGATTCCATCATTATGGGTGAAAATGTCCGGGTCGTTTCAGGACCCTCCATAACCCAAGGATTTAGCCTTGGCAGGGGCACACAAGAACCGTTGGGGTACTAAGGAGGAGGGAGGAGTGGAAACAGTTGTTCAGAGAGTTCAGAGAGAATTTGATGAAATTTTGGCTGATGAATGGGATCATGCCTGGCCCCTTGCGGGGAAGCTGAGGTCCTGAGTCACAGCCATATTTTTAAAAGTTAAATCTGTCATTGATGCTTTACACAGCTGGCAGACGATCTAAAAAGATAGAAAAGTGAATGCTCACACGAGGACTGAATATGAATATATAGACAAAATTACAATCCGTAAAGACACTGTGGCACATTTGATCAATATTAAATGACATTTACAGAATAGCATAAACTTACATAAAAATAAAACATTGATATCAAATGTTATTTTAAATATTTTAATTAACAATAAAATAATATAAAATAATCCAAATACAATTCTAATTAAATTTAAAAAATAATAAAAATAAGCACAAATAACCCTTACATAAATCATATTGTGAATGATTTTCCTACTATCACAATTCAAACTTAAAGTATGTCTTCAGTAAGTAAAAATCCATCTGCTACTACAGGTAATGCACTTTGACAAAGCCACACTTAAAAACCTTGGCCTAAAACTATTTATTTGAGCATGGCAAAATGCTGAAAAACAGCATGACCCATTGAAATGGCCTAAGACTAATAAACCCCAAAAAGCACAGACAAAATTCAAAAATGCTACCTTTGCAAACATTCGTTAATGGGATAGTTCACCCAAAAATGAAAATGTGATGTTTATCTGCTTACCCCAAGGGCATCCAAAGATGTAGGTGACTTTGCTTCTTCAGTAGAACACAAACAAAGATTTTTAACTCAAATCGTTTTTTAACTCAGTCTGTCAGTCATATAATGTCAGTCAATGGTACTCATGGCTTTGAGAGAGGAAAAAAAAAAAAAAACACACACAGACAAAACCAAATTAAACCCTGCAGCTCAAATCGACCATTGACACTATTTACAATCTCAATTAGGAGTGTCAATGGTCCATTTGAGAGATAGGTGTCAGTAATGCACCTTAGTCTGCGACCTGCCGTAAAGCAAGAAGACGACGACACGCATCATGCGCTGGCTGTTGTGTGAACAAGCTCAGAACAGTTGGACCATGCGGCGTATCAGGTATAAAAAAAATGACATAAATACTGTTATATAATTAGTTTCTTGCACAGGCCGATCGTTTCTAGACCTCAATGTATTGTCACGAGCCGAAGGGTTTAATTTGGTTTTGTCTATGTTTTTTTTCTTTTCTCAAAGCTGTGAGTACCATTGACTGACATTATATGACTGACAGACTGCAACGGGTTGAGTTAAAAATCTTTGTTTGTGTTCTACTGAAGAAACAAACTCACCTACATCTTGAATGACCTTGGGGTAAGCAGATAAACATCAAATTTTCATTTTTGGGTGAACTATCCCTGTAAGTCAATACAAAACAGACTGACAAACTTCACAGCAAAATAAATGAAATCAGTGTACTGATATGTAAAACTTGTTGTGATGTCATGTCTACTCTGTGCTTTTGACATCTGTCACAATACCATACTGCCTTAAAATATTTTACTTGCGGGGCAAGAAATATTGATTATACAATTAACCACAGTTAATTTGATCATAATAACAGACATAATGCACAAAATGTGAACAAAATGTTGCTTGACAGCTCTGATTATTGCATTTGCTGTACTATCACACAGGGCACTGATTTAATCTTTACCACCGATTCTGTGAAAGATATATGACACTCTACAGCTTGACCCTCACTTGCTTTTCATTGCTTTTTCTCTCTCTTTCTCTCAGGCTCGCCGGTCATTAAGACACAAAAATGATGGTAGTCCTCCTTTTAGAGGTCAAGTGCTGCCCTGGGCTCCTCCTCCTCTATGAATTACTTCAGCATTGACACCAATTATTAAAATACATCTTCATTAGATCTCGCTTCAGAGCTCCATCTGTGGAGCAGCCAGAAGCCATCTTCACCACCCCATCACACTTAATTTGCCCAAATCAAACTCATCTATTGCCCTAGCCACTCAAAGCACCAACACGAGCAGGGTTGCGTAGTGCCTCCCCAAAAAGCTCCTTCATTTTGGGTTTCTGCTAGTCTATGTAGCGAGGGGGAAAAAGGTACCATACGACTTCATTCAACATCAATTTGCACTTCAAACCGATGCAAAAAACACAGCTTTCCTCACCAAGCAGGAAAAGGGAGGAGTGTATGCGATCACAGAGAATATCGGTGAAGTATTCAGGTGCCGCTGTGAGTTCAAATTTCAGTAAGAATTCATATGATGCACCATTTAAAGAGGACGGTGGTGCTGATAGGGTTTATATTTCAAAAGCAACAAGCAATGCATGTCATCATCGTGCCGAAAAGTCAGACTTCTATTTTCTTGAGAGCGGATGTTAGCGGTGAAGAAAACCTATTAGGGCAAGAGGAGGAGCATGTTTTTCCACCATCCATCTTATTTCAACGGCAAATAAAAGCAGAGGCGTTGAATTGCTTTTCAAATGCAGTAGGCCATGCCACATACTCAATCCACCAGTGTATCCGATTTGATCCCCCAAGCAGAAACACAAGCAGAACCATTGATTGATACCACCAAGCGAAGGGAGTCTGGGGGAAATAGGGAATAAGAGTGTGAGATAGAGGGGGTGGAAAGGCCAAGCAACTGTGGCTACAAGGAAAACAACATTACAATAAAATCGGAATTTGACAAAGAAGAGGATTTAAATGAGGTTTAAACTGCATTTCTGAAAAAAATAACGTGGCTTCTAAGGCATGTATTGACAGAAGTTGACTGTCGACAATCATGCAAAATCTCCAAGACTATGATTTGGATGAAAGGGCACAGAACACTAGGGTTTTTTCTTAAAAGGTCAAGCCCTGATCATATTTGCAAGGGTTAGGCCATTGATTAAACCAGTTAAGCAGTGAGTATTTTCTATATACAAGTCGCTCTCAAACTGAGGTCAAACAATGCACAGCAAACTGCCCTCAATGGGACGAAGCATGACTCTGGAAATATACAATATTGATCAAATTTTTTATTCAAATCATGCTATTTAAATTGTTACTTTCCGAGTTTTGGGTCTATAATACTATTTTTGTTTTACTTTTTTTACTAAAGATATACAGCATTTTTACTGTATATACCACATACCACAATTTTAGTCCACACTCAAAGAAGACACCAACAACAACACAAAAACTGGCTGATCAACAAAAACTATTATTCTGTTTGACATCAAAGTCTGTGAGCATTTAGATGTTTGATTTCCTGAAGACAAGCTTAAAAAGTGGTCTGCCTTTGACTGAGCTTTACTGGATTCACAATGTTATCAATAATTTAACCAGTCTGACAGAGCAGTTCCAAGTGTTTCTACATTGATGGGAGAAGTTTTAGATAAAACTTGCATAGCTTCCAAAAGTTCCAAACCTACCAAATATTTTAATTAGATTGCAACATCTGAAACAGGTTTCAAAATAATGTGCTAGACCTATATACAGTGATGTGAAAAAGTGTTGGCCCCCTTCCTGATTGTTTATTTTTTTGCATGTTTGTCACACTTTAATGTTTCAGATCATCAAACAAATTTCAATATTAATCAAAGATAACAAGTAAACACAACATGCAGTTTTTGAATGAAGTTTTTTATTATGAAGAGAAAAACAAAATCCAAACCCACATGGCCCTGTGTGAAAAAGTGCTTGCCCCCTAAACCTAATAACTGGTTGGGCCACCCTTAGCAGCAACAACTGCAATCAAGCGTTTGTGATAACTTGCAATGAGTCTGTTACAGCGCTGTGGAGGAATTTTCGCCCACTCATCTTGGCAGAATTGTTGTAATTCAGCCACATTGGAGGGTTTTCGAGCATGAAACTCTTTTTAAGGTCATGTCACAGCATCTCAATAGGATTCAGGTCAGGACTTTGACTAGACCACTCCAAAGTCTTCATTTTGTTTTTCTTCAGCCATTCAGAGGTGGATTTGCTGGTGTGTTTTGGATCATTGTCCTGCTGCAGAACCCAAGTTCGCTTCAGCTTGAGGTCACGAACAGATAGCCGGACATTGTCCTTTAGGATTTTTTGGTAGACAGCTGAATTCATGGTTCCATTTATCACAGCAAGTCTTCCAGGTCCTGAAGCAGCAAAACAGCCCCAGACCATCACACTACCACCACCCTGGATTGGATTGGCCCTGTGTGAAACATTTTATCACACAGGGCCACGTGGGTTTGGATTTTGTTGAAAAAACCTTCATTTAAAAACTGCATGTTGTGTTTACTTGTGTTATCTTTGATTAATATTTAAATGTGTTTGATGATCTGAAACATTAAAGTGTGACAAACATGCAAAAAAATAAACAATCAGGAAGGGGGCTAACACTTTTTCACACCACTGTAAATGTTAGTATAATTGTGTACACATTGTATTTATTTATTATTATTTTGCTGCTCTGGTAACTCAAATGAATAGACTGACAAGGGTCTTGCAGCAGAATGATTCATTGTAACTAGAGGACATTAATAAAAATATGCCAGTATGTGTATATTGTTCAAACAAATAAGTAAATAAATAAATATTGCTGAGGTGATAATATCAATTTCATCATTACATAATGAAATGCCCACTTGCTTTAACTGACATTCTGTCTGTAGTTTGGCCCTATTCCTCAGAAGCTCAAAAAAGTCTACTTTTCAATACTGTAGGAGTCTGGATCTCTTGAAAGACATAGATCTAAAATCCCTGTTGATCACTGTATCCTTGTTTTGTTAAAATCTATTTAACACCAGGCCCTTTGAGCAGTGGGGGAGATAGAGATGCTGCGGCATAAAGGAAAAGAGGAATGTGAAATAGAGCAGCTATCAATACCAAATCTCAAACACCAGTAAGACTAACACTGGGGGAAAACTAGATAACAGAGGACCGTTTTGTATACTTTAAAGAGGGCAAGAACGCGTTTACACCTCCTTGACTCATTGTTCATTACTTGGCGGTCTCCAGATAAACGCTTTAGCTGTAAGCGAGTCGTTGCGAACGCTTTTCCCTGGCACTTTCAAGCAGACCACACTCACCACTACATAAACCGGCAGTTGCGCAGACAAATTAATCAAAGCTTGACCAAAGACTGCTCTGCCAGCTCTGCTATGAGGATTTATAGTGTGAGGCAAAAGCGAGCATCTGCAAAGCCTTATAAAGTAATTCATCCCTGGAGACTGCCAGCTGCACCTAGTCTCAAAAAACGCTGGAGACAGGGTGAAGACACCACCTACCACCTCCTCCAAATGGTGCCGTGAAAGTATATTTTAGAGATGCTGTCTTGGCAGTACACTCATCAGATGGCAGACAGTTCAAAGTCAGTGTGATTACCAATGGTATAACATCACTATCTCTTCCCTTCCACTCGCTTGGAGCGGTGAGGTTTACCATTGGTTAATAATCTTTGAATTAAAAGTGGTATGAGGAAGTAAGGTTCTACTTGTTGTGTGAAAGTTCCCAGAATGGGTCCAAATCACATCTTACTCACTTCAAAGCTTGAGTTTTTGAATTCTAGCTTCATCTTAAAAGAACTGCTGCAACTATCAAACACAGAAAAGCATATTTCATTCATGAAGACGTTCAGTTAGGGTTCAGAAAACAGACCTGGGGAGAGTAGAGTCAGTGGGTACGCTTCAGGCGTAATTGATAGGAACTGAGCCAAAGATGAGTCCCTGAGGAACTCTTCAACTCTTACTTATAAAACCTACACCTTTGCAGAGAAAAACTAAAGAAACAATACAAAGTGTAGACGACTGAAACCTAAACACAATTATATCTAAAAAAGGTGCTTGACTACACAGGAACAGGCTGTGCTTTTGTCAGCGTCTCAGAAGAGGAAGTACAAACCCCAGTAGTAATCAGCAGAGGTTATATTCAAGAGTCATATGCACTTCTGCACGTCTTAAACCACCACATTATGCTTGAAGTGTTGCTGGATGGAGTTTAACAGGCAGATTTAATGTCGATACTGGAGAATAAGAGGAGTTATCTGGAGCTCTGCCAGTGGGCTAACGCTAGCAAACTCCACAGGCCGCGGTCAATCTCCTCTCAGATCAGTTCACGTCAATGACTGATCATCTGACCGCCGCTGCACACATGAGCAGACTCTTCAATTGTGCTCAATGTCTGACAGGCCCTCTGCAATGCCCCTTTATGAAACAGGCATTAAAATCTACCGAGGCCACTCACTGTCAAAGGTTCAACTTACTGCCTTGCCGAAGGAAACATCCACTTTATCCTTCTCCAGCAGTGTGAATAAACAAGGGAAGCAAACGGATATACAAACTGGCCAAAACAAGAGTGCAACTCTCTGTACTGTAACTTTCTCTCTCTTTCTTCTTCACTGTCTCTCGGGGGGCATCCAGTGAAGCAGAAAGGCAGCCAAGCTAACCAAGCATGTCTGTCCTCTGCTCCTATCGAAACCCACAGCCGCTTAGAGTACGGTTCCCGTGAAAGAAGAGGGATGCTTTGTAAACTGACTCTGTGCTGACATGTAAAGTACACTTCCAACTCTGCAGCTCTGCTAATTGGCACAGAGCTAAATGTTTATTTAATCTGATTGTAGAGACTGCATAAAAAGGGGAAGTCGGTGGAAACTGAGACAGCTTCATGAAGATAATTAAGATTTCACAGAGACGATTGGTTTCCCAATGTTTGGATGGATAAAAGCAGGTATCAGGGTAGCTGAAACTACGTGTGTCTATGTGATTAGGGGAAGAGGCAAAGCAGACTGTCCTTACCTCTGGATTTAGATGAGAAGGACAGTGAAAGCTGGCTGAACATGTCCGGGTTCTCAAACCGCTCCTCTTTGACTTTGAGCCAAAAGCAATTTTCCGCCATCTCCTGGGGCACTATCTGCAAGCACAGAAAAACTACATCAAACACCAGCAGGAATAGAGCAAGCAAGCACCACTGCACACTTAAACACACACACACACACACACGTATACACAAAAGCATGCATACCTGATTCATACATCACTCAAGTCTTTAATGACACATGGTCTTTCAGAAATCAGTCTAATTTTGCTGATTTTGGTGCTAAGGAAACAGTTAATATTAATGCTGAAAACAGTTGTGCTGCTTAAGAAATGTGATACATTTTATCCAGGATTATTTGATGAGTAGAACTTTTAAAAAAAAAAGTTACAAATGTTACAATTAAATTTTTTATTTTTTTTGCAACAGCGTAACAGTCTTTAAAGTCCACATGAAATCAAAATTTACACTATTTTCTTCTTTTTAGAGCACATTGTTAGTGTTGAAATGAACAATTAAAAAGTTCCACTGAAAAAAAAAATGTTTGTCTTTGTAATCTAAAATCTACTATAAGAAAATCTAAAAAAATAAATAAAAAATATTCTTTGATGACATCAGATTGACAGTTTAGGCATAATAGTTTAGTTTTTGCTTTAATACCATTAGTTTGCTGTGAGTGAGAGATGGTGAGGAGAAGCACTAAAATAAAACACCACCCTCAATTTAACATTCTGTTTCAGTTTTATATACATTACAATATTAAAGTCAGTAGCAACTTCCAGTTCACAGAGACTTTAATGTCACTTTTGATCAATTTAATGCATGCTTGCCGAAGTATGAATTTTTATGAAGCCCAAACTTTTAATTGGTAGTGTATGCAGTAATGCATTTTTTAAACATTCCATACCATAAGTGTTGAATTTTTAATTGAAGAATGCATTTTACAGTATATGACTAATATACCTCTAATATGTTTCTTAAGGAAAACCCACTAATCAGATAATGTAATTAGGACTTCCTCACAATTGATCATCTGCTTATTACCCAGACAACTCTGGGTAAATATGTTGTTCATATTCTAGAAAATATTTGCACATCCCTTGTGTGTATTTCTGTTTATGTGTGGGATTAGAATCAGGATCAAAGTGATGTAAACTAGCGGAGAGAGGTGGCAGTTTAAATTCTCTCTCTTACGGTTTACATATAGTAACGCCCCCCCCCCCCCCCCCCCCCCTCCTCCCCTCCTCCTCCTCCCCTCCCCTCATCATCTCTGCCTCATTCTCTCTGCTTCATTATGGCACTAGCATAAGGGAATTCAACTGTGCTACTCGTCACAGTCAAAGCCAACATGTGTGTATGCAATAAATTAGGTGTCGGCATGCTTAGAATTTGAAACCTAAGACTTTAAAGCTATTGTTGTCTTTTGCTGAGAGAAAATTGAAAGAACTCTCCATACATATAAAACAGTCTCCAGTTTACCGGACCAACATCTTTAGTAAAGTTTCTCCAAAGCACAGTAGCACCAGGACGAAGGAAATACTTTTGTAGTGCAAAATTACGTTTTTAAAATCGACTAGTCAGTGCCTGAAGACAGTTTCTTGATTTCTTATTTTTTTTGTAGACAGACAGAGATCTGCATATTAAATAGGTAGATTCACAACCTGTCATCCTCTTCACATCAGTATTAAACCTCAGTTTCTGTCACTCCAAGGTGTAATGTATCAATCAGGTTTTTATTTTTATTTTTTTTATTTTACACTGCAATCAACACATCATCATTCAAACCCAAAAGAAAAGAAAAACGTTTGGCATGAAATGACAACTGCGAAGACATTACTTTCTTAATCTCTGTGTACATTGTTGTTGCAATTTGTATAATTGCAGCCCACCCGGTAGAAAACTATATCCAACAGCATATACATACCTGTACATATCACCATTTTCAAGAGATCTGTGGGATATAATTAGAATCTTGATACAATAGCTAGAAACTGTGAGCATCACTAGGAGTTACTAGATTTATGGATAAAAAACAGTTTGCATTCTTTCATTTCATCAATGAGATATGGTAATTTCCTCAACCTCAATAATAATTTAAAGAAAATGATACAGCATGTCATGACAAGAGCAGAAAACAGGAAGTCCAAAGATGTGGTGAAATGTCTCTCGATTATTTAATAAGCCTATTCTTGTATGAAGTGTTTTCATAAATCTGTAAATTGATTGTGGAACTATTTGCTTTGAGTAGCATCGCCACCCCCTCTCACTTAGGCTGTCTGCACTACAGAATTATAAGTGGTCTGCCTGTGCCTGAAAGTCTTACCTAGCTATCCAAATAAAATAATTGAATTTAATTTAGGCAAGATATAATTATTCCCTCATAAGGTTTAGTAATTTATTAGGATTAGGAATATGTAGTAACATGGTGAAACACTCTGATAAAGGTATTAGTACACATTCACCTATGTTTCATTTAGCTGTTCATCCTGGCACCTACTTTTTTCGATGATGATCCACATTACTGGACAGTATCAGATCGTATTTACAATTTCACTAAGTCCAAGTGGAACAGTGAAATCAGAGAGACTGACAGAATGAGAAACGAACAGTCTCATTAGTGCGCTGCCTCATAAGGGCACTTGTGAAAAAACCATGACTCCTCCAAACAGAGTAATTACACAAGGCTCAACCAGGGTGACCTTGTTCACGCTCAAGCAGCAGAAAGAAATACTGTAGCTTCCTCTCGCTTTGGGCAGCTACACCCATCTCTGAGCAGAAAGTGAGCAGATCCAAATGGTCTTAGCCGCAGATCCGAGCAATCATTTACTTTTCCATAAAGGAGTGCGGCTCCCCTGTGTGGGTGTTCTAACGGTTGGAGAAATTACATTACAGCACCTCCAGGCAACAATCTCCGATGTGGCTATTTGAAAGTCTGTTGCATGCTTAAGGCAAAGATCGTGAGGAGTGTAGGGGCTGGAGTGTTTCCTGACTTTACTGCTGCCGGCTGCTTTCACTGTCTGACTGTTATCTTCCTCTGTTGTGAGAGATGGAGGGGTATCTGGTGGGTGATTTAAAATAGCAAGAATCAAACTGATTAACATTCTCATTTTCATCCTCTCGCACTCTCTCCATCACCTATCACCGTCACATCAGCATAATGACACCTGAGAGATCTAAGCATTGCCACGCATGACATCACCTTGTCTAGTCTGTCGGAGAGTGCTATTATTTAAATCTTCAATATTTTTCTATATTTAATGTTTTATTAGCTCAGCTATTTTGCAACTGCTTCAAACCTGGCTAACCCTAACATATTTATAACAAAACAGAACACAGAGTTTTTAACTCAAGCACTGTATTACAATATGTGAGTTTCTGTGCTGATGCCAAACTTATTTATTCATTTGTGAAAAATAATCATACTTTTTGACTAGTGTCTATTCAAAATAAAAACAAGCAAATATTAAAATGAAATAAAATAAATGTATTTATTATTATCATTAATGATCATTATTATTATTATTATTATTATTACACACACTACTGTTTGAATGTTGGGGACAGTTAGTTTATTATTATTATTATTATATTATTATTATTAGCTTAAACAACATATTCATCGTGGGGGGGGGGTGTTTCTACAAAAAAAAAAAAAAAAGGATCATATGACACTGAAATCTGAAGTAATGCCTACTGAAAATCCAGCTTTGCCATTTAAAAAAAAATACATTTTAAAATGTATTTAAAAGATTATTTTAGATCGCAATAATATCATAATTTTTGATCAAATAAATATGCAGCCTTGGTAACCACAAACATTTATTTTGACATAAAAAGTATTTAATACAACATGGAAAGCATACAATATAATATTATAAATAACTGCATTTTGCTCATTTTCCAAACCTCACAAAGTCAACTTTCCTGCTTAACATAAAAGCATTACTACAAAAATAAGGAGTGTTGCCCTTGGAGCTAGATGGATCCTGCTTTGTGACTCTTGAGCTTTTCTAATTTAAAGGTGGGGTATGTCATTTTTCAAAAACGCTTTAGAAAACTGAGTCGGGGCCGAGTACCACAACAAACTTGTAGCCAATCAGCAGTAAGGGGCGTGTCTACTCATGATGTGGAGGAAAGAGCATTCAGTGCACATGAGGAATGATAAGGCAAGAAGTAGGACCCGTATAAATATCGGATCAGCTTTCCAGCACTGGAGAAAACTCAAGGAGCTGAAGGCCTGCGATCAGACACTGAGGTTGCTTTGTTTCTTCTCGATAGGTGACTAACACCGTGTCTACACCGGACGCACCGTCACAACAGCTAAAGTCTGCCTACACTGGGTGCGATAAAGCGACGTGTGATGTGTGTCAGCACATCATAAAAAGCGGCAGCAATTTTCTGTCGGAGATTTGTCACACCGCAGCATCCAATGTAGATAGCATCACTGATTATAATGACTTGGTTTTGCTTTGTTTCACAGAACTAATCGTTACCTGGGTTGCATATGTACAGTATGGGGTGGAGCTATTAAATTAGGGGCGAGACCCTTTTGGGGTAGGGGTATGTTTGTTTTGGTGATTTCAAATACCAACATTGGCTACCAGAAATCGCTTACCGCACCTTTAAGTAACCCAGATTTATACCATTTTGATTGCTAATTCAGTCTGTTGCAAAGTTGTTGGTTTTTTTTGTTGGTTTTTTTTAAAGGACTGAGTGTATCCTCTCTGCACTGACGCATAAAGAAGTTAAAGACAAGGTCGAGCAGATGCATGAAAAAGTACAAATAAATTAATTCAGTTTTCAGACTGTTAAAATCCCCAAGGCGATGGGTAAATTAACGATTGAAAGTTAAAAGGAAAAAGATGATGTGAAGAGGTTGACCCATAGAAATCGCATTTAAATGCGATGGAGGATTATGCAACATTGTTTTATATATTTGTGTTTTGTTTCTTTTAATTCAATTGTTTTAATTGTTAATAATTTAATTGTTTATTTTAACTCAATGAATTATGTATTCAATTACGACCAGAATGTGTGCACAAGGGCACTTGAGCTAATGAAATATTTTACAGCCCGATATCTTGAAAGAGAGGCAGAGTGGCGAGTCGCGAGTCTCATGGCTCAACGCTCTTTTTAATAAGCTACATGTACTCATAGGCTTTTGGACCATCAACTCCCACTGAAAAAGTCGCACTCTCTTTTTCATCCTTTCTTCTTGTCTTCCTCTAACATGCTGGGAAGGCTAAATTACTGCCACTATTTGCAATTTACTGCTGACCTTGGAGTGTGTTATGTGGTTCTCACAACAGGTGTGTTTTTAAACCATTTAAGCTCCAGAGATGTTCACTGTCTTACCTTGGACCAGTTCACCCGCTTCATGACACTCTCAGGTTTGTAGGTCTTCTTGGGCACCAGTCCATAAGGCAGCTGGACAACGAGTGGAGAAGGAGCCAAAGGCATACCAGGAGGTGGGGGCGGGCCACCTCCGGGAGGTGGAGGAGGTGGTGGCGGTCCGCAGCCGGGTGGGGGTGGAGGAGGTGGAGGTCCCAGAGATGCAGGACAAGGAGGCGGCGGAGGAGGTGGAATGCCTCCACTTGGTGGTGGTGGAGGAGGTGGAGGAGGAGGTGGAGGTGCAATTCCCCCCGGTGGTGGTAGAGGAACTGCACCAGCTGCTCCAGGTCCCGCCGCAACCTGTGAAGGGATTAAAAAGATTCAGAGACACTGTGAGCCAAACTTTCACCTCAACCACTCCTGTTCAGCTTCTACACCCAAAGGCCCATGCTTTTATCACCATTACATGTTTTATCCCATCAGAACTAGTGGGTGAGACAAGGGCAAAGGAGAGTGGAGGATAAAAGACAGAGTGTTTACAGCAGCTGACTTTTCAATTTTAGAAGAGTGCATTAAAACAAGTCTAAAAAAAAATCTGAGAAAGCGAGAGAGAGAGGGAGAGATAGGGGTGGAGGGGCTCCTCGCATGCATTAAATAAGAGTTGATAAAAGCAGACGGATGGCTTGGGGCCGCTATGGCCTTCCCTCCAGGCACCGGTTCCCTCAGAAGCACTGAGCATCTGCCTGTCTAGCGCACAGAGCACCGCCTCCTGAGAGCCAAGTAGGGGCCAGCATTCAAAGGAGCCTGAGCCCACCGCATGATCCTCCCACTGGGGAAACTGGGACACGGCAATTCCTGAGGGGCAGGTAGTCACATTGAATATGTAAATAAATAAATGGCAGGTCGGTCGATGTGACCGGTAGACTCTTCTGGAATGTACACACCTGTCAAGTGCTTGGGCTCTCAGAGGAGCAATTTGACAAGTATTGCACGAGTGGTATAGTGAATGTGTGCAAGTCTACATTTGTATGTGATGGAACGGTTATCTGGGTACAGGGTAGAGGGTTTTTATTTTTTCATCCAGATTATCCTGAGTCCAAAAGTAACACTCATGTAGAAATGCGTGTAGAAATTGGATTTGGTGAGCAAATAAAATTTGGGAAGTTGAAAAAAATCTATTAAGGAATACATACCTTAAATGAATGTTTTAATGTAATAACTTTTAATTATCAATTAATTATCAAAAATATAAAAAAATATATTTTATTTAATTTTGTCTGCAACTCCATGTGCCAATACAAATGTGGGAACTAATGCAAATATGAGGAAGAGTGAGATCAATCAATCAATAAATCAATAAACCAAGAAAGAAAGGTTTTTGTATTAACAATAATGAAGTTTTAAATGAAATTATATTATTATTATTATTATATTTCATATTTTAAATTTATATTTGACATATTACAAAACCATTACATAACATTAGAAGAGCATAAAATAACCCACAATTTGCTTTAGGACAGGGAACAGTTAATTGTAAAACCTGTTGCAGGAAATATTCAGTACACAGAAAACTGAACAAAGATACAGAAGGTGAAATGAAGCTTAACTCCGGGTAAGATCAGGCATTATACAGCAGCACATATATAACCAATTTCTATGGGCCTCATAGGATTCCTGTAAGCTTGGCACACACACACACACACACACACACACACAATTTAAAAGCCATTTCAGTTTCAGATTAGCAGTGGAGAATGAAAAAGCGATTGACACTGAGGGCATAACTCAAAAGAAACAAACATGCTGAAGTTTATGATGATCATCTGTTATTGTTTTTAAGACGTAATGACATAAGCGTTCATTCATTCCGTATGGAACATACTTAACTGTGATTACACCGAATGACAAGATGACAGTATCGATATTTGTTTGTGGATGAAATATGGAAAACGCTTTGTGTAGACTGATTCATCTCGTTTAATCATAAAGCATAACAGATGAGAGTAAACCATTAGACTTGATTAACATATAAATTGCCTCTGTAATTTGCTAATAGATTGAGCGTATGAAAAGGATGCAGCCACCTGAACCTTTAGCAGTAATGAGAAGAGTAATCAGGCTTGAACGCTCATGCAACTGGTGGCGGCAGGCAGTCGACCTCTCTGCTCCATCCTTGTTTCTTTTTCTTTACTTTTCTTCCTTGACTTACTTTCCTGGCAACTGAAGATAACTGAAGTTCACAAGATGGTCTCCAGGATGAGAAGTCATTATGGAGGAGTCAGGGCTCAATTATCCAGTAACTGATAAGACAGAGGACGGTAAGTGTCCTGACAAATCAGCCTTGCTCTGCTCACAACAGAATAAACAGGTATTTTGAATACCTCCAAGTCTCTTTAGCAACAAATGATATGCAAATGCTTCAATTAGAAGTCCCAATAGTCCAGATATGACTTGACCTTTGAATGATTACAAACCATTTTTGTCTCTCATTTTTCTTCTCAAAACTTACTTTGCAACTCATTCTCATCACTGCTCAGTGAAAAAGTTTCTCATTTTCTAAAGCAATTCCCCTCTCTGCGCTCCAGCCTCAGTTCAGTTGATTAGAAGAATGATATGCGTCGAGCCACATTTTTATATGCATTACCGAGTGTTTGATTACACAATGGAGGCAGTGGATTGTTTATTAGAGGAGAAATTAAAAAGGTGTAGGAGCATCATGCAGGAAGCTGAGGTCCCTTGACGAGTACCCTGTCCCATGATTATGCGTCTGTCAATCTCCGGTCCGTTGTGACCCATTTTCTCTTTTAAGTTTAATACAAGAGAATGGCAAGCAAATTAGCTGCCAAATTAGAGCACCGTCATTTCCGCATCGCTTTGGCCCTCTGTGGCAGCTTGTGGCGTGCTGCAGACCCTCCAGCCACGGTTCTGGAATGCTAATCAGCCTCCGGCACACAATTTTCTCTAGCCATACCCCTTATTCTCTTTAAACAATATCCATCATTTAGACCAATTTTATAACCAAAACCCATTTTACACAGGAAAACGTTTCATTTAGGGCTCCTTTCCCCCTCTGTTTTCATTTTGGCTTCTTATCTTGCCTTAAAAAGCAATTTACGACCCAAAAGTCTGGTTTGATAAAGGTCTAAACTGGCCACTGACTTGAATTTGCTGGCCGTCTCCCATACCATTCAGTGGCACTAATTAGCAGTCAGCATGTCTGAAACTATCTGTTATATATGGACATGACAATATCAAGCAGACAAGCAACCACTTAAACTCTCAACAGGTGGGAGGGCACTCTGAGTAGAAACAGTCACAGTTTGGGTAATTAACTAGGGCTAACACACAATTAAACCATCCCAATCTCATCTGTGATGAGCAAGAGGCAAATTCAATTAGATTTGGTTACTACTGAGGGTTACAATACTCTAGTTAAATGGAAAGATGGGGTTTCATTTTCCCTTCCAGCTGGAACTGGCTCTGGGAGCCTGTTCCATCTCGTTTTTGTAGCTCATGTGGAAGGGAACGATGCTAGCAACCTAAAAATAAGGGAACAGACAAACTGCTTGTTTCATACTGTATACTTTCTAGCATCTAAGAACTGGAAGTATTCACAGTATAGAGATTGTGTTTGGTGAGATTCACTATCACAAGCTGTTTATATGCTGGATATGTGGTAAGGATTATGGCCTAATTGTGTAGCATGCATTTGTAATGAATGATTGCACAGCATCTGTTGAGAGTCTTGAGACAATACAGAAAATCAAAGCTCTGGCTGATCAGTGAGAGGTAACAGCTTTGATCAACCTGTTAGAAGGTATAAAAAAAATGCAGATTTTCAAAGATGTTGGCGGGTGGCTGCATTGAGCATGCGGGGAAGGCGGAGGGAAGGGTTGGGAGAATACCCACCTTGCTGTTTATTTCGCTGATGCTTTTCTCGGCCTCTCTTAGCTTGTCTCTCTCACTAGTCAACTGGACAGGTGAGGGTCAGACAGACAGATACATAGACAGACAGAGCAATGGTAAGGCAAAGAGAGATTTCATAGCTGGAAGAGGAGAATAAGGCAAAAGCCAACTGTCAACTTTACTGAAGAAGATGATGCAAGAAATTGGATGCAAGCAGCCTACTTGAACATTATCAAAACACTGTGTTTGCCTACTAATGAAGTAATACAGGATTTCATTACTTTCGTTGTTGTGAGCTTTGCAGGAGTGAATTCATAAATTAATAACATCATTAAATACCCTCACACAGAACCAGTTGCGGACACAATTGATATATCGGTAAGCCCCGCCCCCCCTTAGTTACTGTTGCTCCCTCGGACAAACAAACGGAGTTGCTCACTGTCTTAGAATAACAGCTGCAGTGTGAAAACCTTGTCCCACTATGTTTTTGCACAGTTTTGGACACAGAAGGCCACCAAATGGGAATTAAATATACCGTGGAGGGATTTATAAAATATTTAAAAATAAATACGGTGGGTAACTCGAAGCAAGTGTTTACAGATCACAATGCAAGCGGGAGTCTCATATTTCGGTCATCACGTTCGCAGATGACAACATGCAGGATCAACACTGTTCACGTATCGCAGGGTACGATTAAATTAATGTACATGTAACCAGTTTAATATGGAGAGACATTGAAATGTAGACCTTCGTTTATGTGTTTTTGACCTACACTGTACAAGACGTAAGAACAGTCCGCTATTTAGGTTTGTATGTTAGCATGGACTGACTAACTTTAACGTTAGCTAGTTTTAGCCAGAGATACCTTGCTAAAGCACAAGATAACATTAACGTTCTGCTTGAGCAGATGAAAATTGTAACTTAACGAGTATAGGACAACCAGAAAATGAACGTTTTTGTCTTCATTTGTATTGGGGTTGAATACTTAGGGACATCTTGCTCTATTTTGTTTGGATTCAGAAAATGTAATAAAATAAGTTACATTGCCATCCTCTCAGGATACATGGAATCAGTGTTACCCCAGGCACATCGATTGTTTTTCCATTTTTGAACATAAATCCCATCAAACCGATGCCAGCTTCGGATCTTACAATGTTTCTCTATGGCGCTGAAACCTAAAGATGTCCGAGTTCCGCTCCCCGTGCAACTGATACTCAGCTGCCATTGGCTAGTCTGCGTTTCGAGGGGAGGGGCTTACCGATAGGTCAACTGCGCGCAACAGTGCCACCCTCTTTTTCAGTGGACTTAGTTCTGAAATTATTTTGCTCGTAGAGATTTTTTTAAAAGTCTTTATTAAATAGTTAAGTGTTTTATAGGACTGGAATGGGGAAAAGGTCTTTAAAGGCTTTCAAGTTATCATTAAAAATCCATTCCCCTATGAATAAAATTAATATAATTTTTACTTCTGGAACCAGAGTGTTGCACTCTATTGGCTTCAGACATTTCCATGAGGCTTTTGTTCCAACAGCATCCATTTCAAAGAAAAGTTTGAGGCAAAAGAGTAGGAAATGCAGTAAAAATTGGTTGGTGTGCATCTTTTAGAGTTGCTTCTGGAATCCTGTCCTTTCAAGTACTTCCCATCATTTCACTGCCTTATGATGCGCTCAGTGAATTTAGCTCAAGCACTTAGATTCAGTGATGCTTTGCTCCCGCTTTGAACTTGCTATGAGCACCCACTTTTGAAAATAAAAAAGGGGACAAATAACATCTTAGCCTCTTTTCATTCAGAGGAAGCATACTCTACTGCCTCTAAAATACACTTATATGGTGCAGTTTCCCCATACTGCACGTAGGGCAGAATCAAATATTAAAGACGTGTAATGGAAAAGAAGATGGATACCTTCATGGTGAAGACAGTACAAAACTTTGATCACATTTGAAATGCTGTGCTTGTTTTTAGTGTTTAGTAAGCTTTGTTGTTTTTGTTTTTTTTAGCTGTATTTATTTTTGACGATATGAAGGGCAGAACAGCAGCCAACACACTGAACATTGTGAAGAACAGCAGCGTCTTCATATTCCTTGTGATCGTTTCCTCAAAGAGAGAGAGAAAAAGAGATGTACACATGTACTGCATCTCAAACGAATCAGCTTTTAAAGGTGAATGGCTAAGTTGTGTCCCCTGATACTGACCATGGCAACAGCGCAGGGCACATGGCAACCAGCTCTATGATTCAAGCGAAGTGCTGTCCTTATCGGCATCATTACTGCCAGACTCCTTGCCAAATCCATCCGGGCAGTGGCAATAAGATGCAGGTCCAGCCCTGCACTGCACCATAATGTTACGAGTCCCATGTTGGTACAGACAGCTGACCGCAGAGCTTTCTGAAACCTATCAGGTGCTGCAAAAGATTTCACCCTCAGTATCGCTTGGGTTCTGAATTATTAAGCGAGCTACCATTCGATTCCACATCTTTGACACTATTCCCTTCCTGTTGAATGTCCAAGAGGAAAGGGACAAGGAACCCTGGAGAAATGTGTTGCAATTTGTTGCTGTTAATATGACGCAATTACCGACTGCAGTCAAATCAAGAAGGGGAAATATCCAACCACCACAAAATGAAAAGAGAGAATATGGTTGCATGCTTATTTAAAACTGGGCTTGGCAGAACAACTGAGCAGAAGGCCTAATAATGCATGCACTCTCATTAACTCTTAAAAATACATGAAATGAAAGTGCAAAGCTCTTTATTATTTTATTCTTTCCATTTCACATTCAGGCTGTCCGAAATTTTCTGTACCACAGAGCTTTGATGAGCTCATCCGACTATTATTTTCGCATGAGCTGTTGCGTTGGTTCCACTGAATAATGGCTCTCTTCAATTATGTTAAAGGCAAATCTGTTGATAAGCGTGTCTTTGCTGTCATCTCTTTGTTGTCCTTAAACCTCAGTCACCCTAATAGCACAAAATAATGTGAAAATGTCTAAAAGTCATCCTTTTCAGCTCAAAACTCTTGAAATGTACATAATGCAACCTACCGAGGCTTATTTTGGAGAGAATTATATTTTGAAGCTTTTGTTATTATGAAATCTAATAAAAATAAAATAAAAATTATTATAATTCATTTAAATTAAATTTTTACAGTACAATGTGTTTCGAAAACCAAGTTCTACTTCCCATCTGTACCAGACGACCAAAGAAAAACAAGTCAGCAAATGGGTTGAAGTGTGGGTGAGCAGAGTCAGTTTTCACAGGGATGTGTTTTGCACCCACAACCTGACAACACTGTGAAACTGTAGTGGGAGAAGAGTTTTACACCAGCTGTCTAATAAAGGGTACAATTTGTCAGCTTTGCGCATGACAACCTATGAGTTTATATCCCTTTGAGATATGCCAAAACACCCACCGGGATATGTGCAAGACTCTAATGCTAATACCCTGGTGCTTCTTTAGTAAGCACATTATATGTTCTCTACCAGAAGCTCCAGAAGTCTGTTGATGCAAGAATGTTCTGGAGCCAAAGCTTTGAAAGTGCCTTCAGAGCACACATTTGGAAAGAGTACGCGTCTCCACGGCTCCGCTTTGCTCCTCTACCTGTTAATGTGCTGGAGATGACTGATCTTCAAAAAGAAAGGAGATAGCCTTGTGGTAAGACTGAAGGACACAGAGGGAAAAACAACAGCCGAATGACACTGCGGTCCAGGAAAGCAAAGCGGGAGAGAGCAGGTGAGCAGTCATTAACGGGTTGCGGTGTCCGTAAGGAGGGATGCATTGGGTGCACGCAATATGGCTCGGCATGAATGAGTGTAGAAAAGGAGGGATGATGGTGACTGATGAGGAGCAGAGCGCAGAGAGGCCTGGGCTCAAGAATATGTGTAGGAGTTGCGAAAGTAATGGACGAGGCAGATGGAGGAAAGGAGGGAGGCAGAGTGGGTAACGTGCCGTGATTCGGCTCTTGGGGCAGATGAAGTGCAGGAGTGAGGACTGCACACAAATGAAGTGTCGGATTCTGAGATGGTCTGCTTTGCATGGGGAGGAACCCATTCTAGCTCCGCCTCCACTAATGTGCCCATTTGGTAAATCTGTGAGAATGAATGGTGGTCCAAGCTGCCAGGGTCCTTAATGACAGCAACTCATCTCGTTTTAAAGGTGGGGAGGCTCTTGTTGGGAGAAGCTGGGGGGCATTAGAGCTTGGAAAAGGTGAGAGGTAAGTAAACAGAAAGACAAAGTGCTGGCTTTTCCGACCGCAATATATTTGGTTTCTGAAAAACTATTTACGCCATGGATGGCGCTTCACAAATGGTGATACTTTTTTCCCCCTCCTATTAAACTCCATAAGCTAGCAAGCAAGCTACTTCTTTTGTCCCAAGGCAGCACTAAAATCTAAAATGTTTCAAATTGGGTTTGGTAGGAAATAGCAGTCATTTTGCGGGAGAAGGACTAAGGGTTTTTCTTGACAGGAGCAATGATGTGAGAGCCAAAGACGTAACGCAATCCCTCAAAGCGTTGATACAATAGCTAGGAACAGGCTGCGATGGAGCAATTGAGAAAAATCAAATCCAACAATTTGAGGGGGAGATTGGCCCTTTATTAAATCATACAATCCCAAAAGTCTTAAAATGCCCACTTAGAGCACCATTGCATTCACGATAAAAGATAAAAAGGTTTCAATTTGACCAAATCAGCAGAGTCTCTCCCTTCGCCGCCACATTAGAAGTTGCATTACCATTTGAAGCAGACAGAGAAAAACTGCTTCATATGACCTAACAACACAGAAAATAAGTACTAGTGATCCTAATGTGCTTGTATAGCTCATTTTCAGGGCATTTGATGACCTGAAGCTCTGAGCGTCAAGTAGGTTGTATGATGGAGACAAATAATTTAATGCTTGCTAGTCTAATAGCCATTGGAGAATAGTTGGGAGGTGAAAAAAGGCAGTCTGGAAACCAGAAAAAGTAGGCGTGTTGCTTCACGGATCTGTAAGATAAAGGCAACGTGAACCACAAAGCTCTCATAAGGGAATATAAGAGAAACCTCAGTGGATTTGAAGCCTCTGAGAGTATAACAAAGCACAGATCTCTTCTGTAGTATAATCAGTGCCAATGGAAGGGTAAACTATGCATGTTAAAGGTGAACACACAGGGCATGGCATCGGTGGTAGCTTCCATTAGCGTTAACCTGTGTTTGATACACTTGGGTACAGAGCGCAGAGCAGCTGAATGGGTCACACCTATGGGGCTGCTCGTGAACCTAAAGTGGTGATGAGGGAGAAAAGATGCCATATGCAGCCATATCACCCTGTAGCCCAAGACTGGTTGCCCACTGAAGCTAAGCAGGGTTGAGCCTGGTCAGTACCTGGATGGGAGACCTCCTGAGAAAACTAGGTTGCTGTTGGAAGAGGTGTTAGTGAGGCCAGCAGGGGGTGCTCACCCTGAGGTCTGTGTGGGTCCTAACGCCCCAGTATAGTGACGGGGATACTATACTGTCAAAAAGCACCGTCTTTCGGATGAGACGTTAAACCGAGGTCCTGACTCTCTGTGGTCATTAAAAATCCCAAGATGTCTTTCGAAAAGAGTAGAGGTTCCCCACACACACTATTAAACATTTACATGGAGGAACCTTATGAACACAAGCGCGCTCACACACACAGGTGTACACTCAAGCATTCACATTGGTGTAAAAACGGGTGCTCACAGACACACATTGTTCTGATCAGCTGTTGCTTCAAAACTTATTTTGTAATATTAGTTATGCGTGTTGCTCAATAACATTTAACATTTAGAATTTATTGTGATTCATACAGATGTTGGTTGTTGCTGCAGTTTCTCTGATGTTGTGTCTTCTGTTGTGTCTTCTGTTGTTTTCTCTTTTGTCAGCAGGTATCGAAGCAAATTGTCTGTTTTTTTTTTTTTGTTATTTTTTTTCCTCTCTCTCTCTATCCCCCATTCTCTCTTTTTTTTCTCTCTCTCTCTCCCCCTTCTCTGTTGACTTTATCCACAATTTTATTTTTTGTTTGTTTTGTTCTCTAATTCCTTTTTTTTTTTTATTATTATTATTATTCTTTTTATTATTATCATTATAATTATTATTATTATTTTTTTTTATTATTATTATTATTTTTTTTTTTTTTTCTTTCTCACTCTTGTTTTCTCTGTCCCCTGGTCTTGTCGGTCATAGTATGGTTAAATAAAAAAAAAAAAGAAAAGAGTAGAGGTGTGACCTCGGCATCCTGGCCAAATTTCCCATTGGTCTCTGACCATCACGGCCTCCTAATCATCCCCTTACACTGATTGGCTTCATCACTCTGTCTCCTCTCCACCAGTAAGCTGGTGTGTGGTGGGTGTTCTGGCGCACTATGGCTGCCGTCGCATCATCCAGGTGGATGCTGCACACTGGTGGTGGACGAGGAGACACCACCCCTCACAATGTAGAGCGCTTTGAGTGCTTAGAAAAGCAGAAAAGCGCTATATAAATGTATTGAATTATTATTATTATTATTATTCTAACCTAACTACACGCATGCGCTGATTTGTGACTGTGTGTTTTGAGTTTGAGCTCCATCAAGTTGATTCTTTATCGTCTATTTTCTATCGTCTAAAATTTTCAAAACAATTTTATACACTATCATTTTCGTTTCTATAATGTGTGAATATACCCCCTATAGCATTCTAAAACAAAACCTATCAGAGCGCCTTGTTATCACTAGTTTTATTTTGATTTCTCGAGTCTGCTATTAGCTTATAGCCCGTTAGCATCGGCAAAGTGGCTGCCGTTAATCTCGCTTAGATTGCTAATACCCTATTCACACACATTACCATCATTTCACTGTTACTTGCTTAAATGGCGGATTTGTGTCTACCTTTGAGTGCAGGTGAGGACACATTCAAGCTGCATTCGGTGCAGCTGGAGTTGGAGGCCGTGGAGAAGCAGATCCGCGACCTGGTGGAGAAGCAGGCCCAGCTGAGAGAGCGGAGAGCCGCGCTGGAAACATCCCGGGCTGATGCTCACAAGTCCGGGGTAAGTATACAGCACGCTGCTAACACTCCCACCACCTCTACTCCATGTGTTTCTCTGCACAGGCCCTATGCACCCAGGACGCGATCTTCCCAGATGTCCTTCACTCCGACGCCACGGACCCTGGGTGCACCAGCAGCGGAAGACGCGAGCCAGGCCAAGGGCGATGAACTCTCCGCCTCCGGTCTTCGAGATCTCCACCCAGAACCGCTTCGCTCCCCTCCGCGAGACGGAACGCGATGCTGTGATCGTCGGAGACTGCATCGTCCAGCACATCCGTGCTACGTTAGCTGAAGGTAAAGTGCACACTCACCGTTTCCCCGGTGCTCATGTTCTCGATGTTTCTGTGCAGATACCCGCGATCCTGAAGGGCGACGAGAGGATCGGTGCTGTCGTGCTGCACGCGGGGGTTAACGACACCAAGCTGCGGCAGACGGAGACACTCAAGAGGGACTTCAGGGGCTGGATCGAGATGGTACGCAGCACATCACCCGCAACGACGATCATCGTGTCAGGACCGCTTCCCACGTATCGACGAGGACACGAAAGGTTCAGTAGACGTTTTGCTTTAAACGAATGGTTATTGTCATGGTGTAAAGAACAGAAACTGCTCTTTGTTAATAATTGGAATATTTTCTGGGAGCGTCCTAGGCTTTTCCGTGCTGATGGCCTGTACCCCAGCAGAGTCGGAGCTGAACTCCTGTCGGACAACATCTCCAGGACGCTACGCTCCATATGACTAGTAAGCCAATTCTCAAATAACTACTATGATGACTTTTGTTCTACCCACTTAAAAGATAGAAGTACTTGCGTTGTCCAATCTATACAGACTGTGTCTGTTCCCCGAATAGCGAGGTCAAAATATAAATTTAATGCAGGATCTAGAAAAAATCTGATCGTGATTAAACCAGAAAAACACAAAATAAATGAACCAAAACAATTAAACATTAGATCACTCGCACCCAAAGCAGTTATTGTAAATGAAATGATCACAGATAATAATTTTGATGTACTCTTCCTGACTGAAACCTGGCTTAAACCAAATGAATATTTTGGTCTAAATGAGTCTACTCCACCAAGCTACTGTTATAAACATGAGCCCCGTCAGACTGGTCGTGGTGGCGGTGTGGCAACAATATATAGTGATATTCGCAATGTTACTAAGAAAACAGGATACAGGAGGTTTAACTCATTCGAAATACTTCTGCTTAATGTTACACTGTTAGATATGCAAAATAAATCTCTCCTGTCTCTTGCTCTGGCTACTGTGTATAGACCGCCAGGGCCATATACAGATTTCCTAAAAGAATTTGCAGATTTCCTCTCAGATCTATTGGTCAATGTTGATAAAGTGCTAATTGGCGGAGATTTTAACATTCACATTGATCATACAAATGATGGGTTAGGACTTGCGTTTACTGACCTAATAAACTCTTTTGGAGTCAAGCAAAATGTCACCGGGCCCACTCATCGTTTTAATCTTGTCTGTTTTTTAGTCTAGATTTAATTATATTGCATGGAATTTATCTTACCGATATAGATATCGTACCTCAAAATGATGATGTTACTGATCATTTCCTTGTATCGTGCATTCTGCGTATTACTGATATTAGTTATATGGCTCCGCGTTATCGTCTGGGCAGAACTATTCCAGCCACCAAAGATAGATTCACAAATAACCTGCCTGATTTATCTCAACTGCTCTGTGTACCCATAAATACACATGAACTAGACGAAATGACTAGCAACATGGGCACTATCTTCTCTAATACATTAGAAGCTGTTGCCCCCTTCAAATTGAAAAAGGTTAGAGAAAAACGTACTGCGCCATGGTACAACAGTTATACCCATTCTCTCAAGAAAGAAACTCGTAATCTTGAGCGCAAATGGAGAAAAACTAACTTAGAAGTTTTTAGAATTGCGTGGAAAAACAGTATGTCCAGCTATAGGCAGGCTCTAAAAGCTGCCAGGGTAGAGCATATCCGCAAACTCATAGATAATAACCAAAACAACCCAAGGTTCTTATTTAGCACAGTGGCTAGATTAACAAATAAACACACGCCACCCGATCTAAATATTCCCTCACAGTTTAATAGTAATGACTTTATGAATTTCTTTACTGATAAAATAGATAACATGAGAAATACAATATCAAATGTAGATTCTACTGCGTCTAGTATTTCAGCTTCATTCATCGCACCCAAAGAAAAACTGCAGTGCTTTACAACTATAGGACAGGAAGAGCTAAATAAACTTATCAGTGCATCTAAACCAACAACGTGTTTATTAGATCCTGTACCCACTAAACTCTGAAAGAGTTGTTACCTGTAGCAGAAGAACCGCTTCTCAATATTATTAACTCATCGTTATCTTTAGGTCACGTCCCAAAACCATTCAAGCTGGCTGTTATTAAGCCTCTTATTAAGAAACCACAACTAGATTCTAATGAACTGGCAAATTACAGACCCATTTCAAATTTCCCGTTTATGTCTAAAATTTTTGAAAAAGGTGTGTCTGCTCAATTGTGTTCCTACTTGCAAAAAAATTCTCTCTATGAAGAATTTCAGTCAGGCCTCACCATAGCACAGAAACTGCACTTGTTAAAATTTCAAATGACTTGCTTCTTGCTTCAGACCAAGGCTGCATCTCATTGCTAGAATTACTTGATCTTAGTGCTGCGTTCGACACTATAGGCCATGACACACTCATAGATCGAATACAAAACTATACTGGTATTAAAGGGCAGGCTTTAAGATGGTTTAGATCCTACCTCTCCGATTGCTACCACTTTGTTCATTTAAATGGGGAGTCATCTCAATTATCACCAGTAAAGTATGGAGTACCACAAGGATCTGTCCTAGGTCCTCTGCTATTTTCAATATACATGTTGCCCCTTGGTAATATTATTAGAAAATTCCATTGTTATGCTGATGATACTCAACTATATATCTCAACAAGACCAGATGAAACTTCTCAACTACGATAATAGATTGTGTAAAAAAAATGTAAAAGATTGGATGACCAATAATTTCCTCCTATTAAATTCAGATAAGACAGAGATATTACTTATTGGACCAAAAAACAGTACACAGAATCTCTTGGATTACAATTTGCAAATAGACGGATGTACTGTTACGTCCTCTAAAGTAAAAAATCTGGGTGTTATATTAGACGGCAACTTGTCCTTTGAAAATCATATTTCCCATTTTTCAAAAACAGCATTCTTCCATCTTAGAAACATTGCCAAGCTTCGAAACATGCTACCTGTTTCTGATGCAGAAAAGCTAGTTCATGCATTCATGACCTCTAGACTGGACTATTGTAATGCACTGCTAGGTGGTTGTCCTGCATCTTCAATAAACAAGCTACAGATAGTCCAAAATGCAGCGGCTAGAGTTCTTACCAGGTCAAGAAAATATTATCATATTACCCCAATTTTACAGTCTCTGCACTGGCTACCTATTCAGTTCCGTATCATTTACAAAATATTATTACTTGCCTATAAGGCCCTAAATGATTTAGCTCCTGCGTACCTAACTCGTCTTCTACCACGCTACAATCCAACCCGCTCCCTAAGGTCGCAAAACTCTGGACTTTTGGTAGTACCTAGGATAGCAAAGTCCACTAAAGGAAGTAGAGCTTTTTCACATTTGGCTCCCAAACTCTGGAATAGCCTTCCTGATAACGTTCGGGGTTCAGACACACTCTCTCTGTTTAAATCTAGATTAAAGACACATCTCTTTAGCCAAGCATTCACATAATGCATTTTATAATCTTGTACTGCAGTTATATCTGATCAAATGTACATTATTATTATTATTCTTTAGCTTGGGAACAATTGGAACAAATAATTTTTGCTTAGATGGAACAGCAGCTATGCTAATTATGTCTCTATTTGTTTCTCTGTTTCTGTCACGGGATTAACATCCCGTGGTAACTAGGAATTACAGAAGCTTCAGTCTGGATCCAACCCTTAAATGATCTGAGATGACCGAACACCTGAGAAAAGATGTTCAGACAACATACAGAATTACCAAATGTTGCCATAAGTTAAATATATTAAGGTTCTGCAATATATAAATATATTGTGGAAACTTAATTTCCTGTAGAGCTGCTTTGCAACGATTTGTATCGTAAAAAGCGCTATACAAATTAACTTGAACTTGAAAAGAGTATGTACAGTAATTTATGGTGCAAGTGTTGTTACCTGGGCCTGCAGGGTGTTGATCTGAGACTCTAGCTCCTTGATTTTCTCCTCATGCTTCTGCAGGTCAGCCTTCGCCTCCTGCCGTGCACTGAACTCCTCGTCGAACTGAAAACAATAACACACATACAAAAACATTGACGAAACTATGTGGATTCCATCAACCACAGGAGACATAAACACATTCAGCATGTCTCTCCACCTTCACTGTCGATATAATCTTGATCCAAGACTAAGCTTGTACTAGCTGCAATTTATGTTTGGGTCTCATTCAGTTATAAAGTGATCTCACACCAATTTTACTTAATATAACGTTATATAACATATCTAAATAATCCATAATTGACATATACCCCACTGTTTAAAAGTTTGGGGTCAGTAATTATTTAGCAAGGAAGCATTAAATGGATCAAAATCACAATAAAGATATTGGCGTTATTTACTTGAAACTAAAATAAAGTGCTACAAAATATTTATCAGTATGTGCACTTCCCTGGCACATGCATGGTAAATAGTGGTTACAAGGTACTTACCTGAAGTCTATGTACACGGTAGAAAATAAGAAACACGGCTGTACTTAACAGTTGTACATGCATGGTAATTAGTTTGTACATACAGACAACTGTGGGTAACAACAGTCACTTACAGGTAGTGCCCGTACATGGTAACTAATTAGATACTTTACTGTACTTATTAATGTATATACATGATAAATATGTAGTACTTAACGGACAAGTGGGTACAAACAGGCACGTCCTTACAATATCCGTATATGGTAACTAATAAGACATTACTGTACATACTAATGATATGTACATGGTAAATGTGTAGCACCTACGGAAAAATGTACTTGGTATATACGGTATGATTGGTAAGTCCTAACCTTACCTAATAAAAAGAGGACTGTTTTTCAATTGCTTGTGTAGGACTGTTAATGCTAAACTGCTCTCCACAACAGTGCTTACAAAATTTAAAGAACTGGTAATTCCTGTGTAATGTTTATGTAAAATGGTGCACTTTATTTTACATATACTTTTCCATTCCATATACTATTTCCATACACTTACTATGTACGTACTGTTATGCGGTACTCAAGTTGGGGGGTATAAACATGGACCAAGGTACTTATTGAGTAATTGATAGTAGGTGCCATAACTTAAATAGGTAACACTTTAGAATAAGGTTCCATTTATTAACATTAGTTAACAACATTAGTAAACATGAACTAAGAATGAACAATACTTCTACAGCATTTATTAATCTTAATTTCAGCATTTACTGATGCATTATTAAATTCACAAGTTGTGTTTGTTAACATTAATGTAGTATGAACTAACATGAGTACACAATGAACAACTGTATTTTCATTAACATTAACAAAGTTTAATAAATAGTGTAATAAATGCATTGTTCATTGTTCATGTTAGTTAATACATTAACTAATGTTAATAAATGGAACCTTATTCTAAAGTGTTACCCTTAAATACTGTACATTAACTAATAGGTACATACACAGTAAGTATATGGAAATAGGACTGTAAAATACCGTTTTACATAAACATTACACAGGAATTACCAGTTCTTCAAATTTAGCATTAACAGTCCAACACAAGCAATTGAAAAACAGTACTCTTTTTACTCTTTTTTTATTAGGTAAGGTTAGGACTTACCAAGCATACTGTACTGTATATACCAAGTACAGTATATGTGTTGTTTGTTACCACATAATACCACATTTTTCCGTAGGTGCTACACATTTACCATGCCATTATTAAGTATAGTAATGTGTCTTATTAGTTACCATATACTGAAACTACCTGTAAGTGACCGTTATTACACACACTTGTTTGTAAGTACTACATATTTACCACATGTATACCAAGTTCAGTATGTGTCTTGTTTGTTACCACATAATACCACAATTTTCCATAGGTGCTACACATTTACCATGTACATATCATTAGCATGTGCTACTGTTAAGTACAGTAGTGTTTCTTATTTGTACATACACTTCAGGTAAGTACCTTGTATTACCACTCACTTGCCAGTTGTTATACAAGATATTTACCATGTATGTATCAGGGGAGTACACGTACTGTAAAATGAAATGCTACCACACATTTTTTTTTGCCATTAACTTTGCCATTAAACTGCAAGCCTCAGATGTTTGGCTGACATTTGGCAGAGTTGGGCAGGAAGCTGAGCAAGAGCATGGATACACTCTCAAAGTATCGTGGGATACAGCTCTTGGCTTCACTGACAACACCAATGAGTGTTAGCTCAGCATCCTCATGAACCTCCAGAGGAAATGTTTCAACTAAAAAAAAAGTTACAATATTGTTCAATAGGGCCTTTAACACTATTTGAAATGGTGCCTGTAAATAGTGTTCTCAGTATGGCACAAACAAGCTTGCAGATTGGAGCATCAGCATTGATTCTGCTTGCACTGATACAGATCATGTTGCTCTGCTGCCAGCTATTGATCAGACGAGAACAATCAATGTGGTATCTCACCACTCATGGGAGAAAAGTTTGGTGATAGCAGCCTGGTTGCATACCAATAGCGGCACCCAGGGTGATTAATAGACTCACCTTTTTGGAGAATTCAGCCGCTCTCTGCTCGCTCTCTTCCACTTTGGCTTTATCCACGCACTGATCTGTCATATACAAACAGCCGGGAGCATGAAAACGCACAAAACACACAAGTATATGTAAATTACAAGGTGCATTGTTAACACGATGCTTAAGATTCCACATCAAACACAGAATGAAGACAATCAAAAGAACAAAAAAGCAAACAGAATAAAATGAACCTGTCAGTGTCTCATCCCCCCTCCCCTCTGGAGATTTGTATTCTGTTCTGGAGGTTTGAGATGTAAATTTAAAAACGGTGCCCCACAAAATCTGTTTTCAACTCATTAAAGTAAGGGAAGAAGTGAGAAAATCTAACATTTTTTGTTTCTGCAGATGGGTCTGAAAACTTTTAATGAACCTTTGTTGGCAAGTTACGAAAGTGCTAGTGACAAAGCATAAAAGAGGGGCAAAGAAGAAAAAAAGAGAGGAAAATTTACATCACCCTTATTTTATTAATTCCTTTGGTGTCCAAGAACTTGAGACACCAAAAACAATTGAGAAAACAATTGGCAATAAATGCTTTCCCCCGCAACATTTAATCATAAAACAAATGGAAAAAAGTCCAGGACTGCAAATATAACCGCTACAGCTGAAGTCATGTTGCGTTTATAAGACATGACATGCCAGCCAGGTTTTGCAGATAATGTTTTATTTATGCATAATGAGTGTACCTTATCTTACATGTCAGGTGAGTGCAGGTGTTTCAGACAGGGCTCTCATGGGGACCGGGGAATGATAATTAGATCTACTCCAGGAAATCGCAAACTTTTATCAACTGCAGTTGCGCCTCCCTCAGCGCAGCATGGTTTCACAGTTATGTTAGACAGAATGTAGTGTGAACCAGTGCAGGATTGTTATAATCATGCTCTAGACATCCCATTACGCCCCAAAAATCTTTCTGGAGGATTTCATTTAAGTGATATAACTCAATACTGTTCTCTAGCTTTTACCTAAAGCTGGTTACCGAAACCTGAAACTCCTTTTTATTCATTCCGAAATGTTCTGGCCACTTTATCAAATGGCCATACAGTTCAAGACAGAATTTAATAGTCTTAAAAACTGAGTTGTACCAATGAATAATAACTTAAAAGGAACTACGCTGAGGTCTAGTGTGGCGTTCAATGCAAAGACGTTTTCTTCAAGACCCAGGAGACCTAATCTCAGACCTACCAATGAGATGACTGAAGTCCACATCCAATCGCTCCCTGTAGGCAAAATCAGGGTCCATCCCACTACGGTGGAGGACGATCTGGGACACACACTCCTCAATCACCTTGTAATACTGAGGCCTGTAATAAAAAGAATGAGTACAGCGAGTGTGAGGGGACAGAGTATGACAAGAGACAAAGCCGTTAACTTCATATAAAATACCGCCTCGTGCATTTCTGCGAGGACAGCTCTTCATAAATCATCCGGTAAGACATATCTTTTAATGGTATTTCACGGCATTGAATTAAGGCTTCCTTCGGTACATAATGAAATCACTAACGGCAAAGTGTGCAGCCGGAGAGCGGTTGGGTGACTTTGTCCATTCAAGGTGAAGACAAACCGACATCCGGGTCTCCGTGCTTCCCTCTCTAATTTGCAATCATCTTTGGCAATTAAGGGCAGCAATAAAACCTGAGACGCAAATCTAATCAGTGTAATCTGTGTAATTAGTCGCACAATGGCAGGGAAAACACGGCCTTGTGTTTGGAGGGGTGACAATGACGGGACGGGGAGTAAATGGGTCTGGGACTAGACACTGCCACGGCGCTTAGTGTGTGACCTTTTCCAAGTTATATTACCAAATTTAATTGCAAGTGACATTTAACAAATACAAAGTCGACTTAAGCTGAGCTCCGTAGTGGCAAATAATTATGTTCCAAGCATGACCTTGAATGTCTCATGTAGGTATTCCATTTTCCTTCCAGAAATGTGTCACCCCCTTCTCCCGGCTTCTCGACACAAAACAAGCTTTCAAATTCTAATGAACGAGCATGACTTTAAAAATGTCTCTGTGCTAAATAATTGCACCACAACTCTTAGCTAAAGCCACTTAATTCTACAGCATTACATTTTTTTAATCTCCAAACATTCTTGTTTGATAAACAATATTTGCAGGGGAATATAGATAAGATAATGGATTAACGGCAGAGTTTGTTGATCCAAAGTAATAAATTACGCGACAGGTGTCTATTTGCACTTATGATTTCTTATGTTCCATATTTCAGTTTTATTTGCTGCTATTATGGTCTGTGTGCTGCTAATAAGAAAAATCAAGATGTCTGCTAAATTCAGACACAGAAGGTGGCATTTAATATTTTAGGTAATAAAACACAGAAGAGACTGTAGATGGTTCGCACTCTGAAAAACTAGACAAAGTCTTTTACAAAAAGAATCAAATATTTTAATAGAGCAAGAGCAGACGTTTCAGCCATCCAGCTATTCTCAATGCTCATAATGAATCAACACCAGACATGCAGTCAATTAGTACTCAGTAGGTAATCAGGGAACAAGTAACATGTGCAATGGGAGGAGCTTCAGCCCAGACCCAGAGAGCAGGTAGAAACACAATCCCTTTTATAGAAAAGTTAACAATGTTAATCTCTTAAAAAGGAAATATTTACAGAAAACATGAATAGTTTATCTCTTCATTCATCCCTTTCGGGAAAAGACTGTTGAGTTCAAAAATCCAAAAAGATTCTCTCTGTAGCAGTTTTTTATCTAAATCACCACCTCTCCTAATAATAATAATAATAAAGGTAATAAAACACAAACAAACAATACAAAATAATAAATAGAAATAATATGCAAGCAAAAAAAATACTTATTTTAATTCAGTTAGTTAAAAAGGCACAAATATTTATTAAATAAAAATATTTATTTAAAAAAGTACAAAAACATAAATAAATAATAAAATAATAAAAAAAAAAAAATACTAAAATTAACTGAAAACTGTAAATATTAAAACAGTTTTCGTTAACTGAAATAAAGCCAAAATAAAATATGAATATTACTTCATTTAGTTGCAAAAGAAACAACATTTATTTTTAAAAAGTACAAAAGCATGTAAAAATGCAAAAATGAACTGAAAACTTAAAATATAAACAAAAAGCTCATTCAAAATATTAATAAATTATGTATTAAATAATTAATAATAAAATATTATAAATTATAAAATATTTATTAAATTATTAGTTAAATATTAAATAATACATTATTTTATAAATAATACAACTGACACTGATCGGAATAATCTCATTTAACGTACTGCAAAGCTACGATACATATTTTAAAAAATAAAAGAGCTGAATTATAGCATAATAGAGGACTGCATCTCGTGTTGTAACATTTAAATATAAATAAGAACATGTTTTGAATAAACCAGCTATTAAGACATTACCATAATTGGATGTCTCTCCAAGATCAGTGACAAATAACCAAACAAATAATCATATTCATACAATTTGCCAATTCGAGGCCTTGTTGTAAGAGACACGGCAGCGATGTGTAATAAGCGTGCAGAGGGGGCGGACGGGGTGGCTGAAACTGATAGGGCTGAGAGTGTCACCGAAGCCCGGCTTAGTGGCAAGGCCCGAAGCTTATGCCTGTCACTGATGTACACCATATCATTATCTCAATAAGCCGCCCTATTTTCTCAACATCCTGGCTACCACCACTGCCGCATGCTGGATAGAATCGGGAAGGAGACGACTGACCCAGAACTGTCACACCCCACCAGAGGAGACGGCATATGTCCCACACATCGGAGCCGCTCTTTCCTTCTCTCTCTCAGTCTGGCACCTTCACTGTCTGCCTCTCATCTCCCATCCAACCCCTGCTCCACACTGCCCATCTAATCTTCACATCAGTCATGGCCAAAAGTAGAAGATGTGCTCCATATACACTCCCTCTGATCTACCTTCTGTTAGAGTCTTAGGGAGTTATTGCCCAACATCTTCCTTCCGCTGCTCTAAAAAGCAGTAAAAAGGAAGGCTGGAGGGCTGAAGGACATCGGTAACTGTTATTACATCGTTCTGTTTATTTTATATCATTCTAAAACAGGTTATTAAACAATTTGAGGGAAAACTTTCCATACAAATAACCAAGGACAGAGTTGAGGGCACAGAGTTAAATGAGGATAAAGGTGTCTAGTTGTTTTGCTGGAATTAAAGAATGGCTTTAAATCAAACGTTGCAATCTATTGACATGGACAGCGCTCCTTTATGGCTGGCTTTGATCACCAGAGTACCTCCCAACACCCATGAACAAGAGCGACGTTGTCGACTGATGAGGACTGAAGTCGAGAGATGCCACCAGCCTATTCTTCCCCCTCTCTCCTTGGAGACTCGGCCATCAAAGCGCACACTGATCTCAAGGGATCCCTTTAATCTAAAATTATAGCCATACAATTTCCCAACCACCCAATCCAATCTACATAAAACATCTCACCAGGTTCAAAAGCAACCAAAGACGTCAGTGAAGAGAAGTTTATAGAGTGGCCATGTAATGCAGATGCATGAGGCAAACAAACAAAACTGTGTAACCATCTTTGAGAAATATGTTTTAATGCAGATAAAGGTGTCATTGCTCAAACATCGCTCTTAACGATGGATCATGTACTTTGCATTAGATTTTTCTTGTAAAATTTCTAAATGGGAAGAAAAATATTTGAGTTGATATTAAAAAGTCTGATTTCTGTGGGATTACTAGGGTATTTTTCTCAAGAGAAAAATCTGAGAAGCAGGAGACTTAATTTTTTCGTCATTTAATCTCATTGGCGTCTAAAAGAAACAATTGGAGATGTTAAAGAGACTCCATTTGTTATTTTTCTTTCCTATGGGAGAGAGTCTTTAATAAGTGCATACATTTTTAATCAGTGTTTGTAGTGATCCTGTTTTCTGCCGACAGAGTTAGACAGAGAGGCGGGAGGGATGGCACTGACGGAGAATCTGCCATACTACTTGCTTAATGTGTTTTCTGTTTCTCGCTTTTTCCAACAAGCCAGGCAATACATTATTCATGGCTCAAAGTGAGCAACAACATGTCCATGGTAAATTCCCTCCCTTTCATCGCTTCGCTCTTCCTTCTTTATTAAATATTTTACCTCAGCAACAGGTCTGATGCAACAGTGAACTGACATGATCAGTATCATTTCTTCACTTTCTGATAGATACACAAACTCTGAGTGTGGCTGAATATGCAAAATAGCTTTCTCTTTTAAATAAATGATAATTCAAGACATAGTTAAACAGCAAAAAAATTACTAAAATAATGACTAAATATAGCACAATACAGTTAATTTAGCTGAAATTACATTATTTATTTTTACATTTGATCCACAAATAAATATTTCCCACTTTAAATTGTATTTATTTTAATTTGTTTTTTAATTATAATCTGTGAATTCTCATTCTCAAGAATGCTTGTTGAGTCAAGAGAAACTGAAAACTTAGTCAATAAGCAGGTGCAATCTTGTTTCCATCACACTTATGGAATATATACTAAGTAAAAGATATGATAGCACTTACCTGATATAATAATCATTCCTGATGAGCAGCAGGTGCTGGAGGATGGATAGGAAGTATGGTTCTGAGCCAGTGTCTTTCACCATGTTGGACAGGAGATGGTACACCTCACCCATATCAGTGCATAGACGGTTAAGGACAAAACTGCATATTGCATCCATGTAATAAAACAATATTTATCTAAAAATGCCATTTCTCTACATATGCATATAACATTGTGTAAAAAAATATATACACTAGAGTGACTGGAATTACATAAAATGCAGTGGTATAATTTTAAGATGAGAAAGAACAATAAAATGCAAGAAATACATCTAAAGGTGAATGGCCATCCCTCACTGGAAATCGCTTGCTTGTTTTAATTCAGATGGAGGAATGAGTCAAAGATTGAGTGTAACCACAAGTGATGTTATCTTCCTGCATTCTTAAGTATCTTTAGGGATCTAATTTGCTAACATATGTAAACACAAGGTTTTGAAGAAAAGTGACAGAGGCAATACCTCTTCTGCCAGTCCGTACCCTGGCTCTGGACATGAATCAAACTCTTGAAATATGAAAATTCTTTGTTTGATTATTTAAAGCAATAAAATATGGATCAGTCACTTCCTTTAATATTTTTTTATTTTCTGGACTGAAATATCATCTTCAGTTTGTCCTGCTTGTCTCCAAAAAAGAAGAAATGTGCTCTTAAACTTGCAGAGTATTGATTAAATGTCCAACATCTCTTCTCCCTCAGGAGAGAGGGCAGTGGCTTTCCATGTCTAAAATAGATGTAAGATCAGATAGTCATCATAGTTTTCTTTTGGTATTATTATATCAAAAATTGATGTCCCAACCCTCTCTGGTATGTCCACTTGAGTTAAATAAATGACCGGCGATCTATTTTCAAAGGTGGCAACTGGCAAGCTAAAGCATATGATGATTAACAGTAGCACTCGGTAGCTCATTAATTGTTTCTACTAATGGAGTTAATATAACAACACTCACTTTAAAAGCACAGTGTTATAAAAATAAAATTAAATGTCTAATAAATTAAAATAACTTATCTATGGGCAAAATTGTGTGCATATTTGTTGTGCTGCACTGAGCAGAGGTGGGTGAAAAATCCAGTCTAGTCATTACATGTACTGTAGGTTTTGACAATGTCTGTTGAAATATTTAAAAGGTAACTGCAGGGTGATGCACTGGCCGGACTGGAGAACATTTCTTGAGCCACCACAATCACTCCTTTCCTTCCACTGGGATACAAATCAAAAAGCTGATGATTGTCAATATTTAGAGGAAAAAACTAAAAAGGTACTGCAGGTCTTCAATTTAATTAAAGAAAATCTGTCTTGGGTTAGAAAATTATATATTCTTTAATAGAATATTAACAATAAACAGAGATGCTTAATAAAATCTATACTATATTGCATATTAGGGCTGTCGCGACTAGTCGATTTTAAAAATCTCCGACTTCATTTTGCTCACGTCGACTAACCGGTAAAATACCGGAAGTGGCGCATTTCACGGACGAGAATCCATAAAACACATTTTTAGACTATTTTCCAAGGCTGCATGATATATTAAACCCATTTAAAAATCATAATTAAGCATAATTGTGAATGCGCAAGCGCTATGATTTAATTAAATAATTATATGCGATGCGGTTCTAACACAGTATATGCACTTTAATTATTTCCATGTGTGTTTAAGCACTTTCGTCTCCGTTCACAGTGGCTCCACAGAAACTGTTATCATTTACATGCGGAGCGACTCAAACTCATCTCTGCATGTTGTTGTGAGTTTGGGTTTATTATAACGTTCATCTGGGAACGCAACATGCATCATTTCATCAGATTTGTAAGGTAAATCGTGTATAAATCTACACTAACACAGGAGAATACATCGAGATTTCAAAATAAAAGCTCAAACCCCCACTCTGAGTTTACACGGTTTGATGTCCACATATCCATGTAATTACAGCGGCTGTAGTATTTCTGTCCTAAAGAAATGGACAAATATTAAAGACTAAGTGTATGTTTGAATTAAATGTTGCTTGGTCAATATTAAACAGTAATGTGTAAAAATAATCATAAGCCGCTGGCGCCCCCTGCAGGCCTTTGCTGTTATGCGTAATCTACATTAGTTCTATTGTTTATAGTACATTATGTATTTTAACAGTTTTGTTCAATAAAACCATATGATTTATTGCTTTTGATACTTTATTTGAACTAGTTATTATTGCATTATTGCTATTATACATGTACTTTAAGTCATTTTAAAATCCATTTTTATTACCACAAAAAAATATAATTATAGGGCCCTATAAAATCCGTTTTATTTCCAAATTCAGTTTTTTAAATTGTATTAATCAAAAAGCCTGCCTAATTAATTGAGTTTACAGTTTTATCTGTACCAAATTCTGTTTTCCATTATTTCTGGATTCCATTTTAATTGTTCCATTAAATTTTTATAAAACGCATCTCCAATTAATTGATATTATACTAAAAAAAAGTATTTTTCAGAAATACTACACATTTATATTTTTCACCTAAATAAATTCTGGTAAATAATATTTCTGGTAAATAATCCTTTAAAAAGTGGTTTTTGATGATAATTTTATTATTATTAGACTAGAACACGTGGATATGTTGTCATTCTCACACTATAATACTGATCTTTGATTTCAGTGATTTGGACTCTGAGATGGACACTTGCTTCTTGCACTCTGTTGCACTTCACTTTTGCTTTAAAAAAGGATGTCATAGACATTTAGATTTAATTTGGTTTGTTAACCAAAAATAAAATTGTTGGGGGTTTTTTGCGGGAAATTAGTCGTTTAGATTAATCGATCAATCGAAAAATTAGTCGTTAGATTAATCGAAATAAAAAGTCGTTAGTGGCAGCCTTATTGCATATACAGTTCTATATTTATGGAACAATAAGACTTCCAGCCACTTAAAAAACTGCCCTTGCAGCAAACCAATCTGCACCCAGCATTGCCGTACATTTTCTAATTAACTCATATCATTTCAGTTATTCATAAGGTTGTGAGTGTATCCCATGTTCTGTCAACTCAGTGTGAGAATACAAGCATCTTCAGAGCATTATTGCTGAGAACACCGGTGATCTGCTGAAGTGAATGATTTTCTCCACACTTCAAAACCAGCAAAATGCACCAGAAAGCCATTCTCTATTAAGCAGGGCCACAAGTGTGCACACAGACACACACCGTCTGTGCATATTTGTATTTTGGGCATGTTTGCAGTAATATACTGGTGGGGAAGGTGATGCATAAACATGAGCTGTATCAGCATGGAACTGAGCAATACAAAAGACAGAGAGGGAGGGTCAATCAATCACACTGCCCAACTTTCAATTAATATTCAACAGCTTCCTGAAGTCACTACAGTGGCCAGAACTAACCTCTAATTAACCTCTACACTACAGTGACCAGAAGCGCTATATTTATACTACTACTACTACCACTAATAATAATAATAATAATTATTATTGACATGCACTTCCAAAGTTATAGTCAGTAGAATGTCAGTTGGGGGACCATCAAAATAAAGTGTTAGCAGATATTAAGCAGACAGTGTACTAATACTCTAATGACTGGTAGTTATTATAAATTAAAATAAAAAAATATTTTTTTTACCTGTTTTATTGTATATATATGGAAATAAATAAATACGTAAATTAAACAAGAAGGGCAGGACAGAACGATGTCTGTTGTATAGAAAGAAAAGGGGAAAAGGACTGAGAAAGACAGACACCGTTACTTAGATATGCATTATTACGCAAGGCACTTACAGATCAATGCCAAATTGTCTTTAGAGCCAAATGTTGTGTCTCTTACACAGCTGGCTGCTCACGAAAATCATTAGTCCAGACAGCCTGAACTAAAACTCTGGCTTCTCCATCATTTCAGCGAAGCTTTCACTCCGAGAGGTTATGGAAAGACAGTGAAACGATCAACAAAATCAGCACTAAAACAACATAAAAAAATGCTGCTTTATTTAATTCAGCGAATGGCTTCAAGCTGCTTTATAAAGGGTACTGTGAGGATACACAAAAATCCAGAAGCTACTGCATATGGCTGCCACGTATGCAGCTGTGGCCTGAAGGTTCAGATGCAGATGTAGAAACGGAGAAAATAAGTGTGAACGGATTTCCATAGCCGCGTAGCATAGTCTATCCGCAGATTTGAGGGGGAAAAAAAACAGAGGAGAGGAGAGCATAGAGGTTGCTCTCTGTGTCTCTGGAATGTCAGTATAATGAGCTCAGGGCCAGAGGAGGATGCTGGGATATGTGTGCGGTGCGTGCATGTGTTGATGTGAAGAGGTTTGTTTACCACCAGAGTTGCCAGAGGCTGGACTGGAATTGAAAAAAAAAAACCTGATTCTCAAATCCCTTCCGAATGAACTGGAGGTCTTTGCTTTAGACCCATGAGCCCCACCGGGCGCCCTTGCTGCTGCACGCGCACACGAGGCAGTGGTAAAAAGGATATTCCATCTCCGCACGAATGTCATCTAGTCGGTGAGACAGTTCGATGGAATCCTCCTCCTTATTTTCATTAAACACCTTCAGCTGAATGTCAAGCTCTTCTGTCTCCTTCAGCTCCTGCGTTTATAGAGGTTGACATAAGAGGAATGAGTGACTTATGAACATGTGTCCTCATATAACATTGGTAATATAGCAAGAAAAAGTCTGCTTTTTGGATACTTTAAACTCTTTGTACAAGGCCTTGAATTGACCTCATTGGAGTTTTGTGGAATTTAGTTCATGACTTTGCTTTCCCAGTTTTGAAATAAATATATGCATTCAAAATGTACAGTTTACAGGCATTAATGTCCTCAAACTAAGCAGTTCAAATGGAAAGATAATAAAAATTGTCTGTATGGTTTGCCTAAATTTCATGTTAAGAAGGAAATGCATAAAAAAAGAAGAGAAAACCAGAGTCCCTTCAAGGTGATGGATGAATGCCTTCAGAGGCTTCAGTATGCTAATAATGAATCAGCAGCCTATTGGCTAATTTTCAACATATTTGCCATTGAACATTAATTTTGTATCTAATTTTGACATTTACACTGGAAAAAATGCTGTTTTATAAAAAGTTTTTGAAAGCTGTGCTTGTCAAGTGATTCAAAACTCAGGTGTCAATTAAAACCATAAGTCTGATTAGATTTGTGTAGCATGATTAGATTAGTGTTGTGTGATGTATAGCACTGAGTGTCAATCTGTTTTTCTATGGTACACAGATTGTCTTGCCATGTATACCAGTAACACATGCGGCAGATCTAATGGGTTTAGAGAGGAAGAGACAAAGAAAGAGGGAATAAAATAGGTGTGCTTTACAACTCCACTATGAATCACTGCTGGTGTAGTTTATGGACGGTGAAAAGCCAAATGTAACCCAATTTCGGTAGTTATCAATCAGTGTACTATACTTCAGGCATGCCATCTGTCTTAAAGCAACAGCCAATCAGAAAGAGCACTCGCAATGCCGCAGTAGGAGGCAGGACGGAGTCTCTCTCGCTCTCTCGCACACACACAAACACACACTCACCCATCCATCTCCAGAAATGTGTATTTTCATTTCATCAGACACCATTTTCTATCTCTCCTTGAAGATTTAGTGCATCTCATTTGTCTTTCACTTTGTTTCTTTCCCTTTGCACTTGCCATTTTGAGGATACTAAAACCTGGAAACTCATTATTCACAATTAAAGAACAATGTCATATTTAATTGTCCTATTAAACTTTCAAATACATTATTCATAAATTACGATAAGCTCATCATATGCGGGGATAGATTGAGATAATTATAATAATTGCAGCAATAATATGGGGAGCAGTCAAAATGACTTATTAAGAGTGAGGAAATGCCCACATAAATGAGATGGTGAATGATGTGCTGGCCTGGTTGCGGGCTTTGTGGCAGCGTGGGGCAGAGATCTGCGTGCTGATTGATAATGATGTGTGAGGGGAATGGCCTTTATGAAACAAAGCTGTGCCATTAGAGAGGAGGACACTAAACCAGGGTACATTGTAGCAGTTTTCAATAGTTTTGTTCAATTGTTCAAAAGTTTTTATTTGTTCTGTAAGGCCATTTTTCAAACTTATTTTTATTTTATTTTTTTATCTTTTAGCCTTTACTGATGTCATTTTAAATCCAAACTCTTTTGTTAGATAACCAACATCTGTCCTTTGATTAAAAAAATTCTGTTGTACATTTGTAGTTTCAGTACTTAGTTTTACCACAAAAAAAATGAACATATGTCATAGTATATAAAAAAAGAAAAAAAATAAAGTTTCAAAAAATTAATAAAAATAAAAATTTTAAGAATGAAAAAGCAAAAGATATACTCACTGGAAGGATCTTCTTGAGGCCGCAGCGCAGAAACTCATTTCGTAAGTGTATCCTGAAGTCTAAATCATCCGGCGATGTAACGAGGGCATTGATCAGCTGCATGCAGGCCACCTGTATTCACACACACACAAACACCATAATTTAATGCAAGCAAATTCTCCTGCAAAATTCTGTACCCTGCAACAGCCTCTTATTCATACTGCTCTCATCTCTCATCTTAAAGAAAAAAAAATCAATATATCACATTGCATAAAATCAAATGAATTTATAAGGATGGAACGAGGCAGTTGCCACTGTGAAGGACTGGGAGAGAAAAATTTAAAAAATGCAGGGAAAAGATGTAAGTGGATTAGTAAAGCTGTCCAGAGGAAGGAGGGATGAAAGGAGGGAGCAGACCTGGCTGAACAGATGTGTATTTTTAATTGATTTATCAGATCATGGCAGTGGGCAGGGAGGAGTGCTGATGGTTCTTAACAGGCTATAAGGTGGCTCCAGGGAGCCGGTCAGGATGAGAAGGAATGCTCTTTGCTTGGTTGATCAATGCAGAGTGGAAAGATCACTCTTGACGGACATGTGAACAGTCTTCCCATACATTCACCAGCCTTGGCCTGGACTTTTGGAGTTGCTGTTGGCCTGCATGTTTTATTCTTCTGCATGATTTTATTTGTCAGGAGCAGCTCCATCATTCTGACTCTCGCTTGTTCTGCCTTCAAAGATCGGCCACAAAAACAGAAACTTGATTCATGGGAGAGAGAGTGCTTGACATGATATTTAGTCAATGACAGCCATTTAGAGCACAGGTTTGACTGACTTGAACATAACTGTGGGGGGGGGCTGACCTAAACTCTACAAAAATTTCATGACTGCAAAAAAAAAAAAAAAAAAAGAAAGTCTGTGAGAGATTACTGACATTCTTAAATTATACTAGTGCATTAACTTAGCCAGCCTTAAAATACGAAAAAATAAATAAAATATGAACGTGAAAATCTATAGTTAAATTAGAAAACTGAAAACGGGGAAATAAAACCTTGGGTTCAGGAGCAGGCCGATGGCATCAGGAACAATAACACTATTCTTAATTCCTTCTCTCGAAGTGACAGCCTACCCAGGAGCTGCAGAAGGCAAACGCAACGAGGCCCACTTTGCTCCCATCATGCAATATTATGCCTCCAAATCACCAAAGTTCTTAAATCTTCTCGTATTCCTATTTGAGCAATTATTTCAATTTGAATCATTGAAGCCGCCCACTGAGTGAATCTAGATCGTTCATCGAGTTCTCCGGAGGGCAAATGCATTTCATCATCAACACACCAGCCTATTTGGAACGATGTTGAAGATAGGGTGCTGAAGCAGGTTGAGGAACTTATTTCCTTTATGGTTTGAGTGTGCAATGATGAGCTTCTGCAGCACAGTGCCGGAGGTGGATTCCAGCAGAGTAATTAAAAAACGGCACTGCTGGGACGGTTTTAGGTTTGCGTGCTTGCGTCACTGAGATGGCGTGACGGCAAAACACATTTTAATCACGTTTAAAAAGTCAGGCTCTGCAGCCCATCGCAGGTTTTAAAAGTGTTTAATTTCTTTTAACCGCCAGTGTTGGTGAGGTGTTTTAATTTACTTCACAATTAGCAGCGGTTCTTTTCATTAAAATACTTTTTTCAAGGAGGAAAACAAGGCACCAAATCAAAGGGTTTCATTCCTTCCTTCTCCTCTCACTTGCCCTGTATCATATCACTGTCTTCACTGCTCTCTCAACAGCAACACAAAGATTAGGGATTTGGTTAATAAATGTGTGAGAAGGGCTTGTTGTGCTTGGTCACAGATCACTGGAGGCTGTGGAGAAGCATAGAATGATAAATACAGGTATGGTACTGCATCCTTGCCCTTTTGATTCAGTTCCTCTGAGACCAGCCTGGAGAATGCAGAGGAAAAACTAAGAAGGGAAATGAAAAAATAACCATCTCTCGAGAAGAGTTCTTTTTTTTTTTTTGGTTGTTGTCGCTAGTTTCTAAAGCTACAGGTTCTTTGTGTGACCTGGTTGGGGATGATTAGGGTTTAGAATACACCTCCTGTTGTATTAGAATAGCCAGCAGCTAGCTTCCATCTTATGGCGTAGGTGGCAGGGTTGACAGACGACCACAGAACACAGTGAGAAGAGGAATAGGGGGACTTGTTTACATGTCAAGCTGAGCCGGGGTGCCGAAGAGCTTTGAGTGGCAGATGTGCCAATTTCTACCTGGCTCCAGCATCAAAAAGAGCATTGGGAATGAAGAGGCCTCACACATTGACTGACACTAAACAGACCAGATCTATATCTACTGCCCAGGGCAAGCAGAATTCTACTAATTATTTGAAATAAGTGAAATAAAACATGAGGATATAAAATTTTAAAAAAGTATGATGTTGATGTGTGTTCTACTTGAATATTTATTGCTCGTTCTAGAGAATAATAAACACAACATCTAAATTCAGACACCGGATAAACAACATGCCTAAAAGGAATGGAATGAAATGATAAAATAAAGCTATTTAAAAACAAATAAAATCCAAAAAAATATATAAATAATTGAGCACAAAAAAATAAATAAATCACCTGCAATATACCAATTAAAAATAAGTAAAATCCAAAATAGTACATAAAAAATTAATTCAGAGTAGTAGACATGGTTATGGTCTTTTCTGATGTTCTAGAGGAGACACGTGTGCAACTAATGTTATTTAGAGAGAATTCTCTATACTTACAGCAAATTAGCATGCAGCATTTCAAAAATCTGTGTCTAATTTACAAACCTCCTATAATTCAAATTAACAGGATTTTAAAATAAGTTATTTTATATAAAATATAAAATAAGGATACTGCTGCATTATTCTTTTCAGAGTGAACACAGCATATACTATATGTAAATTTTGTCTATTAAAGAATGAGTCTTATTCTAGACAATATTGTCCTCTGAAACTATAGGTATTAATTTTGCAGCTCCAAAGTCTGTGTTACCTGAGCAAGAGTGTATGTGAATTTGTGTATAAAGAGTGTGAGGAAGGTAATAAGGTGAAGTGGCAGGTGTGGAATGGCAGCATTCTGACTCTCTTTTTCTTGGAAAGGGCAGCGACTCTGACCTGTAGCTGCTGTGCTTCGTGGTTCTCCAGCCCCTCTACTATCGGAGCAAACCTCTCCTTATTATTCCTCTCTGCAGCAATGGTCATGGCTGCCAGGATCTTATCCAGACTAAAGGAAAGCAAGAAGACAAAAAACATTGCATTTAAGTAAACAAGCTTTTTATCAAGAAACGATCGTGACATTGGTTTAGAATGTTCACCCAGGTTGGTCAAAGCTTGTAATCTCAGTCTTGGACATTTACGCAGGGGACTGGAACAAAGTCACAGACTTTTATGTAGAGTTATAACTCACTAGGTTTTAGAAATACCAAAACAAGCCTAATGTTCAACCATAGTAATAGGAGAAACCCTTTAGTCTACAATATGTGATGCTGTGTCAGAAGCAGCAACATAAGAGAACCAAAGAGATGCGTTTGGACATAAGTACAAGCAGTGTTGGCGTGAAAGCAAATTAAGGACTTTACAAGGTCCCATGTGTGTTTTGCTGACTCAAGCACTGGTGGATTGCAGTCCATGGCTAAGGAAAAGGATTACAGAATGCATCACAGATAAAATAATAACTGCAGAACAAATCATCACTTGTTTAAAAATAGCCCCTTCAGTAAAGAAACGCATACAGGAATGTGTGTTAACTGTGTATATCACTAGTCTTGCTCTTATCAGGTTAGGAAATGTTCATTTTGGAATTTATCAATTGTTTTCTATTTGAATATATTTTAAAATGCAATTTATTCCTTTGACGTTAAAGCTGAATTTTCAACAGCTATTACTCTAGTCACATGTGTCATATGATCCTTCAAAAATCATTCTAATGTGCTTCTAATCATTCTAATTTTCATCGGTGTGCAATTATCAATAATGGTTATTTTTATGATCAATGCTGAAAACAGTTTTTGCTGCTTAATACTTTTTTTGTAGAAACATATATTTTCAGGATTCTTTAATGAATAGAAAGTTCAATTAACAGTGTTTATTTCAAATATAAATTTTTTGTAACATTATACATGCCTTTTATAACTTCTGGTCAATTTAATATGGCTTAGCGGAATAAAAGTATCATATTTTTAAAATGTATATATTATTTTTAAATTGGACAGTACCTAACTTAAATTTGTAAATGATAGTGTATCTCGACATCCAGAAAAATATTTAGCTTTTTATATATTTGTAAGAAATATAATAAAAAAATTATTAAATATTTTTGTATTATAACAGAAATTACATTTTGTAGTGAATGAGTAATTTAAGGTTTAGTGCATCAACATTTAGCCTTTTTTTTGGACTACAATGCAGGCGTGTATTCTTCTCTTTGAAGATGATTAAATTCTAAATTCTTTTATACTGTACAAGTCTATTATGTATAAAAATCACAATTACTGTATGATTAAGACAGGCAGGCATAAAATGCTTGTCGACTCCTGTATGCGACAGATGATAAATGATACAGTACATACTAGTGATCTACACCAGATGTTAAGTTCACTTTCACATGTCTCAACCCAAAATCAGTTTGATTTGCTCTGTCGTGGAAAAACTGTGGAGAGAAGTTTTGTCGAGCAGCTAGGTGTAAGATCCGTGTTTTGTGATCCAGGTGATTAAGTTGTAGTCGTGAGTGGGCTGTACAAAGTCTTTCATGCTGGTTCAAACATGGCTTCAGAATAAGCTACACCTGCTCAACTCCTAAAGAGGGCTTTGATGTGACAGCACTAAACATAAGCCAGTGTCACTGCACAGCGTTTGAGGGGGAAGGAGCTAGTTTCAGCGCTAAGTGAGGTATCAGCATTTTTACAGCTGTCACACAGATCTACACACTCTCTGATCACCTACACACCCATAAAAAAACACTAATCTACTCACCTACCACACACCGATTCACCCAACCTGCACTTAGCATGTGTGCATGAGTCTGTCTGTGTGTGTTTGTGTGTTTACTCAAACAGATCCCAGGGCTGAAGATGCTGATTTCCAGATAAAAACGATCAGTTGGAAATTCAGCTTTTTAATTATTCAACCACAAAACTAACAGAGCTTGCATATGCTTAGCCAGGGGCTTTCTAGCAGGCTCATTTGAGAAGGGCATAGTAACATGTACTCTTACTGCACTGCAATGGATGCTTGAAATATCATTTTCTGATCACTACCGTAACGTAAGGGGACTATAGATATGTTATATATATTAGGGGTGTAACGGTACACAAATGTGATGGTTCAGTACGTACCTCAGTTTTAACATCACGGTTTGGAATGATTTCGGCACAGCAGGGGGAAAAACTTTTTTTTTTCTATAAATAGTGGTTTACTGAACAAGTTGCTCTTTCTTTAAATAGATTGTTATAGTTTTCATTTCCTTAGTGTTAAAAATCTACCTCAGCTTATGCTTAAAACTATAGGGAGCCCTTTTAAATTATAAGGTTACAATTAGGCCTAACAACTTAACCCAAACTTAAATTTAATTAGGCTACTCTTTATGTTTAAATAGATGATCAACCCTCAACTTTAAAAAATAAATAAATAATAAGAAAAAAAATTATGCACATTTGTAAATTGTAGATAATGCAGTTTTTAAATTAACTTATAAATAATAACATTTCTAGGCTATTTGTTAAATATTCAATTACACAGTGGCTGTCATAGCATGTTTCATAACAGATTAATTTAAACATACATTAAATAATTAAGAGTATATAATGAGTATATGGTGTAATATTTGGTGAAATGCTCCTCTCAAGACTTCATTTCTCTAGTGAACTAACAAGCTGTGGACACTGATGACTTGCTGAGGTAAATTAAATGCTACGTGACATTTTATTTCCACGTTGTTTTGTTGATGTCTTTCCACGGTTGAAACACTGATTGAGCAATTAAATGAGGCATGAGATGTTCAGTCATGTTTATTCGGGTTAAAATTAGCAGTACAGAGGAAGGAATGATCGCGTTCACTCGCACTCCGCTCTGCATAAATCTACGGCACGTCACGGCTCAGATGCAGGAACTGGAACTGATCGCGGCCGACACAATGCTTGTGTTGGGTTTATACCAGCACGTTTCTGAACTGTCCCAAAAACGGCTCTCCAAAGCGTTTGTACAGCGATCTGTCATGCTACATCAAAGACTGTCAAAACGCCATTTATATTGAATTTCCTGAAAAAAATAAATAAATACTGTATTCGCTTGGTACACATGCGTATCGAACCAAAAGACCCATACCGAAATGGTTCGGTACCAATATGTGTACCACTACCATACCATATACATATATACATACATACATGCATACATGCATACATGCATGCATGCATGCATACATATATATATATATATATATATATATATTTAATAGTATTAAATATTCAATAATATTTTTTACTTTATCATAGTGTATTTGAAGCTGAATTCTCAAGGCATTTTACTGAAGAAAACACTATAGAAAATCACATAAAATGGGATTGAGCTGATAATCTTACATGTTCTCCTCTCCGATGATACAAACAGCTGACAAAATCTTGACAATCTCAGTCATCATATTAGTCTGCTTGGGATCGATAGCCCTTGCGAGGAGGAGGAGGCTTCGTTCGTCCCCCAAGATCCGTTGGAGTCCATACTGAAAACAAAAAGATATTTAAATTTACTACAACTTGTAAAAATATAAACATTTTTCTTAATCCCTTAAAACTTTAAAATCAAACACAATGAACCCCTTGTGTATGGACAAATTTATGCTTTCTTCTCCTGAAAGAGCCAATTAGCCAGGTGTAGATATGTTTTAGGATAAATTATTTTAAATGAGGACAGGGCAGCAGGGAGAAATAATCATATTCCTGCATCTTTGTCTTCCTTCCAGGGTGTAATGCACTGCACTTGACCACAATTTGAGCAGAATGCAGAATAAATGCACTTGGGGGGGAAATCAATTAAATTAAAATATTACAGACAATTGTTTGGAATAAAACAGCATTCATATTTAACATGGCTGAGGTATAAACTGAATAAATTCAATGCCATTTAAGCATGAAAGCAGATTTAGAAAATATTAAATCTGATGATTATCTAGAGTTGAACGAGCTTCATTTGTGTTTGCTCCCATTTAATAAAGCAGCAGTATTTCAATCAGAAATGTATTCATTCTCAAGGACAAGTAAGGAGCTGGCATGATTTTATAATCTTTGATATGTTGCTTTGCAGATTTTTTTTTCTTCACTTGGCACGTGTGGGAGACAAAATGATATAAACTACTCATTGTGGAACTTTTAAATTCTAAACACACCTTATTGTTCATGAAGGCCTTGAGGCACTGAATGAGTTTATGCTGGTTCTTCTTGTCAATGTTCTCTTGCCTGAGGAAAAGAAAATCAGTGAGTAAAGAGAAAGATAAGAGAGTGTGAATGAGTAATCCAAAAGCACTGAAGAAAGGGAATTTCTTAAGATGACGATGTCAGAAAGTCTGCATAACTTACTGTTTCTTGTCAAGAAGCCTCTCCAGCACATCCAAAAGCAATCCGAGACCTTCATGGCCAAAGTTATTCACCCAGCTAAAAACAGAAAGAGACAGCCAAAGAACTTTGTTAGAATACATAAACCAACCAACAACTACACTGCGAACAAGTTCTTTACAGGTTAGAAAAGTTTGGTTTTGAAGATGAGCCGGGTTACAACACTCCGCTGTTTCTTGGAAGCAGTTACACCATTTCTTTTTTTTTCTTTTTCACACATCCATATTACTGACAAATAGCACAGGTCACTGTGGCACCAGCAGCATTATTTACAAGATGAGTCATTCTCTGTCTCTCAGGAAATGCCACATATGACAAGAACATGAAAAAATATCATGATTTTGTTCCCCACATTTCTGTTAGTGACTTAATGTGAAGAATTTCCCACATATGTGTGACCAGATGGAATTCTGGAGGAAAGAATAAAATATTTATGCATCCTAGAGGAGATATTTAGATTTTGTTTCCACTGAATTAAAAGTCATTAAATCAGTTTTCTTTAATAGACAGTTTGTATGTCTTTAGTAAAAACACTCACAGTTGCAAGTCAACACTCACATGTGCCACTTTTTAAAATTTATGAGCTTTGGATTCACCTGATTAACACACTTCTGAAACCAAATCCATCTAAGAATGCCGCACTGCAAATGAACTAGAGGTAAATGCAAATGAAAGAACTCTTTGTGTGTGGTGCCTTAAGGCAACTTGTGCAGGCCATTCGCTCCAACAGAAAGATAAAGCAATGCATGGGAGATAACAGTAAAACTGATAATGGATTGTGTAAGATAATTGGCTATAAAACACAATGTATCTGGAGACATTAAATGATCTGGAGGGGATAAGAATAGGGAGAGAGAGAGAGAAAGAGCGAGAGAGCTAAGCAGCATGTGATCGCATTTAGAGTATGTCATTAACATCACTTGTTCTTAGCTCCAGATTGTCAATAAAGCCAAATACATGGGGTAGTTTGTTGCAATAAAGGACCATAAGTCCATAAGAGTTATTCCTTTCTTTTTGATAATCATAATGCACAATGCAAAATGCATATTAAAGTCATTTGTATAAACCCATATGGTCACACGAGACCCTCAATTAGGGGTTATGCCTGCAGCCTAGGGCAGTTTAAGAAGGCTAAAATGCACTTTTCACAGATCTGCAATTAAATTAGTCTAAAATTACAAAGAAAGAGGCTCACCATGCCATTACTCAAAATTCATTACCGACCCAGCAAACTCAATTTGAAACTTATTACCATTTGCTGTACAGTACATTATAATGGCCTGATTTGTTAATAAAACATGTTAACAAAACAGTATAATGTGCTAAATTTATACTCATCTGTTTACAGGGGGCTTGTCATTTACTGTTTCCAATTTTGTCTTATCGCTTTTCAACTGTTTGTTGAAAGAAAAAGCACAGTTTGAGGTCTTTAATGAAAAATGAGCTCTATATGAGAAATATAAAAGCAGTGCTGCTGCTGTTGTGGAGCCGGTGAAAATAAAGGATTCAAGAACAACGCGTTTGAGTGCATGCAATTCACTTACAACAGCAGTGTGGGTTATGGTTTCAGTCTGCAGCAGATGAGTGTTGAAAACACATGAGGTAGTGTGGTGAGACCCAATGAAACCTTAGCCAACACTGACATTGTACCGCTGCGGTCATGTCACTCAACCTAAATTACTACAGGGAGATGAGCAGTAGTCAACCCTGAATAGAGATGTTCAGGTAGGACAATCTGAAAAGGCTATTTCACCACCTGATACTGTACCTCAGAATTAGTTTTTCAATAACAGTTTTCAATTTATGAATAAAATAGTAACTGCATTTAACACAAATATCAATGCGCAAATACTAAAATGATTGCCAATAATAATTTTCATATTATGGCTGATATTATAAATAAATAAAAAATAAAGGTGACTTGATATTACAAGCCTACACTATTGTCAAAATAAATCAATATGTTTTAACTGATAAAAGTGCATTTAGGCATCAAATCATTATAATATGAAGTATGAAAAAAGCATATGCATTATGAGATTTGAGATTTTAAATTATCATTTTCTGTCATTTATATTGCAGTCCTAATCATGAAAGTCTCTGTTAACCAAATTTAATTCATAAATCAAAAAAATGTTATTCTAAAAACTCGTTAGAAATTCCTGAGGGAACACATGGCTCGAAAACGCTCATTCTCTTCCAGGTTTTAGAAATACAAATTGAACAGCTCTATAAACTTGTAGTGCAGATAATTCAAATTCAAATTAAGAAATCACATAAAGCTATGCTCATACCACTAACAAGCAAGGAAATGAGAAGAAATTACTCTTTCAAAAGATAACCATGTCAGTAAAAGACAACTGAATTTAAGACACCAGCATGGAGTGCTGGTTTTTTTCATCACTCTTAAGGCATCTTCTCTCAACGGTTAGAGGCATCATGTTCAGGATTCATTAAGCAAGATATAAAACAACAAAAATCTTCACCCCTTTCTGCCTGCCTGTCTATCTGCAAGTCCATCTTAGATTACCTGTCAGATTTTCCTGGAAACCCCTGAGTAAACAACGCTTCATTTCCTGTCAAATCAGCTCAGTGACCTACACACACTCCATGGCATGGATCCAACAATTTGATTTAGGCTTATTCATGAAATATTGATTAGGATAATCCTGGAGTTAAGCGGCAGCAGAAAGCCAGCTTACAAAGAGTTACTTGACATGAGCAAATACGTTTTCTGGGTTAAATGAAACATGCATGTCCTGTTAAAGAATGCACGTATTTATAACAACAGTTGTTACATAGACATACTGCTTAACAATCAATAAACTGACAACGCTTAACCTTTCAGAGCATAATGCTTAAATAAATACATAAACACTGTTGTCTCTATGAAAACATGCATGTTTACTGTAGCAATGACTAAATATCATCAAGCCAATTAAATTCAATGAAAAAAACAGCAACAGTTGTGACAATGCAAGTTGTAGTGCAATCGTAATTAGGTTTGACATTCAATTTGCAATCACAGAGACATAATACTGCCATCATTAACATCACATAATAAATTGCAAATGCATGTGAAAAATCATTAATGATCATCAGCAGGAGTGTATTGTATAACACCACTCGACGCTCTAAAAGTCAGTTAACTGCCTTACGATAACCGCAGGTTATTCCTCTGACCCCCTGCCTTTATTTTCAAAACCCTCTAATGTCAACCAAAAGCCTGGCTGTTGAGTCTGACATTGTTATTGCACTTGAAGAAGCTCTAGAGTATTGTGTCATTGAGAACACTCTATGAGAGCAATGCCTTTCAAATTGTATTAGGGCTAAGCCATGGACGGTCTCATTCGGCTGCCTGTGGCCTATTCAGCACTGTTCTATTCCACTCGAGGCCCTCTGCTCCTAGCAACAAATTGCTCTCAACATTTCAACCCACCACTGAGCACCAGAACAGTTAGTCACTGACTAAATATTGCAACTGAGGTCTTTCTGCTGTTCATGACAATGTTCATGGCTCTGAGTGATGCTGAAATCACAGAGAGGCTCAAGGCAAGGCTGAGAAGAGATTGGCTTCCACGGTTTAAGTACAGTATTTTTGTAATGTGAGGAACGCCAATGAATGAATGAATGAATAGCAAAACATTAAAGAAATACATAGCAAGTAGTCTCAGCCTCATACGCCACGCCCAAGGACTGTTGGCTAAACGTCTGATGCATATGGCACACAAAAATGGAAACACTTCAGGAGTTTCAAAGTCGTCATCAGATTGGTTGAGTTATACAGGATTTCCAGGAGACGTGTGTATCGCGTTCTTTAACGTTCCACCTGGAAACAAAGATGCCGTGATGCCAAACCCACTCACGAAAGAAGAAAGAAGTCACGTTTACAACTGTGACGACGAGTGTTTATCAGGATCAACTAAACGCTGGATTCTCAAAACTATGTGAAATATATAAAGTTTGCGGAATAGAATCTTTAAAATACGTCCGACAGTTTTACACACACCAGTCTGTTATTGTGGCGACATTTCCACGCCCCAAAACGTGACGCTGAACAAAACAAACTATGTTTGTCATGTCGGTCAAAAGGCCTCAATTAAAGCTGCCATGGATTCCAGACCTTCAGCCGTCAGTCTGACTAGAAGCAAGCAATTTATAATGTGGCACATTTATCCTTCTAAAATTATCTCAACCTAAGCCTTTCAACCTATTCTTAACCTGTCTTCTGTTAACTGTGAAAGCTAACATGAATACGGCACATTCATGCTTAAAGGCCATGATATATTTGAGGAACCAGATGAAAAGGTCAACATAAGCGTGCAGAGAAGATTAGACTGAAAAAACAGCAAGACATTTTAATCAACACAGTAATAAAAAAAGGACAAAAGGCCCACAAGTATGAGCTACCAACTTAGTAACAACAACATTTCAAATTAATTATATTTTTTGGAACATTTCCAGTCAGTTCTTCATTCTGCTCTAATGAAGACAATATTTTCTGCTCTTCTGTTTATCCCATGGTTGTTACTTTGATGACAAGGCAAAACTTTGTTTATCACTTCCCCTCCCTCCATTTTGATCTGTCGCTTCGAATGAATATGCCAAAGAAAAGTCGTAATTATCTGTGCTGGGTACTGAGTGATGGAGAGGTAAAAAGGGAATGAAAAAAATGCTTGGCTGATTTCATCACAATTGTGAAGTGGACAGACACGGGCGGCCTGTCTTCTCAGAGCCTTTTGCAGACCGACGCATGACAGATACTGGGTTTTGGAGCGTTAAACGGGGACTGAACCCAGTGGCACGCTCGAAGAACAATATCCCTGGTGTCAGCGTTCTGTGATATGTCTGCCACACACTTTAGAAGGAAGGCACTGGGGCAATAACCTGGTCCGTTTAAAAGAGCCGCTGTTCCCTCTAATGGCATTTGGATCCCAGCAGGAGTCTCAATACAGCCACAATGACTGCACATCAAACCACATCAATGCCAGCTCCGCTTCTCTCTGGAATTGCAGGCTGTGAATATAGGGTCAAAATAACAAAGAAATAGCGGAAGGTAGCAAAAGTGAGTGTATGTGAGAAAGGAAGGAGTAGTAGCAGGATTAAACACATTTAAAATTGTTGGGAATTTGCTTAAGTGACGATTGATCAACTGCATTAACCAAATGAAAGGTTTAGTAAAAAATAAAATCCAAACCAAAAAAAATAAAATAACAGAAAATGTTTACATGTATGAAGCAAATACAAATGTATATATGAAAACAAAACAAAAATGTGTGTATTTTGTAAATTGATTGATTGTCTGTTGCCTTTGACGTCACACCTCAGGATTGTCGCTAATGCAAACGGATAGCTTTCTCCAGATATTAAAAACCTTCTTGTCCATGTCTCCCGGTCTTCCTTCCACACTTTCTCGTGTTAATGTGCAATCATTTTAATGATCATTTTAATCATTCTTGTGTTAGTGCAAATCAAATCAGAGCTTCATTTCCTATGTACTAAAACATTCGCTTGAGCTATGAGGGAGCTGACCTGATCTGAGCCGCGTGGGACAGTTTAACTTAATTCACCAGGGGCCATAAATATTTTAGACGCAAGTTCAAACATCTGGTATTATTGATCTGCTGGAGAAGTATGTCAGAGTGGGCAGACGGGGACAAGGGAATCAGTCATGACAGTCACCTCGAATGCTAATGGATTAGCGATTCCCTCGTTCAGAAGTCAATGGCAGCGTGTGTGTGCTCACTGCGGCTTTTCACGCTGCCAAAGGACTGATGTGGGCTGTCACTCAGAAACATGTAGGTCACCTGCTCTTCAATCTCCTGACCCAAATAACTCAAAAACATCAGATACACAGTGTGCTAGAGGAAAAATAAACCTAAAAATACTCTAATATGGAGCACTGACCTATAATCTATCTATATCACACTTGCTTGTAATGCTTGTCATGGAATTACAGAACTGTAATACTTGCACCAAAAATAAAAAAACAGACAAAAGAAATCCATATTAGTCAGATCACTCTACCGCAGTATGTAATTTCAGCATGAGACAAGCCCCCAAAACCTCCCATAAAAGGTGAGAAGGCTTGACAAAACAATTAATAACGAGAGGATGCAGTGAAAATCACAGACAGCCCAAAGATATTGAATTTAGCATGGCAGAATACTAATTTCCCCCATGTACCTGTGCAATACTATCTTTCACTTCAATCAATATGGAATTCAAATCAGATATCTGAATTATGTATGCCTTGCTGCAGGGCTCCACAGATACAGCTAGCTTTGAGGTTAACAGATGGTGGCATAAAATGAAATGGGCATCCCGTTTAAAATATATCCAGTCACGAAGGACATCAGGATTGGTGGGTTCCTTTATTGCCTCGGAAAAAAGCTCTTCTGTAGCGGCAGATGTGCCCACTGCTTCTATTAGACTCTCTATAACACAGTCTCAGGTACACCAGCCCGCGCACAAACACAAAAGGCTTGACAAGGGTTATGACGGCTAAATGCATGGTCAATAATCTTCACGAAGAAAACACAGCATCTATTTTTACAGACAGCTTGGCTACAGCAGCAGAAGATCGAATAAGAACAAGTCCAATCAAACTCTGGGTTTTACATGGTGATAAACCACATAATTAGTAAGTAGCATGCATTTGCACAAACAAAAGCCAGAAATAACTTCACTTATGAACTTATTAAAATAAAAACACTGCAGAAAACAGTTGGTAAAAATGGTTACTTTCTTCATTAGACCAAAATGAAAACAATGAATCCCTCATTGTAGCTGTGCAAGTATGAATTGATAATTTGTCCAACTTCAGTCCTTTATTTCTCCTTGACGCGGGCTGGATCAGGGGAGCTGATCCAGAGCCTGAGGGCCAGAACTAGGTTTCTAATAACATTTGGAGTCTGTAGAGAGAGAGAGAGAGTAAGAGCAGAAACTATCTGCACGGCACAGGAAAAATGACCTTAGCAGAGCCTCACTCTGCTGCCACAACAATTTATTTCACGAACCAACAGGTGAAGTTTTGATAACTTTCTCGGGGTAACTCAACATACAATAACTCTAAAGATGTTCAAAGTTTTACCTCCAAAGACTGTAGCCTATCTGCTTCCACTCTTCTGACCTTGACAGTGAGGAAACTACATCCCAGGCCCACAAAGTAAAAGATGATCAACAGACATCGCCCAGACAGTTATTTCCCAATACTTATACACTATTAATCAAAGTTGTCTTCTGAGACAGAATTGTCCAATAATTCAAAATGTATTTTATTAAATAATGAACACACTTTTACTTCACAATATCAGTTTTAGCAGTACATGAGTGTATTTTCTTTCCTTTATACCTGTCATCAGAATTCAGTTGGAGAAAAAATTTCCAGAATGTCAAAACACATTTATAAAATCAATTATGTATGATGGACAAGGGTGTCTAGCCATGTGCACGAAATAAATAAATGTTTAAACGGATTAACGCATTATAAACAATATTTGACAACCTGCACTGGCATGTCTACGTCTCCCGCCATTATCCATCATGACAATTTTGGCTGCCCATTATATTAATACAATTCATTTAAGTCTTAGTGAAACATACACCTTGCACACAAACATGTACACACACAAACCATTCAATATGGAGAAGTTATTGTATTCTGTTTTGGTTTAAAGTAATCCTTTTTTATTTTAGTAAGCTCTGTTCCAAAACTTGGATTTGCCTACACCGTATCCATCATGAATTTGCACAAGTGACAGACTTGGAACAGTAACTTTGTGCACTACAAAAAACAGTTTGACACAACTCGTTATTGATAATTCTTAAATCAACACTTTTCCCTATTTAAATCAAAATTTAGTCCGTCAGAGCTGTGGTACTGCGATATCTCCCCCAACTTTCCTGTTTACATGTTGCTATAAAGCTAAATTATAAATATCATTTAAAATGTAAGGAAGAAATTTAAAATGGCTTATAGTGCCTTCCAAAAGTTCTAAATGTCCTAAGCAAAAATGCAAACGAACAACAAAACTCTTCTTTTTCCCCTTATTACATCATAATAGCAATATGAAACCATTTGCAACTGTGACGCCTGATTACCGGATTAAACAGATTTCTTTGGTTATTTAGTTATTTTCTTAAATTTTTTAAAAGAAATAAAGATTATCAGGTCAGTATGCCTTTATAGATTTACTGGTCAACAGCAGTGTTGTTACTGTTAAACAATTACTATAATACCATAGTACAATTATAATTACTATAAAAATCATTCATTTAAAAAAAGCTGGAATAAAATTGTTTTATATGTTTAATTGTTTGTATATATATATATATATATATATATGTATATATATATTATATCCACCATCCTTATCCACCATCTTGGATACACACACACACGCACATAGTGCATTATGGGAGTGCCTAATAAGAATGCATGTGCTGCCTTTAAGAATTTTTGCCTAATTTAATTATACTGCTTCCTTGCCACTTTGGAAGCAGCATAATTAAGATGCTTACCTTTTGGTAATGGACAGAAGCCCTGATGCCTTAAATGCTGCCTCCATACACATTCACTGGGTTTTGGAAAAGATAAATAGATTCCTATCATACAAAGTGGCAATACAGGTGGATGTGCGTTTCTAAGCAGTCTGGTGCTTAAAAGAACACACATCGTGACACCTGGAGTGTGATTGTTTCATAGTCTACCATGCGGTACTCGTTCAAAGCCTCGAGTAGGGCTACAGCCTTCAGGATCTGAGGCTGAACGGATTCCTGTTAAGGAGTATCAAATCTTCAAAGGCACTAATAAGCCCATTACCTCCCGCACATGTGTCCATGGGTGCTCAGCGAAGGATGGCCGCATAGGCAGAATGATGGATTCATAGGCTCTGTGGGGCTCTAGTGGCTCTAGTGTCAGCATATCTTCCCTCCAATACACATCTCTACTTCCTCAGGCTCATGTCCCACACTGCTAACTACAACACATGGCTAGCTTCTATTCAAACCCTACACTGGAAAATAAATAAATAAATAAATAAATAAATAAAGTACTACTACTACTAAAAAAAAAAAAAAAACCCCCCAGGGAAAAATGCAGCAACTCCACCATGAAGATTTGGACATAATGAAAAGTTGGAGCCAAGTTCAGGATTGTCTGATTTTCTCTGGTGCATATCTTTGAGCCTGCAGATTCAATACGGAAGTCACAGCTGGGATTTAAAGTGGAGTGTAAAAGCGGAGAGCATAATACTGAGGGCTTAGCACAAGAAAGTGAAAAGTCAAGCCCTTTAGACGTTCTGAGGAGTGCAGTGGGGCCATGTCGTGGACGAAACGCACATTCCTGTTGGTGGTGCATTGATGAAGAATCAGCGCAGCCTGAACGCCACTGGAGATCTCTCATTGCTTGTCTATGTGAGAAAGCGCAAGATCCATCTGAGCTGTTGGAATGGATGATAAACCTGGAGGTTTTTATGCATGAGTGGGTGTTAAGAAAGTTCTGGATTACTTCTTGCATTGTAATATTGTTTCTGCACTACATTGCAAGCCTGTGGCACTGTTTGTACAGCTGCATCAGAAAGAAATAAAAACAGAGAGCACGAAAGCTTGAGAAAGGCAAGAGGAAATGGCTGTCATTAGTTACAGTGCATATTAACTCCATAAATGAGGAAATAAGACCAAATGATTATCTGTTAGTCTGCATTTTGGCAAGTATGAGAATTCAGAGTTAATGAAACAAGACTACAAGTGTGAGAGAATGATGGATATATAGTGAGAAAAGCCAGAAGATGAAGAAGTGATTTTAGTCTACCAAAATGAGAAGTGAACGATTGGTAGAAAGAAATGTATATAAAAAAATGAAAGGGGGAAAAAAGGAAGAAGATGTTGAAGGAAGACGCTGTATCCGCCCCAAGCACAGCCATCTGTGTATAGATGTGTGAGGCTGTGAGCTCCACACCTGTGAGGGACCACTGGGAAATGAGAGTCTTCTCCAACCTAGCAGCCACCTGGACAGCCAAACAGGTGCTCAGCCCAGACAATTAAACTATTACATAAATACAGGCCAACCAACGAGAGGAGATAAGCAGACAGTGACAGGACCTCAGTTATTCTCTCTTACATCTATTATTATTAAAATGTATAAAATTAAGTATTATTTTAAAAGGATACTCCATACAAGTTAGGCTCAGTTGACAGCATATCTGTTATAATTCATCATTATTATCATCATTTTGGCCCAACCATTTGGGAGGATTTAAAATCAGAAATGTGAAGGTTACATTAAATTGCATTACAAAGCTTACATTATATTAGAAAGCACTTACATTAATTCTGTTAAACTTGTGTATTATTTGAGCTGTATTAAAAAAAAAAAGTTTCACAGTCATTTTAGATTTCTAGGGCTTATGCCATTGCATTTTCATGGTGGCTAGTATTTTTTATTCATTTTGTGTGCTGTCTATTGAGCTAAACTTGAATTGATCACAGAATATTCTTTTCTAATATTCAAGGACAGAAATCTCAAAGGAGATAATAGCAGCCTGAGACACATGACTTTCTCAGCGCACAGTCACATCGTATGTGTTTTTAACATTCTGTTGTTTTTTTTCTATACTACTACAAGTGTATCCCAAATGTCACAAAAAGATGAGAATGGAAACCTGAAATGCAAAGTCAAAACAGAGCATTCAACCCCATTTCTGCACTCCTGCAAATGCAGTTTGATTATTATGGAACAGAACATGTTGCAGGAATCATGACTTAACAGGAATTCACACTCTAACATATTTCTTGCAGAGGACAGAGATAAGGTATGAACAGACTCGAGTAATTGCACCTTGGCAAAGTGAAGGAACTTGGGGTCATTTTCATCACAAATTAATTTCTCATTCAGCACATACTGTGGCTTTATGTCCAAACATTTCAAACTTGCACCTAGTCTTGTTGGAAAAAAAAGACTAATGGTTTCAGGAGAAATGAGTTGGGTCCCATAGGAATTAAACTTTAAGCAGACACCTAACTTTCTCTCATCTGTGTGGGATGGAACAAGTCTAGCTCTTCTTTAAGGAAGCTACTTTTACAGTACGTAACACCTCCACCTCAAATTGTCTTTAGATGATCCTTGCAAATGCAATAAAGCTGAAACTGCACATGAAACTGTCCACTTATACAAACAGCACTGCATTATGTTCTTGTCATTGGGGCGAATGTCTCAACTACATAAACCCAGAACACTGTAAAGGTTACATTAACATACAATATTCAGCACACGGGTGGATATTGTGTTTTGTGATCCGTAATAATTAGCTCCACTCATATTAACTGTAATGCAAGCAAGACGGTGAGAAGCTTCTTGAAAGTATTCTTTCAGTGTTCTTAAAAGACCAAAAAATGCATAGACTGAGGTAAAAGGTGAATTATATCAGCACGTTGAGCATCTCCAAGTATCACGTCACCCCAGGGTGCTTCTCTCCGAGCAAGACCTGACCTTTAGTGGGTGAGCGAGACACCACTCGGCACTCCTCTCTGACAGTGTACTCACAAGTTCAGCCATTTGCAAACGCCCGGAGGGTGGTCCTGGCCTCGCCGGCCCCTCAGCTCAAACTGCCCTTTTACCGAGAGGAAGTGCTGATGCCACTCGTCTTCAGCCAGCAAGTCTGATCTTTACAAACGACCTGTCCTCATGGGGGTAGGAAGTGCGGGCTTCTCAAAGAACAATGCTCTGTATCCATTTCTCATGATTAATGGTTAACGGTGGAGTAAATAATTGGATGCACGGGGCCCCGACGCCACATTGTGATGATCTGATAAAGACAACAGAACGAGATGCCAACCCTTCATTTAATTAGGCCAATAACAAGAGATTACCTTGAGGCACAGTGTTCTACAACTCACATTCTAGATTGTGTGTTCTGTGACAGGAAAACAATAGCAAAGGCATTCCGGTGTTTGTGTTGCTTTGACTCACTGCACTGTACTGCCATCTGGGGAGAAGGGCAGGGGCTATTAATTGCTTTCCAGTGCAAAGCACATCTGTTGAGAACACGTCGCGTAATGCCATCGGATCAAATGGTGGTTACGCTTGGGTCCTTTCTCCCACTGCACAACGGTGGACCTAAAGAGATCGTCTGCCTGCCAATTGTGTGATGACCACTTTATATGCTGCGCTCATTGATTCACATTAAGAGCCATCTCTCAGACAGTGCTCTGGTAAATAATTGAGAGCGTCTGCTGTCACATAGTGTTCCTCTGAGCTACTGGGACCAAATTAAATTATAAAATCCCATCCATGAGAGGGGAGGTGAGATGACTTTCTGGGAGAGCAGGTTGGGGGAATGGAGTCGGGTCTTATTATGAATGAATGAATGAATGAATGAAGAGGAGAGGAGAAAAAAATTTTTAAATGTTAAAATTGGGGTGGGGGAGAGAAAACGGCAAATTATTTTAAGTACTACTGTAAATTAGACATGATCAGAACAGATTAATAAAGCAGTCGAGAAACGACAAGATACACACTTTAGTGGAGGGACTTGAAAGTGAAGGCGTCTGGTCTTGCAGTGGTGGTTGGTGTGCTTATTAACGTTTCAGAGAATGGCTGGCTGTCTGAAGTGTTAAAAAAAGGATTTCCTATCTATTAGAGCTTAATAGATAGAGAGGGGGAGATGACAGGGTTGGGCTCAAAGTGACTGGTGGATACACTCATTTAGCCGGCCCATACTATGGGCCACGCTCATTTAACCAGAATTGGGGATCCATACGGACCGGCGGTTAAAAGACTTATTGACAGATTTCCAATTAGCATCTTGAAAGAAATCCGCCAAGATTGCCACGTGCAGACAGGAAAATGAGGTTTAACTTTTCGTTTCACTGTGAGAAGGTGGTTGGAGGTTGTTGAAATAAGTGTTGATATGTCAGTTTCTCATTAGAATGTGGAGAGAATGGAATGGTTAGTGCTGTGGACAGAGTGTGTGAGGAATGACTGACTGACCTGACAGGGTTGCTGGTCAAGGACACGCGCAAGGACTCCAGGCAGTTGAGCAGTTTGTCTTCGGAGATGCCTGAGCGCAGCTCGTGCACATACTCCTGTGATGAGAGCGTACACTCGTGCTTGCTGTTCCTCAGTCCACCCTGCGGGAACGAGACACATTAAGGGATCAGCCACTGCACCGCTGCGCTTTACACCCTGTTAGGCCTGTCACACGATAATTACAACATCTGCATTAGACTTGATCATCGCTGGAGTTCATGAGCTTCCTAAGAAAGCTCCCTCTGCTGTTACTTGCAATCTCTGACTCCGTTTTCAGCTTTATTTTGACAATAAATGAGCAAAAGCATTGGAATCCTCATCATTTGACGACAGGCAAAAAATAGTAGGAGGGGGAAGTAGTTACCAACACCTGATTTGTGGATGAGGCAGCGCCCCTGTGCTCCCAGCTGTATCCCAGTCTCCAGCAGGTGAGAATGATTACTAACACTCCATAACTGCAGACTCACTTCCTCCCTAAATCAGCAGACTGCCCACCCACAGCACTGACTGACACAGAGCTACCAGCTAGACTAGTCAGCAGGAGCTGCCTCATGCTAATTCTACAGTACACACACACAGACTAATGGGAAATGCTCCCACACACAATATAAAAACAGGATATGGAGACAACGCTGTTGTTGGGCAATCAATGGCTATGTTCACACAGCAGCAGCAGAATACAGCTGTCGCTCATGTTGGGGAGCTAAATATGGTTCATATGTGTTCATACACACATTTTATGAAGGGTGACAACCGTGTATAATAAACATAGTAACTTTGTTACTGCTGTTAACTCAGACAAGCTTTACAGAACATCTCATATGAATAAACTGGAATTGATTTTGTGAAATATGCTCAAAATATGGTAAAAATTGACCAATGGATATAATTTGCTCATAGGTTAAAATGAATTGACACTTTTTTATTATTAAAACTTATTAAAAAACTGTTTAAGTGATTGCAGAGACTCTAAATCAGAATCCAATAAAAATGTTTTGCACAGTAAACTGAAAAGAGAAAATAATCACTTGAAAGTGATTACAAGTTAAATAGTTATTTTAAGTACACAATGGTTCCTAAAGAATGACCTAAATATATATATTTTATGTATATATGTTTCATGAGCTGAACATTCAAACAAACAAACATTGTTCACAAATCTGTATAAATCTGTGTTAGTGAGCACTTCTCCTTTGCCGAGATAATCCATCCACCTCACAGGTGTGGCATATCAAGATGCTGATTAGACAGCATTATTATCGCACAGTTGTGCCTTAGGCTGGCCACAATATAAGGCCACTCTAAAATGTGCAGTTTTACTGTATTGGGGGATCCGAAAACCAGTCAGTATCTGGTGTGACCACTGTTTGGCTTGCGCAGTGCAACACATCTCCTTCACATAGAGTTGATCAGGTTGTTGATTGTGGCCTGTAGAATGTTGGTCCACTCCTCTTCAATGGCTGTGCGAAGTTGCTGGATATTGGCAGGAACTGGAACACGCTGTCGTATACGCCGATCCAGAGCATCCCAAACATGCTCAATGGGTGACATGTCCGGTGGGTATGCTGGCCATGCAAGAACTGGGATGTTTTCAGATTCCAGGAATTGTGTACAGATCCTTGCAACATGGGGCTGTGCATTATCATGCTGCAACATGAGGTGATGGTCGTGGATGAATGGCACAACAATGGGCCTCAGGATCTCGACACGGTATCTCTGTGCATTCAAATTGCCATCAATAAAATGCACCTGTGTTCGTTGACCATAATATGCGCCTGCCCATACCATAACCCCACCGCCATCATGGGCCACTCAATCCACAATGCTGACATCAGCAAACCGTTCACCCACACGACGCCATACACGCTGTCTGCCATCTGCCCCGTACAGTGAAAACCGGGATTCATCCGTGAAGAGAACACCTCTCCAAAGTGCCAGACGCCATCGAATGTGAGCATTTGCCCACTCAAGTCGGTTACGACGACTAACTGCAGTCAGGTCGAAACCCTGATGAGGACGATGAGCATGCAGATGAGCTTCCCTGAGACGGTTTCTGACAGTTTGTGCAGAAATTCTTTGGTTATGCAAACCGATTGTTGCAGCAGCTGGTCTCAGACGATCTTAGAGATGAAGATGCTGGATGTGGAGGTCCTGGGCTGGTGTGGTTACACGTAGTCTTCGGTCGTGAGGCCGGTTGGATGTACTGTCAAATTCTCTGAAATGCCTTTGGAGACGGCTTATGGTAGCGAAATGAAAATTCAATTCACGAGCAACAGCTCTGGTGGACATTCATGCAGTCAGCATGCAAATTGCACGCTCCCTCAAAACTTGCGACATCTGTGGCATTGTTCTGTGTGATAAAACTGCACATTTTAGAGTGGCCTTTTATTGTGGCCAGCCTAAGGCACACCTGTGCAATGATCATGCTGTCTAATCAGCATCTTGATATGATGAGATACACCTGTGAGGTGGATGGATTATCTCGGCAAAGGAGAAGTGCTCACTAACACAGATTTTGACAGATTTGTGAACAATATTTGAGAGAAATAGGCCTTTTGTGTACATAGAAAAAGTCTTATATATATAAAATGGGATTAACTTTGTGACATTAATTTAACACAAAAAACAAGAAACTTTACAATATAAAAACACAAAATAAAAAAGTAAAATTAAGAATAAAATAAATTCTAAAAATATACTGTTGTATGCACGACAATTTTATTCACTGACTGTGTGTGCTGTACATCTCACACATTGCTGTAATACATGTTGTACTCACAATCCCACACTTGTGAGAGGTATACAGACAGTAAATATTGGCACATACATATGCTACATTTTTTATTGTTTTACTTCGTGGTTCAACTGTTTGCTTTGCACAGATGAAGGACTTTAACCAAGCAGCAGCGTATAAAATTAAACATCATTATGAACAGTAAACAGATAAAATACTAAGAACAAATCAATTTAGTGACAGGTGGGATGTCTTACCATCCCCTTCTACCTATATAACCAGGCCTAGGTGGATTTATTCACGACGCTCGCGCATACAAAAATCAATTCCTGTGCAAGCTGCCAAGCTTGTGGGTTTTTGTGACTACTTTCTTCACTCTCATGCATTAGACAGACAGAGTGAAGATTGTCAAACTGTTACCTGCATTGCACCCCTTGGGCAAAAGAATCGAAAGTGTGCCATGCGTTCCAATTTTTATATACCACATTATTCTTATTCTTGTCGTTTTACTAAGGTTTCTTTTATTTGTATATATTTTTTATTTTATTCACAGTTGTGTTCTCTGTTATCCAAGTCATCCATGTGTTTCTTTTTCTTTTGAAGCTGTTTTCTATCCGTATGTTCTGAAAACAACAACCTGCCAAACAAGGCAGAGGAAAAAGAAGAGGGCGGCGAAGCACAGGGTGGGCTGTCAAAGTCACCCGTGTAGACGGAGGGATGAATTAATGCAGACAGAGAAGTATGTAGGGTAGTATGGAGCGAGTATTAGAGTTTTCTTCCCCGGTACAAATTTGCTTTAATGTCGGCGTCCCAGGATGTGGCTTCCCCAGCAGGCAAGCTGCACTAATAGGCAGTCTTGGAGGAATAAACAGGGCATCTTTGTGACGGAGTACCATTTCTGCTCTGTCGAGGCGCAGTGAAGAAACTCAGACAAGGGCGGCAGCGCTGGTTTATAGAGCAACAGGAAAATAAATGAGCCATTACTATAGGCAAGTAGGGGGTTGCAATGCTGAGACACTGTAAGTGTTGAGTGCAGAACATGTAAACATGGCAGACAGCGCAGTGATTTACTCCGGTGCGATCAGCAGGTGTTAGTATTAGGTTTTAAGCAGTTGGTTAAACGTAGGCGGTGGTTTAGAACAACATGACGGGTTGTTGTTGCAATAAAAGCAGCCTTGATGTTGACTGGCAGCTGTGAATCTGCACTGACCTTGTGTATTCTGGTACCATCATTTGTGTGAATAAGATGTTCAAAAAGAAGCAGCGCTCTGCAGAGTTCTTGCATGCTTCTTTATAAAAAAAAGTGAGATCTAACTACTCTTTAAATTGATGCAAACTCACTTAGTCCATTTTCTCTCTCTCTCTCTCTCTATCAGAGGATAAGAACGACTCTTTTTCCCCAAACACATCTGAGGCGCTCAGGTTGAAGCGATTCGGCTCTTTCTTCTCAGGCAGGTCCTCATACTTGAATTTGTCTTGATCTGGATCCAACTAAAGATCACTCGGTTCATCTGCCTCTATAGTTCAGAAGAGAAATCCGAGGGACCAGATATGACTGGTGTGCTTATACCTGCCTGATAGAAGTAATGGGGTGTGTGTGCAAGAGAGGTTATTACTTCCCTCATTACTGTCTCTAGTAACTGTAGTTGCCCCTGGCTCATTTCAGACCTGCTGCAGACAGCTATCTCAGATTCACTGAACCACAGGCAGAGCTGCTCTCTGTCCCAATATGAGAGGAATCACATGATGGCTGTGCAACTGTGACTATCTTTATATTATTCAGAATATCCTTGGGTTGGAAAAGCAACTGTAACTTTTTCTATTCTGCTTAATATGTACTTCTCATTCTTAATGTTAAGGGTTTGTGCAAATCCCTAATAAAAAGTATTATACTTTGGCAGACTACTTATTCCAGACGCACCAATATTCAGTTGTTGTTTTTTTCTTTTGTAATGTTTTTTCCATCTTATGCCTGATAACCAATTAAGTTATTTAATTAATATAATATTATTATTATTATAAATTAATGCAATTTTGTCTAAATAAATGTAAACAATGAAAACTCAAATCAGTTGTTTTCAATGCAACAAGTAAATTTAGGCATCAACACAAAGCACAGTATAAAAAATATTGCCAAAGATTAAATTGAACAGTGTTATTAATTTAGTAGTTTAAAAAAAAAACTTTAAGTGTAAATGATATGATGTATATACATATATACAAACAAACAGGCTTTCATTGGGAAAATAACATTAAAACAGAAAGTAACATTAAAATTTGACGATAACAATATCAAACAAACTAATTATTTAATATAATATATTATTGTTAAATATATATTCAATAAAACACTAATTGTAATATATCTATATAATATCAAAAAATTTAAAAAGATTAAATGAGTATGCACAATTATAGAACCAAACACAGACAATTTTTACCCTCTTATTATTACCCATAAAACCTTAGCAACCACATGACAAAGGCCCTGCCTGAGCACAATGCCCTATATCATCAACAACACCACTCTAAAATTTAGTGCCAATACCCTAAAACACAAAATCCCTGGGATTCTGAGTATTACAAACAGATCAAGTTTGCTACAAAAATTAAATAATGAAAAGCAGGGGCAAAAGTGCTCTCTGTATTGCTTTCTGTGCCAAAAACAGGCAGAATCTTCAATCTAACCCACTCAAGTAAGAGAGTTTCTGGTTTCACTATCCATTGACCTTTACCACTGGAAACCAAAGACAGGCCATAAAATGCTGCTTAATGACCCTGGCCAGCTCAATCCGTTGGGATGATATCAACATTACACCAGACCACACTAATCATGCAGACAGCCACATTCACTGGTTCACTGTAATTGGGTTTCTGCTGTTGGCTAAAGAGAACATGGGGGAATGGCCTGTGTGCAGGCACGCAGCACATAGAAAGAGAGAAAAAGAGAGACAGAGATAAGGAGGAGAGACCAACCAGCAGATGGATCGAGTGCTGGAGAGATAAAGAGAAGAAAAAGAGATAGACTTGGAAAGGAAGGGAGAGAGGAGAGAATTGGAGCTCAGTGAAAAGACCAATACAGTTCTTTGACCAAGCCCAAAGTGTTCATCTCCGAGTCTTATTGAATCCTTATTTGTCAATAACAGCATTTCCTGCCAGAAACAATAGTGCAGGGAACAATTACTCCAGTGAGCCTGTCAATTTCACTTTGGTACAGGGACACAGGATGGCTATAAGTGTGTGTGTGGGGCTCTGATACAGCCTTGGCACAATCTGACGTGAGAGAGTGCAACTATCGCAAAAGGAGGGGATGGGCACGCTGCGTTTCTCTTCACCTCTGCATCCCATGCCCATTGATAATGAGACCGCAGCAAATTGACAGGCTGCATGGGGACCAGCCATTAGGTGTCACATGCTGTCACAAACAACTGTTTACTATGAGGGGGACAAAAAGGGGTCTTCCTCAAGGAGGTGCTAACTGTTTTTTAAAGTCAAATTCTCCATTAAGTCACATTCAAACCCTAGAACTTTTATTTTTTTAATTTGAAATGAAATTGTATTGTTTGTTTGAAAACTGTTTGTTTGAACCTAATTCTGAAATCTAGTAACTAATGGTGCATTCAAGTCATGTCGGATAGATCATATTTACGAGTTGAACGCAACCACAAAGTCATTATTACGAGTGGGAAACTCGAAATTTGTCAATTTGTCAGTGAAAAAAAATCCTGTGTCAGATGCAATGGATGCATTGAAATTTATGTTGAAAATCATTTAATTTTATGTAGAAAAGTTAAATCACCATCTTGTTCCGACCAAAGTGATTTGAACGCACATGACATCGTAATTACAACTTGTCAACATGTAAATACAAACATCCCAGGAGGACTTGAACGCACCATAAGATATAAAAGTAAATCTGCCCAAGTAACCTCTATAAAAGTATTTAAAAAAATATCATCACCAACAAATGTGAAGGCTCATCAAGGCTTCATTTTTTTTTTGAGACAGTATTAGTAACAGTAAAAGAGCCTAATATTGTGAAATAGCCTTATTACAATTTAAAATAACAATTTTCTATTGTAACATATTTTGAAAATGTATTCCTGTGATGTCAAAGCGGTTTCTTCAGTGTCACATGATCCTTTTAATATATTCTAATATGGTGTTTTGGTGCTTAAGAAACTTTTTTTAACATCAATGTCTTTGATTAATAGAAAGTTCAAAAGCATTTATTTGAAAAAGGACACTTCTAATCTACCACTCTTTGCTATTTCTATAGAAACAGCCATTTTTTGCAGTGACTTCCTGAATGATGTCATTATCCAGCTCTGTGTGCATAGGATGCTCCACGGTAATCTGGGTCCAGATCTGGATCTAAATCGGCAGATGCGCGTCTGTTTGCAGTCAGATATGCACGGAGAGAGAATGATTACGAGCTGATGGAGGAGCGCGATAGCAGTGCCTCACACATTGTGGATGTAATTTATCTCTGCGTGAGGTCACCGCAGTGGAATAATTCTGTTAAATTACGGTTCGTAACTGAGTGTCACTTTAATAGGGAGTAAACAGATAACCTGCTGCCGATACCCCCGTGACTCTCTCTTCCACACTTTGTGTGACCTTGTCGAATATTGTCAACAGCAGTAAGGGACCATCAAAATAACAGAAGCAGTTATCAGCAGCGTGCACCCATGAGCATGACCGTCAGGCGAACACACAATAACAGGATGTGACTTAACAACTCCAACTGAAAAAAACTACTAGAGCAAAACTCCATGGAGAGAGCCGATATGCACACTATGAAACAGCGGGACCTTGAAATAATCTTTTGTGCATTTAATGTCTTGTGTGAATTAAATTAAACACCCGAAATGATTGGTGATAATGGGGTTTTTAATTACCTCTTCTTTGTACATGATTAATGAAAATTACTGGAGTGCCCCACTGATCTTTTTGAAAAATAATACAGATATAATCGTTGCAATTAGTGCACATGAAGCCATATCAATGCCAAGTGGTTGCGAATGTTTTATTCCACAATTTACTGCTCATTAGTGCATGATTGACAGATTTACAGAGAGGGAGCCAGCACCTTCTCCATAGGAAAACAAGCAAACCTACAAAACAGAAGCTCACAAGGAAAACACACACACAAACAAAAAAAGCATCCTGCTCTCTGAAGTTTCCAGAGTCTCTCTGCTCTGAAAGGTCAGCTGAATGCAGCATCAGTTGAGATGCATGGACAATAGCACCCATAGAAAGACCCTGAGGACATCCCCTGCTACTCAATGATAAGTCTTTTGATGTGTCCAGGGAGATGCACTCACTGGATTATTTCCAATCAAGACATGCAGCGTTGCACTTTCTCTCTCCTTAAGAACACACAGGAGTGGTGTCCCACAGGGAACATGTTCTACGTTGTCAAAGGAGAAGAGTCACATTGCTTACGAAATAGCTAACTGCTCATTTATCACCTCAGGAAACATGGGCAGATGTTGAGATATTTACGGGAATTTTCTGTGTTCAAAACAAATTAAGCACTAACGCAGCATCTGCAACACACTTTGAGCAGCACATGTTTTTGACTCACCCCTAAGACAAATGTGTACAAAAAAATAATACAATACAAAAGTGTATTTTTAACTACAATAACTGTGTGTCATATGAACAACCACTCAGTACGTCACAAAACTTGCATCATTCCATGACAGGTATTACAAAACTTTTTTAACTATACATAAAAATTATTTGTTCATAAGAGTCATTTAATCATGAATCAAACTACGTGGGTCACACTGTATATTTATAATTCACTAAAAAGGACCAGTTTATATGAGTTATTTGTTCATGAATCAGACTGTGCTGGTCAGACTGATTTTGATTCACTAAAAAAGGTGGTTGATAAGAGTCATTTAAGGGGTCATGAAACACCCCATTTCAGCACTGGTTAGTTCTCATCACAGTTTTGAAAAATGCTACAAAAGTGGGATTGTGGAACGGAGGTGGAAGAGGGGAGACAGTTTCATTTTGACCCCGTTGAGTTAAAAACGCATTTGCACTCCGCACTCAGAAAATATAAAACGTGCTGTTGCACCTCTAATACCTTTTAAGGCTTAATTTGCAGTATTTAAATGAGCCTTTTGATTGGTTGCATCAAGGAGCTGTAAAAACCACTTACACTCACTAAGTAAATAAATCGCGTTTGTGCCAAACTCTTACAAAGCAAAAAGTGTGTGTGTGTGTGTGTGTACGCGTTCTTTTGTGACAAATGAGGACATAAATTTGTATAATGACACAGGTATGACACAGGAATTACAAGGTGAAGGTGACTTTTCAGGACATTGACCCATGTCCCCACTTTTCAAAACACTTACAAATCATATAAAGTGAGTTTTTTGGGGGGAAAAGTAGAAATGCACAGTCTCCTGTGAGGGCTAATTTAGGTGTAGGGTAGGTGTAGGGCAATAGCACATACAGTCTGTACAGTATAAAAACCATTACACCTATGGGATGCCCCCACTTTTCACAAAAACAAATGTGTGTGTGTGTGTGTGTGTGTGTATGGGCTTGACATTTGGTGCGGGTTTTGCAGGTATTGTGCATAATTCTACTCATTCCAACAGTTTCCACACTTGTAACACAGGAAATTCTTGCAAATATTCAATCGTGAAAGATGCTCAGAACAGATTATGGAATGTATGATTTGCACATGCTTTTTAGTCTGTGCAAGATGACACCAAAGAGAACTCTATTCAGTACTCATGCTGTCTATAAGACTCCTTTCTGTGAGCTCACACCCAAAGCGTGCACACACGGAGCTGCATTTTAAAGTTTTTAAAAGCTTAAAGCTGCAGTTTAAAATCAAAGCTCTTTTTAAGTTACTTCCTGATAATATAAATATGAATCAACTACATTATAAAATTGTAAAACACAAATACACTGCGAGAGAAAACATTTTTAGATTAGATGATTGTAGTTTAAAAATGTCTAAGAAATTTAAAAAAATTACAATTTATACTGCAATATGGGACAAGGTATTGCACTGGAATAAAATGTTGAAATATACACCATTTCAAAAGAACAGCAACAAGATCTAAACATCATAAATAACTGCGCTAGCAGCGCTACACATTTCTCCTCTTAAACCCTCTGGAATGCCACTGTAAGCACATCACAGTAAATGTGATTTTTGTTTGTTTACTCGTTCAAACTACAGAACAAGATAACATGACACAGATACTGCACATTTCTGTTGAACCTGGAACACTCCTTTAAATGCATCTGCTTCCGAGCTCCAGTCATGCAACATTTCACCTGGTCACAGCCACTTAGCTGACTCAACACTACCAGTATGTTATGTCACTTTAAAAATGGAAACCATCCAACAGCAAATCACTTCACATCCTCCACCTGCACATTAAAGCACTGATGCTCACTCCGCTGAAAGCACACTGTACAGCACAGGCAGGTGAGTGAGACCTAGATAGAAACAATGCAAAACACAGCACTTACAAAACTATCTGAATCATAATTCTCTGTTCAAAGGGGAAAACACAGGTCTCGGGCATGAAGCCAAGATATTTGAGGATGGCAAACAAAGTAATGGCTATGTGTTGGTTAAAGAAGGATCCCTGAAAGGCTTCATACAACAGCAGGTGGCACAGCATGATGAGATTACAGCATTAGAAGCTTTTCTCCCATCATTCCAATGCAAACACAAATTATAATACCCTATACATTCAGTTAAACAGGCCCTAATTCGCCAAGGCTTCAGGGACCAAGATTGACATTCTCACAACTTATTGATGTAAGAGATTTTTCTTCTTTTTCTTGGCCTACCAGTCAAATAAATGCTTTTCAAAGCAACAGAGCAGAGGCCAAAATGACACAGTTGGCTTTTTTTTCTTTTTAACAGATAAAAGCTGAAATGTCCAAATACAAAGTCCACTGCTGAAGATGCCACTGCTGTCAAAAGGAAAGCCTTCAAGTGCACATCAGAACAAAACACTTTTATTTTACATAGGCTACAAGAAGAAAAAACCCTTGACAGCTTATGGTTAAGCAGGACTAATAAGCAGGACTTTAACACCACATGATCGTCGTCTCGTCCGTCGTTTGATCCTGACAAGGACACACACAACACACTAACCTCTCAAGATTCCTGCCATACAATTGCTCCTGCACAGGCAATTGTTCAGCTGTTTGCTCAGAGTAGCATGAAAGAATCTGTTATTCATAGGGTTTCAAACTGAATTTAAATACACAAAAACCAGGTTGCTTTCTGAAATCATATTCGTAGAGTTTTAGCAAGTTTTGGAAGTCACATAACTTTTCGCAAATATTAAAATATATTAAATATCTTATTATATTTTGTTGTCAGATTTCTCAAAACAGCTAGTTTAATAGTTTTGATTGCTCTATTTGTAATATTCAGTCAAAATAGTGTAGAACTGTAATTTCAATTTATTGATTAGCATTGTGATTCTTTACCAAAACGTGTTGTACATAAGTTATGCTAAAGACTGGGGGGTAAACCATTAATGTGTGAGCCATTCTAGCACATAATCTTAAAGATCTGATTGTATGAGACATCTGTGGAGCATCTTGTTGATAATTTCCATTTGGAGACCTGTTAAAATAGGTCAGCATGCAGCAGGCAGAAAGTGCAGTGGGCCTTGAGTGCTTTATTATCAGTTTAGGCAGCAGATTATTGAAGGAGACGCCCTTCACTTTAGATTTTTTGGAAGTTTTGGAAGTCAAGTCAAGTGTGGACAAAGTTAGGCTGGAGTTTGTAGATGAAATTAGGCCATTTCTAACCTCCCTCTTAAGATGAGGCAGAGAACGAGGGGGAGGAAATCAAGTTAAAAACATTTCATGCCATGCAAAATGGATTCTGAGGAAAAATACAACTTTTATTCATTTTTTTAAATCCAGAAATTTGAAACTATCAATAAAACATTACTGAAGCCAGAGATATCTAAACACCTCTCAGTGCAGCTCTGAAATTCATGGAAAGATGAGAGGACAAAACCAACCTGTTCCAAACAACTTGAGGCTGTTTACTGATAAATTAAATTAAATTCCGGAGATGAGGGCTGCCTCAATAAGCATGGCAAATGAATACATTAATAAAATATTTGGACATCAAAGACAGCTCTCCAAAAAAAAAAAAAATTTATTTGCGTTAAACATGTTGGAATGAAAATAAAATATTGTTGCACTGGAAATATTGCTTTATCTTGTGCAAAGAACTGACATTGTCCTTATTGCATTTCTAAAATGTTCTAATTTTGCAGTGAAAAACAAGCTGTCATATAGCAGTGAGCTGTAGTTGAGCGTGTCTGAAGCAAAGAGTAAAACTTTTTTTTCCTTTTTCAGTAATCATGTCTAGCTCTCAGTGGCTCAGTGGTACTGTGAATGTTTTAAGCTCATAAACAAGCTTTCTTGCATTTTAATCAACCTTTTCAATTAGGAACTAATTAATACTTAACAGGAGGGACGCCTGTCACTTTGAGGATAAGAGAGACTGAGTCACTGTCTCACTATTACCTCACTGAGACAAAGGAAGAGAGAGAAATTGAGACACTGCAAAAAAGACCATAGAACAATATTTTTTAAAAGTCTGTAATTGCCTATCCTGCATCTCAATACAAGAAAACAGTATTAAGATCATGTTAGAAGCTCTGCCACTCATCTCAAATCTTGTCAGAAAGCAAAGACTGAAGAGACCGTCTGTCTGCTGAGAAAAATCACTGCGGTTCTACTCGACTAGGCATCTCACATCAAAGAGTACTAGCGTTCAGGGGAGGCTTGTGAGATGAAGCTGTGCTGTAAATTACAGACTCAATCAGCTGATTTCAAATATAAGCAGGCTTGTGAATGCAGTTTTAAATGTTTACAAAAGCAATTCACTGATGTTGAAGTACAGAGATAGTTCAGGATATCTGAAGTTCTTTTAAACATTTAACCATATGCCAACATTTCCTTAAAAGAAAAATCAAAGTACAGTTTCACAGTACACTTTACTATTATTATATGTAGGGGTGTGCGATATGACGATTTTTGATCGTGGACGATAAAAATGTCTCCACGATCTGCTTTTTAAGAAATATCGTAGTATCGCGCTACCGCGCACATTGTCAAATACAGTTCTGGCGCCGCCGTCTCTATATACTGTACAACACGACATACAGCAGTAGAGTTACTCAGACAGGACACTGCACTTATTCGCGATCGCAAAAGTACATTATTTGCATACAAGCCTTGCTGGTTAAATGTTTAATTCGCGCGCTGGTCTGACGTGCGCTTGTTCTGAGCGCATACACCTGAAGCACGCGCACTAAAACGCCTGTCTAACAGCGCCTGATTACTCAACTAAGTTATATTTTGCGCTAATACTGTCAAAACACACAAGGTTTACATACAGACTGAGTTGGTTATCTCTAAAATGAAAGTAAATAGTTAAGAGAGAAACGGATGCGTGCCTGTACTGTATATTAGATGCGTGCAGCTCTTAAAGGGACAGGACACTAAACATGCTGTCGACTGTCATTAAAGGGATAGTTCACCCTAAAATTGAATTTCTGTCATTATTTACTCAGTGGAAAACCAAACAGTTGCTGGTCCACATTGACTTTGATAGTAGGAAAGAAAAATCCTATGGAAGTCACTGAGGACCAGCAACTGTTTGGTTTTCCACCTTCTTCAAAATGGCATTTATAAATGTTCAGCAGAAGAAAGAAACTCATTCCGGTTTAAAACAACTTTTGAGTAAATGATGATATAAAAATACAACATTATGACAGAATTGACAGACAGATGACAGAATATTAATTTGTGGGGGAACTATTCATTTAACGTTAACAAAACAACAAAACACAAAGAGAAAAATCACTCACTATTCTTGACTGAAAAACTTTAATACAGTTGCTTTAGGAATCAGTCTATCTAGTGTTTTATTTTTATATTTGTTCATTCAATTTCATTGAATGCTCTGCTAAATACACCTATTGTACCTGGAAATAAAGCACTGTTTGTTTTATTTGTATATTATGTGTATTTGTAATGTGTATCTTTGTTCTTATTTTTTAATAAGAAAAATAAAATAATGACAAAGATTTTTTATCTTCACCCACTTTGGCCTAAATATCTGCCATGCATCTTTGTCTTTCTAGTTTGGCTGTAATGCTCAGACAACTTGTAAAACCAAAATAGTAAAACTAACAAAGAATCGGGATAAAAATCGTGAATCGTGATATTTCTATAAAAAATCGTGATATGATATTTTTCCCATATCGCCCACCCCTAATTATATGCACTTAAAAAAAAAAAAAAAAAAGCATTAAACTACCTTCTTTGGTCTGCGTAAAGAAAGTCATAGGTTTTAAACAACATACAGCTCGGTAAATGTTCAGTTTGGGTAGCTATCCCTCTAATTGATTTTATTTTTAATTTGAAAAATATTACTAGGGGGAAAAAAAATTTAATGAACTAACAATGATTTTTAATTATGAAAATGAAGGGGAAAAATCCAGTTGTTTCTAATAACCCAATTAGTCAATGTCGGTATGGCCAACATGAGCTACATGAGCCCAAATATACACACACAACATAAACACATTACATGTATCGTTTAATCTGCACATAGCAATGTGACCGTACATGTGAAATTTAAGTTACATGCTAGACAGAATGTATGAGTCACACTGTGAACATGCTTTATTCCATAACGCACTAAAACATGACAAAACACAGACAATGAATAACTAAGTGCAAAGATTTCCCAAGTTTTAAAATGTTTTTGTTAAACGGCAAAACAAGTTTAAATACTTGGTTTAATTTTGCACATCAACTAAAATGTCATTTTAATCTACTAAAATTAGATATTTTAGTTTTTGTCTCTGGTGAAAATGATCTAGTCATTGTGTTGTCATTTCATGTCCTTGTCACAGGAAAAAATATGAGCAAAAAAAAAAAAAAAAAAGAACACTGAAAGTAAATTTTCGAAGGCACTATAGGCTACAAGCATATAGATATACAAAGACACTGGAGAAAACCACCCAAACTGGCCTAAAATTCTGCATTAGAGCACAAAGGGCTGGCATGAATGTTTCTATTACTGCTGAATTTATCATCCATAGAAATGTGGCTTACTGCATGCCAGGTAGAGAAGAACGGGCTTTCAAGGTGATCTGCTGCACTGCGTAGCGAAGTGTTTATTTCATCCTTTGGTCAATCAATTGCAAAGGGCAGTCAATCGAGCTCATAGTCTTAAAAGGTCCGTGTGGACTTCCCTATTCAATTAGTGTGAAAGAGAATATAGGCAGGTTGATTCGGTAACTTCGCCAGCACCTTGAAGGACACCAGAGCCCAATCAAGGCAAGCTGCACTCTTTAGTATATTCACACAGTGTCATAGACTGGTAAACAAGAGGCCCATTTAAAAGGTAAATCACAGCGGATCTCATTTGGGCTCAGCCGGAGTCTCTGCTGAATTGATTGTAGCATATGGTTCTAATGAACTGGCTCTTTTGCAGACAGCGGATGGGTAGAGCCACCCAAACAGCCTTACTGGGCAGAAAGGCAAGAGTGAAGAAATAAATGAGTACTGGTGTCTGATGTGATGTTCTCCATCTCTCCCTCAAGCTTTATTCTTTTCTTCTCCTGAGGATGGTTAAAAACAAGTGTAATCTACACTCAACTAACATACAACAGATACAAAGTCCTCCTGTTTTGTTTTCTGCAAATAAGTGGATGCTTATATTTCAGATTCAATGGGAAGTCCGATAGACAAAGATAAACTCCAACTAGAACTTTAACTTAGTTTAGAGTCCATCACTAAAAAATGACAGCGCAGCAGCCAGGGTGCCCGAGAGAATTGGTGCAGAGATGGAGGAAAGCGAAAGAGACAAAAAGAAACAGCAAGAACAGAGAAGGCGGCAGTAGTGGTAGTGAACTTGGGGAACTTTTAGTGAGAGCTAAACAGGGCCCCTTGAGTTAGCTGGTAACTGCCGAGGTTGTATTCCTGCTGGGATGAGATGTGTCTGTCATGCAGACCCAGAGACTGACCTGACTTTTGGCTGCTGAACTGCTCAGGGAAGAGAACTACAGTGATTAATGACAGCACAGCTGAGCAGGTGACGCATCACCCAGCAGTGGCATAGCATATACAGTATACATACATATATTTATATACACATAAATACATACATACACATATATTATATACAGTATACATATCAATTGTTTGTTTGTTTTTAAATATGAAAATATACAATATATTTAATTTATTTTAATTATTCTCTTAAATTTTAATTTGTATACATGTATGTAAATGTTTATGTCTACTTAATGTTTGGCAATATAAAAGGCACACCAACAAAGTTACTAGAATCTGGACATGAATCAACAATGCTTTGCTCTTTGTCTCGCACACAAAAATCTAAGCTATGTTTACAGTCATGTGTACAAACAACTTATTAAACAACGACACTATATATCTCACATACCCAAAGAGGGTCATGTTTGTTTGGTCTCACTACTGTTTTCCACAGAGAGAAATCAATTTAAAATGTTAAAGAGGTGTCAAGTTAGAAAAAATGCAACAGCTATTAAAGACCAGATATTCATCATCACCTCCAAGGCTCCTCAGCGGACAATGTTGACAGTGTGAGCCGCAGAGGCAGCAAGCAACAGCAAGCCAAAAAGGTGGCTTTCTGCGCCTCTCTGAAGGCCCAGTGTCCTAATCAACGATATTGGCTTCATTCAGCCTGAGATCTGGGCAAACACAAGCTGTTTCTCCTCACATCCGCACCATTAAATCGCTTCCACCTCACTTCTCGGTCCATTCAATAGCAGTAGAAATACCTATTCATCATAGCCACTCTTCCCGCTCCCACCTAAAAACAGACGCAGAGATCTTTAACTGCCCATAAACGAAGCCTCCAAACTTCAGAGGGCCTGCATCAGCAGCCTGGCCCGGGGAGGTTCTGGCATGACTACTCTTACAAAGCAAGATTAATTAGCCTGTTGAATGGAGACTTGTCTCAGCTGTGGCAATTTGCCTGTGCTGCAGCCGGCGCGGACGGCTTTGGGACCTCCTGTGGATTTGCGGCGAGGTTGGGGAGCTCCAGCGGGGGCTCTCATGTCGCTCTCGGCTCAGCTCAACGCCTCAAGTAGGACACGCCGAAATAAGATGGAGGTGCTCATTTGGAGAGGCTGAGCCGCCCCGGCTAAGTGGAGGCAGGTGAGACAATTACTCTTTGTTAAGGCGCTGGGTGATTTGTTAACGAATGAGACGAGGGATACGAACGAGACATCCTCCACATCAAATCCACAAATTACTGTTAATTTACTAGTGCTTTAAATAGAACATCCATTTGAGTTGGCTAAGTAAAAGTGTGTCATGGCTGGATGTAAAATAATGTTAAAAAACATTGGACACATTTATCTACTACAAGATAACGAAGAAAGGCCTGTTGCTGAGTGGGAGGGCAAATATCACTGTCTTTCTTTAGTAGTACAGCTCCGCGGGGAGTGAATTTGCGCATTTAGGTTCTTTTTTTACCACGGTGAGACAAGAGTGTCATAGACTTTCATGTGGTGGCCTGCAGGTGATCTTCCACTCAGCTTCTAAGAAATGACAGGTGTGACCTTTCAACAGCCAGCAGTGCTTCTTTCTTCACCTCAAGATCATCTCCCTTTGCACCCAGAGATAGTTGTGGTCTCATCTCCATGCAGACTTCAGATGCAGGGATGTGCGCTTGCACACGGGACCCCGTGCCACCTCAAGCAACATGGTGCGACTACAGGACTCACATGAAAAATAGATCACCTAATGCCTTCAGATAGAATCATTCATCAAGGATAGCGCAAAAGATCCTTGCCAGGGACTAGCCTGGTGTGCTTTGTATCATGTAAAATATTTGATACACACAAAAACCATGCCAAATCTGAGGACCGCAAACCCTCTCCCACTGGTACTGTGTTTACTGGCTTTTTGTTTTCAGCTCCATTCCGAGTTGGACAGGATCAAGAGTGGGCTTGTCTTTTAACACAAAGCAACTGAGGCTCATGGGGACTGAGAGCAGGAGGAAGGCTACTACCCCTGGAGACGGTAGCCATGCCAACTGGAGTTGAGCAACCAAAACCAGTTAACCTCGGTGGCGGCAGTCCAGGCCCACAGGTACGCTAGGTAATGATGTGTCCCCATTTACCCCACCCTCTGTTGATTCTGAACCACCACAGAGGAATTAGTTTGAGTGAGAGGGCAAAAGTTAGCTGTGCTGGAGCACTATGTGCAAGATGACTTTCTTAGCATTTGTTTCTCTATAAAACGGTGCCTAAACTGACCGATTTCTTCACTGAAAGTTGCAAAGCTGCACATCACTTCATTCATTTGCATTTTTTCTGACAACATATGGGATGGACCAATATTAAAATTCTAACTGGTATGATAAGCAAATAATTATTTAGTTCTGAATGAAAATTCTGTATTATTTTCTAAAAATAAATAAAAAACAGAAAAATCTATCATTTTAATAATTAGAATGAAATTAAGTATCACAACATTATAACATACAGTATGAATGAAATATCCATATTCAATTTATTTAACTTAAGGATTACCATTATTCATATAAACACTAACAATATAAACTAATACCAATTAGGAATGCACGATATTGGATTTCTGCTGATAATTGATATGCCAATATTTTTCATCTTATTTTGGCTGATAGCCGATAACGATACTGATATATTTCCTTTTGTTTGAAAAAAAAAAAACAAGTCTCCTGTGCAGAGACTATAAACAAATTATTTTTAATTTTGGTTCGTTTTAAACAAAAGCGTACTTGTTAGAATTAAATAAACAATAATTAAGTTCTTTTATAATGGGAGCACACTGAAAGCTTTGTTTTTTTTTTGTTGTTGGTTGTTTGTTTGACAGATGCAGTGGTAATCTTAACATTTTATTTAAAGATTTAACATTAGAACATGGTCTAAAGCAAAAGAGTTGTAAAAATTCTGAAAATCTTTCAGAGCTCTTTGTATTTAAGGTTTCATAACCCATTAAAAAAAAACATACATTACACAATGAATAAATCGGTATATATTAAATTTAATTTACATGTGTCATGTTTGTGATTTTTTTCATGTAAGCTATAGCTTCTGACATTTAAATCAAAACATACTTGACATCAATTACTGCTTTATTTAATCAGAAACACAATCTGAATGTTATTTGTGTATTTTACTTTCATTTTATTACAAGTTGGCCAACAGCGCCCCCTAAGAAAATAAATGTCTTACCAGATGTGAGCACGCTAGTGACTGTTGACTATCACACAAAGGACTCATTATTCTTGCATTCTCAGATTAAATGCGGCAATCCAAAACAGTAAGTCTAATTGCCATTCAAGCAAAAGTTTGCTTAAGAAATGACCACACTGCTGATGTAATCTTATCGCTAGCACACCCTGAGCACATGTGAGTTATTCATATTATCAGCAAGGCATATCAGCATAATTTTTCATATCGACAAGATGCCGATCTTTACATTTTAAGCCGATTCATTCAGCCGATTTTAGGCAGATTCGGAAAACGTTCCGATAATACTATGCATCCCTAACAACAATTAATAAAAAGTGCAATATTTAATGTTATATGGTACTGCTAGATCGATATATTTCATCTGTTTTCTGTCAGTCTATTGTGCATCGATAATAAACGACTCAAAAGCGTATTAGGAGAAATTTCAAAGACTAAAGGTTCACTATAGCTGCTTTTGTTTGGCGCCTGAAACATGCTAATGAGGGATGTCCAGGAACAAGTAAAGTCTGCCAGCAGAGACATAGTGGGTGGAAAACACAACACTTCAGAGGCTCCAATTCAAACAAAACAGAGACAACTTCAGTTTTTGCCTAGATGGCTCTAATTGCCCCCCTACACAAACTGACTCAAGCTGTATGTTACTAGAGATTCATAAACCTTTGACAACACTATTGACAATAGGGATGCATTGATCCCACTGGGCTTTGTTTTCTCTTCTTTGAGATTCTGTGTGGAATTTCAATTGTGTTTGCGCTATAACTACATAAAAAAGAAAACAACAAATAGAAACAATAGACAGAGTGCCAAGGGGAGGGGGAAGTATCTGAAATGTACACTACATGCTCCTCTCTATCGCAAGTTGAGCTGAAGGTACCCTGAGGGCCCGCTCTTCTCTTCACATTTACTTCATCAAACACAAAGTACTTACAGTTTTTTCACTAGTCACATTTTTCTCTGGGTTTTTGAGACTATAAAAGAACGGTCCAACTCTGCACTAAGATACAGCCATAATATCCCACACCACCGTCAAAAGAGGGACAAACATCCACAGAGACAACAACAATTGAATTGTTAACGAGGCAAACTGCAATGCATGGTTAGCTGTGATTTTCTGAGGCGCTTCACACCGTCAATCTGTCTGTCTCGCCTCCTCCTGTTGGCATGTTTGAATTGGTTAAGCCGAGGCCGGGGGCCCAGGAGTTGTGGGGGGTAAAACTCTCTGTGAGAATTGCGATTGTTTCAAATAGGCGGCTCTGGGATCAGAAGCTTCAAAGCAGAGTCTGACCTGACTTCTCCTGTGTCCTGGCATTTTTTTGTGCAGTGGAATGGGAGCTGTTGCGTTTGAAGAATGCTCATTTAGAGCGCGTTATCCTGGGGCGGCACGGCCCGCCGAGGCTTTCAGAGCATCTAGAGATCCAGCAGAGCTTGATTCAGATCCGAAGACTTTATAGAGACACAGAAACAGCAGAGGACAAGAGGGAATACACAAGCGAGTTCCTTTGTACAAGCAAATGAGGGCTGGCATTTCACACTATTGTTGCTGATCTGTTTATCATTCAGTTTTCCTTTTTCCCCTCAACCTCGCGACCCAAAACACAGCTAGAGAGTGAAAGCGAGGAGGACAAAAAGTAGGATGCTCAAAATGCATGACAGGAAGTTGGCTGTAATGATGCCAGAGCAGATGTTTGAGGATTCCAGCAGCAGGTGAGTTCCTTTATGACAGCGTGTGATACAGATGCACTTACGACCATGCACATCAACACAGGCTCACAAAACCTCACAAGACATGTTCTGTATAATGGCTATAAATAATTCATCTTCTACATGTCTGTACATGGAACTGATCTTGAAGAAAAGAAGATTACAGGCGTTTCATTCAATTATATTCACAAACAAATCATGCTGAAGCTAGAGGACACTATTTCTGACTCTTTATCACTTAAATCTCATTCAACATTAAAGCATATTACAGTGACAAAAAAAACATATCCTTTCATCTGAGCCACTGAGCATCTAATTTTATGTTTCAGTATCAATTTTTTTACCAATGAATAGTGAGGAAAAAAAAAAAATTAACATTTAATCTTTTCCGGGTACTTTTCCAGGAAAAAGCAGATCGTAAAACTTAAGTCGCCTTTCACAAAACGTTTTAACAGTATAGGTTCAGTCTCAAATATAGTCGCAAAAAGGTATGAGATATCAGGAATACCAAATCATAGAAATATTTTCCAGTCTGATGAATTTGAATAAGCAGTAATGTCAAGCTGTGCCCCCAGGAAAAAGACTAAAGATAATATTCACTACAGTTCAAAAGTTTGTGGTCAATAAGTTTTTAAAATAAAATACAAAGGTAATCTAAATACATTTTAATAAATACTGTTCTTTTGACATTTCTATTAATCAAAACCAATAAAATTTTAAGCAGCACAACTGTTTTCAGCATTGACAATAAGAAGCAACAAGCAATAAATTAGCAAATTAGATTGATTTATGAAGGATCACATGACTCTGAAAACTGAAGTAATGACTGGAATAATAAATATTAAATATTAAAGTATATTTAAAGAGAATACAGCTACTTTTAATTATAATATTTTTCAATAATATTTCGCAATACTATCACACTAAAAGTAAAAACTGCATTTGATCAAATAAACATTTAAAAAAAAAAAAAATATCAATCCTGAATATTTTGTATACAAAGACTTGAAATTAATTTGAAATTGAATAAGATACCTGGCTTATTTAGCGTCCATAATGTGATGCCATTCTTAATGTGATGGGGGGGGGGGGGGGCATTCATGAAAACGAATGCCACAAATATTAATACAAGTGTCCCCCTATCCCAATATCTCATCAGCTCTGTGGTACTGTCTGGAAAAATTCCACCCCCTCTTGTTTGTTGTGCTCACGACCCCATTCCCAAATCTCTAATAACCATAAACACATCCACACACACATATAAAACACACACGTACCACCCCCAGCCACCAGCAGGAGAGCAGGGAGCAGTGTATACAGGCGACGCGTCACCAGTGAACGGCAGGGATGATCGCGGTAACCTCCGCTGTGACAGGCCCGCACGGGAGGCAGCGTTTACTAAAGACATTGACGAGGACTTGTCTGCCACCGCAGCTGCTAAAACCTTTTTCAGAAGGAGTGTGAAGGCGGAGGATGTATCAAAGATGGCATGACACGCTTTCATGTCTCACTATACTTATTAACGTCACCTGGATTATTTAATCTGTATTGACACTGACATGTTTGAAGAAAAGCCTGTTGCTTCTCGTCTTCTTTATACTTCACCAAAATGACACCCTCTGTCTAGATAGATTTCAGTTTCATGTTTGGGGGGGGGGGTTAACCCCAATTTGACCTTTTGCCACAAGGGTCAATGTTGATTTATTATATATATATAATTTATGTATCATCAGTAAATTATTTTATTACTGTATTTTAAATCAGACAATTATACTCAAAAAGTATATATTTAGTGGATCTAATGTTAGGTTCAAAAACTGAAAGCCACTCTAGTTTACAATGAGTCATCCTCAAATCTTTATCCAAATATGCAAGCAATCTTGAATATGAAATCTGATAAATTACCAGGCTTTGTGTAAATTCGGTTACGCCGTTCATACTTCTCCCTTAAGTGCTGGTAAAGTGATCTCAGTGTCTCTTTGTATTTGCGCCAAATCAGATTGTGCCTTTGTACACTAAAGCAGAGCTCTGAGAATAACATGCAAAAAGGTTTGTCTGCTTGCTATGCACCATTGCCGACAATGATGTCCCCCCTCCATGGACACAAATTCCCTGGAATTTAATCACCTGAACACAAAGAGCAGTGGAGGAATTCAGCCCATTCAGGGGAGGACTAACATCATCTCATTCAGGGTAAGACAAGCATCACACTCTCATTCAACAATGGGCCAAGCAGCACAGTAAATTGGGCTGTATAAAGTCCATAAAATGTTTTGGAGAAGCAAAGCCGGTTAGTGTCCAGGCAAAAAGAGTTTATCGAATTGCAAATGCTGCCAATTCTGTATTCACTGAACATAACGTTAAAGGCACAGATGCAAAAAGGTATAAATATCTCATTTGTGCGAATAAGGAGCTCAAATAATAAAGTACTACTAAATTTAACAAATAAAAGAGTCTGGAAGAGATAAATGAGAAGAAAATGTGTGTTTTGTCAGGAGAGAAAGCGAGAGAAAGAAATTAGCTAATTAGTGTCGAGAATTAAAAAGTCATCTAAAATATGCAAACTCGTATCTCAAATGTCTCTGCTTGAGCTCCTCACTGATGCCATTAATCTTCTATTGAAGATTTTCACCAATTTCCGCTCATAGGTGAGTATTGCTGTAGATTTCCCCCGATGGCCACACACTCCAGTTCCAGTGCAGTCTGAGCTCCCACCTAGCCCAGCAGACACACCCTGGTTCCCTAATGGAGACTCTGCCTCCCAAACAATGAAATAATTGACAACAGCCCCACAGAGCCTTCCGGAAAGACACCCAGTTGAATATTCGATGCAAACATACTGCCAAAAACATGAAGGTGGAGTAGCGATAGAAATAACAAAACTAATACAGTAGAAAATAAACAGACTCCTTGAATATTAAACGTTGGCTTATCTGTATCCCTGACTTGAGAATATAGCCAAAAAGCAATTAATTAGAGGCAGGGACTTGACCTTCAGTGTGCACAACAACACACCCCTATGCTGATGTAGACTGCAACACATTAGCTGATGTGAGATTAGAAGGGAAAGAATGAATTAATCAGCTCTCAGACTGGGATGAGAGGAAGGGTGGAGGATTAGGACAAGCTCGGTATTTCTAGACTTTGGAGCAACTAGACTGAGGAAGACTCTGTCTGCTCCACGGTCAAACTCTTTAGAGTCAACATACCATTTCAATTACCATTCAAAAGTTTAGGGGTCTTTCTTCTTACTTTGATAAGCATAAGAGACTAATTTCATCGCTGCACTTATTTGATCAAAAATGCAGTAGTACTGTGAAATATTATTACAATTTAAAATAAGCTTATATTTTAAAACATTAAACTATCATGTATTTCTGTGATGTCAGAACTCAATTATTACTCCAATTTTCAGAATCACATGATAATTCATAATCATTATAACATATTGACTTTCTGCTCAAGGACCATTTCTTCTCATTATCAATGTTGAAAGCACTGTATTTTATGTCCTTAATATTTTTCAGGGTTCTATGATGAATGGAATGCTCAAAGAACAGTATTTATTTCAAATAAAAACATTAGGATTTTTTTTTTAACATTATGAATGCATGTACTGTAACTTTTGATGTGTCTAGCCTGAATAAAAGTATTAATTCTTTGTTAAAAAAAAAAAAAATCGTACTGATCCCAAACTTCTGAATGGTAGTGTCGATACAACTTCATACCAGCATAATAAAAAACACACATTTCAAACAAAGTACCGGCTGGAGAACCCTTTTTAAACAATCTCTCAAAATCTGTCATGCTTCGGAGGTTTACGAGTGACTGGCACCCCGACACCCGCCCACCCACATCAAAGTTTATTACAGTTCATCACCTTGCCACCAGCAGAGTAATGACATTTAGCCAATCCTATAAAACCCTGGCAAACCTGCTGGTATAAATCAATGCTCTTCCACCTGCTGCACTTTACATCCGTAACTCAGGCCACATTCCAGATCATGTTAGATACCAGGCTTTCAGAGCGCAAGCATGTGTTTTTTGAGCAAAAACATCCCCGCCGCCCCCTCCACCGTGAAAAACAGGATCAATGTGCATCTGTGCTGACAAGCAGTTAATAATAAATCCCATTAGTACAAGCCAGAAATCATTTATTATGCTTTTTCACTTCCTGATCCACCGGCTCCCTTATCCTGTACCCCTGCGATAGACACGCAGACTTCAACGGCCCCCAGAGTCTCAGGGCAAGGACACAGGTCCGCTAGCTGCCATAGCTTATTATTTCCTCATCAGATATAGCATGGTTTATACAATAATCCAAAACGCATAGCTCTCCGATACAGCTCAGCAACCGGGGTGAAGAGCTCACGGTCAAGCGCAGTCACGGATTGCCCTCTGCAGGACACTGAGGTAAACTGCAGGTGGAGAAGGTGATGGAGAGTGGGAGAGAAATCAAGATAAAGAACAGAACTAAAAATGAAAGTGAGAGAACTAGCAAAAGGACAGTTCAGGGTGACCGTTTATAACGGAAGACGCCGGTGCTCCTCATCCTGGCTCTGCGCATAACACTCGCATCCATCCACTCGCTCCACGGGTAGGAGGACTGGATTAATCCTGCCACTACAGAAAGGTCAGAGAAAAAGGCTGCAAATGTCAGTGTAGTTGCAAGGACTACTGCTCCGGTGACTGTTGCCAGGGTCACCATCAAACCAGAAACCTTTGTTTGTGTCCGGTTTGGTGACGTCACCACCACAAAACCAACAAGATTGAAGAGCAATCAATAAGCACCACCGCTGAGAACCGTTCCTGTGCAGTCGAGATCAGACGCAAGCGGAGATGAGGACACTTCTACAGCTTCCTGTTTAATAAACAACTTCACATTCATATCTAAATGCAGCATCCACTGACAAAGTCATGGCCTAATGGATTGAGCGTCGGACTTGTAACCTGAACGTCGCGGGTTCAACTCTCAGGTCCGGCAGAGATTGTCGGTGGGGGGAGTGAATGTCCAGTGCTCTCTCCACCCTCAATACCACGACTGAGGTGACACCTTTGAGCAAGGCACCGAACCCCCAACTGCTCCCTGGGCGCCGCAGCATAAATGGCTGCCCACTGCTCTGGGTGTGTGTTCATGGTGTGTGTGTGTGTGTGTGTGTGTGTGTTCACTGCTGTGTGTGTGCACTTGGATGGGTTAAATGCAGAGCACAAATTCCGAGTATGGGTTACCATACTTGGCCACACATCACTTCACTTTCTTCACTTTCACATGCAGTTGAAACGACTGCATTCATTTTCTGATGGCCAAACAAACTGAAATTCATCAAGACGAACGTCTGCAGAGTGATGTGTTTATTTCATTTATTTTTAAATTCTGTGACTAGTAACAAATAAAATAAACAGAGAAATGGATAAAACATGTTTTCTTAGCCTGCAGGTGTTTGTGACAGGAACCTCATAACCAAACATGATGAACGCTAAGCATTGACACAAAAATTGAGTTTGTCTATCAATATAACAGGGGGAAAAAATGTTGCTATAACACCAATGATGTTTATTTCATTTTGGAAAACCATATCCATTTCATAAGCTTAAAGGACAGCCAATTTAGACATTTTCCATGCTGTCAGTTAATATGCAAAACATAATCAGAGCCATTTCCCTGGTCCTTCAGTGGCGTGTGCTGTGGCACACTGGGATAACTCTTGTCACGTTGCATTTCCCTAAACTATCTGCATTATTCACTGTTCGAGGAACATCAACACCCTCTCGACTACATTACAAATGTGATTGACAGGCTTATATTGGCTGGAAAAGCTTGCCACTGCATCCTAATTTGCAAAGTCAGTACAAACTCTGAGAACATCATCTGTTGAGGAGAACAGGACGAGGAAAACAAACTAATGAAGGAGTCTTTTTCCGCATGATTTTCCTTCAAATTTCACCCACTTTGCGCTAGTTCGCTCCGTTTATCTTTTTTCTCGGCATTACAGTCGGCTGCCACCCCCTTAACACAAGCTTCCCAGTTCTCCATTAATATGGAAGAGAAGCATCTGTTATGGTCTCACTCAACAATTAAAGAGCGCATTCTCCTTATTAAAACAGAGCTCTAGAGGAGCACCAGGAAGAGACTGCCTCCTGCTATCAAACTGGCGTGTTTTCGCACTTAATAAAGTACCATAGTGATACCAACTTACCCCACTTCTCTGCATCTGAGGCCATGAATGGAAAACAGCCCTATTCAGCAATGCTCACCTTAGAGGGTTTCTCAAATCTTGCCCTGGAGGGCCAGGGCGCTGAAGAGCTTAGCTCCTCCAACCCTGATCAGGTTCACCTACCCGTGATTTTTTTAATGATCCTGAAGACATTGATTAGCTTTATTACGGTTAGAGCTAAACGCTGCAGGAAAGTGGATCTTGTGGGCCAGATTTGAGGATCCCTGCCTCAGAGCGTCTGGCTCTAGCTAGGATTTAAGACGACCTGAGCAATATGCTATACGTTTCCTTCCTTTTAACAAGGATCGATGAAGTGAAAAGTGAAGTAATATATAAATGCATGTACGCTTTCTGTCTTTATTATTCCTCAGGAAACTGTTTTCTGAATCAGTGTCAGGCGAGATAAACGAATTCTTTATATGGACGAACTCCCAAGGCATGCAAGCAAATTAATCCTGCATGTAAACAACAATTAGTAAATCAATCAAAGTGAAGGGGGTGACGGCAGCGATCTTAAGGATTTTGCGATCACGCAATTGTGTTTCAAAGACAAAGGGGACAGACTAAAGGAACATTCTGAGTACTGCTTTTAACAGACTGATTGCTTCACTAAAAAAATTACTACTGGCATAGCCCGCGGTGTTTGATTAGAAACAACTCTCTCGTCATCACAAGTGTATGATTATGGCATTAGGCCGGATTCTTTGACATCAGGATTTGCAATCAAGAAATTGGCAGAGCGGATCGATGGCGACACCTCGTCTAGAAAGAACCTGAGAATCAATTAAGCAGTGGCGCACACGTTCAGACATTACTTTTAATCTTCTAATGCACCGTCGTAATGTCGGGTTGGAATATCCGGCCCCTTAAGAGAGAACATCGATCCCGCACACTTCTAATGCTCGCTCGCTTGAAACGTTTCAGAAGCCTTCAAATGTGACAGGAGTCAAAAAAACAAAACACGAAAAGCCATTCGGCTCAATATATATAGACAATTATTCAAAATTGATATACAGGAATTATTTCTTGCATAAATAAAATCTATCCCTATCAACTGCAACAGAATGGAGAAACCAGGCGTGACAAATGGGCCTCATGTTTCAGTGCTACTCCTTTTAAGCGTGTAGAGAAAACTAAAGCCGTAATTGTCCAGGGAGTAGACGAATCAATGAGCAAGACATATCAATAAACATCAGAGCAGTTGCTCAAGCAGACGACAGTACCTTAGAAAAAAAACACCGCAGGGACTACAGACTTTCACAAGGATTCTGTTAAGTGTCCATGGCCGCTGGTAGTGATTCGCAAGATATGATGCTAAACTAAAACTATAGGTCTGACCAAATATTTTGTGTTTGAGTATAACTAAAAACTTTGTGGTCAGTAGGTTTATATATATATATATATATATATATATATATATATATATATATATATATATATATATATATATATATATATATATATATATATATATATATATATAAAATATACCGGAAGTGGCGCATATTACGGTCGAGAATCCATAAAACACATTTTCAGACTATTTTCCAAGGCTGCATGATATATTAAACCCATTTAAAAATCATAATTAAGCATAATTGTGAATGCGCAAGCGCTATGATTTAATTAAATAATTATATGCGATGCAGTTCTAACACAGTATATGCACTTTAATTATTTCCATGCGTGTAGTTAAGCACGTGCGTCTCACAGCTGCTCCGTTCACAGTGGCTCCACAGAAACTGTTATCATTTACATGCGGAGCGACTCAAACTCATCTCTGCATGTTGTTGTGAGTTTGGGTTTATTATAACGCAACATGCATCATTTCATCAGATTTGTAAGGTAAATCGTGTATAAATCTACACTAACACAGGAGAATACATCGCGATTTCAAAATAAAAGCTCAAACCCCCACTCTGAGTTTACACGGTTTGATGTCCACATATCCATGTAATTACAGCGGCTTTAGCATTTCTGTCCTAAAGAAATGGACAAATATTAAAGACTAAGTGTATGTTTGAATGAAATGTTGCTTGGTCAATATTAAACAGTAATGTGTAAAAATAATCATCAGCCGCTGGCGCCCCCTGCAGGCCTTTGCTGTTATGCGTAATCTACATTAGTTCTATTGTTTATAGTACATTATGTATTTTAACAGTTTTGTTCAATAAAACCATATGATTTATTGCTTTTGATACTTTATTTGAACTAGTTATTATTGCATTATTGCTATTATACATGTACTTTAAGTCATTTTAAAAGCTATTGTTCCCTAAAATCCATTTTTATTACCACAAAAAAATATAATTATAGGGCCCTATGAAATCCGTTTTATTTCCAAATTCAGTTTTTTAAATTTTATTAATCAAAAAGCCTGCCTAATTAATTGAGTTTACAGTTTTAACTGTACCAAATTCTGTTTTCCATTATTTCTGGATTCCATTTTAATTGTTCCATTAATTTTTTATAAAAAGCATCTCCAATTAATTGATATTATACTAAAAAAAAGTATTTTTCAGAAATACTACACATTTATATTTTTCACCTAAATAAATTCTGGTAAATAATATTTCTGGTAAATAATCCTTTAAAAAGTGTTTTTTGATGATAATTTTATTATTATTAGACTAGAACACATGGATATGTTGTCATTCTCACACGATAATACTGATCTTTGATTTCAGTGATTTGGACTCTGAGATGGACACTTGCTTCTTGCACTCTGTTGCACTTCACTTTTGCTTTAAAAAAGGATTTCATAGAAATTTGGATTTCATTTGTTTTAATAAAATATTTTTAAGTAAAATTGTTGTTTTTGCGGGAAATTAATCGTTTAGATTAATCGAAAAATTAGGCGATAGATTAATCTATCGCCTAATTTTATGTATGTATATGTATATATGTATGTATAATGTTACAAAAGATTTCTGATTTGTGAACACTCAAGACTGGAATTCATTTAAAATATACATCAAAGAAGAAAACACTTTAAACTCTAATATTTTAATATTATTGTTACTGTATTATTGATTAAATAAATGCTGCCTTAGTTAGCATAAGATACATCTTTGAAACACTTTAAAAAACCTTACTGACTGCAAAATAGAGACACATACATCTACATATATTAAATATTTCACCCCATAATGTCATTAAGAGCACTCAATTTGTTCGGTTCAAATGAACCTGCTCTATACAAGCCGTGCACACATTATGTGAAAAATAAAAAGCCTGTGGAATGTTCACACTCAAGTATCATGTCAAAGGACACTCATATAAATTTTGACGACAAGTGCAAGGACAACCACTGTGACTCGGGTAAAGAAATTACAACTCAATCCGCCGCTAAGGAAATCTCTTACGGTGAGAATGTTATGGCACTAGAAGTGGGGAATTGAGTTGAGCCTGTCGCGTTTTGCACATCAGGGCTGTGTGTGTGGTTCATGGCAAGAGCCCATCTTTTCTTAATCAGCTCTGCAGTGACAGGAAGGAGCGAGAGGAGGGAACCCATTTTGACATTTCTGTTTCAAATGCGCTGTGGCATCCATCTAACCAAGCAATTCCAAAAAGCGTCCCTGATCCGATCAGAGTCTTACTTCCTCCGTAACACATCTTTGTGTGGTTAGGTACCATCAGAATCAAAGAGAATGAGGGAAAAAGGCAAAGTCCAAAACTGAGAGTAAAAATTGGTTTATACATATTTAAACATATATAAGCATATAATAATAAGGTAATGGCTCGGTTATGATGCTCTTTGTTCAGTATAACTGGAAAATTTTAAAATAAATAAATAAAAGTAAATTAATATAAGACAGAAAACAATAAAAAGATATAATATTAAAAAAGTAGACTGTTCCCATGCATGAGCCAAAAACAAGTCATTGGCCTTAGGAAAGGAACAGATCGCTTTCTCAATTACTAGAAAGGAAGAAGAAAAATCAATCTCCCCACATAGGAGGGGAATAAATAAGCAATAACTGTGTTGTGTTTTTTAGATTAAACGCGAGGAGGCGGATCAAGAGCAAAAAGATGGAGAGAGGTTGAAGCAAAACCATCCTCAAACAAAAAGAGCATGTCTCTTCATCTCTAGAGCAGTCAAAACTCATGTCTGAGTTGCAGATATCTAAAGCCATCTTATCCACCACAAAGCACTATGCCGCCAGCAAACAAAACTTTTCTTTGTTACAACAATGCAGCTTTGCATGTCAGTCATCCGCTCATTGCAGAAAAACAAAGAAAAGGAAGAAGATTTTGCTTTTCTGCAAGACACAGACAAAAGAGAAATAATCTCCACCCAAGGCATGGCTCTGCCCCCTTGAAGTTCTGTTTTATTTCAGATCCTCCGAAGAGATTCTGACGGACTATTGTGCAAAGTCTGGCCCAGTTAGGCTCAAGATGGCGCGGCTCTTGAGAGCGTGAGAAAAGATTACACCGAGGCTCAGAGAGCAACCCAATTACAAGTGACAGTTCTCTTAATTTCACCACAGAGAGTGTGGTGGAACCTCGGAACCACAGTCGAACTCCATTACCACCCGGCCTAGCCCTATTTCCATTAATAAGTGTTGCTTGAAAGAGTTGAACGGGTTATTTTAAGGGAGGAAGGTGTTGAGGGAGAGCATGGTGCTGTTTGGAGCGTGCTGAAACTAAAGATATGGGTCTGGCACTGTGCTACATTCACATCTGGGAGAAACAGTCAAACAGGCTGGAAACGGGAGCCCCTGGGGCCCAATGCCTTCTAATCTCAGATGGGCTGTCCTAATTAAAACCGGACTGAAGCTGGACAGAGCTGTCTGTCACGCTGGGGGAAAAAGTCACAAGCCTTTGGCCATCCAGCCGACAAGCGCAAGCACCGGCGCTCAAACACCATGCAAATGAAGGCTTTATATCACCCAGGCCTGAAAAAACAGGACAGAAATCTAATTGGTGGTTTCGAATTCAAGTTTTAACAGTGACTACGGCAAAAAATAAGAATACTGGTCAATTATATTTACTTCAAAGAGTAATATTTATGTTTACCCTGACTCTCAGAAAATTGTATGTAAATTAAATTATTTATAAGTTATACATTTATTTACATATGCAGTACCATTCACAAATTAGTAAAATTAAGAAATGAATACCTTTTATTCAGCAAGGGCACATTAGACATTTAAATTACATTTAATGATACAAAAAAAATCATACAAATCATAAATCAAAGTTTCATATAAATGCTGTTCTTTTTAACATTCGGTTTATTAAAGAATCCTGAGGGAAGATGCATCAGTTTCAACAAAAATATTATGTTGCCTTGGTGAGATTAAAAAAAATAAATAAAGATTTAATTTTAAATAAGCTCTAAAAGAAATTATGACTTGGATCTAAAAAATTATATAAGCCATTTAGTTTTATTTATTAATATATAAAGATCATACACATTTTATGTCTGGTTGCAATTCCTAAAATGTTCTCAAATAAGTGCACTGAGAGTTTATCTGAGAGGTTTCCAACGAAGCACCACAATCTCATTTGAGACTGTTTTGAGCACCTACATAAAAAAAGCAGCTGACTGTGACCTGGAATGTGTTAATGGAGATACTTTTGCAAATTCTCCTATTTGTATTTCTAGGTTACAGCCTCACAAAATGTTTTGCCTGAGCGTGTGCGTTATTAAGAGAATTTGCGGTGGAAATATGGCAGTGAAAAGACTTCATTGAGTAGCAAACATCTCTTTAGTTTTGCATGAGATGTTCTCATTAGCTCATTTAAATCTGTTTGGCAGATTATTCTCTTCTTTCTCTTCTTCTTTCTACCCCCCCCCTCTCTCCCAATCCCTCTTTTTCTCCTTATTTTTGGGGCTTTCTTATTATCATCTGTGGAGCATAGCCTCATTATTTTGTTTTTTAAAGCTAGTGAAACAGACAAGACACAAATAAGCTTCATAGGCAACGTCTTTGTGGGCTACAGCTTTGTAATGCCCACTCTCTTTAGGGTTCCAATCATGATAACCACGCTAAATATGTGCTCGTGAATTGGAAGTTAGCCTGACTTACAATGTTTACAAGGATTTTTAAAGGAAAAAGCGATGCAATGCAGTCTTATCTAATAACTTGGCGGTGACATAATCAATGCCGAACGTGTGATTATGGAAAAGGCGCTGCAGAAAGTCTTTGCGGCCAAGGCTGAGTCGGTGGTTCTATGAAACCGACTCAGATTTCATTTGCACCCGAGCAGACGCTGTACACGTACAAGAACGGGCGAATCAATGGAGGCGTACAGCCAAGATGGAAAGATGAAAAAAGATCATTTCAATGAATAACATTAGTCTTTTCGATTTCCTAGAAGAAAAATAAAAAAATCAATGGTCATCCTGCCCTATAATGACAGAGATCACCTTTGCATTACCGCCCAGTCCTTAGCCGTACAGCTGAATGTTCCTTTACGAGTCAAAGCTGGCTGTGAAAGTAATGGGCACTCATCTAAAAACTGCCTTTGGTCTCACTTTCTAAGGCCAAAAACTCACTCCAACAGAGGCAGAGCTGGCTCTCTCGCTGTTATCCAGCTCTCTGTCATTTCATGCTTAATTCTCTTACTATTGAACTGGATAAAAAGTTGCCCTCACCTCCCTGCCTCTGCTTCTTAGCTCAGCGATAGAGAGGCATGCATTCGGATGACATGACAGAGAGAAAAACACACCTTTCAAATGCACGATTGCACGGCCAACTTAACTGCGTGCCATTCTGTATTAGGGTCTGGTGGAGAAGCAATCTGTCTACGACATGCACACACACACACACACACATACACGTATGACAGGACAGCCTCTGAGACATGCACACACACACGGCCCACTTCTCGTGTGTTACCAGGAGAAGGAGGGAGGGTTTGGTATAATGAGCTTGTTCCATCACGACTCTGTGCCAGAGTCTCTCAGTAGCGCTGTCTGAGGGAAAGCAATGTGTGCCACGCTAACAGATGTGGACTCTCAGCACGCACAAACACAGACATACACTCCAGCACGCTTTCCCATGCATGAAGAGCGGCCCCTGGGACCTGACTGGACAGCACACATACACTGTTCCGTCCACCCGTGTCCATTCCACTCACACTCAAGAATGGCAAGACATACACAGCACAGTAATGAATGTGGAACCTAGCTGGCATGTTTGTGCGCGCTGAGAAAAGCCTCAGTGATGTGCACGCTTGTGTACTCATCGTATAGGAGGCTGTGGATTTATAGGCTAAATCATCAGCCCCTTACGAGCGCTAAATATCTAAATGAGGAAGGGGTGAATGGGGCCATTTCGGTGTGGGGAGTCCGTGTGCTGTTGCCATGGGGACGCAGAGTGTCACTCAGCATTCAGAGTCCTTGAATTCTATGACCTAATTCTACAAAATCCATGGACCACTAATTACTTTTATGAGAGACTGCAGAGGCTTAAAGGAATAAGGCACAAAAAAATGAAAATTCTGTCATCATTTATTCACCCTCACCAGAGAAGATACTGAATAGAATGTCCACACCGTTTTAAAACTGAAGTTGGATGGACTGATGTTTTTGAGCTGCAATACGCTATTAGAAAAAAAAAAATCAATAGAAAAAAAAAACAGAAAAGGTACTGGTAATGTTTGCAGACATTTTCTTTAACCTAAAACAAAGCACAATGCAATACACAATCAATACAGAAAATTCCCTCATATCATGCCATTTTAAAGACTTTTCTTAGTGTGTAATGGAAAAGTAAAATAAATAAATATTTTCTAAATAAATAATCTATTACTTTATATTTTAATAAAAATCCATATAAAAAAATATTATTAGAAAATATTTTAAAAAATCTATATTACATATAGAGTATAGTTCCCCTAAAAAAACAGGTGTGGCAGCTAATATTTAAATGTCAATGATGGTTTGGAGTACAAGAATAATTCTAACATAGGAAAACTGACAAATTCATTACATTTAATGATATTCTAGGTCAAATATATTCAACATGATGTAGCTGGTCACAAATGAGTTTTCATTTTGGGGTAAACCATTCCTTTATGCCCTGCAGCGCTTTTAAAAAATGTATTTAAACATTGTAATTTGCAACTTTTTTTCCCCCTCTCACAATATGCCATGGTGTCTCATTCGAGACATTACACCCTCCGGTGGCACTCTGTTTACCTCCCTTACACCCAATAAACAAATGTTATCCTGCCCACGCAATCATCTCCACAGTAATGCAACCACTAAATTATTAAGTCTGAGTTCTAGTGGCCTCACCTTATCCAATCACACAAATGCAATATATAATTCAGCACAAACTGCTGCAGTTCTCTCATTATGACTTGTGGTATGATTTCATGCCAGTTTCGGCTAGGTTTTCCAATAGACATCTGAGTATATTAATACAATTTCTTTGACAGTGAGGTGTTTTATTAACAGTGGACGTGACAACAGGAGGATGCTGGCTGTAGCCGGTTATTTGAGAGGTAAAGTCAGTCGCTCTCAAAACGCTGGCCCTCATTAAGGTCTGAGAGAGACACACACGCTGATGCAAAACAGTGCTCTACACAGAAATCTGGTTGAGCCAGATTATTATTGTGCCCATAATTAGTCACACAAAAAGCAAACAACAGTTCATCAGAAAGCTACAGTGTCAAAAGACAATGTAGTTTAGCTTATTTTGAATTTCAAAAGGACTGACATGTTCTGAAGATTCTTTTTAATACCATAAGCATAAATTATGCATACTGCAAACATCTGGAGAAAGGGACTTCAATGAGACTCCTCATCTAGGTTAATATCAAAATCTTCAACCAAAGTGAACCACACTTCAGATTACAGAAACAGCTGGTCAGGTAAAAATCCTTGACTTGACACGTTGCGAATCCACTTGACAGTACTTACGCAAGATCCATACAGAAATCAAGAAGAAATCAAGGACACATTATCACACTGATCAAAAGTGGCCGTAAACACATTTATAACACAAGGATTTCCAACAAATGCTGCCCTTTTGAACTTTTCGTTCATCAAGAAAGCCTGAAAAAAGCAGCTTTCACAAAAACATTAAACAGAATAACTGCTTTCAACAATAATAAGAAAAAATGTTTCTTGGGAACTGTCATCTTAAATTGCATATTTCACAATAATACTGGTTTTACTGTATATTTGACCAAATAAATCCAGCCACGGTGAGCATAAGAGACTTCTTTCAAAATATTTGAAAATTTTAGTAATTTCAAAAGTTTGCCATAAGTGAATATACATTTTTAAATATAAACTATATATTATCTTAATTTCTTTTAATTTGTTTATTTGAAAATCTTTTTGAAAACAATATTTTATTTGCCAGACACAGACAGGCAATGTGTGTGTATGTACACAGAAGCAAATTGACACACACTTAACAAGCAGCATGCCTAGACGTCTTAACCACTGAGTCAACAACACTTTGCAGTTAAGAGAGTTCACATAGTTCAGGAAGCCCATTACCAAGCGCTGTGCTTATTTCCATGCCTTCTATAACACGGTTCACTGCATCCCCTGTGCTTGATTTACTTCATCTTTGGCGACAGGAGCCAAAAAGGCAGAGGAGTGAGAACTACCCAGAAGGTCACTGCTCAATCCCCTGAGCTGCCAGTGCGCAAGTCAGCTGACCTACCCAGGAGCCATTCCGTCATTATTCCACAGTACTAGTGGCCTCGTGTCGACCCATCTCTCTTTGAGTAGGCATGAATGTGTACTGAGCTTAAATTACACTCAGCATAAAAGCATAAAAGCTTGTGAATTATGGGTTTTGGACAAAAAATCAATATAGGCAAAAATCAATGCAGCTGCTTGTGTGAAACCGGAAAAAAAGGTGCAGTTAAATAAACCTAAATATCTCAAACACAAGTGCTGTTGCCTAAATCTATTCTGCTTGTGAGCAGTTTGCTTGAAAACGTACTACAATGAACCGCACACCAGCCAGGGTTTGGCCCGCTCCCTGACTGAATGTCCTTTGTTCAATAATTTAAGAGAGAAATGGATGGAGGGATAGATGGAAAGAGCGGAGCAAGTGACCAGCACTGATTCTGGTGTGTCCATAGGGAAAGCAGTACATTAGGAAAGCTTTTCTGCAGACAGTCGGCAGGTCTCAGTCATAGACGTCGCAGAAAGGGTAAAAAAGAAGCTGGCCTTAAACCCTTCCCGACTCTCTCCTGCCTGCTCTCGCTACGCAACCACCAGCAGGAAGGTGAAAAAAGCTCTTTTCCGAGCTCCTGCTTAATCTCTGTCTCTCCGCATCACATTCTCTCCAGGATCCATTGCGCTTCCAGTTTACATACTTGCCTTCTCTCTTTTACATTTCCACCCTCTTTCTCTCTCTCTCTCTCTCTCTAGGGAACCAACAGCATGCAGCCAGGCTCTGGTCCTTGCTGATGGAGGGATGGTGTAACACAGGCTGGGCATGTGGGACGTAGGCCTCTATGCAGCACTTGTCTAGAGTATAAAGTTCACCTACCTCCATCCCACCAATTCTCTCCTTTCCTCCCCCTCCCTTCCACATGGACACTGGGAGAAGTGCCGCCACATCACCTTACAGTGCTTTTCATCACTCGGTGACAGCGTGTCAACTCCGCTCCCCGTTACCAGCACAACATACACACTGATGTTCAGCATCCTCGGCTGTGCTCCGCTTCAGAACCCCGCAATGTGACATCTGGATAACTTCACCTTGTGCATTCTGTGCTGCTTTCCTTGCACACTTATGCACAAGACTTATTAGAGATCTGAATTGAACATGGTCTAGAAGTAAAGGGAAACAAAAATGTAGCATCGTAGCAGATCTGAAATTTGGTGGAAAGAGCTTAAATTAGTGAGAGAAAAGATTTGATGTACTGCTCAGTAGGAGAGCAGAGGTGCTAAGACATGGGCATTTCAGAGTAGACAGATTCTGCAAATGATCCAACCACTGACTGGAGGGGCTCAAAAATAACACGAACATTCTGAAGTAGACCTTGGTTTGTCTACGGGATCAAGAATTCCTGTAAAAACTGAAAAAGTAATTCACAGTACAAAATTAAAACAAGGCATTAATTTTTATTTAAAGTAGCTAAAACCATCACAAAATACAACCATTTCCTTCAATGCAAAAAAAAAAAAAAAAAAGACTTGTAAATAAGTGAGTAATTTTATTCTTCATCCCATCTATCAGAATTTGCCCCAACCGAACAAAAGTATAAATGAAAACTGTGTTACAATGCTGCATTTTCTTCTTGGTTCGGGTTCGCTTTCACACGGCAACATTGCAAAGCCTACCAAAATGTGTTTATGCAAGTCACATGTGAGTAAAGCTCTCCTCTTATTGGTCAGAGTTCACTTGTTTATGTTCCTCTGCGTCATTCATCAAGATGGATTGATAAATTTGCTCCGCGGGCTTATTGCGGCTTTATAGCTGTCCTGGCAAATGCAAAACGAATGTAGCTGTCATTCCTCTCTAATATATCTATCTATTAGGGATGCAACAATACAGTTAGCCTACGGTTCAATACATACCTCGGTTTTTTTAACACGGTTTTCGGTTTGGTTCTGATGGCTTGACAAATAAGTGTTTTTTTTTTGTTATTTTATGCTTAGGCAATAGGAACAGTAAGAGGTTAAGGAGAAGAAAAAAAAAACGATTTATTGCAATACTCCTTTATTTTACTTAAAAGCCAAGAAAAGTACACTAGATCCTAGTGTATTGTATAATAAAAAAAAATTAACACTGAAATCTTAGAGCTGCTGGTAGCCCATGTACAAACTGGGGAACACATAAATTCCTACATTTTGAAAATAAACATACATGTGAAGTTAATAAACATAAATTGACCATTTCAAATAAACATATTTGTACTTCAGTAAACATAAATAAACCATCTTAATTAAACTTAACAGTTGGAAGTATTTCCGTTTGAGTAGGCTATACGTGTAAAATAATGCTTGCACACAGTAATTTTTTTTGTTCACCGTTTTTTCTTCCTCGGCATTATACTCAACGGCAAAACCGAAATGTCTCCACACCGCGGATTTGAAAGACGCCGGCGCTTCCTCGTACTGTTGCCTCACTTCACCGCCGCTCGCCATGTTAAAGTGTGGAATGATGGTTAAGCGCCCCCTAACTTTAGAGCATAGTGATTGAATATTTACTTGCGGGAAGGAGTTTCCTCATCTCAGCTCGTAGACTTACAGGCACACACAAACAGTCAATTCGGAGAGAAATAAAACGCACATAAATTATTTAAACGTAAAACCGGAAAAAATGCAATTCACAAGCACGTATTGAACCGTGGATGTCGTACCGAACGGTTCAATATTATATTGAGAATTGTGGCATCCCTACTATCTATATATAATTATATTTTCACTAATATATATATATATATATATATATATATATATATATATATATATATATATATATATATATATATATATATATATATATATATATATATATATATATATATATATATATATATATATATAGTGTGCAAATATAATTATACATACATACATACATGCAAACATACATGAATATGAATATATATATATATATACACACATACATATATATACATATATATACATATATACACATATATATACACATATATACACATACACATATATACACATACACACATATATATATATATATATATATATATATATATATATATATATATATATATATATAAATAAAATGCAGTTACAGTCAGCGCGAATCGAGACTTCGTCAGGACAGCACTCTTGTAATGCGCGGAGAAGAGTAATTAATTAATTACACAACATTTTAATATGAAGAGGTGCTCTTTGGTTTTCAACTGCAATAAATATTCTCACTAACAAAATCAAAGTTTCTCAAATTCTCACTTGCATTCACAAAATAATAATTTGTTACATTTATTTAGCGCTTTTCTGGGTACTCAAAGCGCTTGACTGCTAGACACAAAAGACACTGACTGCTGCTTTTTATAGAACATATTTCCCGTTATGAATTATGATACCGCTCGGTTCGTTGTTCCGTTGGGTCGGATTGCTTTCTCACCACAAACGAACCGCTCCAGGGTTCGTTTGAAAGCGTGCCGAGACCACACTCAAAAAAATGGTTTTGGGGCACTGTTCGTTCTACCCAAATGTTTTTTGTTAAAATAACCCACATATATTTATTTTCCCATCAAAACACTATTGTATTGCGTTTAAATAACTTCAGTTGTGTAATGGTCCACTATACTTAATTATCAAGCGTTAAACTAACGTAAGTGGTTTGATTGCGCGATTCAAAAAACCGGATGTGACGATTTCCAACGTATTGGATGAAGACGGCGCGCGCGATGGAGGAGACAACAACAAGGTGCATGCGTGGTGTCAGAGCTACCAGCCAGGTAAGAAATTCCAAATGCAAAGTGTTTAATTTGTTTTAGTGTTTCGTTAAGTCTGTTCTGGGATACTTTTAATATTGTTTAACTATCAAATATTGTGTTGAATGTGTTGATTACGGTATTAATTGATGATTGCATTCGATTAAAAAGATGCGAGTTTAATTGTGGTTGTGGAAAACGCATAATTCTCTGTTGTGTAATACTTTATATGTATGTGTGATCGTGGAACAAATTATTTGACAATAATTCAAAATGGTTTTCAGTCGAAGTAACTTAATGAAATGACTAACGAGGGACATTCTAAAACGTTTAATGTGGCTAACAGTGATATTATACAAATCTAACTATACAAATCTAACTATATATATATATATGATAAACCTTACAATGTGCAGATAAACAGATGAATGCAACGCGTTTAGTTCATATTCTGGGTTAATCGGTTTATAACGTCAGCCAGTGGTTTATTAATAAGGTATGTAAGGTTACAGAATTTGATCTTTCAATATTAATTTCTCAGTATTAAGTATTTAGCCAGCTTAAGCATTTATAACCTGTGAGTAAATGTGCTTTTCTGTACATGGTATGCTTTATTAGTATGATGTTGTATGGTTAGTATTAGTACATTAAACACATTAAGCGTTTTAGAATGTCTAATAACCTCCCAGTGCTTTAATCTAAGCTACAGTCCCAGTAAAATTGGCTGAAGCTCTGAAGCAAGCACAAATAAGGCCACATTCGTCTGTCGTAGACCGATTATATTTTGGCATGTTTTCTGATGTTCTTTTTTTATGACAGTATGTTTTTCATTGTTTTTTCCAGTTCATCACTGCCTAAATTTGGTGAAATGAAGGAATGCCACAACTTTATTGACTGAGAAAAAGTTTTGGCTAAGGTAAGTGAAGCTCCTTTTATAGGATTTATAAAGAGTAGTAATAATTTTGCAAACTTTGTTACAACCCAGGGCTCGGCACAATGATAGTATTTAAAGTTTTATGAATTACGCTAAAGCACTTATTATTGCACTGATTGAGTATTAGCTGTGAGCAGACAGTGTAAATCAATGCACTGTAGAAAACAGTGACCATAAATGAGAAAAAAAACTAAGTTGGAATGTTATTTAAATTAAATCAATTATTAAATTAAGGAAAACAAATTATAAATCAGTTCCATATCAGATTCCAGATGATCAATGGCTTATGCCGCGGCCACATTAGACTAAAATGGTCGCATTTGCGACCAAAAATATTAATTTGCGAGTGAAGTTTTTGCTGAGGTCGCCACTGGCGACTATATATAATTTGCATGAAAGGACTTTTTTCCCGATTGTTTTGCGCTCACATCTTTTGTTATGTTCACGTATTAAACTTACATAAGACGATGCGCATCAAAGTTTTACTGGAAAAGAGTTTCAAACAGTCCTCGTCTCTGCCGCACACAGTCTGCTGAACGCAGTGAGAGAGACCTGAAAGGGCCTGTTTACACCTGGTCACTTCATGCATTTTCTCTGATCGGATATCTATATGATTTGTTAAAACATTTCCCCATTTACACTTGGCCACATAAATGTGTCTTCGCAAAACGGATATAAATCCGTTCTTCAATTCCCGCTTCATATGCAAATATAACGGAGTTCACGTCAATGAAAGCAATGGATAATTTTATTAATTATCAGCTAATTTCAATATCAGAAACCGCAACAAGAGAGCGTGCGGCATCAGCACTGGAAAGATAGGCTAGTCTCGCTACTTTTAATGAAGAAGATTGTGTGTTGAGCGTCTGCGACTTACTTTCAGGTTCATTCAGTTTGCGCGTCGCTTGCTGAAGAAATACTCCGCTACTCATCCGCGGTGATGCTTGTTGCATTGCGCTGTCATGTCTGACTATAACATGCCATATATAGCCTATAAAACGCTCTCACACGTCTATTCTTTTAATATTATGGGAGGAGTAAAATTACCATATGTGGTTTCAACAACCAGATGCATTTACACTTGTCCTGAAGTGGTTCGAGCGATTGGATTTATATCCGTCTCGAATGCGTTTCGGATGGCATTTACACCTGGTCTTTTCAGGATCAGATAGCTATCCGATCAGGAAAAAATGCATGAAGTGACCAGGTGTAAACAGCCCCAAAGTGCAAGTGCAGAAAAGCCGTGTCTATTTCGTGCACAACTTGAACAAACTTCAACAGGTAAAGCTGTCAGCTCTGTGGATACTGGCAATATCGTCAACAATTCTCATTTATAATCATTACTAATATGGCTTCTTCTTATTGAGATCTTAGTCTATATGCTGTGTTCTGTTACCAAACAGTTTTCTGGTCCCATTGACTTCCATATAAAAAATCTGTTCTACTATGGAAGTCAATGGGACCAGAAACTGTTTGGTTACCGACATTCTTCAAAATATCTTCCTTTGTGTTCAGCAGAACAAAGAAATTCATACAGGTTTGAAACAACATGAGGGTGAGTATATGATGACCGAATTTTAATTTTAAAGTGAACTACCCCTTTAAGGAAATAATCAGGCAAAGTAATAATAGATGAATGTTATTTGCATCTTTAGACTGATGACATTGAAGTGAGGAGAGCATGCATAATCAAATCTCTCTGTGCATACCTGACCGAAGACTCTAGCAGTCTGATTTGGGAGTATATGGTGAGTATGTGCTTTTTAAAATGTTGCTGTATTTTCAAGGATGCTTAATGTTTAAAAGTACTTTATTTTATTTAAATATCCCCTCTAGGATACAGACGTTGACAGCACTGAGGCGGCGATCCAGAAGACTGATGGGAATTTATGTCATAAGACATGAAGGTGCAGACATGGAAGACAGCCCAGCAGATCTTGGAGTGGTAATAGAGGGTCAAAAGGTTCTTCAGGACCTTACCAGTGTCCCATATGCAGCAGCCATGTTGCTGGGACTGATTTATGGACTGAACCTGAGCTACCCTCCTATAAGGTACACATTCGAAGTCCTTCAAAAAATAATTCTGGAGCTAGATGGCAACAAGATGTCCAATAAAGTCCAAACACTGAAGACCAAGCTCTTCTCTGATGTGTTTGAGTAAGGACTGTCCTGGAATGCCAGAATGTTAATGTTAAAAAAAGGGCAATATTTTGATTTTCTATTGCAGGTTACACTTGTTGTATTTTTCAATGTTCAAAATTGTTGAACTTAGTTGCAAGCTGCCTATTTGGTGCTCGGTGCATCTGTTATTTTCTGTGAAAGATGTCTAGTACATTTTAGCAGTAATCTCATTTCATAATTGTTAAACATATCGTTAGACACATTGCCATCTGGACATTTTGGTTTGCATGGAGGATTTTTTATTATTATTGTATTGTGTAAATTTGTAGTAAAAAAAAAAAATTGTATTTCTTTTACCGAGTTTTATAGAGTTTTAATTTACACTGAATTTGCAGCAGTCTTTTGACTTTTTTGAACAATGTGTAAAAGTAATTTTTGCTGATGTTAATACATTTGTACAAGTTTAAAGAGCAGGCTGTTAAAAACTGTTTATTGCAACTGTTGAACAAATACAGTTTGATAATTTGTTACATATCTTGTCTTTTTATGACTCTACAAGACAATCACACACAAACAAATGCTGCTTTGAAAGGAGTAACTTTAAATAGATACTACTGAGTTAAAGTAACAAGAACTAATTGGATGGAACCACTGTCCATAATTTAAATGAGTTCTTTGAAACAAATCTCCTTGTGTTTGTTGAATGTAACCTATTTGGACAGTTTTAAATAAACTACTGCATGTTCACTTAACTTAACCGATTTAAGTTACAGGGAAGCAATTCCATTGATTTAGTTCAACATTACTATTTCACATAGATTCTTCCCCATTCAGTTGTGTTGTCCCAACACAAGGAGTTTACATAGATTCAAAAAATTCCATTAATGTTAATAAAAATCAATTTGCTTGTGTGGAACCACTGTCCATAATTAAATTAAGTAAGTTTAAAGAATCATTTTTTTGAGTGCACCTCTTCAAGGAGGTCTCGGTACGCTTGTTTGGTCCACTTTTGACGCGCACCCGAGTGCGATTGCTGCTTTCTCACCTGCCCAAACGAACCGCACCAAGAGGGAAAACGAACTCTAGTGCGATTCAACCGAACTAAATGAGGCAGGTGAGAAAGCACCTTAAGTGTGTATGTACTTGGTGTATAAAATAGCCAACTATATCTGAAAAAGTAAATTAACAGTCATGTGTATTTTTGTGTGTATATATAAAAATATATGTATTATATGCATTAATATGTAAATCTAATTACAATTATTTTGTAATTAGATTTACATATTTTTTTGTAAATAGTTTTATTTGGAAGGAATTAATAAAGAGTGGCAGTAAAAGCAATTTAGAACTTATAAAAGTTGGTGCTCTTTTGAAATTTCTATTCATCAGAGAATATGCATTAATAATAATTAAATAAAATATGTTTCTTGAGCAGCAAATCAGCATATTAGAATGATTTATGAAGGATCATGTGAGACTGAAGGCTGAAGTAATGGCTGCTGAAAATGTAGCTTTGCCATCACTTAAATTAAAATGTTAAATATATTAAAATAGAAAACAGTTCAACGATAATTATATTTAACAATAATTAATAATCAACAATATTTTTTACTAAATATTTAATTTATTAAAACAGTGGCCATAAAAACCCTTTTCAAATACAAATAAAACAAAACCTTACCCCAAACACATAAATTAGTTATAAAAATATAATATTATGTACAAAAATGTAAAATAATTGTACTTCTCTTTACTTCAAATGCATACTGCTGTTATTAATATTTTTTATTTACTAATTAGCTTTATATAATAAGAATAGATGTCTATGGGATGTCCTCATCAGGTTTATCAGTAAACGTATGTATGTCTAGCTGAAGGGACAGTGGAGAGATGCTTTCTGCAAAGCAATTAAATGGTGTTGCTGTCTCATGGAATGCAATCAGGGAAATCGGATCTACAGGTATCCTCAGTGGAAAGAATGGGATTAATGCACAGGGTTGGCTCTGCATTGCATGGCTGCTCTGCCGGCCGGGAGTGAGCTTGTTAAAGTTGATTTATTAGGTCTTGGTTTACACAAGCTTTCCCTGGCAATGCAAGGTCAACTGTAATGGCCCTCTGAATGTGAATAAATCTACAGCTAAGCTAAACAGCTGTACTCTCTCTTTGTTTGCCTCTCTCTGCCTGCTAGGACGTAACTTCAAACGATCGATCTCTCAGTATGCAAGCTTTTTATTTACATTATCATCCTACATTATGATACTGCATCTGAGCGCAAGAGAAAAAGTGTGTGTGTGTGTGTGAGTGAGTGTGAGAGAGAGAGAGAGAGAGAGAGAGAGAGAGAGAGCAAAGAGAAAGCAAACAATAATTGTTGTTCAATTGTTGTGTTGAACAATAGTCAATGTGAGGAAGCCACATTAACACACTTAGCAGATCACTTTACCATGGCGAAGAGGAGGAACCTTGCCAAAGACAAAAGGCTCACAACATCACATGCCACAGATTGACAGTTCATTCTCACATTTCAAAAGAGAAAATATCTATAAACAACAACATGAGAAAACAGTCCCCGAATCAGTGTTTTTTTTCCCTTTTCCTTTGTCGCTTGCTCTATTACATATTGTGCATATCAAACATTCCCTGTGAGGCACAAGGGAACAAATTTATTTGTTTTTGGATGTGAGGCATGTACAGGGGGGAAATCATTTCTTTCTTGTCGGCAGAAGTTGTCGATTCTGTTTTGACGCTGCTCCAACAGCCTGCCTGCCCCCTCCTGACACCCACGCATACAAACGGCATATCATACGGAAGGGGATGTCAGGAGACAAGCATGATAACGGATGCCACACTCCCCACGATCGCACTTTCGCACAACAAACGTGACTGCTGTGGACGAGCAAGGCGCAGTCACAGCTTTTTAGTCACAGCCCTTTCTACGAAAGAATCCAGCTCGCTGTCTGTTTACGACCACTTTGGTTGCCGCTTCTAACAAATGTCCTGTCTGCTTTGCAGCTTTTGTCTTTTCTCTGCGCTCCACTGGCTATTTTCTTATTAAAGAAGTATGTTCGCTAGGGACTGTGCTATTTCAGGGCCTTTCAACATTCCCAAAGCATGAAATCTGTGCAAAAGTATGATAAATCTTTCAAAGCCCTACAGGCCCGCGCAAACACGACTGTCAATAAGACAGAAAAATTGTAGAGGCTGTTAACAACCATGAGAGCCCAGAGTTGAGGCGGGCCGTCAGACTGAGGTGGATGGGTGATGACTGCTGTCCACCCCGCTGTGTGGGGTGACCGGCGGAGGGGCCAGTGCCGGGCCGAGCACCGAGCTTTCAGCTCCACTGCCTTCGGCTAGTTAATGCTGCCTGGAGCCTCAGCTGACTGCAACAGACACATATATAGACACACACACAGAAATACAAACACCTGAAACAACAGCCAGTCAATGCCATCCACAAAAACACCAAAAACTATACTACTCCAGCTTCAGGTATTGAGTAAAAGTCTCCTTACACTCCTAAAAAATTCAAAAAGCCATTAAAGGTCAAATTCATCCACACAGTGGTGGGCAACCTGCCAGACATACCCACTAAGGTCAAACAATTTTTTATCTTTTTACTCAAAAAAACACCACTGGAAAGTCGGAGTCCAATAGCTGTGCACCAATATCGATCTGTAAGATCGTGTCAATTAAACACGAAGTTGGACAAACAGCCTCTGCATCCCCAAAAGTACATTTGCAGTGTCGGTTTGCCACAGTCGAGATGTTAATAATAGCCAGGCCAACCCTGACATTCCCCCAGTCTCTCAGCACTTGCTCCTCGGCCATGAGCATTGTAGGAATGCGAGGCTGCTGAGACCTAACGGTCAGATTAGCATTAATCTTTCAGCTAATATGGTAAGTTTAATTTTAGGAAATTAACTTTCGCCTACAGGACTCCTCAGAGTCAAAATGAATTACATGTCAAGCTGTAGCCGCCGGTCATACCTAACTCTGTGGCAAAACTATCCAAAAGCTCATTGTGTATGTAAATGCCTCTAATTGGAGTTGGCAAGCGAGTGTAACGATGCAATTTTTGTAATGATTTCAGTTTCCTCTTGTGGAACATTTAACATAAAAAGACAAATGCACAAAGCCACATTTAATACAAAAGGATTGGCTAAATACAGACATCTAAAATTACAATTGATTAAGAACCTGAAGTTATTAATTTGAAATAAAAAATACATAAACAAAAATCAATGTACTGGACTGACTGTGTAATTTCATCGAAAGGAAAACAACAGTCGAAATAGATGCTTTTGTCAGACAAGCGATCTATGATGAAACCCAATACCTTCCCGTTACAGTAAGTGGCTATAAGAAATCGTATCCCGTGTGTTAATACCGGTTGGGTGCCAAGAGGTGCATAAAGTAGACTGGAGATGAGGGATATTTCCGACCTAATGCAATTAATAAATAACACTTTCAGCAAAGAGGTCATTAACACAAGTTACTGGACTGTTTCCGGCTCTTGTCAGAAGATCAGGCGAGTACACACTGTTTCACTGAACACTTAATTATCAGGATTGGGAGGCTTCCTTGCAACTCAGCAGCAACTTTTCCGACAGTTTTCCCCAGCTGATTACCCAGTCTGCCGTTCTCATTCAACCCCAGTCATTTTTAACATGAACACAGCCAATTTCGTTCTTATTTCTGCAATTAAATGTGAAGTATTTTACTGATGAGCCAATGTGGGAATTCAGCGAGCATCACAAGGGCCGATTAGTACGTGCGCCTCAAGGCAAATGCGTTAAAGCACCATAAGCCGAGAACAGTCTATAGCTGTGATTAGGTACGACTTTGTCTGAGCAATACAAAAAATACAAATGGTAAGTATTACAAAATAAGCAGAAGGAAACACTTGCATATTTTTTTTTTTTTTACCAAGAGTGCCAGCCAAAACTCTGAACAATATTAAGCTAACATCTGTAGTTTGTACAGAGGTTAAGGGCTGGTGAGTGGAGACTCAAAGGTCCACCCTGATCAATGTGCAAGTGGCTGCATGTAATGAGAGACCACACCACGGGGAAGCTGGCCACTCAAAGCGAGGGGCAATGTAACGCGATTTAGAAATTGTCTGCTGCCACAAGGTCCCCATCGTTTCCCATTTCCACTATACATCCCTAAGGCCTCATTCTGCAACACAACAGAAAATAAATATTGATTCAACAGACCTCAATGCCAAAGTAACACGAAATCAGAACATGTGAGGGAGGGAGCAGAAGACGACAGATAAACAGAAATAAGGAACACTGGAAGGTTTGAGTCAAAGAATCAACGTGGAGGCAAATTAAGAAATTAAGTACCATTTCACTGAAGGTACCGCTAAAGAAAGGAACAACTTGGCTCATTTATTGAAACAGACGTGCCAGTATTAAAATCTCACTTTATCAGCTTTCAGTGACGGTGTGTTGGGGATCTGTGAACAATGTGTCGAACAGCTTTGCACCAATGGGAGCAGCTGTAATTTTCTGCAGCCCTTTGCTAACTTACGTGTAATGGGTTTATCTTTGTAGACTGCCCGTGATTGATACAAGCTCCCCAAATCTCCTTAGTTCCCTCTGACGGAGTCTAATAAATACAGGTCAGACGTTCTTCATATTCTTTTTGGCGGTTAATTCTCTGACACTCATCTAATAGGATTTATGTGCTGCTCACTTTAATTGTATTGGCACGTACAGCGAGTCTTTAAATCCTCCTGTTTATCTCAGAGACAGTTCTCGTATTCAAACCCCATTCACACCAGCTCTACCTGAAAGAACAGGTACGCACTGCCGTGGGCTGCAAAGAGGCTAAAGAAGAACAGAAAGAATACTTCAATAGATGTCAACAAAAAAAGGCCATAGAAACACATCCAAGGCAGTGCTTTTGAAGATGACCTTCCACAGGAGTGCTGTAACTAGTTGCAAGAAATGTACACTGTGGCTTGACAATGAAGAAATCATGTCATGTTGTCAATTATGCTTGTGTGTGTGAATTTTACAAGACCTTTCCGAAAACTAAATTAAAGCAGGCTATAATAAATAAATCATAAGTAAAAGTAAATATAAATTAATAAACAAAAAGTAATAAATAACAACAAGACATAGGATATCTCTAGTAGAGTGCAAATTGGATGGATGGATGGATGGATGGATGGACGGACGGATGTGTATTATATATATGTGTATAAAAGGGATGAACAGATTTATTACTGTGTAGATTGTGTGTCTAGCTCTTAATGCAATTTGGATTGCTTTTTATCTCACTGCTTTAAGTCTTCTTACATTACATCTGGATCTAGACCTGGTCATAACAGTGCGTCTTTTCTCTATATTGACCTACAGTAAATAAACATTTACCATTTGAAGTGACGGATGAGGCCTGATCTCCTCTTCGACTTTCAGTAAAACTGCAGCAATGTTCGAGTAACAAGTTAATTGGTGTCTGTAGCCTCAAAAAGGGCTCTGTCAATCCAGAAATAACCAAGAGGGAGTCTTCTCTTCCTGTTCTTTAGTTATTACAAAAAACTTTTACAGGAAAATTCCCATATGTAACGGAAGGCTCACACAATTTTCGATTTTAGCAGTGCTCTTCCTGACTTGCCTTTAATTTGGGGTGTAAGCGTCAAACTTTACCGCTCTAGGGAACGCAGTGAAACATGGCTGGTGATACATTCTCATCATCACAAACCATTGCCAAATGCCTCCTTAAATAAAAGGTGCAATAAATCAGTCTCAGTCTTGGACCAGACGGATGTGATGTGAGCGTGATGAAGGAACAGACCACTCTTTAACTAACCCCTAGCCATTTGCTCTTTTGAAAGTTGCGAACGAGTTTAGTTTCTGAGATTGAGAGTAGCTAGTTTTAGGTTCTGCCATTAAAATGAAAACCAATTTAGATCTTAGTACCATCAAGACGTAATGCATTTAGTGGAGGGGGGGGGGGGGGGGGGGGGGGGGGGAGATAAAGAGAGATGTGATTCTTATTATCTAATTAATCCTTGCATGGCCCAAGGTTATTTAATTTGTTGAAAGATCATTAACAAGTCCTCATCCGGCAAATAAAATAATCATGATCTTAATTTGCTCAAATTCAGGAAAGGATTCAAATAAACAAAGGCGGGTGATATTGAAGGCTGGAGATGGCCGTGGAGCTGACGGAATTAGGGGAGCACTAATAACAGAGAACTCTGGGCAACTTAATGGCTCCGACAACAGTGACAATCATTTACACATTGTGCCCACATGACGCCCCATAAACAGGGAAACAAAACATTAAGTTGTCAGGCTGAAATGATGGGTATTTAAGTGACTGAAACATGGTGTGAGGAAATTGTTTTTTGCCTGGGCACTTTATGTTTGTCTATCTCCGCAAACAAACTCCCCAAAATAGACAACTGTAATTCATCAAAGTAGAATTAAAAACAGAAAGAAAGTTAAAGTGAAAATTGTTTAACGATTATCAGCTGTAAGATAGAGTGATGATCTGAGAAGAGCAAGAGGAAATTAACCGAGTGTCCTACAAAAAAAAAACAGAGAGAACATACTCAAGAACAAAGTTCAAATTTGATGTATGTAACAATTGGTGCAGTTCAGAAAACAAATATCCACCCGCTGTCAAGTTCATGCTGAAATGTAGAAGTAAATGAAGCTTTCATTTGCACATTTTCTTACTATCCATAATGCCGTGATCACATGGAGGAATGCATAAATCATTCCAGCAGATCCTGTCTAAGCTGCCATGGACGTTTCCGGCACTCTGACCACTATATCCCCAACATCCATCAAACGCAGCCATTAAAAAACCAGCACATACAAAATCTGCTACTTAAAAAAAATCAATCTGTCCCAACGATCGATTTCTTATGTTCCCGAAACCAGCGCAGAATCGAGCTGTAACATTGAAGGATGTTACAGCTATCGCTATGGTAATTCTGAATCTTAAAAATCACCTTTATCTGCTGAACCCAAGACATTTGCAGCACCTGTCATCTGTATTCCCACAAACCTTGAGACAAGATTCATGCCATCTTATAAAGTCCTGCATCTCCCATTCTTGCTTCCTTCTGGATAATGATACAACACCGAGATCACTAAGGGAGAAGATTAAAAAAATAGGTACCGTAATACTGCACACAAAGTGAAATGAAAGGAATAAGCTGTCACAAAATGAGTGTTGAGGAAAAGGAACGCAAAAAAAAGAATCTCAAAGGATGTAGGTTGTTTACTTAAAAGATAAAAAAGTGTGTTGTTTTTTTTTTTTTTTATCCAATTTAAATGGTCAGCGGATCCAATTTAAATAGTGACCAGCATACAAAAAAAATAAAAAATTATATATATATATATATATATATATATATATATATATATATATATATATATATATATATATATATATATATATATATATATATATATATATATATATATATATTTAAAAAATTCTCATTTAATGTCAGCATAACTCCAGGGAATATTAAAGGTGCCATAGAATGAAAAACTGTCTTTACCCTGGCATATTTAAATAATAACAGTTCTGTACATGGAAATGACATACAGTGAGCCTCAAACACCATAGTTTCCTCCTTCATATGTAAATCTCGTGATTAAAAAAGACCACTGAAAAACAGGCGAATCAGAACATAACACCGACTGTGACGCAACAGTCGGGATCACTACGCCCCCAACATTTGCATAAACCCGCACTTGTTCTAAGCCGGCCGAACCATCAGAAGCTCTGCAGGTATTGTAAATAAACAAGCGCGGACAACAGCGAAAATAACAAAATAAATTTTATGTTCCAGGCCGTGCAGGGGGTGTGAAGTGCAGGGATGGGTTGGTGTCTGTATTCAGAAAGGCACAGAAAGCAAATAACGCGAGCCACTAAAGGGACATGGTTAGCTCCTTGCTAGCGGTAGCCTGTTACAGTACATAAGATTTCACTCTCAGTAAGGAGAGATGAGGATGATGGTGAATGACTTACAGATCCTGAGCACCACTGACAAGCATCTGATCTTGTGAAATGTGTGGTAAGTACTGTTGCTCCATAATGTAAACATAGTTTGTGTGATCGCGTCTCTTGAAAGTGAAACTATAACGCGATCGATGGATCGTTCAAAAGCAGTTTCAATGCCTCGCATATTAATAACGGCTCCCTGATGCCCGCGTTTTATATACAGTATAATTACCCGACGATATAACTGCGAGAGAAAGTATTTAAATATATATTTTCCTCCCTGTGCTTCCTTCTTGCTGATGAGCCGTACTGTGAAACAGCCAATCAGAGCAGGGCTCAACATTGAGCAGCACTGTGAAACAGCCAGTCAGAGCAGAGCTCATTATTATTCATGACGCTGCCAAATAAGCCAATAACAGACCGTTTCATTCTAGGGAGAAATCCTAGGGTTGTAAATGGACATGTAAAATCGTTTCTGGAGATTTTTTGCCCTTACCTAAGCCACATACCTTCTGTGTAGATATCAGAGAACAATTTAAAATACTGTATCAATGCATTCTATGGCACCTTTAAATTCACTTTCTGATAATCAAGCAATGTTTCCTTCAGCAGAAGTTTCTGAACACCACTTCAGAATCTAAGTGACTGGAATCCTACACTGTCTGTCGCACATACAGATTTCGATATGGCATGCTCTGCATACGGATAAAACCAATAAATCAAAGAGACTTGCTCTTTCTCTTAAGATTAAATCCCAAAAAGGTTTTTTTTAAATGTTTCTCACAAAAAAATTAAAAATTGTACACAAACCAAAATTATTTGGCATGCACAATTAATTAGTTCAATCATGAGTAACAAATACACCTCTGAAAAGGTTATTTTCACAATGCAATCTTATTACCATCCACATGTCCAAACCTCATCCACCCAACAGGTGTCAGTATACAGTCCAAAAACCATAAATCACATCATATCATAAAACATTAACACTTTTCATCACCTTTAAGGATAATCTCACCACCGAGAAACAATGTCATGTTATGCAAGTTATTAATTGCAGTCTAGAAAAAAGAATTTCTAAAAAAAAAAAGTTTCCTAAAATTCTAATCACATTCATTAGATCACGATTTCTATGTAACTTGTCTTTAACTGGTATGACTTAACATCTAGGCTACAACCATTTTTTAAAAATGTGACGTATGTGACAGTGTTGATCAATGCAATAATGACTTCAAACAATCTCTATTCTTACTTTATGATGCACTACTTATGCAAAACAACAAACACGAAGACCGCAAAATAACGCTCAAACTGATATGCAGCTAGTACCTCTGCACCTACTAAATGTATTACACAAGACTGTGTTAGTCTCTCACCACCTGTGTAATAAACAGGGCAGAAATGTGCATGTGTGCTGTCTGTTTGATAATGAGAAACACTCTTTATTACTTAGACAATATCCAAGAGGCCTATAACTTGCAGGAAAAAAAATGTAAACCAAAATATACTTTTAATAATGTTTTGATTACGGCACATATTGTGCATGCATAACTAGGAAACCCAAATGCAAACTGAAGAATAAGGCAGGATGCTTTGAACTTAAACTAGTGTAATCTGAATTTCTGTATTTGCAACTCCTCACACATTAAATTAAGCAGATGTCTAATTTAATGTGACAAACTGCAAGATGCCATCATAAAGCTTGATCAATTCACAAGATGTTTCTTTATGTTTTTGTTATTGGAAAGTAGAAGGTTCTGTTCATATGTTCACATGAAAAAACAAGAAATGTAATTTCATTACTTTTTCGACCTTAACTTAAGCAAACTCTGTTGAGACCTGACAGTGTAATCAGAAAATAAGAAGACAACAAGTCCCACTGTGATCTTCACAGAAGGGCCAGTGCTGGAACAATCATGTGCCATAGCCCACCCTGGCTGGACCAGTCGGCTTCCAGGTGTCGATGTGCATGTGTGCGTGTGTGTTGGCAGTGAGGTGTGTTTTACTCTAGTGCTGGAGGAATCCCATGCCACAGCCAACCCCTCTCCTTCCTCTCTCTCAGGCTGCCAAGGTAAACAAGCGAGGCCGTGTAAATACCACATCGCCTCATGATGGCTCAGACACGGGAGACGGAGGATCCCCCCGCTGCGGCAGCCAAGCTGACAGTCAGCCAGATGTGGAGGAGCTGCCCAGATAATACAGCACCCCACACAGGATGTTCAGGCAGGGCTTTTACTAGATCCCTTGCCAATTCACACGCTGCTCAAACACACACATACATGTGCATGCAGATGAGCATCTGAACCAACAGCATGGGTTCACTAACTCACTCACTTACTCATAGAACTGTCATAAATCCACAAACATGCAAGAACAAACATGGAAGAAACTTATTCCTTGTTCCATATACTGTGTATGTTTTTCCTTTGAGCAGGTTCCAAGCATCCCACACTGTGTTTGTCTGTGAGTGTAGGAGTACGCACACTCACGAAAGCGCATGGAGGCCCACATACATTGCTACACAGCTCAGCAATCACATCACTGCTCCTTACATGATGCAATTAAAGCAGAGCCCTTGCAGGACAAAGCATGTTTACCCTGTGCTTCTCTGCTTCGCTGGTGTAAATATTGCACAATTATCACCACTCACTAAGTGCTGAAGCTAGTCCCAGCTTTTTTCAGGGCAATGGCAAGAGGAAACACCTCGGACGGATGGCCAGTCCAATAATATTAATATCCACTTATCTTATATTATATTCATAAGAACCTTACATACGTTTTCCTTATTTTACACCAAAATTCTAAAATTTCACTTTATTTTCTTGATAAACTATGGTCCTTTCACGTCTGCATAACCCAAACTGCAAACTCTGCCCTCCAATGCATCAACAGACAGAGTTTCACTACTCATCTTTAAAGCGTGAACCAAGAAGTCTCTTCACTCAATACCACTTACTGTCTTAAAGGTGGTGGAAGAGAGACACATTCCCTCTACAAAGAGCATAAGTCTGTGATGGAGCTCCGGCGGGCACAGGGAAGCAAGCATTAAGAGATGACAGGTATGTAAAGCGAACTTCTGAAGTGTCAGAAGATCCGAGCGCTGATGAGAAGACCAGCGACTGACAGCACATCTGAGACTTTAAAATCTGAACATCACACAACCGCTGTAACCGAGTTTAACGTAATCTTGCTCTGCTGCTAACATGTGTACAGCTTGTATTCCTACTTGCATTTATCTGACTGCAACGTGAAGATGCAGCGTGACCGGGTGCGTGTTCAGGGACAATAAAGGGAGATCGTGAAATGAGCAGGTAAGGTAGCGCAGAAAGGTAAAGGAAACAGGGACAAAATTATAACCTATCTGCCAGAGCAAATTAATGATGTACCGGCATCTTAATCACCTTTTGCTCTTGACAAAGTGCCAAGGGAATAATGATTAGCAGTAATATAAATGTAAGACTTGCATCTCTGAAGTTGGATGGTGAAATCAATGGCAGGCACAGAAACTGCTGCAAAGCAATCAATCACCTTAACTTTTCTAAATTCACTTGCAACCCTTCCTCACCTAGCGCAGCCCAGAGGGACTTACGGGAAGAGGAGACAAAGGCATGTCAATAGGGCCCAGTTTTCCATCACATGTACTCCTTAAATCACACACCCTTTAATGCTGTACGGTCTCTGACTCTCCTCTCCAAACCAATAGCCAGTTAGCTTGAGAAGAGACACATCTACCTACTCGCTGTTCTGAATGAGCCCTCATCTATCTCCGCCAAAAGCTGGGATCTCCATTAAAGACTGTGTGGAGAGGTGGGGGGGGGGGGGGGGGGGGTGTTTATTCTTTATTGATGCTGTTGTCTCCATTGTCTTGGCTAGGCTTGAAAAAGCTCCAGTCATTACTTTCTCTTCACCCTCCTTCTCACTCCAGTCACTGCTCATCGCAAGTCATTGTTCAAACAATTAGCTCAATAAGACAAAGTGAGGGTGTAAAAGGATGTTACGGAGAAATTGAGAGCCAGCACCTTCAGCTGCCTTCATCTCATTCTATAAAGTGCTACACCGAATTCATCCGAGAAAACAAAGGAGTCTGCAACTTCGGTCTGCAAATGTTTCACAAAGAAATTACAATAAAGCCTTTCTTTAGCACAATAAAATGCATCAAAAAAACTAACTTAGGGTGTGAAGACACTGCAATTTTGAAATGTGTCACTTTATCGGCTTTGGAACCCAGCTGCTCTTCCTTCCAACAAGTAGCATTTAACTTTCTGGGGCAATTAAACATGTTGTGCAGGACAATAAAGCCGCAAAGCCGGCAAAAGGAAGTCTATGAATAAAAATGAAGCCAAAATTGTCATGACAATAACGAACCAGTGCCTACATCCCGTTTAAGATGACATGAAGTATATCCATCTTAATTGTTGTAATTACTGGACCCCCGGCAGTGAAGGTCTCCAAGTGTGGCAAACACACCCACGGGAGAACATCTTGTCTTCTGTCACTTCTGGTAAATGGCTCTTCTCTCTGACGAGCTCATCTCGCTGCCTCTCCCCGTCTCCCACTCACACATTCAGCTTGATAGCAATTATTTTTTGAGGCCATCCCTGGCAAAGCACATTATTTAGATTTTCATTTACAATCGAGTTAACTCGCAACTCTCCACTCCTCAGTGAGAAAACGAATCGCTTCATAAGGAGGGAAACAAATGATGTTTTCCAAGGTATTCGCACAGATTTTTGCCATTTGTATTCTAAGTGCTTGTTTATGGGAACGGGGATCCGGGGCATATCCTTGGGAAAATGAGCTACTTTATACCATTTAAATATACTACAGCCTGAGGCTCTGCACATTTGAGGAAACATCTAGGCAGACAGCAGTTAAAAGATACAGGGTGAGATGAATACCCAATGAGTGTGACGGAACAATGCAATTTCGAAAGAAAGGTCAACAAAGGGTCAATACGCCAAGCAGACTGTGCCTGCTTCTCTCCAATTTCACTTACATTCTTTGAGAAACCGTGTCATCCTCCGATACTCCGTGGAAAGAATGTACAAGCTCTATTTTAAACTCCCCTGAAGCAGCATGTTTGCATCAAATCCTAAAGCTCAGTCCAGAAACATATACTAATGCTGCAGTGGCATTTTCCATCTTTTGAGGTGAGGGGGGGCTGATCAGATCTTTGGGCTGTCGAGACTCGATGTTCCTCGCATCTCATTCGCTTTCTTTTTGGGAGCGGATTCAATGGAAGCACCGTCAAGCCATCATTTAGCCCTGCACCTGTCACTCAGTGGGTGAATGCTGGTTTAAAGTCTCACTGGTTGATGCTCTCTGACTCTGGATGACAGCTGCAAGGCGAATATTGAAGTTTCTCTGTTGGTCTTTGATGGAGTCTGTGTGAGTAAGCATCTGATTTCCCCCTGCACCTCAAGCCTAGGAATTGAATTTGACACACTCCAGCACACACCTCCCGAACATGAGCTGAATCACACTATAAATATACATTATACACTACAAATGCATGAGTGCTTGACTGATATCGGTGTTCGACTTAAAAGACTTAATTCTCGCAGATTAGACCAACATCGCATATAAATCCAAATGACATGATGCATTTTTTTGAAGAGAGTTTAAAAATAAAACTCTGAACTCAGAAATAGATCTGTTAAATAAGTAGCTAAACGCTTTTATAAGTGAATAAGCTCAGAGTTACTGGTATGTACTTATCAAAAGAACAGGAAGGTGTGCGTGTGTGTACTGAACATGGAGGTGGGGCTCAGGGTAATGCATGTCAAGACACATTAGACTTTAGCGCTAATGTTTCAGATGGATGGAAGGATGAATAGAAGGACGGATAGGCAAGCTGACAGTAGAGAGACACTAGAAAAGGAGGATGATGTGGTGAGGAAAATTCCCCCCAGGAATGGCAGCGTGGAAAGAGGAGTGTTCTCTATTTATAGAGGTGGGACTGGCGAGATGCTCGTGACAGCCATCCACTACCAAACCTACAGCCAAACTAAACCCCATGGAGCACAGGAACAGCAAACCAGAGCTGTTCACTGGAGGTCAGTTAGAGATGATCACAACTTCATTAAATCATAATCACCATCACGCCAGTTTGCTCTTATGATGCCCTCCGGGCGAACTCCTTTAGGGTCCTCCTGTTTACAGGAAAGTCATAATTTTTTTTAGAGCCATGCAGCTGGATAGCCCAAGGTGAATTGTCTAGCCTGAAATAAATAGACATGCCATGTGCTCAAGGAGCCAAATACACAGCCATTAAGGAGGCATATGAGGAAGCAAAATTTCTGTTTTTTTTTTTGTCTATTTTAAATTTAAATATCTATATTTACAAACTCAATGTTTGCTTAGTTTCCAAACTGCTTAAAAAACATTAGTGTCCAATAATGTGTAACAACATTAATATTATCGTTTGCCAATCTAAAAGAAAATGCTCCTGATACAACATGGGCTGATGGTAAACATTCATAGAGAAATAATATTAAATAATTTCTCTAAGGTTCATTCAAAGTTCCCATGTTACTCTAAGCTACTACAAACACCGATGGCTTGGGGGAAGAAGAAAAAACAGGAAAAAGTAATTTCAGAAGGTTGAAAACACTGAAAAATTGTTACTGAAAAGTGATTCAGCCTTCAACTACTCTTGCTTTGTGATTTTTATCTAATGGAATCAATCGGATACAGCAATGCAGTACAGAAACACAGTAGAATTTATGATAGAGCTACATTTTAAAAACATCTATATCTGTTGTAGTTCTCCTACAGCAGGAGATACAGTGTATGTTCAATTATAATGTTTGGTGATCTCCGTGAAGTTGGCACCCCATAAAAATAAATAATCACCAAAACTATTCCATTCGTTTGTGCTGATTTGTGCCTCAAAAACGAGCGTTTGTGCTGGTTCGGTGTTCGAGATATTAAACATTCTTTTTTTGACCGTGTGACATCACTCTCCACCCCATGCCATCCAAATCGCTCCAAATCAGCGCAGTTCGTTTGTGCTGGTTTGTGCTGGTGTGTGCCGTTAAAACAAACACTGTATCTATTTTCCTTCCTTAGATATAACAAAATATTTTCGGGAGCTGTGACGTCACTCTCCACCCCATTTCGTCTAAATCGCACAAAATTGGTGTCATTCGTTTGTGCTATGTTTGTGCTGATTTGTGCTGTTGAAATGAACGTCAAATATATTTCCCCTTCTTAGAAATAACAAAAACAATTATGGGCAGTGACGTCACTCTCCACCCCATGCTGTCCAAATCCATCCAAACCGGTGCCGTTCGTTCGTGCTCGTTTGTGCCGTCCCTAAGAAGTTTTTTTTTTTCCCCATTATATTTAAGAAGGGCTCGGAGATACCAGGTTTGTTTCAGCAGCACAAACGAGCACAAACGAACGGCACCGTTTTGGAGAGATTTGGACTGCATGGGGTGGAGAGTGACGTCACTGGCCCGTTTTGTATTTGTTATTTCTGAGGACGGGAAATAGATACAATGTCAATTTGAACAGCACAAACCAGCACAAACGAATGACACCAGTTTTGTGCGATTTAGACGAACTGGGGTGAAGAGTGACGTCACTGTTCGTAAAAAGTTTATTTTCGTTATATAAAAGAAGTGGTCATCATTACAGGGCTTCTTTTAACAGCACAAACGAACGGCACCGGTTTTGTACGATTTAGACGAACTGGGGTGGAGAGTGACATCACAGCTCCCGAAAATATTTTGTTATATCTAAGGAAGGAAAATAGATACAGTGTTTGTTTTAACGGCACAAACCAGCACAAACGAACTGCGCTGGTTTGGAGCGATTTGGACGGCATGGGGTGGAGAGTGACGTCACACGGTCAAAAAAAAGAATGTTTAATATCTCGAACACCGAACCAGCACAAACGCTCGTTTTTGAGGCACAAATCAGCACAAGCGTAGCACAAACGAATGGCATAGTTTTGGTGATTATTTATTTTTATGGGGTGCCAACTTCACGGAGGTTGTTTGGTGGGGTTGCAAACAAAAAAAAAAAAAAAGAGAAAAACAACAAATATGGAAAATATTATATGCTGTTACATTCAGGGATGTAAAATATCTCGGAATGGCTGGATATATAACATTGTCATTCATGCTGCAGATGCCTTAATAAAGAAGTCATCTTGCCGAATTTAACTTCAGTCAACTTGTGGCCGAAAGCCAAGTGTGAGCAGTGCCAGAGCCGACAGTAGCCCAGGGTCCTAATTATGAAAAGTAAAAGAATGATTAAGTTGAGTGCTGTTTAATGACTTTTAACACATTCATTTTGAAGACGCTGTGGGCGTACACTGGCTGACTGCAGATTTGAGTTTTAATTCACTCCCACATTTGCAGACCTGTAATCCATGTGCAGGTATGATTATCACTAGAAACACACACAAACACACAAACATGCAAAAATATTCAGAATTATTCATATACAGCACCCAACAAATACAGTATCAACCACCACGTGATGTATTCAAAATGGATGTCATGCTTGCATAAGCACATTCCCTGGGCTGTTTGCAAGACCGTATTAATTTGTTCTTTTTTATTCGGTTGAATAATAAGGTACCTATACAAATTTTTAGAACTCTGCAGTCCAAGGCTGTTTCTTTAATATTGCAGGATAGTTCACTGCCAATGCCACTTGGCCCCAAGAGTGGAACCAGGGCCGTTTCACATTCAGTTCACACCAATTTAAAAAAATAATCATTACTGCTTCAGTCAATAATGAGACAATGACATGGCAGACAGAAACAGGACAAAAGGAGATGGTTGTCTGTATTAAAAGACGTGCACACAGTAATGGCAGTTTTCATCTAGAGCTAAACAGGGTTAAAGCCGTGAGAGTGCAAGAAAGATTGACAGTTGAAAGAGAGTGTATAGTATTTTGTACAAATACACCAGAGCGCTACTCCAAACCTTCAGCACAGGCAGAGCTCATGCCAGAAGCTGTCCACTGGCATTGGTGCAGAATACTCATGGATGCCTAGTACTGAATGCTTTTCAAAAATCACCAAAGAAACAACTGCAAAAACAAGCCCAGATTAAATTTCACCATAAAGTAACAACAAATGACTAGATGTAAGATTTTGATGAAGCCTATTTTGGGACCATTAAGATTTGCAAACACTGCCGTTTCTCATTAGTGTAACACATCCAGACATTATAATGAGAACACTATTATAATAAAATGCTGTGAGTTTCTGCACATTGTTGTGTGAAGAACGCGTCCACAAAAGGAGTTCATTCAGAGCCACGCAGACACATTCACGCATTCAGGGCATTTTGTGCAGATAGTCTATTAGTCGTAATATTAGCGTTATGTTGTATACATAACGAAGCGTATTCTATATGAGATAAATTATTTAAATCCCATTATTTAAAAACCTGCTATCAGATGCTTCATTCAACTGGCCATCTTCAGCGCGCGCAGCTCAAAACAGAAATGCAGAACATTAATAGCCATCATATAGGCTACATAATGTTATAATGAGGGCACTATTGTAAAAAATGTTGTGAATTCTTAGGGTTTCACTGACGTTTAATGTTAACTATCTTTTAATAAAAAAATAAAACATTATTTTTCTATCTGCGAGGCGTCCGTTACACATTTTCCCTGTGTGTTAACGTCAGTAATTATGACTGTCCAATGTCTGACTGGACTCTTGGTAATGTATTTTGCCCCGCCCCCAAATTTATGATTCGACTAATCGACACGATTCGAAAATTCTGATTCGACTATGACAATCCTGAGTCGGGGACACCCCTACATCACCTGATTAATCATTTGAGATATTATATATCTTTCAGGGTTATTATAGCCAACTAAAACTAAAACCATAAAAAATGCATTACTTTAAATAACAAACTTCAAAAGATAAAATTAAATTAAAAACTTAAACTTATTTTTTCCAGCCAACATTACTCATTTTTGCTTTTTTAATTTTTTTTCATAGTTTCTTGCTTTTTTATTTTTTATAATTTATTTATTTGTTTTTGTTGTTGTTTTTTTTTTTTTTTTTTGTCATTTTCATAAATGTCCAAATATTTCTTAAAGAACAATAAAATGAACCATTTCTTTATTCTTTATTTTGATTTTAGGGTAAGGTTTTCCGACTGCTGTATTTTCATTACCTTTTTTAATAAAAAGTATAAGGAACATCTGATGTAGGTTTATAGCTTTGTTGGACAAAATTACTCACAGCAAATGGCCATCAGAGTAAAGTGCTGTAAGCTCCCTATGACAGCTCAGGAATCGCAGACACAGCAGCGCAGCTCATAACACACCTGGATTTACAGGTGTCTGACTGTCACTGATGTCAGTTTACAAGCATACAAGCACTGGGGACGTGAGACCGTCGAAAAGCAGCCTGTGAGATTAGAAACAGCAAGAACCACCTGCAAACTCTCTCTTTACATTCTCTGCCCACTCTACATTTTTTCCTCTACAGCTGTATAAACTGCCCAGCTCAACTAATTATGGATGATTTAGTCTGCTGTGGTGGGTTTAAACCCCATACAGATGCTGGTGGGAGCTAAGAATTGGGCAATGCTCTACACAAGAGAGACATCGAAGAACTATGAAAGACAGACACTTCCCACGACAAAAACAGAATTAACTAACTGTGTAGTGCAGACTTAAAGCAAAGACTGCCTATGATTAAATATGAATTTTTAAGGCGCTGTGCTGTGCTGAGGGAACAAACAAACTGCATATTTGTATTAAGATTCATATCTCTGGTCTGCAAACCTATTATTGAGAGTGATAACCATCGAGCATCTTTTCATGGATGAGAATTGGATAGCATTGACTGATAAAAGTGCACTTCCAACATCAAAAATATCAGACTGTTCACTGAGCCTTAAGCGTTAAATATCCTCCACACTTCCGTGCCCCCCAAACACAGTTAATAAATAACTGCGCTTATAATTCTTTTATGGTCTCTGCAAAAAGAGATAGGTTCATTTCCATTAATGAAATGCAGAGAAGAGGGGAGAGGACGAAAAAAAAAACAGATGATTATCTTTTTCCAAGCCGAGCTTCTTCCTGTCTGTAATGGCTCACTGTCTCTCCTGTTGGAGAAAACTGTGCAAGCTTTCAAATGAAAATGAAGCCGGATATTCCACAGTGTATCAGTCAGTGTGGCAGAGTTTTGAAGATGCATGAAACAACCTGAGGCCATCAGCACTTTTCAAACCGTGAGGGTCAGCAAAAAAAACTCCCAGATTCTTTCGCCTCTCCCTACCGCAAAGCCAAAATCGTTAGACAGACCAATAGCATCTGTTTGTTATTAAGAGCACTCCATCCTATCTAAGCCCACCTATTCAAAAAAGAGGATAAAACTGATCTTCTGAGGCCTTGAATGCATGAATAACTTGAAGCTGCAACTATCCATCTTTTTTCCATAATTACACGAGAGAAAATTGCAAGCTCTATTTTGCCTTTTTCCTACAACTTTGCTAATGCAAATGTACATTTCAGCACAGGAGAATACAAACAATGTGCTAAATTTACTTTGTGATGACATTAACTTGAGAAATAGCAGGGATTACAATGGCATCATCGACTATACAAAATATAGGGTTCTGCATATATTGTTTATGGTAGCATGGATTATTCAGTAGATAAGCTACTCATAAGATTCATATGACTTATGCATGCTTGGCTACAAGAGGAAATCTAAAGATATTTATGCCATATATCAAGACTGCACTAAAGTTCAATGCTGCACGTACAATAACCTTCAAACGCCAATTTGTCTAGCAGCAACATTCACAAGAAGAATAAGCGCTACAGCTATTCAATTCATCCCTCTTGTGTGTAGCCCCTAACACTACATGCTGCAGCCTGAGAATTGTATTTTGACTCGGGCAAAAATATTTCATTTAAGTCAGAGCTGTATGGGGATGTCTTTGAGAGGGAAAACATGACAGCATTTTCATGTTTGGGGGAACGACAGATTTCAGCTCCAGAAGAAGTCCTTGAAACGAACAGCAACAGTGCATGATAATGGGCTTATCTAAATTCAGAGGCCCATTTGTCTGACTAATTATTATTTCATTGACGAAGCAAGACAACACCTTGCCTGTCCTCTTTCATCCTCAGTGGTAAAATGTTTGGGCAAATATTTGGCAGTGTTATCATAATGTACTGAAAAAAGAATAGTCACCACAAAAGCCTAAAAGAAATGTATTAACTGTGCCTTCACACGAACCGATTAATTTACTGACTTCCATCCATAAAATGCAATAAACCCAGACCATTGTTTTGTAGATAAAAGCCAAATGGCGGTATCCAGATCATTATGTTCCTTTGATATCCTGTTTTAATTGTTTCAAAGAGAAGAGACTCACAACTGCCAAACGCAGCGGGTTCAAGCTGTGGGCAAGCATATCAAGGACCCAAAAAGACTAACACTCAAAGCAGTAAAAGCCCTCGATGTAATCAAGAGAATTAGCCACTCCCTGAACTCCTGCAATCAAACAGACAAATACTACAGACTTCAAGACATCTACAGAGCCATAATCATTAGATCAAGCATCCATTTGACATCAGCTGATCAAGAACCATGGCGTAATACTTCCCGAACACAAGGTAAATTCATAATCTTCGCCGAAGCTAAGCGGTTTTAAACAAGGATCACAAGGAGAGGTCCACCTATAAACAATTACCTCATCCACTTCACACATGAGCCCACAAATCCCTTTGTTTTCCCTCTCTCATGCAGAAAATTATTTGTGGGTTGGAGGAGTTGGACTGAATGAGCTGCAGGTTTAATTCATTGCCTTTCATTTCAAGAAGAACAAACAACCGCCATCCATCAAGGAGAACAAAACTTTTTAAATAGCTCTTCCTAAACAGTGGGCTTAAGATAGCCAAATGTTAATAACCAGCTGATGAAAAATTCATCAGCCCAGAATAACACAATTCACCCAAATACCAGCCAAGTACACTATAATTAAAGCGATGCCACTCTGTTTTCATGAAAGACAGGTTTTGGAGAACAAAATCAAACTGAGACTGTCCTGCAATTAATAAATCCATGCTTTTCCACTGATGAATATGAAATCTTGTAAGAAGCAGAAATGGGTCATGATTACCAACAATTGGTCAATCAGGTTGATGATTACATTACAAAGAGAGACATCATAAACATGCATTATTATTTTTCTTATTTTTGAATGATCTTGATTATTAATAAACATTATATATCATCATAAACTAAACCATTTAATAAAACACAATATCCAACTATATTCAATAACTATACAACGAACTATAACTTGTTGACCATCATGTAGCCACACTTATATATAAACGCATACAATATTCAAAAGATTAGTCCATTTACAAAAGCAGCAGCCTAACACATGTGAATTAGGTGCTGAGTAATAGGTAGTGGAAGCTATAGGAATAGAACACACACGCTTGGCCAGTGCAGCACATTACTATGCAGCAAGTCGCTCCATACATAGTGGCCAGGAATCACCCCGTTGAGGATTAAATTCAGCGAGCTGAGAGAAAGGGAAAGGTGGTGGTTGTGAAATAAGAGAGTCCAGCGCTCTGTCCGTCCTGTTCTCTGCCACTCTCTCTCTCTTTTTCCATCTTAGAGTGAATAGGCAGAGGACGCCTCGTTGATTTTACTGCACGCCATCAAAAGCTCCCCAAAATCCGGCACAGGTCTGGAGGCCAGGCAGAAAAATAAAGCGAGGGATGAAAAACTCAAGAGTGGTTGAGTTCACGAGAAAGGGAGGGAGTGGACGGGTGAGGCAGACAGACAGGAGAGCAGGGCATTCCTCTTCCCATCTGCAGGCCTGAAGGCAGGAAGCAGGAGCACGGGATATGGCTCATTACACCCAGCCTTCTCTTATCACTGCCACTCTCCATGGAGTCATACCCAAACACAGCTAGTAGGGCACTTCAATTCCCTGCCTCCCTCGCACACATATACACACGTTCCCGTTTCGCTGCCACAGATGCTGGGTCTCAGAACACCGCACATCATTATGCCATAATACAATTTGAGCAATCCATGCCTAAAGGACGTTCCCTTTTGAACGCATGGCAAATAACCGAGCCATTCCTTTATGTTCTTAAGAGACAGCGACAATTTTCAGATTCTATATCAGAGAGATCCACTGACATAAAGATTGGCCATTGTGACACACGCATTCACTTCCATTTGTGTTCTGAAGCAAAAACATTACATAGGAAATTGCTTTGTGTCTCGTAACCTTTGTCATTTCAATAGCATATATTTTATTACACTGCAGTGCATACATAGTTTACCACAGAGGCCATCTTGCAGAAAGAGCAATGGCTGCATTATCAGGCCTAGACATGACAGCCAATCATCTTTCAGAAGCCATTTTGATGATCAAGTCCATTATAATGACACAGCATCTGGAACAAAGACCTCTAATAGCCAACAGCTGCCGAGTGGAATGACAGCAATTAGTGAGCAATTGACACAACACTCACCCTCAGCTGAAGTGGACAGTGTAATTTAAACCTAGCTTTCACAACTTTTGTTAATTAATTATTAATCAAATGAGTGAATCATTCTTGAATCATAATATGACTGAAAGAGTCTATTAAATTGACCCAGTTCAAGATAATCATGGTAATGATTTTTTCATAATCATTACCATGATTATGAAAAATCATCTTTTATTTAATTTCTTTATTTTCTTAAATATGTGGGTAGATAGTATTTATAGAGTTGTAACTTTTTAGTTTTAGTTACTTTTTCTTATTTGTAAGTCGCTTTGGACAAAAGCGTCTGCTAAATGACAAAAGTAAAAGTAAAGTAAAAGTAACCTTGGTTACATTATTCATATAATCCATGAAATATTACATTTTAAAAACAAGAACCATTAAGTACAACAACAGCTGGCTGAGGCCTCAATAAACACAGCAACAATGTACAAATGAGCTCGGACAGGACTTCACTCCAGAGCCACTAAAGCATATGTGTGATCAGCCTGCCCAAACTTAGAAAAAAGAGGGTGGAAATTGGGCATCACCAGCGTGTATTGATTTGTAGAAGTCTGGAAGAGACACTAGTGACTAGCCAATGGAGGTCTGCCTGAGGCAGACTTTGAAAGTGGCAGTGAACTGTGGAAGTACACTGTTGAGGACAAGACTGGATTACAGGAATATGGAATATTACATGAACAGAATCTTCCAACAACAAGCCTGAATGAATGAATGTATTAATAAAAGAATGTAATTTATTCCTACAAAGGCAAGGTAAAATGTTCGGCAGCCATTCTTCAGCACCACTTGACCCTTCAGAAATCATTCTAGCATGCTAACTTTCTGCTCAAGAAACATTTATAATTATCAATGTTGTAAACAGTTGTTCTGCTTTTTTTATTTTTTTGTGGGAACATATTTCATGATTCTTTGATGAACAAAGTTCATTTATTTGCAATAGTAAAGATATTGATAAAGTTACAAAAGGTTTGTGTCACTTTTATTCAATTGTTAATGAAATGTTTTTGAGCACCAAATGAGCATATTAGAATGATTTTTTAAGGTTCATGTGCCACTGAAGACTGGAGCAACATCTGCTAAAATATCAGCTTTAACAAAACAGGAATAAATTACATTTTAAATATATTAAAGACAAAAGTTGCAACAGAATCATTCAATCTGGGTTTCTGTGCACCATATTATGCACAACTCTAATTAAGAAACTACATAAATGCATGTTGCAGAAAAGATGTCAGGAACTACTTTTTGTAATAATCCATCTCTTAAAGCCTCCCTACAAAACATCTAGGACAATTAAACATGAATGAAATAATGGAGACAGAAAAACATGGTTATTAACTGCCTCTGTAGGTCTTTGGTTATCATTAATAAATATAATTACAGCAAAAAAAGAAGTTCAACGGTGTAATGCCAGCAACAGACAAAGACCCAATTTTATTATCACAAATCATTAATTACATTTAATGAAAGAAGATATAAGGACAGGGGGAAAATTAAACCCCGTTTCCTTTTTTTCTTCTTATTTTTTCTAAGTCCTTTTATCGGCACATCGTGGGCATTTATTTTCTCACTCACACATTCAGTCACAGATGTGACATTCTGCTTTTATGCCCCCACTTTACTTATGTTATATAAAGGCTGCCACCATTGTAAGTGTTCCGTTGTTTTAAAAAAACAGAAACCCCAAAATTTCCAGGTAAAAAATAAAAAAGATAATGCCAAAAAGAATTGCATTAGCATGCTGAGTTTTGGGAATAGCTAAAAAAGAATCCAGATCATCTGTAGTCGACACTCCAACCGCCCTATTCCACAGAGACCGTGACAAAGAGTGTAAAAAAGCCCAACTACTGTAATTGGTTTTAAAATGGTGGAATTCATTACCGTTGTGCTGCATGTTCAGAAATGCAAACAGGAAAGAAAAAAATACTCACTGGAGGCTTGAACTGATCTGCTTAAATAAAAGCCATAGGGAGATGAAAGGCATAATTCAAACGACAATTTTAGCAGACTGAGCTCATTTATAACAGAAAGTTGAATATGTTGCGAGTGTAATAGGCATATTATATCAGCTCTCTTTTCTACCGTTGCCTTCTCTTTTGTTCTACTGACTGAGAATGGCCAGCATCCAAAAATAGATGAAGAAAAGTACAACTGAAGTGTTTCCAGGGTCAAACAGGCACCAGGTAAATCACAAAAAACACTTTTGCATAAAGTTCAAAAAACAAACAGGTGACAAATGACAAAATGTTAAATTGAAACAACCTCAAGACAATTTACAGCAATGTTCAAGTAACTAAAGTCATCTGTTCGAGTGTTTGTCTTCAAACACAGCATGGCAACCGGATGCTCAATCAGTTTTATCCACCAATGCACCATGTGAACTAACCTGACAGAGTTCAGTGTTTTATTTAAAATTTTCTGACACATCTCACCACAAGTGGTCCATCTACAGATCTGATCTGTGTGAGGGAAAATCTGTATTTGTATTTAGACTTTCTATGTGTCCTTATTTATTTCAGGAGCATTTGGCAGAGCCACCCAAAGAAAGAAGCGATAGCATATGGCAAAGTTTACAAATTAATGTGCAGTGTTAGAGAGAGCACCTGAACCACAGAAAGGTGGAGGGGCAGCATATGTGGATGAGAGAGAGAAAGAAAGAAAACACCTGTACCATTCTGTCATTGACTGATGCAGAAAAATTCACAAAATACAGGGTAAGAGATGAGATGACAAGAAAAGAGACTTAATGCAAGCAGTACAGTTAGACTTTGCATGAACATGTTATTTCAAGAAGAGCTAGTTGAATGGAATTAGCTTGACAATGTGTTGTCAGCAGCATGTTTTATGACATGATGAGACCAGAGGCGCCAGTATAAATTATTCAGATGTGATTGCATAAGCAGGATGTCGATGAGGGGCGAGGCAGCTTGAGCCACCAAACGTCCATCTCCAAGACCAGGAGATAGAAGGGGAAAAACAGGAGTCTGTCAACACCCCATCATCTCAGGAAATTTGAAAAAAAGACTTTTGTGAATCTGCATTGGATATAAAAAAAAAAAAAGTATTGATCTAGCCAAGGTCCATATGAATACTGTTGGGTAGGTTTCAGTTACTTCCCCTCTTTAAAGATCAAACCTCTAACAAATGGCATTGTAGCCAGAAACTGTGCTGTGTAGGTCTGAGATAAACCCATTAGGTCAATTCCATGGCAACAATGTGTTTTTTTCTCCATCTCACACACATAAAATCTGCTGTGGAACTTTATTTTAAAGATACTGACTGCCATCTAGTGGTCATTGGATTTTTTTCCAAGGCATGCACTGCACCATCTTGGTCTCCTCCAACTTGTAGTCTCTCTGGCAATGGACAGTAAATCATATGGATTTATACACGTGCATGACAAGACATAACAAAAATGTGCAAACAGCATGTCTGCTTTAAATACACAGAACAAAGCAAAAAGAAAAAAAAAAGAGGAAAAGCTGACATTTAGGGAACACAATCAAGAACAAATAAAACTAAAACACCATTCAGCCATTTTGAAGGGTTTATTTCTCCAGAGCCCCCTTGAGAAAAAGTGCCAGGCAGACTAAACGGTTTGTGACCCATCCTTGATCAAACCACAAATCGTTAGGTTTGGCCATTTGGGGAAGTGCTTAAAGTGTGTTTGATGAGCAGATAATGATGGCTCACTACTGAGCGTCCAAGGATGATGACCATAAAATGTGCAGCCACAAGACAAGCGCCACACCTTATTAGTGCTGTGATTTGCCAACTGGGCCACAGGGAGTTTCAGAAGGACACGACGGGATTTTAAGCAAGGGAAAACTGGAATCAACCAGGTACCATGACACTAGTTCAGCATCTCTTTGACTCCTACCAAATAAGCTAGCGAGATAGCTTTTCATTAGTTCAAGGCTGGAATAAAGGCAGAGAAATAAAATGAAGAGGAAAGTCGTGAGCAGTCACACATTATTCTCCAAGCGCAGTTCCCGAGCTATCTTCGTTTACCATTAAACGGCTTTATGGTTCAAAAGAAATTATCAAGCCAACCACCCTAATTGTAAGAAAAGTGCTGTCCAGAAACCATGGAGCATGTGCCAGACCTAAGAGCCCCAAATTTAACGAGGTAACTTTGAGAAAGAAAAAGAGACCACAAAGCTCCTACTTTCTTTAAGCTAAAAAAGAAAAGCAGGACTCGTACAGCTAAAGTGATGACACCGATGTCTTCGGTAAGGCCGTGGTAAAAATATGCTATGTGCTATAAATACATCACATCTAAGGCTGGAAAGGGGTAAAAAGGTGAGGAAACGACGTTGAAAGGTGGTCAAGGAGAGTGACGGGACAAGCCATTACCAGATCTTCTGATCTCATAACGACACAGGAACATGAAGTCCCATATCGCACTCAAAGCTGAGAGCAGGACGAAGGAAACTAATAACATCTAGGTGGACAGAGGGTGATCCGATTGACCGCTGGAACAAAAAAAGAGAGACAATCGAGGCAGGACAAGGGAATATATTACACTAGAGTCGCAAAGACGAACATCAAATGGGCTCCTCTCATACAGAAGTGGCATACAATCAAGCACACACGTGCACACACACACACAAACAGGGCCCATCTCTTTTCCTTTTAATATGAGAACACCATGTCCACTCCTGGCTCCCTTTCATCTTCTCTTCATCATAATGAGATCCCGCTTCCCTCTTTTGAAGGCAGGAGCGCTGATTGTTTGTTTCCCATTGAAAGGAAGGCCACGTGGCATAATGCAGCAGTCAGTCAGCAGGCAATGAGACCTTTTCTGTCACCGGTGGGAGCTGGTATTGACACACTGCCAGTCTATCAGGTCGCGATTCTTTACACACTAGACCGCGTGTCCAATATGACAAGACATTCGTCCTTCTGGTGTGTATGCATTCCCTGCCATGACTTACAAAAGACCTCTGAGAGCTTGTGTGCGATATAACGTTGCACGAAGAGAGCATGTCAAACTGTCTAACTGATGTTGGAAGTGCATTTATTAGTGTCGGCTATCATGAAAAATTGCTTAAAAGCAAAACAAAACAAAAAACTGTAGGTCTGCTTTTTATTAAGGTTTGATAAAAATAAATGCTACCTTTAAGTCCTGCCATTTCCCATATGAAATCAACAAACCTAGACAGGGTCGGTGAAATACAAACAACTCTAGTCCCAGAAAGGATTGGAATCGTATTAGGAAGGTAAATCAATCGTATCGTACTTGACATTTCTATATTAGCACTTGACTGAATGCCATTAAAATTGTATGCGAGGTTGTGGTTGCACCAAGCAACAACTGAAGCATCAGTCAAGACCCCACAGGAGATGAGGTTAGGTGTTGCAATGAATACTGTGCTAGTGTCAATCTGATTTCAACCCCGAGAAACTTCAATATGCCTGAGCTTGGAGATGCAAACAAAACTGAAATGCATTGCTCTCAGAGTTGATCCCTGAGATAGAGCAACAGGACCAACTCAGTCTCCTAAATGCAGAGTCTGAACAGCTCCTGTGATGAACCTGAGTCAAAAGGGGCAGAAATAAAAGACCTTCATATAGCGTGAGAAGGACAAGTATTATAACATGGCTCAACCTTATAGTAGAGTTGGTCCGAATACCATTTTTTGAGCTTCGAAGCTTCTGTAGTAATCAACACCGAATATTCGAAGCTTCGGAGGGAAGGGGCTGAACATATTCTTCTCTAAAAGCAGGAATCTCTGTGTGTCTGTTTGCATTTTTATTGTGTCGAGAACCATTCATCCAATGACTTCATGCGTGGCGGGTGTGTTGCTGCGGACCTTAGGGAGTGCAGTGTCGCAATTTGGTGTAATATGGACACGCGACACGTTCAGAGTTAATAAACTTTTAATAAACTACAGAACAGCGCAAGCCGGAACCGGCACGCCTCATGCGGACAGGGTTTATATGCTCCAAGAACGGACACTGCACTAGTGATACAAAACACGCAGGTCTGTTAAGAGCAATACTTTTAATAAGGTAGCCCAGTGCTTAATTTGTAAATTGAGAGGTCCCCGGAATAAAGCGATTAGAGGAGGGAGAGGACCAATCTTTAGTGATTGAAAGTGTGCATCAGTTGCTTTTATAGGGTCCGTACGGTCATGGAAAAACCTGGAAAAGCTATGAAATTTTAAAACAGCAATTTCTAGGCATGGAAAAGTTTTGTAAAAGTCATGGAATTTTATTTCACAAATCTCTGTATAATAGAGTTATATTTAATCATGTCCTGAATTTGTGTGTATATCACATAGTTTTACTCATTCCCGCAGCTTTCGAGTTTATAACGAGGGAAATTCCTGAAAACATTTATTTAATATAGCATGTAGGTTAAATGAGTAAATAAATCCACACAAAATATCAGATTAAATCAGTCATTTGAAAACAGTGCGAGTGATTCAGCTGTACAACGTCTTCTCTCTTTCACTGTCTCAAAGCGGCTTCACATCGGTGCATCTCGTCTGCACTACAAGTGCACGCTGACCCAAGACTTTCGCTCGCATCTTGGGACAGTTGACTGAAAGAATATGCATGCATCGCATTCGGTTTTGTGATAGCAGAATTGACATGTCGCATCTTTTGTGCGCTTAAGTTTATTATTTCAAATGTGGATGTGCGGCAAACGCACTCACAATAGAAGATTTTTCATGAAATATATGCATGCTAGGTCAGCATGAACGTCTTTCGGTCTGTTGCTGGTGCAGATGTTCAGCCAGCCAGACAAGTTGAAAACAGTTTCGCGGGGGATGCCAGGTGTTTGAAAAAAAAAAAAAGGATATTCAAATCTCAAAATTGAAAATCGGGTGCCAACCCATCGAACGAATATTCGAATAATCTGGTCCAGCCCTACTTTATAGGTCATCTCTGCTGCTATTCCATTAACTTGCATTAAAGGAATTTTAAAGTTGAGCTCTATCGACAGAATCTATGACGTTGTCAATTATTGCAGAAAATAATGAGTTTTTACAGCAAAATAATTTCTATCAGCACATTATTAGTGTTCTTTGCTAAAGAAAGAAAAACTATTATACTGCTAAGTATTAAACTTCATAACTCGTCCCCCAACCGCTTGTGCTGCCGGTATGAAAGATACCTCAATCTCAATGTGCAATTACTTTTCTAAGAAATCAGACTTACAATTTTCACCTAGAACATGATAAAATTGTTGGGGGAAAAACTCAGACTTAGACTCTTAGACTCTTGCCTGGCTTGGGATTTATTATGCAACCACCCAATAATCAACCAGAACACCCTAGCAACAATTTTGCAATGCATTAACAACCATTCATAACACCTTACCAACCACATAGCAGCACACTGGCAAACACTCCAAACACCCCAGAATTATGCATTTTACACTGGATATTCTCACTTTCTTAAAAAACGTGCAATTGTGCAAGGTGTGCAATTATTTTTAGGGAAACGCACAGCAAACGTAGTTCCAGACAGGTCTTGACCGCATTACATGACCATATCACTTCGCCAAATGATTTCTGTTATTTCAAAGGTCTTACAACAGCAAAATAACCAAATCCAACAACGACACTGGCCAAACAAATAAATATAGCAAACAAGAGCCATTTTTTGCCACAAAATTACGTTTTATGTACGTACGGAAAGCACATACTCTCTCTCCCTCACAGACGCACATACAGTTTGCACACACATTAACATAAGCGCTACTCTTTTATCAGCAGGCTGTAACTGTAATAATCCATTACAGTTACAAAAAACAAAGCATTCGGATTAGTTACATTTTGTAAAAAGTGGGAATACTATCAGGATTACATTTGTTTTGTTTAAAATTAAAAAAATTTTTGACATAACTCTATATTTAGCGCTGCTTTATCCACTGATGCTCCAGAAGGAAACACGATGCATTAAGAGCCGGGGGTGAAAACTTTTTGAATTTGAAGATCAAGGTAAATTGTACTTAATTTGTCTTCCAGGAAACATGCAAGTAGCTTCTGTTGCTTCCGAAGGGCAGTACTAAATCGAAAAAAAAATTATATTTCTACAAAATAAGAAAAATTTGGACATCTTCATTCTGTTCAAAAGTTTTCACCCCCAGCTCTTAATGCATCGTGTTTCCTTCTGGAGCATCAGTGAATGTTTGAACCTTTTTTAATTGTTGTGTTTGAGTCCCTCAATCATCCTCAGTGTGAAAAGGTGGATCTCAAAATCATTCAGTCACTGCTGGAAAGGGTTCAAATATGCAAAAGATGTTGGAAAACTGAAGATTCTGCAGGACCTGGAGGACTTTTCTGAAGAACAGCGCTCAGTTTAACTGTTCAGAACAAACAAGGGACTCATGAACAACCATCATATAACATCGTAGATCATCCAGCTAACCACACACAGTATTAAGAACCAAGGGTTCCCAAACTTTTGAATGGGGTTATTTTAATAATTTCAGCATTTTTTTTGTCTTGTGGACTATATGTAAACATCTTTTATGGAAAATATCTTACTCAGGACAGTACTAAATAAAAATAACATGCATTTTGCATGATCTCTCTTATTTTGTTAAAATTATTCACATTTTCACAGATTCTGCAAGGGTTTCCCAAACTTTCGCATGCAACTGTACATCAAAAAACAAAGCATTCGGATTATTATATTATTATTTTCGGATTATTCGGATAATTATTTTGTCTTCAAAATGGATAAAGGAAATAACATAGTTGTACAGCGTAAGCTATGCATGGAGATTCTTGCTTTAAAGGGGTCATCGGATGCTAAATTCACTTTACAAGTTGTTTGAACAAAAATATGTGTTGGAAGTGTGTACACATCCATCCTATAATGATAAAAATCCACCCAGTGGGTTTTTTTCAAATCCCTGTTTTAAAATCCCCTCTCTCAAATCAGGCTGTTCTGAGATTCCTGTCAGAATGACGTAGTTCTGTACAGACCGCTCCAATGAGAGTTGATTGACAAGACCGTCTTACCTTAGACCTGCCCTGAGTGAGCTGAGTGCTGTCCGCCATTGTGTCAGCTCCGGGGCAGGGGAAGACAAGATGTCTCAGATTAAGCGAATGAAGTGTTTAGTTGTTGGATGTAATAATGAATATAGCAGTCGTCAGTTACTCCCGACATCTGAGCTGCTAAAGACGCAGAAAATTAACGTTACTTTGCTTTGAAGAGAATGCGCCGATCCTGATCTAAATAAATGTGCCTAGTGAGTCAGCAGAGCTCACTAGGATTTAAAGAAACATGGACTAGAACAGCGTGCTGAAGACAGAGTTGATTTTGACAGGGTAAAGGTGTTTTTTTACACTACCACAGAGAAATTTTAACCACAATATGTTACAGAGCTTTCATTAAGACACTAAAGAATCATTTCAACTTGTGTAAAATGGGCATCCGATGACCCCTTTAACAAAGGATACACAACCAACTTGAACATTTGCAGGCACAACTAGCATGGAAATCATCGTGTTAGCTAAAATTTATGTTTGTAAAGGATTTAAAATTTCATGGTGTGCATGACTGCTGTTGTGTATAAGTTTTCTAGCGGAAAATGAGCTGGAAAATGTTGAAATTAAACCGTGAGTTAATTTCAAAGCTGAATTTTAGCATCGTTACTCTGGTCTTCAGTGTCGCATGATCCTTCAGAAATCATTCTAATATGTCGATTTGCTGTTCAAGAAACATTTTTCATTATTAATATTAAATGACTAATAAAAATGATTAAAACGTAAAATTTGCAAAACTTAAATTTTAGTACTAAAATTATAATCTGCAAAAATAATAAAGGCTACTATACTATATTAGCACATAAAATAACACCTCACAGAACTGTGACTAAATAAATTACTAAAACCTGCTGTTGAATCACATGCGTCATCAGTGTCCTTGCGCTAACTGAGCATTTACTAAACACATTTTTTTAATAAAAATAAATAAAGTTAACTGACACAAAACCATTTTCCCCATAGAACATATTCTTTCAGCACTGTTCCTTGATCCCAATTAAAATGTATCTATAAAAAAAATTATGAACAGGAACCAAAGAGGTTATTGGATTTATTTTTTCCATAGGGCACATGTCCTTGGTGCTTTAAAAAACTTCCTATCAAATCAGTTCAGCCTCCAATACACAATCATCATTAACGGCCAAACTGAAACAAAGAAACGCTTTCATACTGGAGGCAAAAAAAAATTAAAAAGGGCCCACGCCACAAACACTGGGCAGTGCCGGAGAGAAACAGAGCGAGCGAAAGAGGATGCAATGCACCCTCACTGCAGTAAAGCCTTTAAAAAGGTGCTTACAATGAGCCCGTATGGCTATGGTAGAGATGAGCCTTAGAACAGTACACTGCGTATAAAGTCTACCCATGAAACAAGTGGAGCCCACACACAAATGTCAAGGTTATTCATTTGCCTAGGAATACAAATTCTGTGTATTATACAGAAGTGAAGGGCAGACAAAAAAAGCAAGGAAGGAGAGGCGATGGGAGCGGGAGAAAAGTCAATCTTAAAAGTCAATTGCAAATAGATGTAATTAGGTGTACGCAATGCAACTGCTTTGTATCCTGATAATGAAACAACTTAAAATCAGTTCAAAACTGATTTTATTTCTACAAACTCATAAAAACAAGTTGTTTTTGTAAAGTAATGAAAGCAGGCATCTCTGAAGCTGGAGCGCGTCAGAAAAAAGAACCAAAACTCAGTAGCATCCGGCTGCCTCACAGACATGTGAAATATAGGCTATATCTATAGAAAGTTTAAAGTGTCTACTTTTAAACAAACCAATTCAAAAACAAATATTTCCTGATTATTGTAATCTGTATGAAGGTTGCATTTATCTCTAAAGGCGCGTCCAGCTACTCTGGAGATGAGAGAGAATTAATAAATTTAAATATCTCCTTTTTTCCAACACATTCATAATCATTAGGCAACTTTTGCCTGTGCTTGGTGGCAAACTTTATAGGCTACGTGTGCTTGAGCGCGGAATTTATTGAAGCTCATTGGATTATTAGTTTTAATATAAACGTGCGCTTAGTTAATAATTACTTAAATGAACGACTAATTGAGTTGTTGGGGGCAGCCCTATTAAATAGCCTACCAGCTAGATGTCTCTGTTAAAGCATTTTAGCTATGCGCTTCCATTGTCGGATAAATTCTGCTTTCAGAACCCTCACGTCCGTAAAGGAGTGATGTCCATCCATAACATTGATTTTTCCTCTGAAACACAAAAGACAAAATAAAAAAATAAATAAAATAAAAAATAGCCTATGTAGGCTATATTTTATGTTGTGGATAGCCAACCTTTTCCATCCGGCAGATAATGATGCTTCTGGGCTGTGCATTGTAAAATCACAGAAAGTCTACAAATAGGCCGTTGTCTCCCAAAAACTCGGGTCTTTTTTTTCCTCACGTCTGTAACGCATGTGTATCCTATTTTCCTCATCGTTTATAGACTGATACTTTACTGATGTCTGGACTCTATTTTCAGTGGTTTAGAACAATATAAAGAGATGGTCCAATATAACTATTGGTAATGAATACATTCTATGAGAATGTGTTTCAGATTTATACTGCGAATGTCACTAGAGATGCTCCGATCAGGATTTTTGCAGCCGATACTGACGCCGATTCTGATGCTTCAAGCTTTATATAACATGTAATAATGTTATATAAATAATCACAAAAATTATTCCTTATACAGTGAACATTTTAATATTCCTTTAAAATGGTGTTTATGCATAACATTATGTATTTCAGGATACTTAATAGAAGACAAAAATAAATGCAAATAAAATGTGTCTGATGCAACCCAAGGCAGAGATGGGCACTCGAGTCGCATATAGCCTTCAGACTTGACTTGACCTGAAATGACCCCAGACTTTACTCAACTCGAGGAAAAGGACTTGTGAATTTTTTAAAAGCAACTCGAGTCTTTTATCCTTAAATACTTCTAAAAGTGCATCCGCACACCGGCATCCATCCGGACCGCGAGCCGTAACAGCAGCACCATTTTAAGTGAGCAGCGCATCAAAACAGCGGAGCGGATCATATAACAAGCGCTCAGGGTCGTTTATGGTAAATATCTTTCAGCGCTATGTCCTCGTATTTTTATCTAAAGCCAAACGCGCTTTATTCAAGCCCTTTCAGCTCCGTGCGCTTTCTTTCTCTCTCCAGACGCGCGCCAAGTTCAAGAGCTACGCCAAGTTCAAGAGCTACTGCGGTTATCTTAACAACAACAGAAACACAGTGAGAGGCAAAATTATAGATTACTTTCACTAAAATACAGCAGAAAAAACAATGCTGCAAATGTAGTTATTTTTCTATCTATATATCTATCTATAACCTTCGACTCAAACCAGATGTAACAAGACGTTTCTGATCTTGCCTACATTTAGCATTAATCTGTAGGTTAATAACATATATATATATATATATATATATATATATATATATATATATATATATATATACATACATACATACATACATACACCTATATATATATATATATATATATATATATATATATATATATATATATATATATATATATATATATATATATATATATATATATATATATAGAGAGAGAGAGAGAGAGAGAGAGAGAGAGAGAGAGAGAGAGAGAGAGATAGAGTTGTTAGATGGCTAGATTGGAATTTAAACTTTAAAACTGTTATCTTTCTTTTCTGATCAAGATGAGAACGTTTTGAACGACAAAATAAATAGAAACATTTAAACTCCAATATGGAGAAGTCTGATGTAACTAGTAATGCTGTCTAATGCGGTCTAATATAAGACTGAAGAGGAAAAGGAAATTGAAACATTTAAACTACTGAAAGAACAAAATGGAGTAGTTTGATCACGGTTATCCACGTGCACTGCGGATAATCCGCTGGTCGGTAATTAAAAAAAGCATTCTGATTATTTGCGGGTGGATAAAATAAATCTTAAATGATGAGATATTAACTTTTTTTTTTTTTTTTTTTTTAATACATTTTTTCATTAGGCAGACGGTTTCATTTGTGTGTGTGTTCACCTGACCGGCAAGTTGCAGTGACAGAAATGGTGACATTCCAGATAAAGTTTAAAAGGAGTAAAGCCTCTGTTAATGCTAATGAGTAGGCTAATATGGCCAAAGAAGATATTTTGTTTTATAAATAAATGTTCAGAGAACGGCGCGCGATCAGCTCTGGTGCCCGTGGAGCCGTAAAGCCTGTCAATGATGCGCAGATCAGCTCTAAAGTCACTGAATCTGCTGTTAAAAATGAACCATCCATTCATCATATCATCATGCAAAACATACACGACACATAGCAAATTTTTAATTGTTTCTCGAAACGTCATAGCATTTGCACACCGGCGATGACTTGCAGTATATGTCCCCACGCATACGCGATGACGTCATCAAATTGCGATCGATTCGTGAGATCGGCCAAATGTATGAGTACCGATCGAGTCATAAAATGTGATTATCGGCCGATACCGATTTCTGGCCGGCCGATCGATCGGAGCATCCCTAAATGTCACATCCATAATCTTTGAAATACTTGATTTTAGTTTTTGAAACACTGCAAAAAAAAACAAAAAAAAACAAAAAAAACAATGCACATTTTCAGAACTGTTTTTGTGAATGTTCATTAACTACTGGTATAATTGTGTGCTCCACATTTTGATTGTATGATTGTAATATTCCATTTATAGAGAGATATAAAATATATTGGCCAGAACTGAGTTAAGTGTATTGGACCAACACTCTGCAACCACCCAAATTTGTCATGTGGCCCCTTGGGAAAATTAATTGCCCACCGCTGCTGTATAGGATACTCAATGTTACCCATAATCCAACACACTGAAAGAAAACAACAGAAAAAATATATAATTTAATTTCAACAAATTTAACATCAATACAGATGCTGCATCTATTGTGTGTCATATTGTCTCAATAACAAGACCACAAATCGTAAACTCAGAGCTTAATAAAAGTTAAGAATTTTCCCACTTGCAATGTAACTTGTAATAGCTTTGTAGTGAAGTTCACGTGCATTCAACTCATAAATATAACCCTTCCTACAAAACTATTTGCGGCAATTTAAATAGACATCATATCAGGATACAACAGCCAACGTTGCTTTGTGCTAAATAAAAAAGAAATCACCTAAGAACACTTGTGATGGAAACCAATAGCTAAATTTCATCTTTCTTCAAGGTTTTGCTCTTTATCACATACGGTTTTTCAAAGCTCTTTGGTTCCAAAGAGAGTATTTAAGTACAACACACTTTAACATGATGGTAAGATCCATGCCATTTCACCCGATAAAGGGCCAAGTCTTTGTCCCATGTGAAAAGAAGCTAAATCATTTCTAAAATACAAGCTTTGTCCATTATTCTCACGCCAACAATACCAGGGATTCTCAGAGAGCAGCTGAACTTTTAACAGCCCTAGCAGACTCCAGTCCCTGAGGTCTCAGCGGCTCCTCTCTCTCCCTCTGCCCACAACTCTGAACATGTCACCATGTTTCCGTGGAAACAGGCAGTCTTTCTTAACTGCTGGGCTGACTGTGTGATTATTGATCTCCTCGAGATCTATAGAGGCTTTGCAGGTCAAGTCATGTGACCTTAACAGGTAACGGTGGACCAGTCTTCAGGACCAAACACTGTTTGAGTTTTGTGTGTTGGTTGTGCTTTATTTAAGCACAGGGATCCGTGGTCTTCCATTCTCTCGCAGAGGAGTTCATCAATTTCACGCTGATAAAACGCGGGCATTTTGACACGCAATCTATCATCCTTAGCCTGACAATCAAAGCACCAACATCCCTGATCAATCGGACACTGCAGAGGCGCGGTGCCTACACCCCCTTGGGTCACCATCATCACCATCAAGCTGCGCTAATACAAATCTGCTGAAGCGCATGTGACTCAGCAGCATACGGACACGCTGACCAGAGAATTTGGGCCCTGTGAGAGCGTGCTGGAGAAATTTCATCCCTGAGGGAGCCGTGGCTCAGGCAGGTCGATCTGCCTTGAAACCGCACTGACAGCGTGGAAACAGCAATCTGCCCAGCAAGAGGGCGTCATCTTGGCCCCACTGAACGTGGTTTCCACAATAAAACCCAATAAAGGTGGGATATTGGGAAAGCAAAAAACAGAAACAAGGAGAATGAAAGAGCTGACAGCTTCCCTGCAAGCCCTCACACTCTCCCATCCGTAGGAAGCATTCGCAAAAGTCAGATGGAATGGCAGGAAGTACAGGAACCTCTGAACTGTGAGAGACTTCTAAATGAGAGGACTTGTTTGTGGTGCACGCTGTCAGACAGTTCTTCGATAGAGAATCCCAGAGTAAACTTCCTGCTCTATCCTGAGAAGTGATGCAACATTCAAAGCATACCTCCATGCTCATCAGCATCAAGCATGTTTTATTGCTGACAGTTTATAGAAAAATCACTCGAAGCACAATTCTATGCCAAGCGGCATGAGAGCATTGATTGAACGGGCCATTTCGGTACAAATAAATGAGTCTGCTGCAGCAGTATTGCTGTATTGTAAATAACAAAATTTACCTGTGCTACCTTATCTTCAAGCTTCCTGACGTACATCTACAGGCCTTTTCTCATAGCTCCGGCAACACAATAAAACAGCATTTTAAATGACAAGTGACACTTGCGGAGGCAATAACGGAGCCCCTCTAAATAAATAAAATAAAACAAATAACAAGCAGCCTCATATGGGCTATGGGACCGCACTACATGAGAAATAGTAGAAGCCAGTCTGCAATTACAGCATTACAGAGCTGTGAAATGAGGAAACATTGCCATCGCCCAGACAGTATATATTTATAAAGATTATTACCGTCATTTTGGAGAAAGTGGGGGGCGAGGGGCGAAAGTAAGTGACAGTAACAACATGAGCAGATATGAACATTTCAGAAACAATAGTGACATGCCGTAATGTGACTGGGACAAAGACATGGCTTTGCAAATGGGTTGTGCCGAACGTCCCACTGCAAAATGGAACGTATTTATAGGATGGGGGGTGGGGGGTGCACTCAATATATTTTCCGCTGTTCAATCAACATGGAACGTGTGTGTGGGGGAAAATCTAATTAAGCGATACATTCTCAGAACGCTGTCTGGGGGGAAGAATGAACACAATGAAACCCATTTAGATACAGAACATTAGAATAAACAGATTAGATCACAGATTATGATTATTTGCCTAAAAACTATTGCTCATCCCTGGTGTTACAATATTTAAATGCTAATATCTGTTAGGCAGTGATCCATTTCAAAGAAAAACTGCTTAAACTAACAAAAAAGGTCCTAGTTTATTCTCGGAGAGCACAATTGAGAAATCACTCATTTCTAAATGTGCAATTTACATGCAGGGATTGGGAGGGAAAAAAATATAGAACTTTTTCAAATTGTAGCCATAAACTATACTAATGCTGAAAATAAAACAGAAATCGAAAGCCATAGAAATTACTTTTTTAGATATTTCCAAAAAACAAGAAGAGAGAGAAAGACAGCAAAGACAGAGAGATTGCACGATAACAAATCAAAAGCGAATAAATAATTTTGCTACTTACCGCAACTTTGCTCCCAGTTATCTGCATGCAGCGGTCAGCGGAGGGTAGTTAATGTGCAAAAAGACACAAACAGCACAATCATTAGTAGGCCAGAATCTCTCCAGTACTATGCTGCTGAAGTATTAGAGCATATACTTAAATGACTGGCACACTGGCCCTCTCTGCTACGCTGCCTACTCAGCTGAGAATTACACACAACATAACAGGGTGGAGAGAGAGGGTTCAGACGGACACTAAAGACAATGTCTGCCATTTTGATGACTGCTTGGAACATAAGGATCATGATGAATTAATCTCTGATCAAGTTTTTAAAAGCGGCTCTCTGGTCGCTCATTGGTTTTACATAATGGCTGCAGAGAAATAAAAAAGACGTCTGATGATTGATGCAAAAATGTCATGTTTTAAAGAATATAAAATAATGCCCCACCTCAAAAATCTCTATGTTTCCAAACCGCAAATCATTAATTCATGACAATCTAGCGGTTTCTTAAAGGCATTTTTGACAAGCAATACAAATATCCAGAGGGGATCGTCCCTCAAATTAAATTTTGTAAGAATCTAGTAGATTTTTTTACAAAATTGACCCAAATGTGGTATTTTATTCATGAGCAGATGGTCTCCTAAAATTCCTCCATAGGCCAAAAATCAATCAAATGTCACTGGTCCTTTCTATCAAGTGTCAAATTATACATCATAGCTCAAAGTTCGACAAAGTCAGCATTTTTCTTTTTGACCATCCCATATGACAATTTCTAGGCTGAATATCTATATTTTTTTTTTTTCTGAGAGCAGATAAACTAATGTAAAACGAGATTTATCTCAAACAAGCATTATTCTCACTTCTTAAGTAATACAGTAGTTTCTAAATCTGATCTGTTCTTTTTGTTTTTAACATAGCTGTCTTTTGTTATTAACAAACTCCCATGACCACGTTTTTTAAAATCAAGGTTTATGACTATAATACTGTCAATTTTAACAGCGTAATCCCTTGATCAAGAGTGCTACTTTCGAGTCCAATTTTCCATATCCCAAGCAAATATGCTCAAACGAATCGTTAAGGGTTTGTGTTTTGGGTCAAGACACAAACCCTTAACGATTCGTTTGAGACGTGCTGGACGGCTGCCAAATATTGTTAGCACCGTACCATGTTTGGATGGGTTTGATGAATGTTGCATTTTTCCTGCAGCCTGATCAAAAGTACAGACATTATCATGAAACCACATAAAGAACTGTCAGGGAGGAGCCTGAGGGGAAAAGCTGCTGCTAACATCAATTTACACAAATTTCACAAAACAACACCTCATTGTCACTTTACTGTGGTATTAATGCTGTCAATTTCCTGAGGAGCATCGAGAGCGGAAAAAAATGAAAACTTAAACCAGATGATGGTAATTGTTGTGCAGAATTAGGAAGTCATATAATATGCTAATTATGAAGAAGCTCTATTATGAAGTAGCTCCTGTAAACAAACTTCTGAAGAAATGTCATCTTATCAAGAGACGGGTATTTATATCCTCGTTCCAGCTCTTCTCATGACCAGAGAAGAACTTCTCCATGATACAAATCTATTCATTTAGTTATTTATTTATTAGCTCCTGTATCCTAGACAGGATCAGTTCATCGCTCAAAAACTGTCAGAAACAATTATGACAACTTGTGCTGTAATTAAGTTTCCATTCCACTTCCAAATCTCTGTAATACCACAATATTGACAATGTTCAGGTGACGATCCTGGGTAAGACAATTTCCTTCCCCCACAAAGACCCTGCAACATTCTGGTCCTTACATGAATCATTTCATTTAAGAGCAAAACAGTAGAGCAACGTCAAAGCTTTTCATGACACTGACAGAGCGAGAGAGAAATGACTGTGTTAGCTGTAGACATGCTTTGGCACTCGGGAGGACAATGACACACCTGTCAGAGACTGAAAAAGAGAGAAAGCATTTCATGAAATGTTAATGGTCAAGGACGTCCGCAGAGCATCAAGGCAACATTGGTTTTCACTGTATGTGGCTTATGGTTATGCTCAGGTTACAAACTCCCTGGAAAATTATTTAGCAATAGATATTTAGCATTTTAAAAAATTAGATGGGTAAACTCTTACAAATGATAAATACCTTCAAATAATAATAATAATAATAATATCAACAGATATTCACATATTCCACAAAACAAACATTTTACCCAAATTATTTCAAAGATACACACCCTTGATTCTTAATATTGTGTGTCACCTTCACAAGCTAAGGCTGATTACATAGGATCACAGAAAAAAAAAATCAGCTATTATTTTTGTGGAATATATGTAAATATTTGTTGTCAAACATCTTTATGTGGGAAGTACTATATAAAATTAATGCTTTTTAATATTTTTATATATATATATCTGAGACCCCCTGGAAAGTGTGGTGAGGGCTCTTAGTTTCGCATGTTGAAGGATTCAAGTGGCTGTCTCTAAGAAAAAAAAATGCTTGTTTCTCAAAAAAAAGCCATGCAAAGGACTTGATGATAATAATAATAAGCATGCATTTTATATATTACTTTTCTTTGGCAAATAACTATTCAGAAATTTGCAGTGTAAACAAAGAAAAAAAAGGTGTGATCATATAATATAATGAAAGTATGCACAAATGTGTTGCAAGGAAAGAGGTGTTGGCTGTAAATAAAAAAAAAAGGAGCTGTGAACCATGGGAGCTGTAAATTTGTGTCACACAAGCAATAATATCTGAACTATCAAAGAGGACAGACATCGCTGGTGTGAAACTTCTCTATTCTTCTGTCCTTCTTTTATTTCATCGCTCCGCCCTCCTGCCAGGCAGGAGCTGTGGGAGTCTGTCGCACACAGACAGGCAGGAAGGCAGGCTGCGACAGGAGTGGATCGGATGGCTTTGTTTTCCCACTAATATTTGCTCTGTAAAGCCGTGTGCTGAAACCCAATCTACTGTAGGCAGATCGGCACATTCGGGGAGATAGCAGCAGATTAAGTGGGATGGATGGACTCTGCTCTCCCTTCTTTTATTTAGACGGGTTTGGGTTATTAATGCGGAGGTGTGCAGAGGCCGTCTCCGTACTGTCTGCTCTTGGCCCTGCTCAACCCTGCTAAATTGCACCTGCAGTGGCTCAAGTGGAGACCACAGGCCTCCTCTACCGCCAGATCACCACTTAATTACTCCCACTCGCCAACCAAAGAGAGGACACTGACCCAGTGCAGTCAGAGAAAGACAGCACACGAGCCACTTTCTCTGGACGTGTATCAGTGTAAGCGTGTAAGCATTAGTCCGTGCAACTCAAAAAAACCCTTGGTAGCTACTCGACATACAAAGAAACTGGAATGTGAAGGTTTTAGTTACAGTAGTCAAGCGAATAAAACACTTGCAGCAAAAAAAAAAAAAGATCCCGCCATTTCATGCTTCCGAGAGCTGTGAAATTTTAAAACATTATTAAAGTCAACGAAACGGAATCAAAATGGACCTATTTATTTATACATATTCTAGGACTTATTCTGCACAATTTAAATATACTAAATTCTGAAAAAATACATTTAACCAATAAAAGCAATTTAAACTAATGTCCAATATTTTTCTGCACTTTCTGAATAATGTTTTTAGCAACAGAGTGGCAAATTATGGCTGATAAAAACATTGTAGAGCTGAGTACAGCTCAGCTAGAAAAAAAACAGACACTCAGAAAAACGTCACACTGTAGAAATAAATGGATACGTATTCAGTTTCATGACGATTTCAAATGGTCGTCATCAAAAAGACCAACAAACGTTCTTTGACTGATAAATATCAAAAATCATAAAAGACAAGGGTACTTTTTAAATAATCTGAGAAGATTTTTCCCTACCTATAATAGCATTGACTTAAAGTTAAATACATTAAATGCGACATATTTAACAATATTTTAAAAACGGTCATATAAATTGAAAAAGGCTAAATATTTGCGCTACTCCTACAAAATCGGCTGTATGCAGATAGCATGGTTAGTAGCTTGAGCTGAATGTTCAAAAGAGGAGGAGGAGATCTATGGGTGCTAGTGTTGCGCATTACAGGGGAAAGTGTGTTGTGCCTGTGGTAAACATCTCTTATCACATAAAAGCACATCTCTTCCCTAGAATGCAGAGCACACGTTCCAAACCTCCTCCTTGCTTGTCAGAGCGCTGTATACAGCTTCCACAGTGACATGCTGCTGGTGAGTGCCTCTGGTGCTGTTGAGGGGGCTACAGGGGTGCAGAGAGACAGGAACCCCCTCCCCCCTTCTCGCTTTGAGACTACAATACTGATATGCGAATCTTATTTCACAATGCATGCCAGGCTCGCAGGGCCGACAATGAGCCTGCTGCAGAATTCAATCATCTCTGATTATATCATTATTAATAATGCTGGTTAATTATCATAGCCGGGAGGAAAGCTAATGAAAAAGGACGCTGAAGGCCAACCGGAGGAGCCGGTGGCAGAGTGGGTGAAGGGGATCGTGGTGTTTATGTGGAGTCTAACCTCAGCAGGACCTACTTCATAAAGGGAATGAAGAGAATTCGCCCCAAAAGCCTTGGATTACTCCGAGAGGCGGTGGCCTTTATTCATCTACGGTGATGAAAGAGCCATGTTTCAGCTTACCGAGCAGAGACAGTGATGCGTACCAAATTCTAATGAAAACTTGATCCCCGGCAATATGAAGCTTTTGGAAAGTGCAATACAACAAAAGCAGCCTGATAAGCACCCAGGGTAAAAAAAATAAAAATAATAAAAAAAATAAAAAGGTGAGAGGAGAAAAAATACAAAATAAATAAATAAGAATAAATAATAAAAATGAGCTAAAGGAGGCAGCAATCAAAGATTTGGGGCTTTAGCAAGAGAGGCAGAAAGCAGATCAGGTTAAGCTCATTATTCCATAGTGTCTCGTCATGTGGTTCATCCCCACTCTCTCCTCTGTCTGTTTCTCTCTTTCTAAGACCGGCTGCCCCATCTTGTGGGGCGCACTTACAGATTTGGCTGTTGCAGAAATGTACTGGACCACCATCTCCCGTTTAGTGCTCAGGTCCTTTCCTCGCAGGGGGGCCTTGCGCTCTTCATTCAGGTTCATGTCCTCCTGCAGACGCATACAAAAATATAATATATTATAATAAATACATTCTATTAAATACAACAATTTAATTTAAAATATTTGAATATAGTTTAACTTTTTTTTTTCTTTTGTGGCAATCAACTCTGAAAATTGTTCTTAATGCACATTCATGACCACAGTAAGGACACTGTCCTATAGAGCCAAGGTTAGATCGAGTAATGAATCCTTGATATATGTTTATCAATTCCATGACGAGTCAAGGAGATGTTGTATGCACAGTCTTTCTCCTGAGGCTGCATGTCTATGGAGCCATGCTGCCCTCTGGTGAAGAGAAATGGGACTGTGTGTTCTATGCTTTTAAACGAGACCTGTGAGTGTGTGGGTGTCCGCAAAGAAGAAAAATGTAAATGACATACAATGGAAATACTCAAGGAGGAAAGGATGAGGGTTGGTGATTTCAACGCTACTAGTACATCTTTTATCAAGCTTAATTTTTTTAACTGAAAGTAACACTTTAAAAAAAAGCCACTTTTGAAAACTGTTACTCTGTGTTTACTATATGTAGCTAACAGCACATTCACTGAATTGGTGATAAAGTGAAGGACATCTTTTCACAGATGAACATTTCAATAGTTTTACATCAAGCCACTGTCTCTCTCCTCTCCTCACGTAAAGGCCTTTAATGAATCAGTGAGCCCTGTTGATGTGGCTCCTTAATCCAGTTCCCGCTCTCCAGTATGATTTACCCATCATAATTAATTATGTCCTCAAAGCTTGGAATTATTAAATGAAAGGCCAGGGCCGGCATAATTGATTCCTTTTATGGAAGCAGCCGGATCCACTGATGCAAAGGTATAAATAAGTGCCTTTTTTCCACTTCAGATGCAATTTAAGACTGGTTGCTTCATACTCCAACTTGAAACTCTATTAATCTCAGTGCCGAGGAAACTTCATAAAGTCATCCAGAGGAACAATAAAACTACCAATACAGACCATTAAAAATAAGAGAATATAGTGTGTACGGGATGCGAGTCTGATCTTCCAAGGGCACAGAGGAGAAGTGCCAGGAAAACGGTAATCAGTAGATCTATCTCTCACTTTAAATTGTTGTGGAGAGTGGCCAAGTTTCCCAGAGGAAAAAAATGGCATAATTTTTCATGTTTGATCTTGGTCAATTGGGTTATTTTGCGGTGGGCTTCTGAAGAACTCTACAAAATAGAAGCAATCCGCTTAGGCTTGTAAGGACAGCCGAAAGAACACTTATTAGTCAAAGTACCATAAATCAAAATAAGCCAAATGTACTTTTGAGTGTCCAGAGGCGTATACAAGCCAAAAGTTCAAGGAGAAGCTATTTCTCCGTCAATCTGGAAGAAAGGGAACAGGATTGACAATTACGCCGCAACTGATATTTCAGTGCATCTAGCACATATACTGAATAGTTAAATTACATGAAACAGAAAGCAAAAAGTACATTGGATGTCCCCCAAAACAGCTAGAAGAATGGAGAAATGGCATTTGAGTGTGCTGACCAGATGCTCCCCAAGTACAGTTTGGAGAGGGAGGATGAAGAGCAGTTTGGGGGGGGGGGGGGGGGGGGGGGTGATTGCAACTGCAGGGATAATGCCCTGACCTCATCAATCCCAGAGTCCTTCTCCAGACCAGGCAAATCTCAGTCTATATGAATGTTAATGGTGCTAGAGGAATAGCTGTGGCTGACTGAATGATGATGCAAACCGGAGAAGCTGGCATGTCACATTCTGCCAGCGCTGTTTCTCAGCACGAGAAGCACGTTAAGAGCCCTCACCCGTGTCTTAACACGCCGTCACCCAGCTCATGAAAGGATTTACCGCTGTGCATTTTTATCAGGCCTTGAGTCCAGCTGTGCACATGCACACACAATGGCAAGGACGGCGACACTGGCTCTCTCTCCCCATCCGTGCATTAAGGAGAGAATATCATATGCTTAGTGCCATGGCCACTAACCCCCTTCATCAAAGAGCTGCGCCTTTCATTTGTCGAAGAGCTCCTGTGTTTACCAGAGCCCTTTGATGACTGACCACATTAGTGCACCCTTATTTTTCTTGCATCGAGCCATGCTCTGCACTGCAATCTCAGAGATATGCCCACCTGCATTAAAGTGTGTTGGGGGGGCTCATTTATTTGCATTTGGTCAATGCTTCCAAGTTTGTATATTGAAGAATGACCTAAAATTTTGCCTTAAAACTGATGATGTGAATCAATACCTTTGTGCGCAACAAGCATGCAGGATCTTCATATATTAGGCTGAATGTGGTTTTGTTTTGTGGCTCATGAATCTTTTCTATATGGAGGCCAACTGACTAGCTGATTCATAACCTCAATGTCAATGGCAGCTGGAAGACCAAAGCGTTTTTCCCTCAATTGCTTCATTATGATTATTATGCTTTCAATACAAAAAAAGCCAATTCCACTCCATGCAACATGTTTCAGGCCTGTAAACCTGCCTGGCTTGTCAAGCAGCAAATTGAAGCCCAGCTTTAATGTTCCGCTATCTTGAGAACAAAAACAGCAATTGAGAGGTTATGTGAGTGACAGGCAGTTACTAACGCAACAAGAAAATATGGAGGGCCAAGAGTCTCTGGCGGGTGGAAGATTGGTGCAAACATTTGAAACAAATGAACAAATCAAACTGATTATAGCCCACCATGTCAGAGAATGCAAGGCAATTATGGAAAATGTGCTGTATGACTCCGTTCTACATATGACCACGGCATCTGGTCACAAGCACACAACATTTGAAAACAGTGGAAGATAGTCACAGGTCTAACATTTTAAAGCTTTAAAGAAACATACAATATATGCCTAAATGCTATAACATTAATGAAAAGAAAGCATGAAGGCAAAATTAGACACCGGGGGACGCTGTTCAGCTATATGTCCTACCGTCACATTAAAATAATTGTAGTTGCTCTGCAAGCCCAAGAAATGGATTCCCTCAAGACCACAATTCAGTAAGGCAAAAGATATAAATACCATGTTTGATATCAAAGATATCTGGTCACAAGAAACAAAAGAACCAACAATATTTGATGTCCAACCTGACGCAACGTATTGAAATGCCCAATATTTTATATGATAGCTACAGTACAGCACACAAGGTTTTTTTTTTTTTTTTTTAAATGACGACCTCAATTTTATCTATTCGTCACCTGATTCAAAAAATACGTTAGTACGAAGGTCAAACGGACAACAACTTTTTCAATTTCTTATTTTCTCATTTACAGAATGAATGAATGAATGAATACACTAGCAGCAGTCAAAAGTTTTTACATTTTGTTAAAAATAAATATTTGTTTCAGCAAGCATGCATTAAATTGATCAAATGTGACAAAAACTTAAAATTGTATTTCAAATAAATGCTGTTCTTTTAATCTTCCTATAAATCATGTGACACTGAAGACTGGAGTAATGGCCACAGACTGGCTTTACTATTGCATTTTAAAATAAATTTTAATAAAAAAAATTATAATAAAAATAATAATTATAATTAAACTTATAATAATATTTCAAATTATTACCATTTCATTGTATTTTTAGTTAAATAAATGCAGCAGCGTTGAGCATTTTTTTCAAAAATATTAAAAAATAAATCTTACTGACCCCAAACTTTGGAAGGTAATGAACTGTCATTTTTTTGTAAGGTTCACTTTTGCTAAAATGTCTTTGATATAAAAAAATAATAATAATTACAAATCTGACTGAGCTGCAAACAATATTATATCAAGTAAGTACCTGTAATTTATTCAGATTAGAAAGCAAAAAGAAATATCAATAGAATGCCTTTGCAAGCACCACACAGAACAAAACTATTGAGCTATTGTTCACCAGACAGATGGTAAGCAGTCCACATAAATGCTGCCTCTTTTGAAAAATATGTCAAAGAATTTGAATGGTGAGGAGCCCAGTAATCTTTCGCCTTTGACGCAAGTACCGGTCAATTATCAATGTGTATGGTATCAACCTAATGAGGTGTACAATTCACTGTGGAGCCTGGAAGGCAGTTTAGAGTTCATAAAATGGGCACTGAAGATCAGTTCTGCTCAGGTGCTGCGAAATTGGCAGAGTTTCCGATCTACAGACAATAAATCCACAGAAACAGTCAAATAATAAAAAAAAGCATCACAGACAGACTCTGCTGTGACAGATGCAGGTTGGGGAGAGCTCTGACCCCCAAAAAAATAATACAAAGCAAACATTTTTCTTGTCAGGGAAATAATCCTTCCATTGTTCTGCAGCCAGATTTTGTTATTTGACTTGTCTAGGCCAAAACAAGCATGAGTCCAATTGAGGACAGTGTATGCAGCAGCCCTGTCGGTTTTGGTGTCTTGGGGATTGAAGAGAGCATGTGTGTCTATGTACAGATAAACACAGCGGGAAGTTCACAGGTAGGGTGAAGACTGCATTCAGCACTCACCGCAAGTAAAATAAAACTGTTTAGACAATAATGCGCTGCTTCTCCCTATCTGTAACAGTAGCTTGTTCTATCCTATGTGGTGGATGCTCTATTGACAGCTGTCAACATATCACACTTAATGACAGAATTAGCGAGAAGAGTCATGCATATAAAAGCTTGGTAGCTAATGTATATTCTCTCCCAGAGGGGAAAACGAACAAGTGTCAAGTCTAGCCAATGCTCAGTTAATGCAACCTGTCGGCAGAGCGCAAAGCCCCATTTTCCACTCGTGATTGACAGCAGAAGAGAGATGGAGAAAGATAAGGTGTCCTTGATGATCTATGCATCGTAAACTTGACTTCACTACTACAGAAACACGAGGATACAAATGAGTCACTAACGCACTGGGCTACAGATCTTTGGTTTCAATTCCAGGTAGGATACAGGCCATTATACAAATGGCTAAAACAAAAAATAACCTACTACAAAAGTACTCCTTTGTAAAAAAAAAATAATAATTGTACACTTTAGCACACTTTATTAAATAAAAGCATGCGTATAAGTTTCAAAAAGAACTTATGAAAATATAGAATTTAAAAGAATTAGCTTAAGTGCAAACTGAATGTAACATTTTATGACGTAATTGCATGTTAAATTAAATGAAAATTTAGCATAGTTAAACTTATTTTTCATTGAATTAACTGAACTTTAAAGTGCTTTTTGAAACATTTAAGTAGGACTTAAATGTATCTTTATATGTAATTTCATATTTATGTCTCTTTGAAATATGGTTAAGTTTTAATTTTAATGAAAATTGTTGAAATTTAGTATATTTAAAATATATTAACTTTAATTGTAATATCAAATAACACACTAGAGTTACAATTAAAATCAAGTACTTCACATGTGCTATAGTATGTTAATCAGCACATCAAAAATAGTGTACTTAATTGCATGATTTAAAGTAAAACTTTATATTTGGCATATTTTTTTGTAATAAGCACTGTCCTTTTCCAACTAGCTGTTCCAACTAAGTAAATGCTTGAGCAAAATCCTTGTTAAACTCATTTTATGTTTCTGGCCAAGTGTGCGAGAGGCAAAATGTCACTGAGAAGTCTGGTTCTGATGGTCTAATTGACACCCTTAACATGACCTTCATGCTTTGATATGTATCAGTGAAAAAGGGGCGTCTGAGGTCATACAGTGCCTGGAGCACAGTGCAGATCCCAGTGCAGATTGAAAACAAACTCACCATCATCTTCTCAAACAAGTCCACAATCTCTTTCTCTGACAGGTTCATGGAGCGATCGTCGAAGAGTGGCTGGGGCACAGGCAGCTCGGTCTGGGTGGAGATAGGGTCTGTGGGGTGCTGGATAAGAGGCTTCTCCTTCTTCATGCCTTGCTTTCGAAAACTGGTGATTCTGTCACGCTGGAAAGACAGTTGAGTTAAAGTGTCATAAATAACTAGTGCATATGTCAGAACATATAAACAACACATATAATCTGACAGTGGAAATGCTAATGCTGTGCAAGGCCTTCTGAAGAAGCCGTTTAACTTTTACGGCCCTGTGAAATACCTCTGTTGATGTATTTCTTACTAAGACAGTAAGTTTAGAAGCGGCATGTAGGCGTATAAAGGCACAAAGGGTTTGTCCATTTTTTTCAAGGGACAGCACATTTGAAAGCATTTGATTAGACAAAAATCTCTGAAGTTCAACATTAGCCATCAATGTTTTTGTAAAAGACAAAAAGGATACATTAAATTGATCAAAAAAGGACAGTAAAGACATTAACATTTCTATTTCAAATAAATGCTGTTCTTTTACTTTTACATTTACATTCATCAAAGACTCCTGAAAAAATGAATCATAGTTTTCACAAAAATATTAACCATCACAACTGTTTTCAACATTGATAAGAAATGTATCTCGAGCAAAAAAATCTGAATATTTGAAATGTTATTTTAAATTGTAATGATATTTCAAAATATTACTGGTTTTTTTTTTTTATCAAATAACTGCAAATAAGTGGCCTCAAAGCGAATACACTTGGACTAATAACCACAAAACTCTCCTTATCATTTCATGGAGGTCTTTTAAGTTAGTACAAAACAGTTTGGTTGCTTTTTATAAAGTTTTAAAATGTAGTTTAAAGTTCATAGCCTGACATTTGACTCACCTGCTCCCTTGTTACTTTACCTTTCCAAGCTGTACTTTTAAAAGCAAGGGGTGATATTACCTGTGTCATCTTTCCATTTGTTCATGTTCACTTTACAGTCATAATGAATACAGAGACAATATCACAGACAAAATTCTGGACTACATTAGACGGCAAAATGTGACTGATGTGTTTAAGGTCTCTAATTAGAAAGAGATGTGAGCGGCTTCCGTCGGCATTCCAGTCATGGGTTACTGGCCCAGAAAGAGTGAAAACAGACCATGCACTAGTAGTTACCGTTAGTCTGTCATTGAAAACAGAGGGAACATGCATATATGGATGAATTCAAAACAAATGAATGAAAAGAATCAAAACACACTCTGTTGTAAATTGAAAGCGTTCAAGGAGAGACCAAAGTCAAAATGAAGACAAGGTCTGACAACTTATCATGAACGATTGCATCAAGTTGTCATGTGTCTGCTTGAACTCCGGCTTGCTGACCTGGAGTGAACTTTAGACTGATTGATTATGACGGACCTGATGACAGGGTGATAAAAAAAAAAAAGTTTTGCTTTGCTTTTTTGTCTTTGATCTCTCTTTGTTGATCACATTAACAACACTCTGGTAGTCGTGGCGAAGATGAGAGAAAAAAAAACACAAGAGAAAAAGAAAGACAAAATAAAAGAAACAGACACCTTACCATGTCATCAGCCAATGTTTTTATGTGTATGTTCTGTTGAAGGGAAGGGACAACATAGAAATGAGGGCAAAACGGAAACACTGCTGTGCCTTTGTGCATGAGAGAACCCATAACCACATGCAATAAACGACAGATTTATGCAAAAAAAAAAAATAAATAAACTAAATAAAACAGCTTATCAGATCATAAGAAAACAACCAACTGCAGCAGAGAACGTGAACTCTGAATGCGTCTATGTCTCTGTTACATGTAAAGTCTGTTCATTTACAGCATAAACGCATCTTTGTTTATATAACAGCAGGACTAATGAAGATAAATTCTTTAAACATATCACATCACATCAGCTGGCCTTACAAAAGCAGAAATAAAGCTTTGATGAGCAAGCCTAACTATATCCACAGACACATTCTGCCCTTTATCACAGCAGAGAAAATACAGGAAGAGGAGATGGGCCACTCTGAGTAAAATGATTCGGGAAACAGCAAAAGCTTGACAAGGATCTTTGTTCCTAGTCTGTCTCCTTTCAGCTGCATGTGCTCATTCCTCAGAATGAACAGTCTGACTATTTTTACGCATTTCAGTAATTCCAAATGCATTGCAAAACAATCCTAAAGAGCATTTTGCCAGTTATTCTATAATCACTATGCACATAGGTTTAATATCCACATTATCTAAAAGACTATATGAAAAACGTACTTTAAAAAATAATTTGCCACATCACAGAGCCATTAACCTGAACTAAAGAAAGCACTAAAGGTGATTAAAATCAAGGGACATGGGAAAACTCAAGTTTGAAAGTTTTCAAACCTGTGACTTTTTCTTCTGCAGAAACAAAAGATGATATTTTTAAAGAATGTTTGGTTTTAAGCAACATTGGACCCCATGTACTTTCATTGTATTGACTAAAAACATTTTTTAAAATATCTGTTTTATGTTTCACAGAAGAAAAAAGAAAGAAAAATACAATTCACACATTTTGGAATGACTTATTTTTGGTTGTGAACTTGTTAATGCCTCAACTGATAATTTAATCATTTATATTATTTAGTAGACACCTTTAATCAATGAAACTTATAAATGAATCGCTACAAAAACAGGATTTCATCTTAGATAGTAACTCAGTAACATGAAAAGTGCTGCAAATTAAAGTTCGAGAACTGCTCCGAAAAGTACAAACTAGTACAGAGATGTCTGTGAAACAAGAGAAAAAGTGACTTTTCTGGTAAAGATGGTGGACCAAAGTAGTCTTGCTGGTTGAGCTAATCAATCAACCCAGTACTGACAGCAAAGCATAGGCAATCCCATGCTGGTTACCGGAATCCAAAACCCAACACACGCTGGTCTATCCAGCAGGGTCTGCTGAATCTCACTGTGAATTCTTCTCTTCATGAAGCAACCCATTAGATACATCTTTAAACCTGATCAGTCTTACTGTATTGACCTCAAACACAATTTAAAAAACACCACTTCTCCCCTCCGCCTTCACTCACTTCCTAACAGATGTGCTTTATCTTTTTGGCTACAGCAGGGATAGGCGTTTATGAGATGGAGCACGCAGGGGGAGAGATGGGTCTCCATATGCCGTGCGGAGCGGGATGAGTGTTAACGAGCAGAGCTCCACGGAGAAGCTGCCATAAAGCAGAACTTCCCGCAGGTTTCCTAACTCTACGGTTAATCTCTCAGCCCCCCGGTATTGACCCAGCCATTATAGCACTGCCCCAGGGCTGCACAATGCTTTTTGCAACAGTTGGGATGGAAGGGGAGGTTTGATCTGAATGGAGGGGTGTCATGGGAGTGAATCATCTATAATAATACACAAACCTTTAATATCAAAGAATTTATAGTGCTTTAAAAGGGTCATAAAGAGGTCGATCCAAAGCCCAAACCAAACTTGCCAGCAAAGACTTTTATGGAAGGATATTGTTAAAATAATAATGACTGAATTGGGATTATTGTATTACAGATCCAACAGCCTAAAGTGGCTTCATAGTGTAAGGCCCTGTATAACACGGATGTGCATTTGTTATTGAAAGTAATTAAAATCCTAAAATCTAATTAAAAACCATTTAACAACTTTGCATAATTGTGTTTTGACTCTAGGGCTGGTCATTAATATTGCAGCTCGACAACACATCAGACAGTCAACCGGGCCAAATATTGCATTATGATTTAACGACACACCTTCAGGGCAACACAACTTTATTAAATTCTTTATCAAAATAAAGCTTTATTCATTACAGAAAATTCCCAAACCCCCGCAATAGCAGTATTAATGCAGCCCCCAGGTCCTACATAAAGAGCGACATAAATTGCAGTCGAACAGGTCAACACATTACACAACTACTTAGGCCCAAGTTAACTCTTAAGTTAGCTAACCGGAGACACTCGAGAGAAGAGAACAGCCTCTTTTTTGTTTGAGAGTCCTAATGTAAGGATCATTTGTCAGCAGATGTGTAAATGGTGTGCTATTACATGTTCCGCCACTAGATGCCACACACCATTCAACACACACAGCTGGTCAATCAATGTTTTACAATAGCCATTCGAAGCATTAAACGGCCTTACAAACATGGCCAAAATTTTGGAAAGAATAAAGTAGCTTCTAGCTGACACCATCTGCTTCCCTGGCCATTCTTACATTGGGAAAACAACCAGAGAAGATGGGGATAGCAACAAGAAGCTGTCGCTAATGCTTTCTGGGAAATCGGGCTATTTTAATTGGTCTTAACTGTACTCAAACAGTGGATCGCTTGAACCTAACAGTTCTTGGCAACTCGCAGTCACTCCGTCTCGAGAACAGAGCTTTCGTTGGCCAGCAGCTCCTCTCGTTCACACTCTTCACTAAACGATGTTTTAATTAAATACAGAGTTGTGAAGAGTGCGTCAAACCCTATAACAGACAAACACAAATATCAGGCTAGATATCACAGCCAGAATCAAGATATTAAAAAGAATGGGTTTCTAACTGGTCATAAACCTTGGTAATGCAGATAATCCTGCAGTAGAGTAAAGCCCAGATCACTCTTGATTAAATATCAGCGCTGCTCTTGTACTGTGTGGTGCTCACTTTGACCACTACCCTACTAGAATAAACACTGATTGTTGGTTGTATTTGTCCACAGAGTGAGAGTACAGGCCAACAGGACACCAAACAAAAGCCTGATGGGAAGAGAGACAATGGTAACAGCACAAAAGGGGGTGGCTATAGGACACGTCAGGCGAATCAATCATTCAAAGACGACAATAGAGCAGAAATATGGCATAAATGATGTTGAATCATTTGTAAATAACTGCATGATGATTTAAGGATTTAATACGCCAAAAGAACAGTGTTCAACCTGTTCAAACGACTACATCTATCCCTGACATTATCATTTAATTTACATCAAAATATGCCAAAATTTGCACTATCCAGGTCCATTATAAATAATAAACTTAATTTTTTTATTGAACATTAGTGTCTTTTATCAAATTGCTGCTGCCATTAAGAACACCACCTTATGTGGTAAAACCACTAGGAGTGCACAATATTTCAATATTCTGTCAATTATCAGCTGCTATGTTTAAATTTAGTGATACCAATATTGGATAGGCTGCATATTAGCAAACCTAAAAAGCTATAAACATTTTTGTACTGTAAATTATAATGGTGTACATTCACTTCAGGTGTTTAAAACTATTGATATAGTTTATAGTTTTGTTCTTCCATTTATTTATATGAATAGTATAATTTTTATGGTAGAAATGACAGCACAAATCTATAAAGTAAAGTATAAAAGTAAAAAAATATTGGCTATTTATCAGTTATCAGTCATAATAGTTATTGGTGCTAATTGTATAATACACAGTCATCTGGTTTACTGCTTCAATACAACTCAAGGTTTAAGTCAAAGCTTTTATGCATTCATTTACATTAGATGCACAACTAAGGCTGATGCTTACTAATCTGCAATATCCCTGTACTGAGAGCTCACTTAAGTGAAAATGGCCACGGAAAACCACTGTAATTCAATCCCCCTGCTTAAACGTTGATATTAAGATGCTGAAATGCACATTCAGCTGTGATGTTATCTCCTACTCATATTAGCCAATATGAAATTGACAAGCAGCCATCAATTTTCCATGAGAAAGCAGCACAACACATAGTTTGCAGAGGTTGGTGCTGTGTCGGCCCTGCTGGGGAGTCTGGGGTGATGCCAGACGTGCCTGTTCGCCATCTCTGCAGAGATACTGCAGCAGGCCTCATAGATCTGTGTAAGCAACTACAGTACATCATTTTCGCAAAGAGGAAAAATGGGAATATCCAGCAGAAGGGGAGGCCAACTCTTTGACTTCATTTTCAATCTGTGGCTTATCTGAATGTAGCCAGATAAGGCAGGGCCTGCAGATGTAATCTGTCTAATGATATACAGACTTAAGCTCTTTCCGGTGTTTGGCTTTCTGTGGTCCTCCCCCAAACAGAGAGGGAGTCTACGTCAACTCGCTCTTTCACTTCAGAAGGCGAAACGGTGATGTCATTGTGGGTGTGCAACTCAAATACATGTGAAACAACAATCCTTTGCACTCAACCACCCGCAAGTCAGTTTCTCTTTTCTGTCTCCTCCCCGTTTTCCTTCAACCTTTTTCTATCCTGTTACTCGTCTCTATCATGACAATTCCCGACTTCACCGTCGCATCTAGTCAAGTTATATGCATTCAGAGTTAATCAGATCATAATCATAGAGTGACCCGGTTATAAACCGTGATCTGAGGCCATTGCTGATCACAGAAAAGTGGAAGAACAGAATACAGTCTATAAGAACTGAAATGTCACCATAGCCAATATCATGTTTCTATGCATGAGTTCCTGTGCATGATAATGTCATAGTCAAGATTAGTGATCGACCGATATTGATTTTTTTATAACCGATACCGATACCAATTATTTGCATGTCTATGTGCCCGATAACCGATATGCAGAACCGATATTTATTTACTGTTATAAAGTAAATAAATGACTGCGTGAAGTAAGTCCATACTTCACTTTGGTTTTTCCTCCTTTCAGTCATCTTAACAAAAAATGTTTTGAGAATTAGCAGTCTTTCATGCAGGGCTCTAGACTCATTCTTCCCACTGATCTCACTTTTGCGCACGAGCACATAATTTGGTTGCAATTTGTTTTTTGTTTTTGCTACAACATTTGATTAATCAATGCATGCTGATAGTTTATAGTTATATGGTAACGAAAGTTTTCAACATTCAACTCATTCTTTTTCATCTGTATTATTTGTGATTTAAATTTTGTGAACAGGAATTCCTTTTTTCGTGCGCTTTTTACTTTCAAATTTGCGATCTTGGTGTCACATTTTACAAGAAAAGATCATTGTCTGTTTTGCTTATATCTATACACCTTTAACTTTTTAAGACTAAAACAAAAGATGGATTCATTGTTATTCTTAATTAAAAAGCGCAACAACAATAAAACAGTACGTTGACAATAACAAACTCTTACATAACATTTATCAACAAAAACGAATAAGACGAGGCATGGCACAGGACACACCACATGCTGTACTATATACCTAGTATATTACAGAATGTTTAGCAAACTCTGAGGAAGCAAATAAATATTAATATATATTTTTTTTTAATTAAGGAAAGCCTCCATAGCATAACCTGAGGTAAACAGCAAAGATAACAAGCTTCTCAAAACGAAAACAAAAAGAAAAGTAAAACTAAACTGGCTGTAGCTGACAGGAGTTTTTTTTACAAGAATACCACCACGTTCACCTTCTCTGGTTTAAGAAGTGGTCTTTTACTTTAGTTTGAAAAAATCCATCCGTTGCGCTCCATACGCGACGCGCACCTTCACGCTCGTGCTGACGCGGCGAGTATAAACCAGGCTCTACCCACTAAGCGCTCGGCTGAAAGCACCTCTCTTCACGTGATCAGTGAAATCTGACTCCTGCTATAATGTGCTGCGGCTGGCAGCGCGCGCTGTATGAAGCAGACGCTTTGGAGCAGCGCAGACCTGGCACTCGTACAAATGCGACCACGTCAAATTTTAACTCGCAAACAATTACCATTTTGGTCGCAGTCTAGAGCCCTGTCATGTTCAATTTAATCTTCGTATTACAACAATAAAAAACATTTTATTTATAAAAAGCTTTAGCAGCAACACTAATATTAGCAGTAAGCAAAATGAACATAGAAAGTCTAATGTTTTCAAATGGAGAAAATAAAGGAAAGGAGTCATATCAACTTCATTTTTAACTACAGTTTTAGTAGGTTTATAAGCTGTTTAATAGGATAAAGAGTGAAGAATAATTCACTGGATAATGTTAATTCACGGAATAATATTCTCTGGAATATTGGAATATAACAAGCATTGTATTTTATTGCATTTCTCAACTGGCATGCTCTAAATTATGCTGCTGACAGCGCGGTTTATCTGCCTTTGCACAAAACTATAGGCTACTCAAACTGCGATCGATCGCGGAGATAATAAATAATTAATTTCCATAGAGTTGTATTAATTTAGATGTTTATAAACGAAATAATGGTTATATAGTAAGTGTTAATACAATTTAGGGTGCTTCAAAAAAGTGAATCTTGTTAAAAGTTACATGCGGTGGCCGTGCTGAGCATTTCTTGAGCATCAACCCGCTGAGTGAACTGCAATATGAAAGCGGCTTCACGAGACTAATGATGAGCATATAGACAACAGAGAGAGAATTACATTCAATGCTTTTCTTTCCAACATACAATCATTCATGGCTGTATTATTTAATTCATGCAAAGTTACGTCTTTATTGGGAGAGGACTCGACGGATTATCTATGTGACTCCGACTTCACGAGACTAATAGACCACAGAGAGAATTAAATTCAGCGCTTTTATTTCCACCATGTGCTAATTCATGGCTGTGTTATTTCAGGCAAAGTTATAGCCTATCTTTATAGGGACAGGGCTTGACAGAGTATCTTATTTATCATATTTCTTAGAGCCAAGTTGCATTTAAACTATATATCAGGCATTTATGTAATACATCTAATTTGTGCATTAATGCCTGTAATATTAAATAGTTTACTAACTACAGCAAATCAAGTACCTGCACGCCGTTGCTGTCTCGTCTCCCCTCAGATGCGCTGCAATTGCGATCCTGCGCGCAATTCTGAAAACGTCCACAAGATGGCGGTGTTTATCGGGGAATCCGATATTACAAAACCGATATTCGATTATGGAAAAATGCTTAAATATCGGGAAAAATATCGGTAAATCGATATATCGGTCGATCTCTAGTCAAGATGAGGAGTGTTAGCTTTAGCTTCTGTATTAATAAAACACCGATGTACACTGACAGTCAAAAGTTTGGACACACTGGGACTAAATTTGTTTCTCATGGTCTGGAAAACCTTTTGATCTGAAAGTTTAAAAGTATAGTTCACCCAACAATGAAAAGTCTGTCTGTATATACCCTCAGGTCACTCCAAACCAGCATGTATTTATTTTTCAAATGAACATAAGAAAGCATAACTTTTTGAAGGAGTTTTTACATAGCAATGGCTGATGATACACGGAGCAACTTTTTGAGCAATGTTGCCATCAACAGGCAACCAGGTGAGACACAGCGCCCACAACCAATCTAAAGTATCCAAATAGAAATGTTAACCATTTTCAATGGAAAAGTGCCCAAATAACGTTGCTCAAAAAAAATTGCTTGGCAAAATTGCTCAAAAAGATGCCCTGTGTATCATCAGCTACATAGTTCATAGAAACTGCATCTATCAAACATGTCAAAAAAAAAAAAACTATCAAACTATGTTATGCATATTATGTAATTAGATGATACTGATGGCAATGTAAGAGGATGATTGGTTTTTCCCTCCACTACACATCTTCAAGATGGCGCCGCTGTGTTCAGAAGCAGTCCAGGTCGCTCCGCTAAGATTGTGCTTTTATTTACTTTTTTTACTTACTTTTACTTTCTCTTTTTACACATTTAACGTCGGCACTGATCACTTATGACAAAGAAACACTTTTGGACATTGGAAACCGCTACACTAACCTGTTCCAGGACACCTTATCCATGAATCCTTCATGGCCACTGGAGATTCTTCGGAACGCGGAGATAAACAATAACATTTTTAATAAAATCATGAAGGTTTTTGAGAGACTTGTAAAGAGCCACATTTGCTCCTCCATACCCGTTACTTTGGACCCTCTTAAGTTTGCCTATCGCCCAAATAGATCTACTGATGATGCCATCTCTCACGTCCTCCACTCTTCCCTCACACACATGGACAGCAACAATGGGAATTATGTAAGGCTGCTATTCATTGACTATAGCTCAGCTTTCGATACTATAGTCCCCATCAAACTAGCTTCTAAACTCACGGACCTCGGCCTAAACTCCTCACTCTGTGACTGGATTCAAGACTTCCTCACCGGCAGACCTCAAGTGGTGAAAGTTGGCCAGTTCACCTCAAACTCCATCACTCTGAACGTAGGAGCCCCACAGGGCTGTCCTGAGTCCCCTGCTCTACTCTCTTTACACACACTCTCTTTACACCCATTGTGGGCCTCACAGGTGAAAATAACCTACCTAAATTAAAATGGTAACAGTTTGTGACAAAGTGTGCTACACAAACAAATTAGGTATCTTTGGAAAGAAGACACTCTATGCTTTACTATCTAACATCCAGAGCTGATAATGCTCAAAAAGATAAAAAGTTATAGACACTGACATGCCTTGAAAAATATTTTTCCACACTGAATGTTTTTTTATTTCACATACAAATACATGAAATAAGTCCTGGAGCAATCCAGAAAAGTTTTGGATTGAAAGCCACGTGTCTCATGAGTTTATATTTCAAATTTGAAGAAGATACCATGAAAAATGAGATTCCTGCAATGTTTTTTCTGAAACTATTTATAGTCCCCCCACCCCCCTGTTTGAGGAAAAATAACCACCAAATGGATTGCAGAATTATACAAACTATTTTAGTCATTATACATATTCCTGCATAGTTTTTCAATTATAAAATAATAGACAGATTTGAGCACTAAAAAATACAAAAATAATTGAGTAATAAAAAAGGAAGAAAAATAGAAAAAAAATGCTTTGTATATAGTATGTATGTATGTATATATTCTGATTGCAGGGCTCCAAACTGCAACTAAAATGGTCGCATTTGCGACCAAAAATATTAATTTGCGAGTGAAGTTTTTGCTGAGGTCGCCACTGGCGACTATATATAATTCGCATGAAAGGACTTTTTTCCCGATTGTTTTGCGCTCACATCTTTTGTTATGTTCACGTATTAAACTTACATAAGACGATGCGCATCAAAGTTTTACTGAAAAAGAGTTTCAAACAGTCCTCGTCTCTGCCGCACACAGTCTGCTGAACGCAGTGAGAGAGACCTGAAAGGGCCTGTTTACACCTGGTCACTTCATGCATTTTCTCTGATCGGATATCTATATGATTTGTTAAAACGTTTCCCCATTTACACTTGGCCACATGTCTTCGCAAAACGGATATAAATCCGTTCTTCAATTCCCGCTTCATATGCAAATATAACGGAGTTCACGTCAATGAAAGCAATGGATAATTTTATTAATTATCAGCTAATTTCAATATCAGAAACCGCAACAAGAGAGCGCGCGGCATCAGCACTGGAAAGATAGGCTAGTCTCGCTACTTTTAATGAAGAAGATTGTGTGTTGAGCGTCTGCGACTTACTTTCAGGTTCATTCAGTTTGCGCGTCGCTTGCTGAAGAAATACTCCGCTACTCATCCGCGGTGATGCTTGTTGCATTGCGCTGTCATATCTGACTATAACAGGCCATATAGCCTATAAAACGCTCTCACACGTCTATTATTTTAATATTATGGGAGGAGTAAAATTACCATATGTGGTTTCAACAACCAGATGCATTTACACTTGTCCGGTCGATCTTCTTATCGAGATCCTAGTCTATATGCTGTGTTCTGTTAATGCATGGACTTCCTGTTATTTGAAGCGCACTTGCCATCCAGTAATCGCAAAAAGCTTTGTGCTGTCTTACTTTTTAATAAACAAAGTATCAGCTTTAAAATGCTACGAAATTCAAATTATGCGGTTTGGGTGCTCTTTAATGCGGACGACAAGCGCACACTGTCGGTAATATAAACACCAGTACCCCGCGTCCACACGGTCCGTGTATGCGTCCGGATCGCGCGAGCGGAGAGTATCGCACTTAATGCTCAGGCGCGATCTCTTTAGCACCTCAGTTAAAGCAGCAAGTGAACCCATTATATATTTCGATTTACTACTATAGTATGAAATGAACATGATCAAAAGGTAGGCAATAAGAAAGCCTATAGTACAACTTACTGAAATGTTTTATGTAAAAGCTGTGTTTCAGTGTTTCAAACTGAGGAAATGTATAAAGCTTGTAAACATTTACCTCAGAATAACCACTCAGTGTCCATAAACTCATCAGTCAGCTAGAAAAATAACTATAAAGAGGAGCGTTTTGCTATATTTATGCGCTGTTGCATATTAATATTTTTACTTATTCTGTTGTACATGATTCAACTCCTCCTATAAAATTGCATTTTACTAATGAAGAAAAACAGACTGAATGTGTGAAAGACGTGACAACATTTATAGGTTGCACTGCACTCAGTTGCCAAGTGATGCTTATGGTCCATGATATTGGTACAGATTCTGTGTAACGAACAATTCTTTGTGACTGTATATTTCAAGTTGTAAAAGACATTTAATTCACACTTTAAGTGAACCTTAGTCCCTCGGTCGACCTGATCAGCTACAAGATGGATTAAAATGCTGATAAAGCCTAGAAAAGATAAGACATAAACACATGACAAAATGATTGAAATGTTAAAATAGGGGGGAAAAATAAAATGATAATAATAAAATAAACCACTTTTATTCTGTGGCACCTAAAAAAATAATTTGGCGCCTAAGTTTTTCTTTTATAGGAGCCAATGGCTCCTTACTCGATTTTTTTGTCTGGAGCCCTGTGATTGCCAGACATGAAGTGATATTGCCAGACATGGTCATAGAGTCAGTAATCACACGATGATGTGCTTCCATTCAGATGATAATCATACAGATGGGCCATATAATCAATAATAGCTGATCATTGAATCACAATGATAGCCGTCATCGAGTCAGTAATAAACACGCTGATGTGTGTCCATACAGATGATAATCATGCAGATACGGCCACATTCCCCACACAATACACACACACACATATAAAAAAAAATTTAGAAAAAAAAGTGCTCGCTGGGATGTTGTTCTGTGGACCCTTACCTCTCTAACTAAACTGGGATTTCAGCAGTGGACGCGTTTGTGGCTCGTTATTACAATGAATCTGGTACGTACTGCTTTTTTATTCTGCCTGTTTTGATGTGTACTGCTTACACAAATGTAGCAAATACATTCCTTATAAGCTTTCCATCAGAAAACAGCGATCTGTCGTCGATGCTGGAGGCTTAGACCTTCAGAATGATATATAGTTTATCAAGATTAACGATATTCTTTCACGTTAAATTCATTCATAAACATTAAACTAGTGGGGAAAAAAACGCTTCAGTGCGCCGTCGCTCTGGTAAACGTTAACAGGTTAAGAAAGCCAGGCAAAGACTGTACCATCTGCGACAGCTGAGGAAATTCAGGGTCTCACCAGCAATCCTGAAAACTTTCTATTCAGGGACCATAGAAAGTGTATTGACTCAGTGCATCTCAGTGTGGTATGGAAACAGCTCCAATCAGGACTGCAAAGCACTACAGAGAGTTGTGCGCTTAGCTGAGCGCATATATTTACATATTAATAACGGCTCCCTCATGCCCGCGTTTTATATACAGTATAATTACCCGACGATATAACTGCGAGAGAAAGTATTTAAATATATATTTTCCTCCCTGTGCTTCCTTCTTGCTGATGAGCCGTACTGTGAAACAGCCAATCAGAGCAGAGCTCATTATTATTCATGACCCTGCCAAATAAGCCAATAACTGACCGTTTCATTCTAGGGAGAAATCCTAGGGTTGTAAATGGACATGTAAAATCGTTTCTGGAGATTTTTTGCCCTTACCTAAGCCACATACCTTCTGTGTAGATATCAGAGAACAATTTAAAATACTGTATCAATGCTTTCTATGGCACCTTTAAGAAATAAAAACAAATAAAAATTCCTCTGTTTTTCTATAATGTCAGTTAATGATCATATGACATGCATAAAATATTTTATTTTTAGTAAGTGTTGTATATTGAGGTTTAACTGATTTTTTACATTTCATATAATTTAATTAATTATAAGCTATAAGCTTTATCAACTCACAAACCCCCTGCAGTTCCCTCACAAACCCTCATTTGGTAAACCCTGAACTACAACATTAATCATGGCTTGCGTGCTACAGACTTTGCCCAGAATATTCCTGAATTCAACAGAAAAAGATTGCCATTTCCAGTAATTGATGTCAATGCTATATAAAAGCAATCATCATCACAGATAATGTAATTGTTTCTGGTGTGCCTTGTGGCTTGAGCTCAGTTTTAATTTAGAAATGTGCAGAGTGACTAAAGCTGAATAGACTCTAGAGATGAAAGATAACTTTGCTACTGAAACAAGGACTATATCAGGATCCAAGCTGTCCTCTCACCACATCACATGACCAACCAAGGTCACTCTTTGTGTGTCATGGGAACTTGTCAACAATTTTTGTTCAAATCACTAACTAATGCAGAGCATGTACCACAATGAACCTTTTAAACCAAGCAGCAAACGCTGACATTTTAACCTCAAACTTCAGATGTAAAAAACAAAACAAAAAAAAACAATAGAAATCAAACTGCTGCTTTGGAAAGTCCATACAATAAAAACAAAACCTACCATTAGGGCGAATGCTGTTTGATGAATGCACAAATAATTATACATGTGGGAGGAAGGTAATCATATTCAGTGTTAGTATACTACCATTAAAGGAGCAATAATCCTTTTAGTCTAAACTAAATTATTGAAAGAAAACTGCATGTTAAACTGAGGCATTTGATCCTTCCCCTTGACCAAGAAGAGTGAGATCAGATTGACTTCAGCTTGCTAATGGACTGATCAATGTTTCAAGATAGTAAATGTAGCCCTGGACCTAAAAAAATGATGCCTCATCTGTTCCTTCAGCACGGACACACAAGCACCCAGCAAAATGGTTTGTGTGATTCCACAATTTACAGACAAAATTAATCCATCTCCACAATTTATTTTAATTCTGCAAACTGATTCCTAAGTGAAACAAGGTATTCAATTAACTTTTTCAATCAAGAACTGTGAAAAGATGGTGTTTATATGAGAATGTAGCCTAGTGGTTGGAGAGAAGTAGAAAAAACAAATGATAAAAAGGCACGGGTCACATCATCCAAATATTTAAATTGGTTCAGGGACACTCTCTCTATTATGACATCTGCCCAATCAAACAAAGCTCCACTGTTCTCAACATGCAAACAAACAGACTCATTTGAATGAAGTGAACATGCTAGCATCTGAAAAAAAAAAATTCAAGGGATTTTCCTTTTGTGTAGCACAACCCAGGAATGACTGATGACTTCAAAATACTGGAGGGGCCCTCATGAAATAACCCATCCCAAGAACTTTGTTGCCTTAACATGGGAAAAATCTTTGGTGTGTTGGTTATTTCAGGAAAGCTGAGCCAATGTTTATGTTTCTCTGAAACATGCAGAGATATAGAGGTGTGAACAGCTTTCTTTGGACAGCCATCTCATGTGATTGATTCAAGAGAGAGAACCCCCTCCCAAATGACAACATTAAGTATTCTGAGCTCTCAACTGATATGGCTGCCTCATGTGATGTGACAATGTGAGCATTATGAAGAGTGTTGGAGTGTTGCCAGACAAATCTGCTTGACAGGGTGATGTCAGAATGATCAGGCTGTGCTTCCCCCAGTGTAACTAAAGCACTTCCCTTCCTCACTTCCTGTGAGCCCCCAGACATTCAACATGTGCTCCACTTCCTGTTAGATTCTCTGAGATCCCCAACACCCTCTTTGAGCCTAAAATGGCCAGCTACAGATGCCAACTCAAACCGTTTACCCTGGGGTCCAAAAGTCTGAGATTACATTAAAATTTGAATTTGGAATTTAAATCCAGAAGTAAAGTTTTGGGATTTCAAAGAAACGTTACAACAAATTCTCAGAAAATTTATAATAAATATTACAGATTTTTGACTACAAGACCATCAGGTTGTTTGAATAAAATGAATCAAATGAGAAACTAACCAAATACTAAGATATGTTTCTATTCAAGTGTTCACTCAAATAATGCAGATAATATTTATAATTTATAAATTATAAAAAAAAAATTCAATAAATATAAGCATTTTCTTTTGAACCCCGTTGTATGTAAGTGCATGTACAATGCTAACCTCGAAAGTTTCAAAAGACTGATCAGACCTGCAAAGACACATAACCACAATGCGCTGTTCTATGTGGTTAAAAATATTAAGTTGATGTTCCACCCACAGCTGCTATATTTGACACTGGGTTTAACTTGTTACCGTTCATCTGTGTCAGCCACAAAAACAAATCTACCTCAGTGAACTTCTGAGTTATGCTGGCACTACATTAGACAACATTTAAGATGAACATTACTTGCAAATTAACATACAAAATACCCCATACTACTACAAAATATCTGAATTAGAAACAGTAACCGCTTAACATCTAGGGAATAAAAGTGCACAAATATCAAGTTCTTATCGTCAAATCTAACATTTGTTTCGTTCTTTACACATACTGTCATTATGATCAATAAATATGAATTTAAACAACCCTGACAAGCCAAACAAACACTAGTCAATGTTTTTAACGTGGCTTGGGAGAACTGGCTGGCCAAAACCCAAAAGTGAGTTGTTACATTTGTTCTAGGGAAACTAAGCACAGCTGCCTCAGTTAATTTTTTTCTCATGAGAAAAAAAGCAGACGTTATTTAAACAACATGTACTTCTACAACACACCCGAGATGATCAAAACTACCATACACTAAAGAGTTATTAGGAGCGAGAAACCCAGCACACCAAACAGCTCATAGCAGTCCTGAGGAATGTTTCAAGTCTGCTTCACACATTTAATCTGGCCATTCACACCTCTGCTTTGAATAATGCTGAACAGCAAAGGCCTCCACACCACTTCTCATCCATTTCTGCGGCTCCTTTATTAAAACAGGAATATAATCGCTTTTCAGGGTCACTGGCTTTAATAACAAACACAGTGTATTTTACTTTAGTCACTTACAGTATGACTACACAAGGACATGCAGTACCGATCGCCTGCACTAATCTCCACTCCGTTATGGTCCGTTGCATAACAGCAGCCAGGCTTATATTCTATTTTAATAGTTTCATTCATTTGCAATGGAATTTAATGGAGTTAAACTTCCATTCAGTCTGTGCTCAGGAATGCCTTTTGAGGAAATGAGCTGGTATGCGAATTCCGCTTATATGACTTCATCCGGTAGGCTAAGACCCAGTTAAAAGACCCAGTCTAAACTAGTTAAGACATTCATTCCATAAATGCAAAACTCACATTATTTTACACTGCAAGTCGGGTGCAAAAAAAGAACAGACTAACATTAGAGTTACATACACATCACATAAGAAAACTGAACAGAAGTGTTTGTCTTTATTTGTACCACAAACAGAAGCTGTGGATCAAACTGAGGATCCATGATGTCATTCCCAATCTGCAAGTTGCAAACAAACACTGCATTCTTAGTCCTTTCTCTTGCCTCTTTTCTCTCCCTATGGGTCGGATCCTGGGGCTGACTGTAAAGATTAGCCCCAGTGCATTACAGAAATCTAATGCTCTGTGATAACGCTCAGCTTGCTCCAGGGGTTATAACCTTCTTCTAATCCAGCTCAGGACAGATTTATCATAAAACCAGTGATGGCTCTCATTCAAACGAATTTACATATTCAATGCTGAAATCTATTGGCAACACATAAATTGTCCATAAATTGTGCCCACCCCCACAGTTAAGCTAGTTCACAATGAGGTCAATAGATCTGTGGGTTGCTATAGGCGTACATTTATGCATAACTGACCATAGCTTTTTAAAATGTAAATGTAATGATGTAAATAAATAAATGCATAAATAAAGTCACTGTATTTGACAGGGAGACAGCTTTCTTAATAATTAGTGGATGATTGATATTTATTTTTTGATGGTTGCCAATGGTTGATATAAAGCCATGCTTTAAAAATGCATGACAATTAATACAAATGCATACATTTCCAGCAGGGGTTCAATCCCTAACTTGCTGGCAGGAGTTGCCACTGACAGGTCATGGGACCTGCCAATGGTTGGTGGCAGCTGCCAGTCTGATTCTGGCAGGTAATGTGACCTGCCAGTGGTCGGCTGGCACTCCACTATCAGGAACCATTGATTTATGGCAGATTTACGTAGACTATTTTGCTCTCCTTCCACTCTAGCTCCGGGAATAATATTATTATTTTTTATTGTACATCAGTAATATGGAAAGCATTAAATTCGGAGCTCAAAATGATTGGCTGCACTGAAGCGTAACCCACCAATCAGGATCTTGGCCACTGAGCACTTTATTTGTGATAACCCCCTAAAATATCGATCATGTACAAGAATATACCCACAATAATAGATTTACTATAAAAAATAAATTAATAAAATATCTTGGAACGAGAGTGCGAGGGGGCACGTCAAACTTGGAGCTCTCTTACGGCTGGCTGATTGAGCAGCCAGTGCAAGCGGCAATAACCAACCAGTCAGGATCACAGCCATTTGAGCGCTCGGAGTTTAATGCGTTCCCTAACACTCTCTCTGTTAGAAATATATTATTTTATAATTGCCAACCAATGGCAGGTCACATTACCTGCCAGAATCAGACTGGCAGCCACCACCAACCATTGGCAGGACCCATGACCTGTCAGTGGCAGCTCCTGCCAGCCAGCTGAAGATTGAACACCCACTCTACATTTCAGCAACAAAATTATTATTGAAAAAAATTCTTGACGGCTGCATGATTAATCGAATGCGATTTCCACGCGCACTTTGTCAGTAAAGCCGGTTCTGTAATCAGCAGTAAATCTCCATCACCTGCTTTCAGATGGAGCATTTACTACACAGAGCTGTAGTTCACTGACAAGTCATGAAAAAAAATTTTTTTTAAATTGCATACAATATTAGTGCATGATTATGAAATCGAAAAAATCGTTTGCAATAATGACAGCTGTTTGAGTAGCTTCTCAGTGAACTACGGCTCTGTGTAGTGCAAAGCATGTGAAAATACCACATTTAATAACATATTTTAACTCCAAACTCACTTCATAAAATCTGTGCTTCACTGAAATACAAATCGCATGACTAACATGACAAACTGACATGACAATCGCATCTTCTGTCTAATCGCGATTTCATTTTAATTTTGATTTATCGTGCAGCCCTACTTGAAATAATGAATTAATTATAATTCACAACTTTTTTTCTGTAATCCTATTGCATTATTTTTCACAAATAAAGAAATCACTAAAAACATGAACAAAAAGCAAATAAACACTGTAACCAACAGCACATTCTGTAATCTGTGAGTAAATTGTTAAGATTATGCAGGTGAAAGTGTTCGTTTATAAATTATAGCAGTGCATATGCATCATAGCCTGAGCAAGATGAGACATGACTCATATACTGCTGACAATTCCTAACATAATTTTCCATGCACCATTTTTATTATATCCAGACAGGTCACATGAAACAGCAAAATCACTTCATTAAGTTGATAGACACACCTACATTCTACCACAAACAAAAGCTGACACTCAAAACACCAACTGCCAATGACGATGTATGACATCTGGTTGCTTTGTGGAAACTTACTGTGGCGAGTTACTATAAGTGTGACTTTAGGTCACTGCTTAAATATTTGCAAGTCATCATTCTAATTTAACAAGCCACAACTTGTTTTGTTTAAAAACTATATACAGTACATAAATTGATTTGAACCACTTTTCACAAACATTGCTACCCTTCTGTGATAGTTCTTAACATTTGCTAAAAACAGCAGCAGGTTACTTCACTCTGAATCCCCTCTTACCAGTCATTAAAAACTTTGTAAAATTAAGAATTATCCTGCCCTCCAGTCATGAAGCACCACCCCGCTTCAAGCTGTGATAGATATGCGCACCATTTTCTATCTCTTACAAATACTCTACTTTCCAATGAAATCATAAAATAAACTACAACCAAATACGTCAATGGCACTGTTATACATCTACTCGACAAACAAATGCATTCCCTGCCTTTTACCATAATAGATGGTGAAGACTAAATTGTTGCTGAAAGAAAGCTAAAAAGACTGGACTATTTTAAACTTGACCACCCTTCTGGTGGATGACTTCCTCAATTTTGCCAAAAGCTATTGTGCAACAGCAGAAGTTTTGGACTTCTCATATACGCAGATAAGTTAGGCAACAGAGAACATGCCTGGCACCAAGTCAGCCACAGGGTGGGCAACAGTGAGATCACTAGTGTGAGAGAGAGAGTGACATCAGTGTTAAGGCCTGAGTATTTGTGAGTGTGTGGAAACCTCAACAACCTCTAGCAGGGTTTCCGCAGGTCCTTAAGAAGTCAAATTTAGTTTTTTTAAATTTAAAGCCATAAAAAGTCTTATAGAAAGCCTTAATTATGATTCCAGGAGGTCTTAAATTTGGGGATAGATTGGAAAGGCAAGAACTGCAATGTAGTTCAACGTGACGATTAAACTTCAAAAGGTTATGATTTAATTGAATAAGAATGAGCGATGCAAGTGTCAAAGCCAGGTGCTGCGCTCCTTCATGTACTGTCGTTCCCGGGGAAATGCTAGGCCTATATTTCTGTATTTCCGAAAATGCCAACTGTTGGCAAAGAATGAATCAGCATTTTCAATAAGCCCATCTGCTGTTTATGTTCAGACCAAAGCCATAATCGACTCATTTTTACGCAGCAAAAACTTGGTTGTAAATGTAAACATGTGGATTGACAAGAAGGTAATTTTCGCAGTCATTTTATAATTTAATATGTTACCATAGACAAGTTTAATCCTGCAGACACCCTGACTAGTGTTTTTTCAGTTTGATAAGGGGTCCTCAATACTTCTGGCACTTCTGCTGTGACAAAGCTGTTTGTTTGTGACCAAGTGACAATATATTAAAATTATTATATAAAAGATTATTTTAAAAATGCAAATAATTAAAGTCTGTCATTCTATATGTTACAAGGATTGAATGCTTGTCAGAGTTCACACTTTTTAATGAATAATAAATTTGCATGTTTTCTCCAATTGTTTGTGATTACAAGATTAAATGTATTTGTCTCTTCACAAATAGTAATTTCTCAGTGATTTCTACCCATTAATTTTTAGAGCTCACAGAGATCAATATAACTAACAACACTTACACTACTGTTCAAAAGTTTGGGGTCAGTACGATTTGATATGAATCAAAAATGACAGTACAGACTTTTACATTGTTACAAAATATATATTTCAAATAAATGCTGTTCTTTTGAAAGAATCCAGGGGGAAAAAAGGAAAACAATTAACAGTCAACATTGATAAAAAGAAACATTTGAGCACCAAATCATCGTATTAGAATGATAATATGAAGATGTATCATCACAGGAAGTAATAGGATTTTTAAAATAATAAAAATAGAAAATAGCTATTGTAAATTTTATTTCATACTATTACTGTTGTTACTGCATGCTTTGATCAAATGCAGCCTTACTAATCTGGCTTGAGTCTTTTCAACCAAACAAAAAAAAAAAAAAAAAACTTTTATACAATAGTAAATATTAAAAAACAGAAATTTAATTTTCCCTGGACTAGATATCTAATTTTCCAAGACTGTAGGAGTGCAGTTCTTAAGCAAAGACTTAAGTACTAAAGACTGCTGTTGACTTGCTGTTTTAAACGAACACTTTGGAGTTTTGAATCTTGCAGAACACTTGGAAATGTGCTGAGACCCCCTAGTGGGCCTGTGGCCCCCTGGATGAGAACCACTATACTAGTAGACAAAATGTGGAGTGTTTTCAACTTCACAAGCCACACCCACTCCACTCATGTAGACTTCCTAGCCATTCTGTGGGAATAAGAGGATCTAAACACCAACTAATCATAAAAAAGTATAACAACATGCCCATATTTCACAGAATTTGAGACAGCCTGGGGCACAAAAAGTTAGTTGTAGTATGCCTACCACACTACTTAAGGCACTGTTTACCTGCAGCTACAAATACGGCTATCAGAAAGTCTCCATCTGGCTTCCAAAGGTTTACATTCCACAAAGCAAATAGAGCTCATAAACGGATAGATTCCTGCAGCTCCCAAAAGAGCACCATCATTATGAAGCTGGTACAGGACACGCTCATTTGACTGGAGACAAGCTGTTAAGCAAAGTTACAATGCGTATACGGATTACACACACTTAGACACTCATTCACCTCGCTTGATCTGGAACCCTGCTGTGACGATAAGCTCTGTCCGAGACCTTACAAGATGACTAAATTATCTTCATACAGCTTGGTTACGTCTACAGGCAAGGCCACAACTTTTGGGAAGTGAAGCAGTCTTGTAAAGTAATTAATACATGCATGAGGAGGCACCTTGAAATAGAGTGTCCTACATCCAGTAACCAGCATTACATATTTAGAAGTCAAAGCAAACGAATCCCAGGTCATTAAAAGTGGCATATGAAATATGAGAAGGCTGTGCAACAGTGGTGAAGTAATCGGTTCCCCACAGGTATGACATACGGTAATACTAAAACACTTGGCTCTGTATCATACAGTTGACAAATACCTAACACATATTTACTAACCAACAGACTGCTCCGTTACTACTGACGCCTTTGGTTAGACATTACATTTCTTAAAAATCACATGACGCCACTGATAAGTTTGATACAAGACACAACAGACAAATAACTTCACATATCACATGGCCCTTCTTCGCCCTGAGGTCAGCAAGTCAGCGAACTTTCCACAACATTACAAAACTTTCAAAAAGGCAGCGAGCAAGAACTGAAAGAAACCGTTCTAGTTTCACTACTAAGCCTTTGAGATAAGCGTAACCATCCATAAAGGACACAAACACTACTCCAGATCCCACTGACACTCACAGAGTGTTTTGACAGCACGTTATCACGAGGTTCAGGGTCCTGTGAAGTAATACACTGATAAACAGCTCCACCAGAGAGTGCTGACTGAGCTGGTTAATCTTTGCAGTGAAAACATACTCCAGGTTTGAGAGAAAATTTGTTGATCGATATAACAAAAATGGTCAAATTCTTCACTGCTGAAGTTTGCTGGATGGACTCCAGAGGTAGAAAATCTCAGAAAAAAATTCTGACAGGGTCACTTCACAAAAAGGGGGCCTTTTGTGTCCCTCATGGACAAGTCTAAACAATAAATTTAACAATAACAAGCTGAGACTAGCTTCTACTATGTGTTGTTATAGGTACTTCTCTTTAGAAAAAAATGCAGGTTAATTTTCTGTCTTTTTCCATGAGAATGCATTTTAGCCTGTCCCCAGGGTTTCAAAAAAATTAATTATATATATATATATATATATATATATATATATATATATAATTAGTTTTGCATAACTAAGACATAACAACAACAACAAAATGAATCCTGAAATATAATACATACCAGTTTTTTGTTTTTGCTCTCATCCTCACTGGATTTCTTTTTGGAGGGTTTATTTGGGTCCTCCCCTCCAGTTGCCTGCTGATCCATCTTTGGAGTGAAACTTCACTTGAACAGTAACTTAACTTAATATTTCCAACGAGTTTGCAAACACTTATGAAAAATCACGTTTCTTCAAAAGCCATGCCATCCATGAAGAAATAAACAAAATATGAGTTGGATCTTAAACTATTCCATGTACATATCCAGTGGAATACGATGTAACATCTGTTTGTGAAGCTGTCCAAAAAATAAGGTGTGGTGAGTTTCAGTCCAGTCCAAAACAGCTACTCAGAGTCTGAGAGGAGAGAAAAAACAAAACATGTTATAAATTACATTTCGGAAGTGTTTTGTAATGTCAAATTTATGAAAGCACATGGAATAGCTAGAATAAAAGATATAACGCTATGTATACACTGTCAGTTAAGAGCTTGTGAACTTTTGTCGACTTTAATACTTCATTGTAGCATTATAATCATCTGAGGAAACACTTTTGTTATTAAGTAGCGTCAATTTAACCATGCGTTTAATAAATTAACAGAATTTTACACTCAATCAATTCTATAGTGGGTCTATTGAAATATAAAGATATTTCCGAGTCTTGTAAAAAGTCAAAGGAGGTCTGTGAGTTTTATACAAAATAGCATGGCTATTTATAAAATGAATAAGTTACATAACTGATTTTATTCAAAGGAGAAATGACTGCTGCTATCCAGGCGGTTACTTTCACACAGGAAACTGTTATTCTAGCGCTATGTGGCTTAAAGTAAAAGTGCACAATAAAGACATGGGCTCTGAACGCCAAGTCTGCTTACATGGACATAGCGAATTAATATTAAACAGCAAAATAGTCATGTAATAATATAAAAAACTCACAAAATCTCATCCAAGGCTTACCTACACAACCAAACGCACGAGCCAGGCCCACTATTGTCCCCGCCTATGGACGCTTCCCAATGCTCGCGAATAGTCACGTGGTAGAAGATTTTAGCACTGATTGGTCAGTTTAGTGTTACATCCAGAACTGGAAGGCGGGACTTCTCCACTCGTGGGGAGGAGGCTGCCTGCTTTGGAGAACTGACTGCTGTGTATATGGATAGGCTTCAAGTAGAAAGTCAATATTATTTGCATAGCAGCGCAAATCAGTGCATTGGTGTAAAGTAGATATAATCGTAGAAGCTGTTATAAAAAAATTGAAATGTACTTTTTTTTCTGGAAAATGCATTATTTTTAGACTATATTTTCTACATTTTATACTGATCTCGACATAACGAAAGTTGTTGATCTCAACATAAAAACCGTTTTCTCACGACGTAATTGTAGCTATCGTGAGAAAATCAGGGTCCCTATATTGTCTTTGACGATAAAGTTGCAGACCCGACAGCCTCCTTCTCAAGTGTCGAACACTTACAGGTGCTGGTCATAAAATTAGAATATCATGAAAAAGTTGATTTATTTCAGTAATACCATTCAAAAAGTGAAACTTGTATATTAGATTCATTCATTACACACAAACTGATATATTTCAAATGTTTATTTTGCTTTAATTTTGATGATTATAACTGACAACTAATGAAAGTCCCAAATTCAGTATCTCAGAAAATGTGAATATCAATTAAGACCAATGCAAAAAAAAATATTTTTTTTAGAAATGTTGGCCAACTGAAAAGTATGAACATGAAAAGTATGAGCATGTACAGCACTCAATATTTAGTTGGGGCTCCTTTGGCCTGGATTACTGCAGCAATGCGGCGTGGCATGGAGTCGATCAGTCTGTGGCACTGCTCAGGTGTTATGAGAGCCCATGTTGCTCTGATTGTGGCCTTCAGCTCTTCTGAATTGTTGGGTCTGGCGTATTGCATCTTCCTCTTCACAATACCCCATAGGTTTTCTATGGGGTTATGGTCAGGCGAGTTTGCTGGCCAATCAAGAACAGGGATACCATGGTCCTTAAACCAGGTACTGGTAGCTTTGGCAGTGTGTGCCAGAGATGCTCACAAGTCTCTGAGCTAGAGTCCAAGTCAAGTCTCAAGTCTTTGAGCTAGAGTCCAAGTCAAGTCTCAAGTCTCTTTATTATATTAAGTCTCTGGTTATAATAAGTGTTGCATCACGTACAGCGACCCATCCAACACTGCATAGCTATATATAAGGAATTGAAAGCATGTAATATGTTATTATGACTCCTTTATCTATTAGCATACAGTATCAGCTTTGATTTTTATATATAATCAGTGTAAACAGGCTATTGCAACATGACAAAAACACCAAGAATGCTTTACTTTTAAGTTAATATTATCTGTATTTTGCCTTGTAGCATGAGAACACAGTACAGTACAGACCAAAAATTAAGAAAGACTTAATATGGTCAAACATCACATTGTAGCTAAATGCAAAACACTATTGCAACAAACCAAACGATGTGAAATATATGAAGAGTTCAGATGCAAAAGCCATCTGAAATTTTCTTCAGAATGATTATTTTTATCAAGCTTGTATATTTAAGTTCAATAATTTCACTTAAATGGCAATGAAAATGCAACTAATCATAGTTTATAAACTACTGTAAGTCAACACATCCCAAACTCTCAAACCAGTGTAATGTTACATGATCAACAATAATCCTGTAACCTGTTTGCAGACAACGTTAATTAACGTGATGGAAGCCAGCGGCACGTAAATTATTACGTTAATCGACCACCACAAGTTTGGCAATTAACCCTTGTATAGTGTTCGGATCTGTAGGACCCGTTTTCATTTTTTATCAAGAGAAAAATTATACGATTAATTATTTTTTCAAACTCAGACTCATTGGCCTTGGCTCATTTTCTGTGAAGAATATATATCGGAACACATTTTCAATGACCACACTGGTCACACACTCTCTCACACGCAAGCACACGCGCGCGCGCGCGCACACACACACACACACACACACTTGGATATGTGGTTTACGGGACTCTAAACAACTGTATAATCTATCCTTAAATCCAAAGCGATGAATGGCACAGCAGTCGACATGTTTGTTCGTTGTCCTCTAATGTATGGCGGCCGCGCCTAAAATAAAAAAAAATAAAAAAGTGTGGCCGCACCGCGCGCAGCAGCGTCACGTGTTACATGGGCAGGTTATAGGTAACGGAGGGAGGGGAATAACAGCGAGCTCATCAGTTGTTTCCTAAAAATAAACATTGTTCACGAGTCCCGCAGCTCGAGTCCGAGTCGAGTCTGAAGTCTTTCGAGGACGAGTCTCAAGTCGAGTCTGAAGTCACTGTGTGTGCGACTTAAGTCGCACTCGAGTCCCCATCACTGGTGTGTGCAGGTGCCAAGTCCTGTTGGAAAATTAAATCTGCATCTCCATAAAGTTGGTCAGCAGCAGGAAGCATGAAGTGCTCTAAAACTTCCTGGTAGACGGCTGCGTTGACCTTGGACCTCAGAAAACACAATGGACCAACACCAGCAGATGACATGGCACCCCAAACCATCAATGACTGTGGAAACTTTACACTGGACCTCAAGCAACATGGATTATGTGCCTCTCCTCTCTTCCTCCAGACTCTGGGACCTTGATTTCCAAAGGAAATGCAAAATTTACTTTCATCAGAGAACATAACTTTGGACCACTCGGCAGCAGTCCAGTCAAGACGCTTCTGACGCTGTCTCTTGTTCAAGAGTGGCTTGACACAAGGAATGCGACAGCTGAAACCCATGTCTTGCATACGTCTGTGCGTGGTGCTTCTTGAAGCACTGACTCCAGCTGCAGTCCACTCTTTGTGAATCTACCCCACATTTTTGAATGGGTTTTGTTTCACAATCCTCTCCAGGGTGCGGTTATCCTTATTGCTTGTACACTTTTTTCTACCACATCTTGTCCTTCCCTTTGCCTCTCTATTAATGTGCTTGGACACAGCTCTGTGAACAGCCAGCCTCTTTAGCAATGACCTTTTGTGTCTTGCCCTCCTTGTGCAAGGTGTCAATGGTCGTCTTTTGGACAACTGTCAAGTCAGCAGTCTTCCCCATGATTGTGTAGCCTACAGAACGAGACTGAGAGACCATTTAAAGGCTTTTGCAGGTGTTTTGAGTTAATTAGCTGATTAGAGTGTGGCACCAGGTGTCTTCGATATTGAACATTTTCACAATATTCAAATTTTCTGAGATACTGAATTTGGGATTTCATTAGTTGTCAGTTTTAATTATCAAAATTAAAGGAACTAAACATTTGAAATATATCAGTCTGTGTTTAATGAATGAATCTAATATACAAGTTTCACTTTTTGAATGGCATTACTGAAATAAATCAACTTTTTCATGATATTCTAATTTTATGACCAGCACCTGTATATTATATTGTGACGAGTCGGCTGCCTCCCCCCTTATTATCATCACCACCCCGTCCCGTATTCGCCGCCCTTCACCAGGTTCCCGACGGGAGTGGGTGTGTGAGAGAGGAGGGGCGCTGAAACAGCCAGGGCTGGCGGCGTGTGATGAGGCGAGGCGCACCTGATCTGAATAGAGCCTCATCACCGCCGCTGTTTAAATGCCGAGCGCGTCTCTCCTCGAGAGACCGGTCTCTTCCCCGTGCATGCACGCTGGTGTCCTCGTGGATCCAGGAAGGGCGCGTCGAGAATGGACCGAGTTCTGCACCCGCGAGACGGCTGACGGGCCAGGATGCCAGGCCGTACTATCCCCCAGAAGCGCCGCGGGCCGAAGAAGGACGAAGCCGCTAGAAGAAGCCGAGAGGGGAGCGCGTGCGGCCGCCGGACTCCGCCCCTTACCTGGACCCTTCCTTCCAGAACACTGCCCTCCTTCACAAACCCCGCAGCATGACGAGGGCACCAGACCCCCTGTTTATTTTTGGAGACTTTTACCCCATTTGGACACTTTTGTTTTATTTTGTTTAATAAAAGCCTCTCTGAGGCCTGACGCCACACCCACTGTGTCTGTCGTTTGCTCCTCCCGCCACAATACACACACACACACACACACACACATATACATATATATATACACACACACACACTTCATATATAAGTCACAGGTTTGGAATAGCTTGAGTGTAAGAAAATGACAATTTTCATTTTTGAATGAACTTTCCATTTAATAATTTTAATGTTTTTCCTTTCTTGCAAAATGTGTAAAATATGTGATTTATTTGGAATACCCCTCATTTTCACAACAAAAAAAAAAACTGAAACAGGATGTGACACTGAAAATTTGCCTTAAAATATTGATACACTATTGCACACCCAACATAAAACAATACATTAAGCATGTAGTAATCATGCTCTCCATTTCTGTACATAAGAATTCTAATAGACCAATCACAGAAGTACATCTTGTGTAATTCCAAGTGCTTATCAAATTCATTTTTGTCCAACAACACATTTGTGCATATTACATAACTTTGAAAGAGATGCAGTAATTCACCGCCAAGAATTTATACTTTATCTAATACATACAAATATAGTTTTGTGTGTAGTTACACAGTAAATTTCAATTTGGTTTTAAATACAAAGATTACTGGTCACAATGTACAAAACAAGAACAATGGGGAAAATTTTTTTAATCTGAAACATTTTCATTCTGTATTTGTGTTGTGTTTACTAAATGGCTTAATGCCGTTAAGAAAAAGGCAAAGGTCATTGAGGCTTTTTTGATGACAGACATGTCCAAATCTTTTTTAGGTGCTCACTTCTTACTCTCTCTCTCTTGGTCTCACACCACACACAGGTTTATAGCATGGTGTAACAACTATCCAGTTGCTTTCACAGCTGCGTGTGAATGCATAGCATCTATAGAAATTACACATAATGCAATAATAAGAGGGCAAATGTTGTGTTGAAGATGCACTAAAAGGGGTACTGTGTCAAAATCACTTTAGCTCTCACCCGAACAGCTAAATAGCACTTAAGATGAAAATACAAATTGGTCAAAGTTTATTTGGTCACAAAAAGAGCGTAATGAAGCAAAGAGAATGGGGGAGGTCAGGAGCAACAGCAGGGAGCATAAGCTTCACACATTGTGTGCCAGCCCCATCAGCTCACAGTATGGGAAGAACTTTCAAGGGTGTGCTTTTATTTCAGCCACTCACTTTATCTTTAATCTCCCAGACGGTGAACGCCACATTAACTGCCTTTCAAATACTCTGGGTCTTGCATTAGATACATTATGTACAATAAGTGATGAGGTCAGGGCAATTATTAAAGGAGTATAATGCAATGAGAAATACATTCAAATACATTATACAGCGGGTAAAATAAGTATTGAACATGTCACTATTTGTCTCAGTAAATAAGGGTGTTGTTGGCATGAAATTTTCACCAGATGTTGGTAACAACCTAAGTAATCCATATATACAAATAAAACAATACAAATAAGTTCAGAAATTAAGTTATGTATAATAAAATGGAATGACACAGTCATATACAGTAACTATACACACAGTATATATTTTGAATGTAGATTTTATATATTTTGCTTTATTTGTTTGATTTCAATTTTTTTTTTTCTCAGAATTTCACAGTGCGGTTGCAGGGCGTTAACCACAACAGACATAAACTTGACAGTCTGGTTATCATCTGCGGCACTTGCCAACACCATGCCACTTCCTATGTGCTTCTTCAGCTGAACTTCTTCAATTGTTCTTTAACATCAATCATAGTGCTTTTAATAAAATTCTAAAATAAAATAAAATAAATTGGAACATATTTTACAGAAAAAAAGGGCTCAAACATCTACCAAAAGCCATTTCTTCATTATACAGAGGATTTACTGTATAAAAACAGTGAAATCAAGCTGTGTTACAGAGATACTGTAGTGTCAAGAGATATATTCTGTTTGTTTACATGAGTGGTTTATGCATGCAGCATCCTCATGCCAGGTGTATAATTAGATACCAAGGCCACTTTTCCATTATGGACAGCGATTTCCCATGGTTTGCTTTTGCCATTTAACTCAGTCCTGCCCATATGAGTCCTGCCCATATTATTCCTATTCACTAGGCCCTGTCGAGTGATTCATAGTGTCACAGGGCAAGACAATGAATTTCCATTTACAAGAAATGAACAGTAAATCTGACTTGTGACTTACAATCATATGAATGTCTACTCTGATTACTGAAGTGTGAAGACAACCTTCTGTAGCGTGTGTGTGAATTGTATTGATCTGGACCTGTTTTTCACATTATTGAATACGTAAATGTACTAGAACAGAGACCCAAAACCTTTCAGTGTTTCTGAAAATATAATTCCTAACCAAAATAAGGAAACACCTTGCCAGTGGACTTCAATACACAATACACAATCAATAGTTTGATCGCTCCAGAAATGTACTACAAATAGAGTTTTTGGTTCTCTTTGTTTGTTCATGTAATGTTCCTCAACGTTTTCCAACTAGTAAACAACCTACAGAGCGCTAGAAACCTCTGGCCATCCACTGGCTGCCATCCAGCATTAGAAGATGCATTGCTTTTAGTGTTGTATATGTGTTCAGCTGCTTCAGGACTTGTTGTAAGCTTAGTGTTTAGCCTTATGGTGCTACATTATTTATTGCCTTTCCATCATACTTCATAGAAGACCCATTGACTTCAATGGCTGGCTTTCTGAAAGAACCTGGACCTCTTTCAACATTTGCAGTTAGCAAACGTTTCAAACTTTTTCAGTGTTTCACCTTTCCAAGGAGATGCCTCAGAAACACTTAACACTTCACTCCAAGGTAAATGGTTCCATTTGTCATTACGTATTCAGCACTGAGAAGAGGCCACTTTCTAAGCACAAAGAGATTGGAGGTGGGTCAATACACTGAATTTAGAGAAGTTAGGTGCTCTTTCACAAATGATGTGTCGATGTAATTGCTGAAGGTACTATCAATAACTGACAAAACAACAATGGCTGAGCCGTGGGAATTAGTTTTGTGTTTGCAAAAACAGGCGTGGTGATGATAAAGTTTTGGGATTGTTAATATGTGGGCATTTGTTCATTTAGCAGCACATATGGCCAGCTGTTTACCATGTTAATCACCAACGTCACTTACTCATACCGGGTAAGAAATGGACAAAATTACTCATACTGGGAAAGAAGTTAATATTCATCAAAAAATCCTATGGTACAATGTTGTTTAAGAACACATGACATTTGAAATATTCCTCAAAATATAATTTCTCATAATACAGTTGAAACATTATTTTATATTTTACAAGAAAGAAAGTCATACAGGTTTGAACCAACATGAGGGTGAGTAAATGATGACAGAGTGTTCATGTTTAGGTGATCTATCTCTTTAATGTAAACATGCCTTGCATAAAACACAGGTTTTTTTTGTTTACTGGTTTTCATTTGTATTATGCTTACTTTCCTTGGTCCATTTAGCATTAGTAGGCTACTTATATCAGTTCATTTTTGTAGGTATGAAGTGCCAGCACATGCCATGTCATGTATGACTCAACAATATCAGTTTTCAGAAATGCCTTATAAGGTCATAATCAACTGCCCACAGACACTTATGTGCTTTACCTCAGCAAGAATCAGGCCTACAGGTTGCCATGGTAGCCGGCTACTTAAGGATTCTCCTCTAGGCCACTTTTCCTTGAGCAGCGTGTACACGTGACAGAGAAGAGAGATTTGAACAACAGATTTCCATTTACAGCTAAGCGCTAAACTGTAAATTAATCTGATTTTTCTACTGACAATAAGGATTATCACAGGAAACATGCTATTGAATAACATGATTCCTTTATGTGGTAAGATGACATTTCCTTTTGCTTTGCTATCAACATGCCTAAATATACACTTATTATTGTATTTTAAAAAGGAAACTCCTCTCAGAGAAGTGTTACATCATCTCACGCTCATGGTACTATCCATAATTTCTAAAAACAACACCTCTTGAGCTTTGGGTTTAGAAAAAAAAAACTTTATCTGCTGATGGCAAGGATTTGGGAGTGTTGCAAGTATTTGTGGCCATTATGTTTGTGTTTCAGTATGTTGTGTACACACCACACATGGTTAAAGTATAGTTCCTTAGCGAACTAAAAGTGGCAAACTCCTCCTAAGGAGCTGAGTTTCCTCCCATATCGCATAAAACACAAAACAGAAAAAAACTATTGTCATCCGAAAACTGTATCCTGCCTATGTTTTAAAGTAACCCTATTGTTTAGGTTGTGCTCAGTTTCAGCAGGACGCCCTGACTTACAGATACTTCAACACAACAAAGTTTGGCAGGCTACGCAGACACACCTGATACAATTATGATTTTTTCCTGAGGCTTGCAAATAGGACGTATGTGGCAACTTATAGTTCCGGTGTATCAATCAATGAGACAGTGTGCAGGTAAATGGCCTCAGCTGTTGTTTCTAATTAGTGAAATCTCACCATGCTTGGTGTGGAAGACATTAGCCTCTGTTTTGTTAGGAGCTTACAGTGGAAACGCCACATTGCTGCAATTATTTACAAGTAGAACTGAGAAAACTACTCAAACTGTATTTTCCTGGGCAAAAACTGCACCAGTGCACCTCTTAAATAACTTAATGCTTGACATGATTGCAATCAAAAAGCTTTAATTAAAATGCAAATTTAGGAGCTGTATAATTGTTGCTAAGAACGTTTCTGTTACACCAGAGGATGGTTTTCATTTATGGACATTCTCCAGAAATACATTCTCCATGTACTCCTCATAGTTCACACTGTATTGGCACAGCGTCGTGTTGAAGAACGGGCCCAGTGGATTATTGGAGGCTTTTGTCTCAAAGACAGACAAAAGCAAATTGCTTCAGGGTTCTATGAATATATTGTCTCTACATTCTCTGTATGCAGAATACATCAACAAAACTTGTTACTATATTCCCATGCTAATAGATGATTGGCGTTAAATGCACAGAGATAAAAATGAGCTTGAACTTGAACAGTCCGGTCTATTTGATTGGATTGCTTTGATGGATGTACGGACGGACGGACAGACAGACAGACAGACAGACAGATACATAAACAGACAGACAGGATCTCAAAGGATACATAATGACAGAATAAGAATGAGTTTCATCTCATACATCTGATAATGATCACAGAGGGATGAAGACCTTAGATTGACCTTAGATCAGAAAACCCATGTCCTAAATGAAAAACACAGCTCCCAAGTTGTTATAAATGTTTCAGGAAGACCCATTAAGTTCTCTACTGCTTTGATATCTGAAAGCATTGATTCTGACAAAGTATAGAAGTTTTTTTTTTATATATATATAAAAAGGTCTTCTAGACAGCCAGTTATTATAGGAGTGAATATCTTTCTGTGTAGATTCATCACTAAACCATCCAGTTAACAAGATGTTTCGGTGTCTATCCTTCATCAGTTGTAAAAACAGGGAGTAACTCTGGGAAATATATCCACAAAAGTCACATGATCAGCAGACCTATAGAGGTCATATGACTATTAAATGTGTAACACATGCCAAAGTAGATTTTGTTACAGCTCATGATAGGAGAGAAGATGTGATCTGAGGCAAATCATACACATCACTTACTGTAATATAATGATAAACACGTTGATAACCACATGGTTTCCACAGTTTACATATGTTCACAACACAACAGGAAACAGCTGGATTTTTTTCTATAGCAGGAAACTGCTATAGATTTCAGAGATCAGATACGTGTAAATATTTACTATAATATTGTGTGTAGTTGACCCACTCTATGCATCCATATGAGGTAATTACACACAGAAAATATACCTAAGTTCTAAACAACATTACTATATCATAAGAAAGATTACTTTTTTGCAAATGTAATGCAGAGAAATGGGTATACTGTATTTTGAATAAAATACACGAAAAAGACAGCTTCCCAAACTTTCATAAAGGAAGCTCAGAAGACACAAAAATATAAAATATGTTTAATTATATTTTTTCTGTAACAATTCACATTTACATTTACATTTATGCATTTAGCAGACGCTTTTATCCAAAGCGACTTACATTGCATTCAAGTTAGTTTTTTTTTTTTTACATTTTATCAGCTCTTGCTTTCCCTGGGAATTCACAACAATATTAATGCATTAACTAACACAAACTAATAATGAACAAAACATTTGTAACAGTATTTATTTATCTTTGTTAATGTTAATTAGTAAAAATACAACTGTTCAGTGTTAGTTAATGTTAGCTCAGGTCCATAAAATAATATTAACAGGCAAAAAAAAAAAAAAGATTTTTATAATGTATAAATGTTGAAATTAACATTAATTAAACTAAATTGATAAATGCTTTAGAAGCATTTCTTTATGTTAACCCATTTTAGATTATGTTACCAAATGTACTTAGGCTACCTAATGTTAAGAAATGGAACTGTATTGTAAAGCGATAACAGTTTTTCTTTGGTGATCTTTTAATCAAAGATTTAAAAATCAATAGGTTAACACCTTCAAGATTTCAAAAGATTTCAAAGCAGTAAAGAAAGACATGAACAGGAAAGGCAGATGGGCTCTTGGTTTAAGAGAAGTGGTCAAAGATCAACAGGAAACAATAGTGCAGAGACTTCTGGCGCTTTAACTCTCTCTATCTTCCTGTATAAGCCAATGAACTGCACACAGAACTGAACAAAGTAGTACACTTTCACACATGCTTTGAACTGCTCAGGTGGTTTTTAATTCATCCATGGCTCCATAATGTCATACCTTAGTCTGGGGTTCATTATTAATGAGGATTTGAAAGTGGATCTAAAAGCCTTTGCAGGAAATTACTGTTGGTAATCAGACTGAATATATTTGATTGCATTAGTGATCGACTCTCATTTGTGCAATAACAAGATAATGAGGCCCTGTCAAATTGCTCTGCAGAGTGCTCCAATGTGTACCTGAAGATTTTGATTTAATTTCATGTTACGAGCATCCAAATTGATGTTCTAAATGGTCTTCTAATTGGTAGACTGCTAATCAAAGAAAATAAAATCGAAGTAGAAGAAATCTTTAGGAGTGATTTATGTTTAAGTAACTATTTATGTTGATGTCTTACTTGCAGGTACTTTGTCTGTTTTTGTTCAGTCAACAAAAATAGAACCAATTATATTTTTAACATTTCTGGGTTTCTCAGCTGTGGAAGTCATCGTGCAAACTTTTATAGCAGTGAATGGGACTACCACAAATATATATTTTGCATTCCCATTTGCTCAAATAGAAAAAGAAAAACTCCATAATAGTGTTTTCATGACTTTCAAAAAAGGACTGAAAACGGCAGTCAGAAAAGAACAATGTCAAATTTACCCTAACTCCAATGAATGCTGTATTAAAAACACTCTCACATTCACAACCTTTTTGTAATTTGATGCAAAGGTAATATGATACAAAGTATAGTGCTATAAATGTACATATAAAAAAAATGAAAATATAAAAAAAAAACCTTTGAAGGATTTGCGATGGTGATGACTGTTGAAACACATCATCACAGTCCTGTGAAAAGGGTCCATTGCAATACTCAATAGTGATGTTTCATTTTCATGCCATGCTTTAGAACAAAATGTGAATTATTCAAGTTACACATTCATAAAGACAGTAATTTGTTTAATCCCTGAATTTGTTTAATTTTTGAATGAATTTGTAAATTATTCAAAAGTCAAAAGTTACTTGTTAGCACATATTGGTCTAAAGCACAGACAAGGGGACTGATAAACGTGGAAAAAAGTGCTGTTGGACTGTTATGCTGCTCGACCAAGGACTTTGAGGACTGGAAATAAGCATATATAGATCAAATATTTATCAGATTTTAAGGGAAGAAAGCACCTTTACCATATCTTTTGTGGTTGACCACATCTTGTTTTGTGCGGTCAATTAATGGCTGCTGAAATCATTAAACCAAAAACAGCCATTTGGTAACCAAAATTCAATTTTTTATTAATGTTTTATTAATTCTACAGCCTATTGTTCGGCCTATGCAGTGTTGGTGTTGGTATTGGGTCTCCGCTTGATGTCCAATGCAAAATCAGGATGCTGAAGCAAAGCCACTGCCCTGAAAGGCCAGCCCCCAGTGGATAGTGTCTCGCTCATTCCCCATTTCTCTCATTCTCTGTGGGTCTCTCGCCCCCTCTCTTTCACTCTTTTCCCATCAGAACAGTGCTGTCTCTCTCTGACTGGCCCTTCCAGTGACCTCCCACCTACATTCATGATGCTTCCTGCACAATGCCTGTTAAACCAATCCACTGCAGTGAATGAAATTCCCCGGAAGCTGGACAAAGTTAGCTTTCAGTAGTCCACAGATGGCTTTGGGGTTAATCTGATAACATAGACTATCTCCAGTGTAGGTTTTGATTTGCAGATACTGCTATTACGCCGTTCACTCTTTCTCTTACTGTTTTGGCTCCAGTGGTCTGAGAAGACTCATGAGCTTTGTAAAACCGATTCTGTCAGGGGCTTTTTGTTTTTGTGGGGTGTTACTACAACAAATATACCAATATAGGGTTAGTGAAGTGACATTCAGCCAAGTATGGTGACCCATACTCGGAATTCGTGCTCTGCATTTAACACATCCAACGTGCACACACACAGCAGTGAACACACACACACCGTGAACACACACCCGGAGCAGTGGGCAGCCATTTTATGCTGCAGCGCCCGGGGAGCAGTTGGGGGTTCGGTGCCTTGCTCAAGGGCACCTCAGTCGTGGTATTGAGGGTGGACATTCACTCCCCCCACTTACAATTCCTGCCGGCCGGAGACTCGAACCCGCAACCTTCGGATTACAAGTCCGACTCTCTAACCATTAGGCCACGACTTCCCACGACTTAACCATTAGCCTCTGCTTGTTATGTGGAAAATATCACTATTTTATACCTGCGATATGAATTATGGCATATAAGGTGATATTCGACTGGTTGTGTGATCTCAAAATGTAGGTCAATTAATTTTTTTTTTCATCATGAGGCAAAATAAAAATAAAACATTTTATTGATTGTGACATTGATCTCTGTCTGTATAATTCAATGTAAGTGTCTCACTACAAGACAAAGGAGAAAAACTGATCACTGTAAAACCATTTTGTGAGTGATGCAACCTATAAAACACAACAAGTGAAAAAATAACACTATCCCAATTGAACGTATAAGTGTGGAAAAAACACAATTCATGAGAAGATGAGTGTTGTTTTTTCGATGTAACGCGAAATCCATTCAGATGACAGTATATTATCACAGTTTATTTCACAGGCTTCAATATTTGCGGGAAAACACCAGCAGGGAGTGCATTAGCTCCATGCTGATTTCATGTGCGTTGCCAAGTGCATATTGTCAAATCCAGATATACTGGCAAAACAAACAGTGGACTAATGCCAATTACCAATTACTTTTTTTATTATTTGGGGAGAAGTAACACAAAATCCCACTAAATAGTGAATTACAGAGTTCATACATATCATCGCACATGAAACAATTTAGGTCTTTATTTGTTTAATAGATTGAGTTATGTTACAGCGCCACTTTGAGGATAGAATTGGATTTGCACCCTGTCCACACTAAAGTATTGTTTGCTTGTTCACTATCACAGGTACACATGCTTACGATATGAATGTTCGAAAATATATTATCTTACGTATTCAATAGAATTTAATAAATTTTATTAAAAAAGTATTTTTATTACTTTAATGTTTTAATTATTTAATATATTACAATATTTATTTTAACTTGATTTAACTGCTGCTAAAACAATACCCAGATTTATTTGCTTTCAGGCTATTTTGGTGCCAATGCACTCATCTGGCTCCGTAGCAGGGGGAGCTTTGGCCATGGTACATGGATTCTATAAACCCATTAACTGTGCAGTCTCAACCCACCCACTTAGTCACACACTACAATAAAGCACCGATCAGTGGCCTTCTCTCCCAGGCTAGAAATAATACACCAACCAGCTACATGAGCCATATCCAGCGAAATCACAACCATTCGACTGCAAATTACAGCGTTTAACCTTCGTGAGGTCAACAGTCTCTTCTAAGACTGGGCAAACTTTTTTTAGAAGAAAAACTTTAGGCATTACGTGTGCGTTGCCAAATATATAAGACATCATCACTAGGCTTATGGAATGACTTGAAGCCATAGTAATAAGTAAATTCCCTCTGCATTAGATCTATGACAATGTAGTTTAATATTGTATGCCTTCATTGCCCTCTAGGGGTAACTAACAAGCTGGCAAAACAAAGCTTTATTGCAGTGTTTTAATACTATTAGCTGCTCTCATTGATTTTAAAGTGCTTGAGATGTGACGCAGAGCAGCTCCTTTAGGAGAGTTTGTGTCTGGCTTCTGTCAAGGTGAGGAGTTATCAGTGCTGGGGAGCTGCGGCTCCTGTTAGTTGGTCCGGGTGGGAGCTATAGCCCATTTAATGTTTACTTTCCCTTACGATATTAGAGGAGTTGAGAGTCTGTGCTGGTCCATTAGGATTAGATCTCTCTCTATCTCAGTTTTTTCAATCTTTTCCTTTCTCCTTGCACCTGTCAGCAGTTTCTAAACCAGACGGCTAATCCCAGCCCCAGAGAAACTGTCACTAATGGCTTCAGGTACCACCACCAGGTCCTAAATAGAGCCAAGACCTCACAAACATTCACACGTACACATAAACCCCTTAGCTATATTCTTTAATCTCCCCTCTTGGAACAAACCCCCATCTTCATCGCCATTCACTCCCATTCGCTAGTCCGTCTTGATGGTTATGGCCCCGGGTCTCTGTGGAGAATGGAAGTGCAGTCACAGCCTTTCTGAAGGTTATTACCCAGACCTCACAGGCTTTTCATGGCCCTTTGGACGCAGGCTGGGAAATGACAATGGTAAGCTCTGCCGAGTTAGAGAAATGGGCGCACTTCACTTCCACGTGTGAAGAAGCCGGAATGGCAGGGCAATAAAGGAAGGAGATGGCTCTCTCCCTCATTTCAGAGCTGTATCGGTGCATCTGCCAGCACATCTTGGGTGGAACACAACAAGCACAGCGGAGGAGAATGTGTCAAGCCAGGACTTGAAAAACTGATGGAGTGCTTTCATTAGGGAGCAGAGAAGACTAAATCAGCACAACCTGTGAGATGAACAGGGATATTCTGCTCGCATAATGGCCGGTGGCACAACAATTCAAAGTTCATAAGACAGCTGAAATGGTCCGGTTTTCAAAGTAAAATATAAAAGCTATTATTTTCAAAAGAATGCTTTGTTTGATAAATTAAATAATTGTATATCTGATAAACATTTATTATTTTATTTTTATGTTGACAGTATATATTACTAATAGTGTATTATATGCTTAATATATAGTCAAAACAGTAATTCTGTGAAATATTACAATTTAAAATACTTTTTTTTTTTTTTTAAGAATTTTGTTATGTAATTAAAAAAAAAGAGCTTGGCAAAATAGCATTCCTGTGATGGAAATTTTTCAGCTTTTCCAGTCTTTATTGTTGTATGATTGTTCAGAAATCATTCTCATAGGCTGATTTGCTGCTCATAACTTATCAAAGCTGGAAAAAGTTGCTGCTTAATCCATGTTTTAAACCAGGATATTCTGATGATTATAAAGTTCAAAACAATATTTATTTGACATATAACTCTTTCATAGCATTATAAACATGTTTATTGTCACCATTAATCAATTTAATGAATACCTAGATTAACATAATAATTTCTTTTAAAAATAATAATAATAATATTGACCATATTGACCACAATCTTCTTAATGTGTAGCCTATATATAATTTATGTTTTAAAAAAAATATATCTTTCCAATATTATTTTCCAAGGTCCTTCCTGCAGTCCCTGGTTTGAAAAAGCCTGGTTTAAACTCCATAATCTTGACCACTGTGCCATAGTTTTTCTCTTTTTTTCCTTTCTTTTTTTAAGAAGCAGAAACTGTTTGCAGACCAGGGAAAATGGTCCTTCGGTGGACCAGACATAGTGTAGCTGATCTAAATGTTTTTTGCCCAGCATTTCCCCCATTGTACCAGTGATGGAAATGAATGATAATAGCAGCAGAGAGAGCCCTTGGACTGCTACCCCTGGCTCAGTGCAGCCAGGCAATAACTCAACCTAAATTTACATACCCTAAAAATCTCACCAGGCACTTAGAACCGAATCCAAGCAGCTCCCAGTTTCACAGCCTCCACCAAACATCAATTATTACATTTTTGTTTGGATCAAGTTTTCAAAGGCCATCCAGATGAGAGGAAACAGCAGAAGTGAGGGGTCTGATTCAGTCCAACCCAACTACCCATTACTTTTATCAGCCGATCAACGTTTCACATCCAGCTGAAGTAGGGGGGGGGGGGGGGGGGGGGAAATCAATATTTGACGTGCAGCGTTGAAAGGAGGGGGGTAAAAGTTGAAATTATCCTCCCACCAACCAGTGTTTGTTTGTGAGCTTGATGCATAAACACAAGAGACCACGAGCGAGCGAGGGGGAGCCCCTGCCGAGCTTCTGACATCTGCAAACTTAGAAGTGAGAATCTGTGCTGAATTATAAATAAAGGCTGCAGGCAGTAAACATGCGATTATGAGGTAAAATATACGGAAAAGAAATTACACCGAGATATTGGAAAGCAAACCAAAGTGCAACCGGAGCTCTTGATGCATGCCTTACTAGATAATTAACATTTCTAAATGACTTCTTCCATTGACAGCTGGATGCTTTTGTTATTACGCAGACGAGAATTTTGTGCCCCAACAGACTTGTAATCATCCAGTGGAGATGTCTGAACTGAGAAATCTAGCTTTGATTAATATATATGACCAAGATTATTGCCGGGTATTGATTTGTGTTCCCTTATCCAATTAATGCCTTCATGAGCAGCTCAGAAGGGGGAAACTCAGCTTCGACACATGAGAAAGCAATAACACGAGAGCGCAAGAGACGGAGGAAGAGCGAGAGAGAGCTGACAGAGCCCATAATGGAGCAGCTGCCTACCCATAAATTTACCTTTGAACACAACATCTGACTTACAGCCTATTTGCTGGAAAGATTCATTTTGTCAAACACAATAACCTGGCAAATAAATGGAAATGAATTCACCTCTATTATTGTGCTTGTCATATCAGTGCCTGTGAAATATGTAATCGTCACTCTCAAACTTAATTCAGTTATTTTAGTTGGAACGAGTTTGCCTATGTTTATTTGGATAAACTAAAGCATGGCTCACGCCTGTGATGTGCAAGTATTTTAATTTAAGCTTTGACCTTTTTTTTTGTTTTTTTTTATGGGGGAGGGGGATGGTAAAAACTGGTACCATGGCCCATGCTGGAGTTATTTTAAAAGACAAGGTCTGCACATAAAATGCATTTAAATGTCATTTTAAGAAATGAGAAAGAGAATCAGAACCACTACTATGCCTGACATCACTAAAACTTTCCTATAATTTTTGTTGCGCTCAAGAACTCCTGAAAATCAAGGCTGGTTGCCAGTTTTCGTTATTTGTAAAAATCTAAATAATCTCTTTCAAAGTCCCTTAAAAACCTAAGAGGACAACCTCTTCAAAAAGTTTCACACTGTTGTTTCAGCTCTGATTCAAGATGAGACTAAATCAAAAATTAGGCTACTTCCTGTGTCACAGTGCCACCTTGTGGTTCCCTGGCAAAATGTTTTTAGTTTTCCCTTGTAGCCTATCATGAATGCTTAAAGGTGCTGTATGTAGGATTGACAACTAGGTATTGCAGCCTAAATTCAATATATTGAACTTATAACTTAACATGTTTCTTAAGTATTTTTATGCTTTGGTAGAGTCAAAATCCTACATACAGCACCTTAAACAAATCCCCCAATATTTTTGTAATCCGGGTTTATTCCAAGTTATTAAGGCGTGGAGGGTCTACGTATTGTTTATTTCTCTGAAGCACATCAAAAAGTAAGGTACAGGTATAGCATACAAGTATAGCCTACATTATTGTTTCCCAACAATAATGTTAAAGTAATAGTTTTTTGCACATTATAAATCACAGCGTACTAACATTCAGTTATGAGTTGGGGGGAAATAGTAGATATTTTCAAGTTGGGGGGGAGTACAGTTAGATTTTTTTTTTTTTAAGGCTTTTACCAGTATAGCAAAAATAAACGGATTCTTGTGAAATCACAATAGCTGGAAGGCCAAGCTAACATAGATTGTAGTCATCAATATGCAGACAAATCATCATTTAAATTATTCTGAGGCTAGTGTTACACTAATCTGAGTTTTGGGCTCTGTGGTGCTTGTCAGTATGCCATGAGTCAAACACGGGTCAAAGGACAATGGCAATGTGGCAGATATAATATGTGGACCTACATACTTGCATAAGAACATACTATTAGTGGTGAAGAAGTAGCACTAAGCCCCGGTTTCACAGACAAAGCTTAGACTAAATCAGGATTAGGCCATAGTTCAATTAGGACATTTAAGCCATTTTTATAAACATGCTTAGAAAAAAACAATACTGGGGTGCATCTTGAGACAAAACAAAGGCACTGATATATTTTAAGATCAGTCAGTGCAAGTTTCTTTCAGTTGAAACAGTTCAGACGTACATTTTAGTCTAGGACTAGGCTTAAACAGTCTGTGAAACTGGGGGGAAAAGTGGTTCATAAATGAAGCAACACAATTTCAAATTCTTTCTGATGTTCCACTGCTAGATGGCAGACTTTCTATTATTATTACACAGGATGAGAATCAGGAAGAACAAGCGATGGTAGTTTATCACGATGATGTTAGGTGCCTAATATATATTAATATACACAATATAAAACTAATAATATATAACTAATACATACATTTATATGTTAGTATAATAAATGTACATACAAATAACTAAATACAATATATTATATAATATCTAATTTCCATAAGAACAGTGTTTGAGGTAATAACATATAGACAGTTTCTGCCTATTAAAATAAAAACTGCTTCAATCATTGTTACATTCTCTACTCTGCTTTTCTCATTTTTGGCATTTTTAGCTATTACTAGCAACACTTTTGTCTGGCAGTGGATGTTTTGTTGCCAACAGTGCATTGATGCCAAGCACAACACATGGGAGGTAATCACAACAAAGCAAATGTTTGAAACAGGGCTCTGATTCGAATCAAGACTGCTTATTAAAAAACATTTTTGAGTGGATTCATATTTGTAACTGTTAAACGTGGCACATATGAAACATTAATCAATGATTTATGGGCTGGCAGGACATGAGCATCTCTTTTGCTGTTTCACATGGGCTGAGACAACTGGCTCTGTTATAGGCTACTGGGAAGCTCAAACATCCATCTGTCCTATTTTCTGCATATGAATGCCAGAGACATAGTGCTCTTGAGATTCCAGACAGGAAAAGCCCGTTCCACACACCTGCCATCGCATCTTGGTGGTAGCAAACACCAGAGACAGCCACTGTGGAAGACCAATCCTTGCCCACCTACTCCAAAAGACCTACAATTAGTAAATAAAACAAATGAGCAGTGATAATGTACAAATTCTGCATGGACATTTAGGTATATTGAAGAAAAGAGCTGGTAAGCACTCATATAATGCAGTTAATAAATCATTTAAGAGTTTGGGGATACATATTCTTGTCACAGACAGCTTGGAACAATCAAGCACACTTTCATTCAGCCTGGCCTATTTTCCTGTGAAGGGACTTTACATGACTATGAGTCACATCACTGTTCAATTCCTTCATTTCTGTGGCACAGTGCCCAGTCAAAAATCAGCTATGCTGTGTCTTCTGTTGCGAGGCACTTAATGAGACAATATCAAAGCACCTATGTAAGACTGCAAACAAGTGTTTCCTGTCTGATTAAAATAGATGTTTTACATGCTCCTCTAGAAATGTTCTCATTTAGAAAACAAGATGGGGGTTCGTTTTGGCATACCCTGTGAATTACTGCTGAAATATTTCAGCTGAAAAATGACACAGCCCAAGTGCTGGGTTTTCAAGGTTGGCTGAATCGAGACACTTCGATTTGATCATTACAGAAAAGCGTAATGTACAATACTCACATTAAGCAGCCCACGGCCCTAGAATATTGATTTCCTTCACTGCAGATAACAACTTTAAAATTATTACAATTCATCATATGCTTTTTACATTACTAGAGTCATCTAGAATTCCTTCCTAATAATTTGTTATATTATTTGCAGTATAAACAAACTTCTCTTTGCTTCAACCAGCAGTAGAATGAGACTTATATGAAGATAAAACACAGACTTGACGCTTCACACATTCAAACCAATGCAACAAATACCTTGCAATACATTATATTTTATTCAGTAGCTATTATTACTGGTAACTCTCATTTGTGAGTCAATTTCCCATGAACATCCAATCATTTTTATAGTTCAAATGGCAGGAGCCTTCAGGAAGGGCTTGGATTGCTATTCTGATTAGCGGAGTCACATAATTCTCACAAATGGTCATTAGATTTACTTCCTATCCTCTAAAATGATGTAACCTCTAGGAGTAGTGCAAGGGGTTATGGGTTACAGTTTGCTGGTTATTAGATATTTGGTGGCCCACATCTTTAACAGGCCAATGAGAGCAGAGAGATACAGGTTTGAGATTTGAGGAATAAAGAGAAAGTCTAGCTAGCCAGTTAAAGTCATACATCTGTTTTCCTCTAGAGGGCTCAGCTGTACCTCTGGTCCAGGTGCTTTAAAACTGTGCATTTTCTCTCTATTGTTCATACCAGAATTAGCCATTCGGCTTCATATTACTTTTTACCACCAGCATCCAATTACCAATGTTAATCTACAATATCCATGATTTTCACATACTATTGGACACAACATTTGCATAAGAGGGATTACTTGGATATTGTATTAAATATCGGTACCATAACAGTTCTTACCGATTAGTGTTATTTTTGAATTTATATTTTATCATTTTTGAATTAGTCATGATTATTTTCTCTACTTTTACTTAGGTTACTTAGATTACCTTTGCCATCATCATCTAATGTTCACTTTTGTTATTCTGTAAAAACAGTTTAATAACTGATTAATAAACTTTAATCAGTTATTAATAATTTTCTTTTCATACTGTACATTAATTTAATTAGCTTTAAGTAACATTTTATTTTAAACAAAATATATAGATGTTTATAAAATTTCAATAGTTGCATTTTTTTCGGTTATTGGCTGATAATCTGAATATAATTAGTGTCTTATCAGTGTGTATACGTGTAGTGTTGGTACATCCCTAATAAAAAATTCAAATTATGTATGTATGTATTTTCGCACTATTTAATCATCTCTATCTCGAAGGAAGGAAGGAGATGTCTTACCCTGTCTGGTTGTCTCTGTCCCATAAATAGTCTGGCAGGCATACTGTATACTGCAGAAGCAGCTGTGCTCATGGGGGTATCTTTGAATGTTTCTCCGCTCTGTGTACTCTTATCTGGAAGGCCTGCCTCTCAGTTGCAAGTGTTTGTATCCCATGTGCCTCCCTGGCCTGGTAAGGGTTACACAACAAACAGCACTTGCTTTTTTCTGAATTTAAATGGGCTAAATGAGCTGGAGAGCTTCCAAAGTCACATTTGGAAATTCAAAACTGACTAAAATATTTCCTCAACACATCCCACGGCAGATTATTAATTCACAATGCATTTCCACAAACATCTGATGAGATGAAAGCACTATGTGAAACGTGAAAAGGCCACATTGAGGCGGACCACCGTGAAAAAAAAAAAATGACAGTCTGCTGTCTCTGCTGGCGAACACAAAGGTTGCTTTCAGTAAATGTACCACTGATAGACATATAGAAGGCAGCAGGTCACATGCACTACACTGACAGCATGACAATATTTGTCTTCGCTTTACAGTTAAAAGCGCAGAGACACACAGAACACAATTTTAAGTTAACTCGTTACGTAAAACAAATGCTGTCAAAACTTAGGTTATAAATGATTTTCCTTCTGTAGGTTCTCCCATCTCCTCAGTTATTGTTTGTGGAAGTGCGGAGATCAATATTTCATCCCTTTCTTTTTCTCTCTCTTCGATGCCTTTGTGTACTCTTTAAAGGCCAACATGGGAGCACCGATCTTCTGCCCTCCTCCCCAATTTGAAGGCGCTTTAATGAGAGTATTTTTTATCTCCAGGGGCTGGTCATGTGAAAGAGCTGAGCTGAAGCTTTTGGTCCAGGGGTTTTTGTTGGCATGTCTCTGATGTATTCCAAGGGGAGTGTCGACTTCGCTGTTTTACACATTTTACGCATCTTAACCTTGAGAATGACACTAGAACAGGCGCACTGCAAGTACTCAATTGATCTTGATTGACTCAACTGACTCTTGATTGACTCTTGCAATCAAGAGTTGACTGCAAACAGACACATTTTACTGCATGAAATTCCAGTAAAAATAGAAGAAAATAAATATAAAGTTAGCTGTACGTGGCTATCTACCAAATGAATAAATATGTGGACATGAAACATTGATTTTATTTTAAATTATATTAATTTATTTATTTTTTTATAAATCAGTAACTGATACGCAAGATGATGGCAGTTGCTTTTTACATAGAACAAGCAAGAATGAGTCTGCAGTGAGATACAAGACATGAAAGTAGCGCCGGTTTCCATTAATCATGTGAGCGCAGTCTGATATGTTGCCATGGACAACAGCAAATATTTGGAAATATCTGAGCATTGAATACAACAATTGGCCAATCATAATCCAGTATTGCAGAGAGCCTTGTAATAAAAGTCATATTCAAGATATTTCAACTAAAGCGTTCCTGACAGCACATAACACAGTTGTTTGTTTACATGTCTGTATAATTAGGTTTGTTTATACTGTGTAATTTCCAGGTAAAAGGTTAATGAACAGTAACACTGCATTCGCATGACAGTTTGACAGTGTGTGCAAGTATATGTCTTCTTTCTTAACGTTTCTTCAGAGTTCTCTAATGGTTTAAGCTTGTGTTAACAGGAGATGAGATAGAGGAACACATCCCCTACAGATTAGAAACCCTGAGGCCTTTGTGTGTCTGAGTAACAGCAGGGATAAAGCCCTCATATTCCTCTGAACAAAAACAAGTCAAACTCAGGAAGTCTGCCCTGCAGGCCTTGTCATGAGGAGCATCAGAAAAGAAAAGAAAAACACTGAGAAAGAAAGAGAAATCAAGATTTTTTTTCCACCACTTGTAGGTACATTGAATTTCCTACATTGTTGACTAGCTTCTACACTAGTAAAAAAAACATAACATACAGTATATATATAAAAAAAACATATTAGTGAAATATGGTCATTGACTCTAAGCTCAAACACCTTATTTAACAAAGCCAGAAATCATCTGTGATGGTTCCCTAGCTCTCCATTTTATATGATTCACTACAATCATAACAACTCTAATCCTCTTACATATGATATAATACTTGCTGCTCATGCATTTATGAATGCACGATTCAACACCGGCTATTCGTGTTAGCAAGGAACATACAAACAACATAAATAACAATAAACCAGCATCAGTATTTGGCCCACTTCCTCTATTGAGGAAGCTTTGCATTATGAAGGCTTATTTACAGTCAGTGACATCAGAAAGCAATAAATATAGTGAATGAGTCATTTCAGGCACACAATAGCAGCTCCATTATAATTCACTAACTGCTATCTGAAGGAACAATTTTGCAATTCAGGACAAATGTATTCAGGTTGGACTTTATGTGTTCATGCTGAAAGCAGCTGGAAAGCAACTTGTTTGTAGGAAATGTGGCTTATTATATATATCGCTGTTGATCTCCCCTGTCAAAATTAGACTAGGATTGGGAAGTGGTTAAAAACAGTGTTTTAAAGCATGGGACAATATGGAATTTGATCAATTAGACGCTCTACCATACAGCGGCAATTATTTAAATTGAAGCTGCAGAGGCGACAACTCTTAGATGTCGTTTGTAGCTTAGAGCAATGATGTATAAGGCGTCACACTGTTTAAATTAAGTCAGTGGACATACAATAGAAAGAAAGAGGACATATTGTATTTAAATTCCTCTCCAAGAAAAGGAGGGTGTTCAGTTGGCGGTAAATAAAAATAAGGAATTTTGTTGGATTTTGGAGGTGGTGGGAAACATAAAAATCTGGATGTGAGGCAACATATAACATGATTCCTATTCTCAAAACAGCATAATTGCATAAATGTTGAAATACTGGTATAGCTCTATACATACTGTATATTTGCTTGAAAACAATAAAGTGTGTGTGTTGAGTATGATTTTTTATTTTTTTTGGAAACTGGAGACTTAGAAACTGGACTGGAGTACACAGTAAATGGAATGGACTGATTTGATGCTTTTTTTTTAAATCAAAGGTCCTTAAATATTGCCATTCTAGATGATTCTGCCTCAATTTAACCCATAGTTTTCCAGACTCTGACAACTTTGACGAGGATGTGTGTTACCAACATTGTGAAGGTATTTCCTGAACAACCTAAAACAGCACAAGGAGAGAAAGCTTGTATACAGTAATCTACATATTTCTGCCATGCATTTGTAACGGATATCCCAAAAGAAAAGAAAAAAAAACCCAGAAAAGGTCACAAGACCAAATCAATGAACGGAAAAGGAAAATCAGCTTTAATTGGCGTTTAAGGAGAGCTGTGAATCACATTAGGTCTAGTGTCAGTTCCCACCAGGCTGTGGCTGATAACAGCAGGAGGACTTCATGGCTCTAAGCTTCTCTGATTGCTCTAACACCCAGAGTATTTACCATTCAGGCCTATCAAGCCTTTCAAGACAGAGAGAGACACAGAGGAAGAGACGAGGGATGTGATGGATTTCTTCTCCAGTCTTTAAGCACAGAGGGTCAAACAGAACAACATGCTAACAGAAAGGACAGCCCCTTATGACCACAGTCAACCATGCTATTCCAATATAGACATAAAATGCTCCATGCTCACTTGTTCAAGACCTGAAAAAACATGATTTCTGTTTTTCAAGTCCCCAGTGCAGCAGAGTAGTAGCATTCTGCCTCTTGTTTTCAACAGAATTTGACAGAATATTGAGCTAATGGTGAAAGAGTCGCACTTGAATTCATAAGAAATGAAAGGGGTGTGTATTCATGCAATTTGTTTAAGTTTGTGTGTGTGCAATAAAAAGTATATATTAAAGGAGTAGCTCATCCAAAAATGAAAGTTCTGCCATATATACTGCATGTTTGAAGCATGTGGAACGACATGAGAAACAGTCTGAGGTTACTCCCCATGTGCTGAATAACTACAATAATCAATTATGCAGTGGACCCCAAAGGATCTGACCATTTACAAACCTCTGGGCACATCTGGTGCAGAGCAGAAGCAATCATACTTGACTCACTCAGATGCATGCAACTGTCAAAAAAAAAAAAGTCAAAAATCCTTATTAGAAAAACACTCTGTAACAACAGAAAGAGGGAAGCATCTGGTCATGGTCATAACACAACAATAAAAAGACTAATCAAACTCTGTTACAGCCTAAAAACCATGTGGCTGGCAATTTACGTCAAATCCACAGAAATCGGCTGTGAGCAGCACTGCTCTGCCATGCATAAACCTTGCAGTAATGCTGTGTAGAAACTGACATAATTCAATATTTTTAACTGTCGTGGTGTGGAGAACTCAGGAAAAATACATTTTACAGTGCATACTGTGGTCATCAAAAAATAGTAGCAAGTTTTAATGACCAATTAAGAGTGTGTATTGCTAACAAAGTCAGGACTTGCTGAACCACTGCTGCATTTTCGTGAGATATGTTTGTACTATTTTATTTTAAGATATCCTTTTTGCATTACTTATTTATCATCTTGTTCAATGAAATATTCATGAATTCAAGAAGTTGTTTTTTTTATTATTATTATAATACAATCCAAGGAGAAGGATTTCGCTGAAGTAAGCCTTCTGGAAGGAATGAAATGCTTCTAAAGAACCACTATGGCAAAATATTTATATGTCCATCTCAAAAGTTGTTGCTTATTCTACCACTGCACCAGTCCAAAATTATAACAAATGGAAAAATTACTGATTGCATTAAAATTAGACATTTTGTAGTTACATTTGATTATAAACAAATGTTTTTAGGGTATTGGGCTACAGCCCAGACTGAATATTCATGCCATTATTCTCTGTAATATGGTCCAGTGCTGATTGCCAGAGAATGTGTAAATTTGCAATTATATATTTAAATCCTTTTGCTAATCCTGACCATTAATGTTGTTCCCCTGGGATAAAAAAACCCATTAGTGGGGTTCAATTTTTTAAAATATTTTCTGTTTCTTTTAGATTTTTTCGTTTCTCATTTACCCGATATATAAAGACAATATGAAACTATAAAGACCTCAATAAGTTGAAGATCTAACTTAAACAAATCACTTATATACTTTATTTTGGTGTTATCGAAATATGGATCGTTGGGTAGTATGTTACATCTCACTGGCCTTCACTTCCATTCTTCACCTGCTCACAGTGCCTACCACCAATTTGCTTTGCTCAACAGAGTGGAAATAAGAAACGATGGGCCCTAATAAGTGTCCAGACTCAAAGCAGCCTATTCAACCAGCATCTTTTACACACACTCTGGCTATTTATAGTTGATGGACATGGTGGATTAACAAGGATCCCCAGAGTCCAGTTGGAATAAATTACTTTTAGGGTTTTGGCAAGGTCCAATAGTCCATTTCAATGTTCACAGCCCATCTGAGCTTCAGGTTTGGGCTGAACATTTGGTTCTTATTGCTGACTATATACAGACAACATCTGACTGTGATTCTATGAGAGTGACTTTTGGCTAACGTATGACAGAAGCTGAAATTAAAAAATAGGGAGTCCAGGTCTGGATACTAGATTCTATGGTTGATGTGTTATGTTAGGTCTGACAGCACCTATTGCATCAGCAGTGCCTGTAATAATGGATTGTCTGGTGTAACACCTGCTTCAGTCTTACTTGGAATTGCGTAGGTGTCCCTGAGAGTGCTTTTAAACATTTCAGGGCAGTGTAAGTCTAGAGAATTAGCTGGAACAGAGGAGTGATGGGAGCAAAGGGCGACCTTGATGTTTTAGCCAGCCCCAAGCCATCATCATTAGCCCTGGTAACTGTAAGTTTACACCTTGTGTGAAACCTGATGAAATCCTTCTGCATGGCCTATGGCCAACAAGTCAAATGTGCTTTTTGATTAGTAACCTTGAAATAGCACAGACATAAATATTTTTTTTTTTTTTTTTTAGGTTAATATAGTCTATATATACTACTCCACTCCCCCTTTGGACAGGTTATGCTGCCCTTGTGTTTTGTCCTTTCACTTGAGAGGACTGATACAGTGAGCAGCCATGCAAAACAGTCCATTCGCATCCAGGGACTGAGGTGATATTTTATATTTATCAGCTATTCACTGAAGATGCTGGGCTTGCTATACAGTCATGGCCTAGGGCAAAACACAGAGCGGTCTCTGAAAAAGCCTACTTTTACAAACTAGAATTTAAAGGTCAGTTTTTGAGTATAAACATTACATTTCTTTGGTATATGATATTAAAACATACGGACCAATATCCGAAGGGAAAACATGCAATACTAAACCCCTAACATAGGGATAACAAGAGTTCCCCAGAAATCATTACAAAGAGTAGATCAATACAAAATTAAATACTGAAAGATTTGGAGGTAAATATTAAATATAGAAATGGGAGTGAAGAAAAAGTACACTGCCCTCCAAAAGTTTGGCAACACCCCTGGCAAAGTGTGGTTTTGGACGATATCAGCATAAATCCTTATCATTTTTTTGGTGCAAATACATTAAAGTAACCTGAAATTATCATTGAAGACCAGCAATAAAACATAATAATGGCAATATTAAACATGTCAAAATCAGACATGCCCCTTTGCCAGCTGTGATGCTTGGTTACTGATTTAAACTTGGTTTTTGAAAGATTTGTGGGTCAGCACACCTTAGTACTGTAGCTTCAACAATTGATTGCCAATTCAAAGTCAATGTTTGAATAAACTGACAGCTCGGATGCCCAGATTATGCAGAGCTGTAATAGCTGCTAATGGTGGATATTTTGATGAATCGAAAATTTAAGTTTTTTCTATGTATAAACTGTTTATGTAAAAAATATGTTTTTGTAGTTTGTGTTGTCCCTTATACGTGCAAAATTATCACAAATTAAAAAGGATTCATGCCAATATTGTCCAAAACCCCACTTTTCTAGGGCGTTTCCAAACTTTTGGAGGGCAGTGTAGCTGGACAGGCTGAATGCAAATCCAAGCATGATTCAATGCAAATCTGAATGTACCTTATGTACATAGTATGTATATGGTCACTAGTGGAATCACTTAGCAAACATATGCAAAGACGGGCACCTTCAAATACAGACTTGCAATTCCCATTCGTCCCTGTTGGGATCAGCCTGTCTGGAATCTGATCTGTAATAAGCTGCCAGTGGGACCACAAGGGGCAAAAGGAACAATGTTCAAAGGCAAACAAGTGAACATTAGCCTGTAGTAGGGCAGTGTAACATCACGCTTTTTCTCCAGAGACTGTTCTTCTGAAAAGGACGCTCAGGACAGCATGAAAAGCAGAGCTTAAGCATTCACCTCTTTCATCCCATTGTCTTTGGATTGTACCCTATGGCTCTGGCACGGTTTCAATTAGCACTGAAAGGGCATCCCCTATGAGGAGTACACCGGGTCACATACCACCACCTCCTTTCAGTGTTTAATGGCAGCTGGCGAGGAACAAGGTCGAAGCTAAAGCCACAAGAAAGTTCAGACAGCTATTAAGATTATTTCCCAGCTCATTTTCTCCCTTCGTCAGTCTTCCTCCTCCCTTCGGTTTAAAAATGTCTTCAGTTTGTTACCGCTTCCTGCTCAATTCATCTTTTCAGAGCAGCAGATTAACAAGGCAGAGCCGAATCTGCTGGCTGTGTGCATTTTCTTTGAGTACAGGAGTAGAGAGTCCTTTTTGTGGTTCTTGGCACTGTGGACTTTTATGCATTTCAAGCTGTTCCTCCATGGATGAGTTGGGCACTACAACTGTGGAGACATAAAATATGCAAAAAAATATGGCTTCAGGTACAGGAACATTCAGAAACACATTGATTATTCAGGTCTGACATCTACATGATGCACAGCAAAGAATGTGTAGAGTTACATTATCATGGGATGTGTATAGAAATACTGAATCATGAGGTCATGATTTGATAGGCTAGCATGGTCCAATTAGCCCGCTGCTGAAAGATTCTAGTAGTAGTAGTAGCCCGTTATTGTCACTAGTCACAAGTACCAGCGAAATTAGCCATCAACCTGTCCATACATACACAAACATACATACAATACAATATGACAAGGTGGTGGACAGGACAGGAAGACAGGGAATTGAGGAAGAAATACAGCTTAAGCACGAGGAAGGAGGGGAGAAAAAAATAACCCCCAGACTATGCTCCTATGGGAGTACAGTGTGAGAACAGAAAAAACACCCCAGCAACAAAAGCACATAATCAATACACCATAGACACACGACTTGCAACAGGTGGGGGTGTAATCCAGCTCCTACAAACAGCCATCCGGTCCAGCAGCTATTATCAGCGCCGATCGCAGACCCGCCTGTCGGACTGGCGGAACAAAGCGGCGAAGGCGAGGGATCGGGGGTGGGGGGGTGAATGCAATGTCTGTATATATGGGTATGTGTGTGATGTGAGTTCGTGTATTTGTAGGCCTGGAAATCCGCCTTGATCGGGACCCAGACGGAGTCGACAGTCACCAGGTGTCTGTGGGAGGGGTCAGGAAGCAAGAGCGTCTCACTGCAGTGCCCTTCCGAGGCAGTTCTGTTGTTTTGGGAAGCCGAAAGATGATAAGATTGTTTGGTCGTGGTGCGAGCGGCTGCATACCAATTTCACAGCTCTCTTTGATCATTCTGGTCTCCAATTCCATAAATTTTTCTCAGCACAGCCGTGAGCTTCTCCGTGATAGAATCCATATTGCGGTTGATGGTTTCAGTCTCAATGCGGACCGCTCTGCCCACTGCTTCAATCATGACGGGCAGCCTTGTGAGGCTTTGGACAGCTGTTCCCGTCTTCTGAATTCTCTGATAACCCAGGGCAAAGCCTAATCCAATAAGCAGAAAACCCGTTATCATGGTTCCGAATAGGTAGATGTCTTCAATGTCCTCCACAAGAGCCGCCAGACACACGACCCGCCATCTCTCCCATGCGTCCATTGTGTAGCCAGTAGCGAACATCCCGTCCGGACAATTCTGTAACTATATTACATATTCTCATGTAATCACAGTTGAAATTAGTATTTGCTGCTTACTATTTTTGTGGAAACCATGATAATTTTTTTTAGGGTTTTCTGATGAGTCCAAAAAAAACAGCAATTATTTTTCTTATAATGTAAATATCTTTATTGATACCTTTTAATCAAAATAATTTAATTATTTTTCCTTTCTAAAAAATTTAGTTTTTGTATTTTTAAGCTTCACTGCTTTTATCCAAAACTCACTCCTAGAACTCCTAATTCTCCTGGGCACTTCCAGTGAACCTGAAAAAAAAAAAAAAAAAAAAAAAAAAAAAAACTTCACCTCTTATAGAGAGCAGAGTTGTGCAGGATAGATAGAAAAAGTATAAATGTCTCACCACTGTAACAGAAGTGGCATGACACAGATGGTAAGTAAAAACAATGATATTTATTTTTGCACAGAGGAGTCGTTACGGATAGTAGGGAGATGCAATGGGGAGTATGATAGTCTTTAGACGTCTTCCTTGGAGATCAAATCAAATCACTTTTACCGTCACATCACCACAGCACATGTGCCTTGGTGAGTGAAATTCTTGAGCGTGCTCCATACAGTGCAGAAACAATTTACATATAGACATTACCATTACATACTTACACAGATGACAGTGTAATATACACATACTCAGTACACAGTGTACTATTAGACATACTTACAGTTATCAATAAACATTATACACCGTATGTACACATTCTACGTTATGTACACACATACACAATAATATGCAAGGATGCAGCAGATTATACATAAGCTGGATACGCAAATGTCATGGATGTGCATTGGATGGTATCCAGTGGTAGCAAAAAGATTGTTGTATTAGTGCAGTGTGTACTGGTAGTCCAGTTTGAACTGCATTGGAATTAGTGCAGTGCGTGGCATACCGTAAAGTGGGAGTATGCTGTAGGGTGTATTAGTTCTGACTGTTCATTAGCCTGATAGCCTGAGGAAAAAAGCTATCCCTCAGTCGGCTAGTGCGGGATCGGATGCTGCAGAGACATCTTCCTGAGGGCAGCAGAGAGAGCGGTCTGTGGGACGGGTGGCTGGAGTCATTGATGATCCTCCGGGGTTTCCTTATACACCACCTGGTGTAGATGTCCTGGAAGAGGGGGGGGGGGGGGGGGGGGGGGGGGCTCACCTCCAGCAATATGACGGGCAGTTCGCACGGCCCTTTGCGGTTGCCAGCAGTGCGGTTTCCAAACCAGGCGGTGATGCAGCCGGTCAGGATGCTCTCCACTATGCAGGTGTAGAATGTTTTGAAGATGCTGGGGCTCATTCCAAACTTCCTCAGCCGTCTCAGGAAGAAGAGGCGTTGATGGGTCTTCTTTAGCACTGCATCTGTGTGAGCGGACCATGTGAGATCCTCAGTGATGTGAACACCGAGGAACTTAAAGCGGTTTACCCGCTCCACAGGTGTCATGTCGATTGTGATGGGTGTGTGTTCTCTGCTCGGTCTCCTGAAATCCACCACCAGCTCCTTGGTCTTGTCGATGTTGAGTGAGAGGTGGTTCTCTTGACACCATTTAGTCAGGGTTCTCACCTCCTCTCTGTAGGCCGTCTCATCATTGTCAGTGATCAGGCCCATCATCGTTGTGTCGTCAGCAAATTTGACGATGACGTTGGAGCTGTGTGTGGAATGTACAGTCATGTGTGTACAGGGAGTACAGGAGTGGGCTGAGGACGCAGGCCTGAGGAGCACCAGTGTTGAGGGTCAGCGGGGGTTAAGTGTTGTTGCCCACTCTGACATCTGCCTGTCAGGATGTCCAGGATCCAGCTGCACAGAGAGCCGTTTAGTCCCAGAGTCTGGAGCTTCTCAACCAGTGTGGCAGGCACTATGGTATTAAATGCTGAGCTGTAGTCCACAAACAGCACTCTCACATAGGTGTTCTTATTTTCCAGATGGGAGAGAGCAGTGTGCAGGGTCGGAGTAGAGTGGAACTTGGAATCCTTTCTTACAGATGACCAGGAGAACAGGAGACACAGAGACGGAGCACACACCTCAAGAGCACGGAGACTTGAGAGAACGAGAAGACACAGGACACTAAGGAGGACCACAGGAAGTAAGTTTCACACAGGTATGTAACATAGAATGCTGAACTAAGTCAGCGAGTCCACTTCGTAGATACGAGACCAGACAATGATGGTGACTGAGGTGTGTGCTTATGTACTTGACTGGTGATTGGGTAATTGGATGCGTGACAGGTGCAGGTGCTCTGAACAAGAGTGATCTCTGTGATTGGGTGATGGTGGAGCCTGGCCGATTCGTTACAACCACCTTATAAATTTAGTTGAGTTGGGATGGATTAGAGTATAATTTCTGTGATCCATGGAAATATGTATTAGCCAGTCCAATTAAATGTTCTGTATCATAAGCAGTATAAAAATCATCACGATCAAAAAACAACATAGCACGCCTGAAAAAATTTGATATCGCTCATATGAATTAACATTGCATGAGTTCACTTTGGTTTTACTGTGCTGCACAAAAATATTTACATAAAACATGCAATAAGCATGTCTCACAGAAACAAATCACAATACATTTAACTGTTAAACCAAAAATATAAGTGAAATGTGCACCATATTGTGACCCCATATGGCTAAAACTGCACTGCAAAACTATATCCAAAGTACTGAAGAAGTAGGATGAAACTTCTCTCTCCTTCACACATGTAAATACAGAGGCAAATAAGCCAGTCCATTGGCTGCATTCTCACTGTGTTCAATTCACTCCTCCCTGGAGCCATTTGCTGCATAGAACAAAACCGGCCCTCAATGTTATGAAATGTAATTTCTTTATCCTGCCCGCCTGCAGCGCGCACTGGAACACATTTCAATTTAGAAAGGCCTAAACAGCTTCATCAATTATACAGTTATACAAGTAACGCAGAGCATGCAAGGGCATCATTTATGTAGTCAGAAAAACAATTCAGATTGAACATGTATATCTTATCCTTATATTTTTATCATCCATACAGTGAAGGTGTTCATAACAAAGCAAAGGTTTCACAAAGATGAAGGAAGACAAACGATAAATGCAACCATTTTATGAATGTCTAGGTTTCAAAGTGTCGAACTAATTTTTACTCAAGGGAAGACAAACAAAGCTGCATATTGTAATACTGTATATGTTGTGTAAGGCCATTTATTATACACATTTTCTATTCAGTTTGGGCTTAAAGTGATAGCGCATCCCCCCAAAATGAACCACCTTTTAGCTGACCCAAAACCAGAAGATATCTGTAGAACATAAAAGGAAAAAAAAATCAGTCATGCAGTTTGCAACAAATGACGACTATAGCTTGAACAAGCATTCAAAAATTCCAAAAGTGTCACAAAAGTGGTCATACAGTCAATGCTATATTTTAAGACTTTGAGAGAGCAAAATTTACATAATTATTCACTGAAAATTCACGAGTGAAGTTCATGAAAGAAGTAGTGATGGCTTTTTGAAGAAAATATTCTTTTCAGCCAAAATCTTTTCAATGAATCAGCCAAAAATGTTTCAGTTCTCAATGATCCAGTCACATAACTGTGAGTAAACTTTCTACTTTCAGTGACCTATGCCATTAATCATATTCAGTTGACACATAAAATGTCAATATGCCAAAAGTACAGGGATCAGTTGATTTATTCAGCTCATGATTCATTCTTATACAGCATAAGGAGAATATGGCAAATACATAATGATGATTTCATACTGTAGACAAAAGTACATCCTTCATCTTCCCAGCCCATATAATTTCCAGATGGTTGTGTCAATACAGTGTTTATCATTTACAGTTCATCATGCATTGAGGAATATTGAGTGCCAGCATTTCTTCATATTAGATGCCAATGAAATACAGTCATTAGGGGCAGGAGTCAATTTCCACTACAATGTAAAAACCAGGCCCATTTTACCATTTAAAACTCAGTCAATAAGTTCATAGTGCTGTGAGATGTTGTGTCTTAATGTGGATGTAGAACATTTCCACTTGGATGAACACAAAGCCCATTGTGATGGCTTTCTCAGTCAATTGGTTCACAGTACCGTAAAAAGACCAAATCAATGTCCACAGACTTAGGTTGATGTGCATTTTATTGAGATACAGGCGCAGTGGTGTGTCTGTTCATTGTCCATTTTGAGAGCTAATTTCCCAGCATGCTCTTATATCTAGACTAAGTCTCTGCTAATACTATGTTCTAATGCATTTCAAAGGTCTGTCACCCCCAGTGTTGGGTGTAACGCATTACATGTAACGCGAGTTACGTAATAATATTACTTTTTTCAAGTAACTAGTAAAGTAACGCATTACTTTTTAATTTACAAGAAAATATCTGAGTTACTTATTTCCCATTTATTGACTGACAGTGCGCTGTGTGAACATGCTGTTACTGTAGTTCTAGACTAAATATGAATGTGCATTAATTCATCCCACTCGCAAAAAACTGATTTAGTATTCATCAAAATGAATTAAAACAGTGAAATACAAACTCAAAATATGACGCTAACCTGCAATAATTAAATATGTTAAGCAACACAAATGTATATAATCCCATTTTATTAACCAATGTCTTTGCTGCTGACCTTTGATGATCCAGTTCAACCATATTAATAAGCAAAAATAACTTTAGATAAACTAACAATTGTGCTTCATTGTTTTTTATTGCTGAAGAGTGTTGAACCTTCTTCTCCTGTGTTCTACTTTACAGACGTGAATTTACTCTTCCTTCAGCCTGAGGTTTATTCATTACACTTTTTGGTGTAAAAGGGCTTTTACATTTGCTATGATTAGAACTTGTATTAAAAACAATCAAGCTTTGCTCCTATTTAAAAAGTAACGCAAAAGTAACGTAACGCATTACTTTCCATAAAAAGTAGCTAAGTAACGTAATTAGTTACTTTTTCTAGGGAGTAAGGCAATATTGTAATGCATTACTTTTAAAAGTAACTTTCCCCAACACTGGTCACCCCACACTGAAAAAAAAAAAAAAAAAAAAAAATCAGTGTACAATCAATTCTCGCTCAAAAATTGCAAGTACATTTCACAAAGGATTGGCAAGTAACATTAATATAAAAGATTAATTTAACATTAATTTATTTCAGAAAGAAATTTAGCTGCTCTCTTCGACCCTAAGTTTTTCAAATTTTACAAACAAGTCAAGTCAAGTCAAGTCTGCTTTATTGTCAATTCTTCCACATGTACGGCGCATACATACAGAGGATTGAAATTGCGTTACTCTCAGACCCTTGGTGCATACAGTTAACATTAAACACATTCAAATACAGATAATACAGTTTAAACATATGTACATACAACTATACAGCTATACAAATGAGGACATTGTAGAAAAATAAAGAAATAGATAAAGTGGCATAAGGCGCATGGCAGAATAGATAGAGTGCAAATCAGTTAAATAAAAACAAAACTGTGCAGATATATTTGTAGTGCAAAAAGAGCTTATCAATCTGAGGACATTGTAGAAAAATAAAAAAAGAGATAAAGTGGCATAAGGCACATGGCAGAATAGATAGAGTGCAAATCAGTTAAATAAAACAAAAACTGTGCAGATATATGTGTAGCAAGTACAAACTTATGGCTTCATTAATAACTGTATACAGTATGGTCATGTCTTAACATTTATGCACACAGGAAAAAAGCAGATGAAAATGTATTTCTTAAGCACAGATGTTTAACTCTTGATTAATGAGGTACTGTCTGATAGTTAACTCTGCTGTGTGCAATCGCTCTCATTTTGGACGCTTGCCTGTAAGCTGATTAGTAAAAAAGTGCTGGTGAGCTTGATGACTTGGGTTAATAGAATAATATGACAGAGGGCGTAGCAGCCTGAGAAAACATTATGCAAATATTTACCTTTTCACTTCAGCAGAGCGAGGAAGAGGAAATCTGCATCCCATTTACATCACAATGCCCGGAGTTCAGGAGCCACTGTTTCAAGCCAACACAAAGTGTACAATTTATATTTAAATAATTAAACAAAGCTGTTTATATTTGCTGTCAGGCCAAGTAACTGCACGTTTGCGTAAAAAAAAAAAAAAATACAGGGATTAGCCATCTATAGTTTTAATTCTTTTCAAAGTCACCCTCAAAAATAATTCAGTCTCCAGGTTCAAAACTCACAAATTGTTCACACTTTCCACAGGAAAAGCACAGGAATAAAATATTATTGCTGTGTAGTCTATTTATCAGATACATTTTATTTCATTTTAAACCTAGAGTACAGAACCATCATGCCAAATGATTGAATTCAACCTTCCAAATGTATATATTATGGGGTTGGTAAGATGTTTTTGAAAGATGTCTCTGTTGGTCACCAAGACTGCATTTATTTGATCAAAAATCACAACTAAAAATGGTAATATTGTCAAATATATTATATGTTTGTATATAATTTAGGAATTTGTTGCAAAAATAGCTGATGTTTAGTCTAATTAAAATTAGTCTTCTGTGCGACATGATCCTTCATAAATCATTCTAAAATGCTGATTTGGTTTTTGAGAAACATTTATCATCACATCAATGTTCAAATCAGTTGTGCTTTATAGTAGTGTTGTGAAAATGGTGATACATTTTTTAAAGGATTGTTTGATGTTTGATGAACGGTAAGTAAAAAAGAACAGTATTTATTTTAAATACAAATCTTATAAAATGCAACATTTTTATTAAATGTCTTTACTGTCACTTTTGATGAGTCTAATGAGTCTGTTCTGTTATACAGGTCCTTCTCAAAAAATTAGCATATTGTGATAAAGTTCATTATTTTCTGTAATGTACTGATAAACATTAGACTTTCATATATTTTAGATTCATTACAACACAACTGAAGTAGTTCAAGCCTTTTATTGTTTTAATATTGATGATTTTGTCATATGCTAATTTTTTGAGAAGGACCTATATATAACAGAACAGACTCATTAGACTCATATCTATCTATCTATATATATATATACAGTGCCCTCCAAAAGTATTGGAACAGTAAAGCCAAAATTGCTCTGTTGGCTGTGGAGTCAAGACATTCACAAATATAATTAAAAGATGAATATGAGACAAAACTACAGAATGTCACATTTTATTATTGGGTGATTCAACTCATACATGTTTTACCAGCTAAGAAGTTCAGCACTTTTAGAGTTTCATCCCCCTATCTGATGTGAGCATAAGTATTGGAACAGCTGCCTCACAGGTCTTTCTAAGTGATCGGCTGTGTCCTGTTGCATTAATTCTTCAGATATTAAAAGCAGGGAATGTGTCGTATCAGTTATATCCATTACTTCTGTATTTTGAATCTTGCATTCGATGATGACACACACAAACCAGGATGAAGATGAGGGAGCTGACTTTGAGAGAAAAGCAAGCAATTTGGATACTAAAAGAAAAGAGGAAGTCAATTAGAGCCTTTGACTTTGCTGCAGTTGGAATTGAACTGCTGGTTCGTTTGGCCAGAGGAGAACTGGCCCCCGACTGAGCCTGGTTTCTTCCAAGGTTTTTTTCTCCATTCTGTCACCGATGGAGTTTTGGTTCCTTGCCGCTGTCGCCTCTGGCTTGCTTAGTTGGGGACACTTAATTTCCAGTGATATCGCCTGATTGCAAAGACACTATTTAAACTGAACTGAGCTGGATGATGACATCACTGAATTCAATAATGAAATGCCTTTAACTGAAAATCTTTTTTTTTATCTTTTCATTTTACATTATTGACACACTATTTTCATTTTTTTGATATTGTGCAGTTGCTTTGACACAATTTACATTGCTAAAAGCGCTATATAAATAAAGGTGACTTGACTTGACTTGACTTGACTCAATTAGAGCTATAGCAAAAACAAAGGGCATGGAGAAATCAAGAGTATGGAAACCACCAGCAACCAACAACTACCTGATTGGCTGAGAAAACAACAGTAGTTGATGACAGACAAATCATAAAAGCTGTGAAAATGAACCCTAAAAGGTGTGTCTGTAAAATCACAAACAACTTCCAGAAAGCTGGAGTGATGCTCTGACAATATACTGTCCTCAGCAGACTTTGACACAGAATTACAGATGCTACACAGCAAGATGCAAACCTCTGATCAGCACCAAAAATAGAAAGGCAAGATTGCAAAAAAGCACAAAGGTGAGCCAGAAGAGTTTTGGAACTGTGTTTATGGACCGATGAGACAAAGATGAACCTTTATCTAAGTGATGGGAAAGCAAAAATTTGGAGAAAAAAAAGAGAACTGCAAATGATCCCAAGCATGCAGTCTCATCTGTAAAGCATGGTGGAGGTTTTGTCGTGGCATGGGCATGTATGGCTGTCTCTGGAACAGGCTCTCTCAACTTTACTGATGACTTAATGTATGATGACAGTAGCAGAATGAATTTGGAAGGGTGCAAAACCATCTTGCCTACCAATATTCAAGAAAATGCCACCATATTCATGGTAAGTGCTTCATATTGCATCGGGACAATGACCCAAAACACCCTGCCAGTTCAGTTAAGGAATTTATAAGGGCAAAGAAATGGAAAGTCTTAGATTGCCCAAGTCAATCTCCAGATTTAAATCTGATTGAACATGAATTTCACCAGCTGAAGAGGAGAGTAAAGGCAGAAACTCCCCAAAATAAGCACTAGAATTGGCTGCATTAAAGGCTGAGAAAAGTATTTCAAAGGATGAGACCAAGAGTCTGGTGATGTCTATGGGTCATAGACTCACTGCTGTGATTGTGCGCAAGGGATCTGAAACTAAATAATAGCTTTTAATCTTTTATATCTGCCTTATGTTCAACTGTCCCAATACTTATGCTCACATCAATGAGTGGGATGAACTCTAAAGCTAAAAGTGCTGTTCTTTTTATTTGGTAAAACATGTACGTGTTGAAACGGCTAATAATAAAATATGACATTCTGTAGTTTTGTCTCATATTCATCTTTTAATCATATTTGCAAATGTCTTGACTCCACGGCCAAAAGAGCAATTTTGTCTTTACTGTTCTTACGGAGGGCACTGTATATATATCTATTACTATTGGTACTATTAGAGTGAGAAGTGCGATACAAATGAACTGAATTGAACTGAATTTGAATTGGAAACCTTTAGTGAGGAATTCCACAAAGCTGACACAGCCTGTCTATCCTTTACTGACTTGCACCACAAGTCTATTTCTGTGGCGTTCCTCCACTCAATGTCACTTTAAATCAAATTAGAATTCTTATGGAATGTCAATAAATGACCCTTGTTTGGGGCCGCATAAAAATAAATAACATGCCGTTAAGAGGCAGAAAGCCCAGATAAGGATGAGGTGCTTTTAAAGGCTTGTGTATTACCTCATCCTATACAAATTACTGATTTTTTTTCACTCACTTTTCTTCCGTTGTGTCCCTGTGGGACTTTAACAAGGACTTTAGGAAAAGGGATCTATCTCAGAGGCCATTTGAGAGTAGTTCCCCTAATTTTTTTTTCAGTTTTGTGAAAAAAAAAAAAAACATGCTGTCCATTTCTCCCCAGTCTGCTGAAGATCCATTGATATGGAAAGTAATTTGTTACACCTCTGGTGGCGAAGCTTAATGAACTCTCTCAGCAGTCTGTCAGATGAGTTTTGAGACAACTGCATTTATGAAGTACGCAGGAGCCGTCAACTTGAACAATAATAAACCAGACCCATCTTTTATCAGTGATTCAAAATGAAAAATGCAGAAATTAACTGGGGGGTTTGGCTGAGGTGTTACTGATGATGTGACACTTTGAGCTGTTTGAATACAAACACATACGCAGAGGGGTTCCTCAATCTAACACCAGCAATGTTTTCTTGTCTAAATTTGCTTATGCAGACTTTTATCATCCACTTTCTGTCAGGTTATGCCTTTCTTTTCTTTGATGCCAACCTAAAATGATGATGTAGCTCATGCAGATGACTAGCTTGCCAGAAAACAGTAGTGGGTTTTGGATTTGAGGCATTTATTGTTTTTCTACCTCCTTTTTTTTTAAAGCTTTCAAATCTCCACAAGAAAATTCTACATGTCTGCAGATCAAGCGGAAAGGGCAGGAAATACTGGTGTTCACATGGCCTTTATATCACAGTGCTTCAGGCCATGATGTACGCAATCACTCTTACTCATTCACTTTGATCAGCCAGAGATCTGTGTTACTCAGACATGGCAGCAGAATTACACCGCAGTGCTCATTTTCTTCTATAAGGTACAGAATATAAGCGCTGACGCTCAAGCAAAGAAAAAAGAAGTGCTAGGCACACCCAGAGGTAAGAATCACATGGCCAAAAAAAAAACAAACTTAAAGCACTTTCATAAAGTACATTCTACTTATTATACAGTATTTATCAATAACACCTTTCCATCCCTCAGCAATATTCTCCAGCTATGTGAGGAACGATCAAGCTTTGAAGTGTAAAATATAAGAAAATATGTAAATTCATATATTTTTTAACTTCAGTCACAGCTATCCTGCTAAACGTTTCACCCTAGTCTCCTGTAGCCAGATATTTGATTTGTGCATAAAATATAGTCATCACAGTAGCTTATTCTGGCTGTTTACATCCTAACTGACATGTAAAGAATCTAAATGCAATTTGTTGTGTTTTTACGTGTGATTTTGGGTCAGGTTTATCTGAAATAGATTACACAGATGACGTTGGTGGAGAAAGTTATCCATTAGCATTCCCATTCATCTCAATGGGAGTTTCTTGGCTGGGATGTGAATCCAGAAATATGTGATTTTAGCTAGTTTTTGCCATTTTGTGTGCAGTATGCATCAGATGATCAGCTTTATTCATTTGAAAAAAAAAAAATGATATGAAGGGAGAGGAGACTCAGGTCTCAAAGCAAACCAGTAGAATCATGGTCAATTTAAGTAACTTCCTCCTCTTCTCACCGGCATCAGCAGCTTGTTGTAACCATTTCCCAGTCTACATTTACAACCCCCTTAACACATACAGTTATTAATACGAACGGGTTAAACTAGTGTTGACCTAGTCTATTTCCAAGCGAGAGTGTCAGTCACGTCACCCCTAATATGTTCACTGTGGTACATTCCACATAAAGGTCATATATCACTGAAATGGGAGACTATGAAATATGACCATTGATTGCTGAGGGGTGACAGCAGTCTTGAAGGCCTTATTAATCCTCAGAGAGCATTCAGTCAAGCCCGGCTTTTGTAACCCTGAGAAATGGGTCGTCATTACCGCTCAATTACCCTGAAGAACAATTTAGCATGTAATTACTAAAAGGGTTCATTTAACGTTGATAATATACATTTTAGAACAAAGGCATGTGTTGGAGATTAAACAAATACATCAAATTGGAGATAATGAAATAATTACAGAAAGAAAAAGGTGTTTCCAGAGGGTAAAAGTATTTGTTAAACTATTTGTATCAGAGTACTTAAACTAACTCATATTTTTAAAACCTTCCTCATATGAAATTATAAAGCCACATTGTAAGATATTAAGTCATTGTGTGATTTAAAGTAAAAATTTTGAGATTTAAAATCACACTGTGAGACATTAAGTCATGTTGGAGATGAGCCAGATTTACTAACAGCTTGTGCCAGCACAAAGCGTCTTTTGGCGTTAAAATATTACTGTCAGGATTTAGTAATGACACGCAGTGAAGAATTAGTGGTGAAAAGGCATGGACACAGTTATTTTTGTGCCTCACCTTATTGAATATGCATTTGTAGGAGTTTCCCTTTCAGACACAAAATTTATGGGAGGAGAGTATTAAAATGAACCATGTAATGCAATTTACTAATGTTTACGCTTGTCAAATTACTGGCATTCGCACCATTATTTAACACAATCTTAAAGCATTAATGCAATGTCTTAAAGCAGGTGCTCATTTGCACTGCTCTTGATTGTGCTGGTCATTATGGAACTGATCTGGCTGCGTTTGTGTTTTTTAATGTGCGTATTGTCAGTAAATCACAAGCAGAATTTTCCCCTCCCATCGGCGCTTTTATGGAATTGCGCTCTAACGCTAATTTGTCCTGTTTAGTTAAAGTCACATTTATGAGATTTAAAGTCAGAAATGTGAAGTTTCAAGACACATTGTGAGATCTGAAGTCACTACTGTAAGATATACTGCCAGAATTGTTTGATTTAAAGTCAAAATGGTGAGACAGTCATGTTGTGACTTAAAAATCAAGAACTGCATCTCTTTGATTTCTCTGCAAAATTTGATTGTAATGTTAAAATTATAATAATGTATAGTGTGGTACCTGCATAATGGACCACCCAACAGTGCCTCTTTCAAACCCAAACGAGATATGTGGTATTGGTGTCCATGATGGATCACACCAGTAAGACACAAGCCACCAGCACCCAACACATTACACCTAACCCCCCACCCCTTCACTCACACAGTAACAGATGTATCTAACACTCCTAAAGTTTGTGAAAGAGAACGGATAAGACCTTGACACTCACATTCCCTACAATGTTTTCATCCTCACCCACATATACATGTACTCACACATAAACTGCCGCTTATCTCACACAAGAGAGCTGCTACCTGTCTGAGCCTCCTGGGGCTCCGGCGTTGATTAATGACACAATCGCCTCACTAATTAACACCTGCGCTCTGAGTTTCTAAAATAAGCCAAAAGAAGAGCGGAGGGCCAGGTTATCGATTTCCTCTCCTCCCTCAGCGCAGACGGCAACACCTCTGAAGTTGATTCCAGGCAAGACAGCGAGGATGTAATTATTGTACTCTTTTACAATCACCAGTCTGTCATCATTCTGAGGCCGAATTCCTCTCTGTGCTCTCTCTATATCATGCTGAAATTGGTCAAGCAGAGCACATTGATTAAAAAAACCGCTATACCTTTAAATATGAAACATGCAGCAGATAATTACAGTCTGTCATATTATACAGCTTCCCTCCATTTCTGCGATCCCGAAACTGCAGCTGGCTCTTTAAAAATGCCAAAATGCGCACAATGTGTCAATTAGATATATGCCATGTTATGATGCTCTTCTTAATCATTTGATTATTTGATGAATTACTACAGGTGTAATCTCAGTCTCAGACATCCCACCCAAGGACCGCTGGCTGAATATCTGATGCATATGACACAAAAGTGGAAACACTTCAGGAGTTTCGAAAGTCGTCATCGGATTGGTTGAATTATACAAGATTTCTGGGAGACGTGTGTGTCGCGTTCTTTAATGTCCCGTCTGGAAATTAGAATTTATTAGAATTTATTTATTAGGATTTATTATCATCACCCCTTGAAATGTACCATCTCGTTTTGAGGGGGTCCCACAATGTATCACAATTACAACTCCTGTACTCCCACAAAGCAAAGATTATAATGCCGGCTTCGATTCTCCAAGTTGTAAACTTTGTCGATCAGGTAGGAGTTATCTTACGCTGAACGAAATGAACTGTGATTGGTTGTTTGACATGTCAGTCAAACGGCATCATGGCCAATGAAAGCTGGCATGGATTCCAGACCTTCAGCTGTCAGTCTGAATGTCTGGCTATGTGCGACTACTACAACTGTGGCTAGAAGTGTGTACAAACAGAAATGTGTACTAGCTAGAAATGTGTACAAACAGAATTCTACTTGTTTCTTATTTACTTGTGAATAAGATGCAATCTAAAACAAGCATAACTGGTATACACATTGTAATGCACATAAACATATGTGAATCAGATTGCAAAATTTAGATTTCATATAAACAGGACATTCAGAATCTAAAATCTGATTGGATTTGTTTGCATTAATGAAGATTACTGGCTGTAAACAGTACCTTATTACTTGATTTAAATATGCCTAGCATAAAAAACAATATTAGGGGGATTATCCAAAATGAGGCTCTGATGAATCAGCCATGAATAAACCAAATAAAGCAGAACTGGCCCAAATCTGGGCCACATTGATTTTAATTCTGGCCCAGATCCGGCCGATATCCAACACCTTGCTCCGGCCCACATACTGTGAAGAATGATGGCACTTGGATGGTCCACTTCTGTTTGCCAAATTTGGGCCACAAGTAAGACTGGCCCAGATATGGTTTTGGATAACTGGGCCACATTTGTGGCATCATATACGGGCCACTTTAGACTCACAGCCACATTAGCCAGTGCTCACTGTGCCATATCTTTGCCAAATCTGGCCCAAATATATTTGAGGATAATTGAGCCACATTTGCTGAAACATATGTGGACCACATTTGTTTTACACCCTGATTAGCCTTTGTCGACTGTGCCACATTTTTGCCAAAGGTAGACCACATTTGATTGGCACTATTTGGCCATATTGTGGTGGTGATGGCGCAGTGGATAAGACACATGCCGTTGGTGTGAGCGACCCGGGTTCGAATCCACTGTGAGACACCAATGTGTCCCTGAGCAAGACACTTAACCCCTAGTTGCTCCAGAGGCGTGCGACCTCTGACTTATATAGCAATTGTAAGTCGCTTTGGATAAAAGTGTCAGCTAAATGAATAAATGTAAATTTACTATTTACCACATGGGTCACTTTAGGGTCACATGAGAGCTTTCATTTTGGGCTGAACTATCCCTTCAATGATGCTGAAATGAAATATACATCAGAAAAGCATTTCAAAAGGCAGAAGAGCTTACCAAAAGGATGTAAAGCATTATGAAGAATAAAGGTATAAGTATATATATATATATATATATATATATATATATATATATATATATATATATATATATATATATATATATATATATATATATATATATATAACAAAGTATTAAACAAGTCATCAAACTAGCAATGTAAAAGGGTCTTTTGCAGCTTTGTGGAACTGAGTAAATGCAATTAGGAAGTGAAAAACATTTCCAGCACTCAGAAAAGCAAAAGACACGCATTTGATGTACAAAAAGCATAGGGATTTTCAAGAGAGCTGATGATTAAAACATTACAAACGATGTCCTTTTTTTACCCCCATATTTTCCCACTGCTGCACTCAAGGGCCTTCTAAGAAAAATATACCAAAGTGAGATGTCAAACAACTTCAAACATGCAGAGACAGTTGAGCTTTTAATGTCTGATTAAATCATTTAGATGGTGGAAACAGTGAGTTTTTGCAATAAGTATGGCAGTCTTGCTCAGCATAAGATAAACTAATCAAACACCTTCTGTTCCACGATCTAATATTCTCTCAGTCCTACAGCTGACTGACTGTAGTCTGTGCTTCTAAATAGAAGAGGAACAAGATACAATTAGACTTAATTAATATCAGCCTCTTCGCTCTTCAGTTTTTGTTAGTGAATTTATTACCAGGGGCACAGAAGGATGAACTCAGTTAGTGGAACTTGTAAGGACAGAAATAGGCCAAAAGTGGAAGTACTCTACTTTTTGTTAACATCACTGCCCACAAAAAGAATCTGTCACAGTGTTAGCTGTGAAATGTGCCCTGTCCTCACAGATGGTGAAATACCAACAAGCTATTACCCAGCACCAAACCAGCGACTTTGCATTAGTACAAATGTTTTCTAAATTAGGATTTTTCCAGTTAGTATGAAAAAATCCTTAAAACAAGACATTACATTACGTAAGATTTTTAAAAAAGAATTAATCTTAAATTATATTTATTTGTATAAATCACATCAATTGCATAATTGCACATCAATTTTAAGCACACATTTCACAAAATTCCTGCTGAAAAACAAACAAACCATTTTCTTACTGGCTAAAAGAAAAAAAGAAAACTTTCTCTGAAAAGGTTCTTTGAAATCTTTCAACATTTCACGTTTTACAGGGATGGTTCACCCAAACATGCGCATTACTAAATTTCATCATTTACTCACCTCCATGTCATTCCAAACTGATTTTCTTCCTTCTGTGAAAAACAACAAGAGATATTTTTCAAGTACTGTAATTTGAATCAGCTTATTCAAGCATTCATTATTATCATACAAAGTTATTGTGGTTTTAGAAGACTTGGAGCACAGCTCAAAAGTTTTATGATACTTAGGGTGCTTTGTCCAAAACCAAACGTTTAAATGTAATTGCATAGAAAAGACCAAGCAATTCTTCCTTTTGTGCTTCAGAAGAGAAAGTCATGGATTAAACAGCATGAGGTCAAGTAAAGGAAGACAGAATCTTCATTTTTCTGTTAACTACAAAGATAAAGTTTTAATATCTTTATAGTGCCAGAAATAAAAATACAGATTAAGAGCAGTGTGGTGAATGGTGCATTATGTCACCCTCTACACATTTTCCATCAGATCCATCTTTACCATGTGCTCTCCTTTGATTACTCCCTTTTTCTTGTCTTCCATTTTTATATCCTTCATTGCTAACAAGCAGTCTGTGCTGGAAAACTTTGGTGTTCTGTTCCTAAAAAAAAGAGCTGAGTTACGTTGCTATGATAGCACGACGTCACAAACTTACGTTTGTGGTTCCCCTTGGACTTGCAAAGCCATTGATGTTTTGAGGAATACACCAACATTCTGCACATCATATATCTGCAACCTGCCTCACCATTCATCTAGAGATGGTGCACAGCATCCTAAGCAAGAATACATAGAATATTTATCATCACATCTAAAATTGACCCCTCCAGATTTGGTTTCCTCAAAAATGTGATTCACTCTACAGAATATTAAACACATGGACTAGTATTACTTGCAGCAGACCACAGCCCCAATACTTTGAGACAGTAAAGACAGTGATGTCTGCATTAATTCACACCATATTAATAATGTGCTGGATCCTGGTATTTGTGACACCACCTCAGTATCTATGAAGGTGTCTTTTTGAAAGTCACAACAACAAATGGATCTGACAGCAGAACACATTGTACGACACTGAAGATGAGCTCCCTCTGCGTAAGGTGATACCTTGATAAAAATCTTTATTTAACTGCATCTGAGATTAAACTATGTTATACACCTATCGATTACAGCAGGTTATATTTTTCTCAAAACCTCAGAAGAAATGGATTTGCAGAGACAAGGTAAGAATAAAACAGGCAGTTGAAGCTTTCTACATTATGCTATAGATCTTCCATGGATATTAGAGCTCTGCTAATTAAAGGGACATGTTCTCAAACCATAGATGAGCCTCGTGGGAAATCAAGAACTCTTACTTAGACTGAGAAAGTATAGGAGGGATTCAAGTGTTTACATGCCTGCTGTGATTTGTAGAATGCAACAATTAAAGAGGACCAAACTAACAAAGCAAAAGCTATCATGAGGAATGGATGATACAATATATCTGCACCATACTGGAGATTTGTTTATATTCATTTATCATTATCCAATATTGGATGTGTAATTTTGCATGCTCATTTCCACCTAATACTAAGTTTATTTATGCTCTCTTTAGAATAAACTTTACCTTTCCAAAGGAAAGTTATCTGCTGTAAACTGATTCTCTTTATTGTCATGTTTAATTAAGCATTCCTATTACAAACATCATTATATCGTTCTGCTTCACTCCAGAGGAATGCTTGGCCTGCATATAGTATTGGATACATTGCGTCCTATTTCCTTTCGACCATTTCAGCTTCAGAGATAATAACCAAAATAGCAAAATGATTTTCTCAAAAAATAGGGCTTGTAATAAATTGGTTACATAAACTGATACATAACTCATTGTTTTCACTGCATGTCTGGCAAAGACAAAGCACATCTTTCTCCAGTAGGCAGGAAAATCAATGTTTGCCCTTCAGAACAAGATGAAAATAATAAAAAATAATAAAACAGCGACTTTCTACAGTTCATGTGCATAGAAAGAAACACAGTTGACACAATTTATCTCTCTTTTTCAATGAATAAAATAATTAGCCATAATGGTGTCTTTATGTTTAAATACTAAAACATTGGACTCTTTTTTAATTATCTATCACAACTATGAATATCTATCCATTTATCCATCTATCTATCTAACTATCTATCTATCTATCTTAAGTTGTCTGAAAGGATTATAAACCTTCAAACTTGAAGGCTTTTAAAACTTTTGTCTATCTATAGTTAAAATGGGTACACGCTATGGCTCAGTGGCTTTTCTCAGAAAAAGAGACTGAGAGACAAATACAAATTTACTCATCTATTGGGATGCCCTTTACAGAATTCATTCAGAGAGTCAATGAATGAAGTTGATGAGCAGTTAGATATCCAGTCTTGATGAACCTTCCTGAATTTAGTTTTCTGCTTTAGGGCAGCTGTTTGTCCAAAATTACTCAAGAAAAGCTAATGTCACTAATTTGGGCCAACACCAGACACAAAGCTAAACAGATGCTAGAGCTTTTTGGTAGTTTGCAACTAGTCTTTAACCATGTGAGGAATGTGAACCATTTAAACTGGCCTACAGTATGAGCAGTTATGAGTTAGCTCCCACTACACTATAGATGTTATGACATCTGTATGTCATAAGAGGAGAGCAACGAGGAACAAAAAGATCATCCCAGAAAGCAGCTTAGTAAGCCTACTGATGTAAAAACGAGAAGCAGTTATAATTAAGTGAATCGTTTTGTTATTATTTCCTGCATAATGACTATTAATTAAATTCATTTGCACACAATTCCCAGGTCTCTGTTTTGCCCTAATAGCACCGATTTTCCTCAAAGAAACAAAAGAAAAATGGCTAAAAAATGACAACAGCACAACATCATCCATCAAACAATGGGAATACATAAAAATGGAAACTGAAAGGGCCTGCAGGGTGAAGGTAAAAATATACCTAAAAAGTGAGGTGACTGAAGTGATTGAAAATGTTATGGACAATTGCCTGCATGTCTGCACATTTCAGATATTTATAGACACATATTCAATAACTCTTTTATAACGTTACATATTGCATGCTAATATCTACCATTAGGAATTATTTTGCTTATCAAATATGTGTTACATACTGTGTGTGTGAGTGTGTGTGTGAGTGTGTGAGTGTGTGTGTGTGTGTGTGTGTGTGTGTGTGTGTGTGTGTGTGTGTGTGTGTGTGTGTGTGTGTGTGTGTGTGTAAAAAAAAGTATCCAAAAGTATTGGAACAGTAAAGACAAAATTGCTCTGTTGGCTGTGGAGTCAAGACATTTACAAATATGATTAAAAGATGAATCAAATTCTTTCTGAGTCAAAACTACAGAATGTCACATTTTATTATTGGCTGATTCAACTCATAGATGTTTCACTAGCTAAGAAGTACAGCACTTTTAGAGTTTCATCCCCCATCTGATGTGAGCATAAGTAACGGAACAGTTGCCTCACAGATCTTTCTAAGTGATCAGCAGTGTCCTGTTGCATTAATTCTTCAGATATTAAAAGCAGGAAATGTGTTGTATCAGTTATATCCATTACTTCTGTATTCTGAATCCTGCATTCGATGATGACACACACAAAACCAGGAAGATGAGGGAGCTGACTTTGAGAGAAAAGCAAGCAATTTGGATGCTAAAAGAAAGAGGAAGTCAATTAAAGCTATTGAAAAAACAAGAAATCAAGAGTTTGGAAACCACCAGTTACACCAGCAACCAACAACTACCTGATCAGCTGAGAAAACAACAGTAGTTGATGACAGACAAATCATAAAGCTGTGAAAATGAACCCTAAAAGACGTGTCTGTACAATCACCAACAACTTCCAGAAAGCTGGGGTGATGCTCTGACAATCTACTGTCCTCAGGAGACTTTGTCACAGAATTACAGATCCTACACAGCAAGATGCAAACCTCTGACCAGCACCAAATATAGAAAGGCAAGATTAGATTTTGCAAAAAAGCACAAAGGTGAGCTAGAAGAGTTTTGGAACTGTGTTTATAGACCGATGAGACAAAGATGAACCTTTGGGAAAGCAAAAATGTGGAGAAAAAAAAGGGAACTGCAAATGATCCCAAGCATACAGCCTCATCTGTAAAGCATGGTGGCGGTGTTGTCATGGCATGGGCATGCATGGCTGTCTCTGGAACAGGCTCTCTCAACTTTACTGATGACTTAATGTATGATGACAGTAGCAGAATGAATTTAGAAGGGTACAAAACCATCTTGCCTACCAATATTCAATAAAATGCCACCATATTCATTGGGAAGTGCCTCATATTGGATCAGGACAATGACCCAAAACACCCTGCCAGTTCAGTCAAGGAGTTTATAAGGGCAAATAAATGGAAAGTCTTAGATGGTTAGTCTTGCCCAAGTCAATCTCCAGATTTAAATCTGATTGAACATGAATTTCACCAGCTGAAGAGGAGAGTAAAGGCAGAAACTCCCCAAAACAAACAACAATTGGAATTGGTTGCATTAAAGGCTGAGAAAAGTATTTCAAAGGATGAGACCAAGAGTCTGGTGATGTCTATGGGTCACAGACTCACTGCTGTGATTGTGCGCAAGGGATCTGCAACTAAATAATAGCTTTTAATTTTTTATATCTGCCTTATGGTCAACTGTCCCAATACTTATGCTCACATCAATGAGTGGGATGAACTCTAAAAGTGCTGTTCTTTTTATTTGGTAAAACATGTATGTGTTGAATCACCCAATAATAAAATATGACATTCTGTAGTTTTGTCTCATATTCATCTTTTAATCATATTTGCAAATGTTTTGACTCCACAGCCAACAGAGCAATTTTGTCTTTACTGTTTAAATACTTATGGAGGGCACAGCATATTCTTAGCAGGTTGTTTAAGCTGGTCTCCCAGTTAGGTCCAAAATGTTTAGCAGGTTAAATGAATCTAGGATATTCAACTCTTCCACTCAATTCAATTCAACTATTTCTTGATCTTCATTAAGATTTCTGCTCATCACCACCACTATTTTTTGTCTATTCCTGACTCTCACAGCTTGACTTTCCTCATCGCTATTTAAATACAAAACTTCTGTGTTCATTTCCCAAACTACAGTCATTTCAATTGCTGGCACACGTGAATGGAGAACTCTCTAATCATGATGAGCTCTGGGAATTATAGGATTGCAGGTGCATGTTGAATTAATCCTCAGAGCTGCTGGTACATGTCCAAGTGAATGTCTGTCCCCTCCTCACCTTTCCCGTCCCTTACTCACCTCTCAAGGGCGAGGCTTTATCAGCAGTGGCCAGCTCTCCCACTCCATCCACTTATGCCCCAATCTGCTGTTGAGTTATAGGGCACATCTTTCTGGCACCCTTCAAAGGGCAGTGCGACGTGGCGTAGAGGTGGGGCCTGAGCCGATAGCTGGAGACACACCCCATCTGTCACTGTCAGACCCCATTTTACTTCTCCATCGCACCGCTCTCCAGCTAGATGCCACTTCCATTTACATGCACCTAGGTTGGCCGACACCCCATCATCCTGTCAGGAAAAAGGTCTCTTCATTTGCAGTGTCTACTCTGTGATCGTTATGCAATTATAATTGCACAAACAGATACACTCCCATGGTATTTCCCTAAATATAAAGAGCAGAAAGTCAGTTAATAAGAAAAGGTGTGATTCAAACAATCAAGGCAATTAATTTTTTTTTTATCTGATTTCGATAACATATTACATGCTTTCAGGGTTAAAATGCAAGTAATTTAAAGTGCCAATCCAAGTAATACGTTTTCCATCCTATTAGTGGTGGAATAATGACTTCAGACTCCCAGTCCTAGTAATGTATGAAAAAAGGACAGGCTCTGGAGATTATTATCTGTATCCTAATTGAAATCCTTATTCACTCTGTAGGTTTATCATATTCTCATCATCACCATAAGGCATCAGGGGTATTGAGAATGGCATATGCATTTCCAAAACTGAGTAAAATATCCCCAATTAAGAGAGATTTATTCACAGAGATGCTCTGCAGTGGGTGTTGATTAACTCCTTGCCATATTCTGTGGATAATAATAAAAAAAAAACTCTGTCAGTTGGTTGTGAGATCCTGTGTGTCTTCTGTCACCTTGCTGAAGTGGAAACCAGGTTAAAACACACTATTCCTATTGTGTTGATGCCAGGGTGTGAAAAATGGGGGTTTCGTGGTGTCTCAATCTCAAAAGTGGTATATGTTATGTTTAAACATACTAATTATATTATTTCATGATTATCATATTTCAATGGAAATCTTACCCTGAGGAAGTAACTATAGCAAAAGCAGAATGCTTGAGAACTTCAACATCATTATGATCAGATGGAATACTGAAAAAATATAAACATTGTCATCATTTATCATTTTATTATAGATTTTTTTATGGTCTACAAAAACCTAGCCGCCTTGATGTACACTTTCAATGATTCGCATAAGGAGAATAAACCAAGAGCCTTTCAAGCCACTGATTGGTATGCTAGAAGGAGTGCAGGCTGTCTGGATTGCCAACATGTGAGGGCGATTCCCTCATGCAATGTCACAGATTATCCTAAATAAGCCTGTCTAAGCCCATCATACCTGGCCAAAACACAAAGCCAATCAGTGCGGGTCTATGGCAGGTTTTCACAGCTGGAAAAGTCGCATATTTGGGAAGCACACATAATCATCTACATTTCTATTAAGTCTGATATTCCCCTCTCCAGAAAATGCATGCTTATGAAGATTACAGCAATAACTTCAGGATATAGTTGTCACTGCAAAGATATGTCAATTTGCAAGCAGAGAAAATTGCATTAAAGGCTTTTCACGTACACCTACACTGGTTCACAGCCTCAGATTTCCTGAGACCTGCCTGCTAACCTGCTGATTTGGGAAAGAGACACTTAAATGGCTTAAATTCTCCAGGAAGTCAATTATGAGTTATGTAATGGAGAGGTCAGGTCTGTGCTGACCAGCCAATTTTAAATTAGATGTGGGGGAAAAGGAACATGTCAAGGAGAGAAGAATGGGAGGGGGAGAGAGGTGACTGTGGAGGATACACACAATGGTAGAAACGCTGCGGGACAACGGCAAATGGAATCGCACCTGGCATCAGACCCTGTCACCCATGTCACTCTGAACCCCGTCAGACATTGAGACCTTGACACCATTAGCACTGTAAAAGAGAACGCATTTTGAAAACCCCACAGTCCGGCTAAGAGTTATAGACTTTTTATGTGAAGCCGCACATGACATATGTGGGATGATCCATTGCTGACGTTCTCCTCACTACGTATGAACAAAACCAGTGGTATGGGTTCTTTAGGTGAACCAGTAAATTGTGACAGCAGGAGCCTTGTGAAAGCTTTACCGGAGATTGTAGCAGCTATCCTACAATTTTAGGATGTGTGAATTGGATGAGTTAGGCCTGAGGTGACATAGAAATGCACTAAACAAATACATCCAATCGCAAGTTGGCACTTTGAAGTTCTACTTTGCGTACTGAATATATCACTCCTGCCTGAAATTGAGTCATCTTCAAAAGAATAGTCAAAAAATGCAGCTGCCATAGGTAGGGCGCATAAGCATGGTAAATGTAAGAATGCATACATAATGAAGCGGCTCATATTGAACTAACTTCCATTAAATTGTCAAGAACATTTATATGCAGTTCGCACAACCCACAAATCAGAATTTACTTGAGTTTAGATTGGATACAAAAGCTTCATTTTGTCATATAGAGTGATATTATAGATGAATCACATTACTTACTTTTTATTCTTTTATTAAACATCTAAGTAAATTTGCCCAACCTTACAAAGTTCAGATTACCGGGTTAAAGCAATCTCAGTCATTATATTTAACCAGATCTGCAGTCAAATTTCAATCACAAGAACATGAATGTACATGCATCACTTAAGATTAATATGCCATTTGCCCTTATCGCATATTATATGCAGAGTTTCCTTCTATGTGTGAAGGTTTATAGCATGGTTTTATTAAACTTCCATCTCAGGGATGGTTTCATCCTGTTTTCTAAGAAGCAGAAGAAGACCGAGCAGTGCTGAAATATGGTTTATGATTGCATTTTTTTCCCAGCTGCTGGCAAGAATTCTCCTGTTCTGATGAGATTGAGAATGGCAAATCTACACAGCTCGCCTATCTTCTGCCCTTAATAAATCTAAGGAAAGCCTGACAGGAAGATCTCAAATCCACACATGGGACACGTCTCTCTGGGGTTCTCCAAGCATGTGTGGAAGTTCTGTTCAATAAAGCGCTCAAGAGTATTTATTTATTCTATGCAGGGTTGGAAAAAAGTCTGAATTTAAGAACTGGCTCCCTTTCAGTTCATGAGCTGGGACTTGAAGTGGCCACATCATACGGGATGCTGAATTGGGATCTGAATGGGAATGACTGGGAATGGGAATTTACTGAATTGCAATTCACAGTCACACAACCAAAGCTTTTTTTCAGTTTAACACAACAATGGGCACAACAAAGAGAAAATTTGATGGAAACTATCTTCCATCCTGCTTCATGTTGAAGATGTTGCAATTTTGAAAAGCATTCTTGAAATGTAATTATCATGCATAATGGTGCAAAAAAACAACAACAGCCAACATATAAAATGAAATATTTATTATAAGTTCTTGTACTTTTTAAATAATTTTTGGAATCTAATTGGAATTTCAATGCTCTTCTTCATTTAAGACCCCAGTTTCCCGCATACTGAAAGTAGTGAAAGTTGTTTAAGAGATGGAAAGTCAAGAGGGCCTATATGTTTTGTTCTGATCAAAGATCATTGCATGTGTGTGAAACTGTTTTGACCTTGATACAGTCATGAGCTCAGAAGAAAAAGTGTGTGCTTGTGTGCAGCTGTTGACATGTCAGCCAGCCTAAGATCAAACAAGCAGTCAAACTGTCAAACTAATTTCCTTTTTTGCCAAATGCGGTACTGTAAGTCAATGCTGTGTGTCATCCAGAATGTTGTTTGGAGAATTCCTCTCTACCTACCATTATACGCACAGACGCACATCACAATGAATTGCAGAGCAAACAAGCGTCCTCACAGCGCACTATAAATAATGCTTGGAACTCAAATAGGAATAGAGTGTGAAAATGCTACAGTAAAAACCTGTTTAGCTAATAAATTGTATAACTGTAATTAGGGAATATATCATAATAATATATCCTTCTATCTTTCTAGTAAAAGGACATTCCCAGAAGTAACATAACATCAAGAGATGCAACTATTGAAATAACTACCGCTCTACGAAATTATGTGGAAATCTGGCAAATACAGCTGCCAGTAGTTCTATTTTAAGACTAAGTATTTTCCCCAATGTGTGATTTACTGACAAAAACATTACATTCTTTAGTACGTCATTTTGTCAAATAATACAAAAATGACTAAATATTTGATATAGAATGGCAAATATTAAAACATCAGTCACTCTACCTTCACACTTCAGTAAAAGATTAATAAAAAAAGCAGTAGGCTAATGGGAAAATTCTATGTGTTATTACCTGTGGGGTCACATTTAGAGCTCTAGTTTGGAGAACACAGAGTTAAGAGTTAACAGCCTCATAAACCACAGAGAGCTCTAAGTCCTTAAGGTCAGCTTCTTTAGGATCACATCTGAGTGTCACACATCACGCCAGCAACTGTAAATCAATCAGTCAGTTACATCCAACCTCATCTGCTCCGCACACGTCCATCACCTCAACATCCGCACAGCTGTGGGTGAAATTCCACTCCTTGCTTTATGAGCATCTGAGCGGGCTATAGTTACAGTTGCCATAGCAATACAGAGGGCAGGGAACAGCTAAAATGGTTGCAAAGAAAGAAATCTGAGGCTGTGCCTCAAATTATATACATTGCATGATTGCAGAACACACTACATACTACACTACACACGCCATTTAATGTTCAAACGTGTGAAAATATGAACGTTCAAAGGGTCATCATTGCCAATGGAAATGTTTTACTACATTCACAGTTTTAAGCCGAGAGAAATTATGTTTCTGCCAGTTTTAGCATGTTAGCTAAGTAAATGTGAAAAAGAGTGCCCCAAATTGGCTTTTACAAAAAAATTTGAAACACAACATGGGATGATGATAAAGCATTTAACTTACATTTGTGAAGTCCTGTATTTCTCTCCATAAAAGTTTCGGTAGTTGCCACTTCCGTAATCTTGAAACTGATCTCAGTGGCCAATAAGTATAAAGTGTCCAACACTGCACTTTTCGTTATTTATTTTATTGAACAACTATCATCCTACATCATCCAGGTACTCTTGGTGTACTAAATCTCGTCGCATTTTTATTATGAACACACCAGTCACATAACTGGAGTAGGCCTATATTTTACAGGAGAATATTTCAATTACCGGTAATGACTTATATTGTTTCATGTACTAGCTGTTTCTTTGTAAATTATTTGTGAAATTGACTATAGCATTTTTTTTTTCAGTGTAGTTTTTATAAAATAACTTCTAACAGGACAAAAATATGCCAAATGAGACAGATCTGGAGCTCTTTTTGGTTGCCATCTTCTTTTTTTGTTAACAACTGTTTATTTAATTTTTTGTCTGGGAACAGTAGTATAAAACAAAAAGCAGCTGTACAAATTTAAACCCCACCCCCTGGTAGACTTAAAAAAAATTATAAAATAAATAAATAGATAAGATAAAATAAAACAAATAATAATAAAAAATAATTCTTTAATATTAATAGATAAATAAATAATAGTAAAATAATTTTTACCAAGATTTTAGAAAAGATGACACAACATTAAAAGCTGAATGCCATGAATTTACAGTTTTCACATTAGATCCATGTATTCGAGAAGTTGAGATTTCCATCGAGATAATGTCCAACAAATACACAGTCTGTCACGTTACACTTGGGCAAAGAGCGAGGAGACACGGAGATATCCCATTCAGAGATTTATTCAGAATCCAACAACATGGAACATGGAGCTTGGGGGATGGACGAACAATACAGGACATGGGAGACAGGGAGACACAGGGCTTAAGAACACAGGGAAATCAACGAGGAAGAACAGAAACAGGTGCGGGGCAATTAAACGCAGATTAACTCATGAGGACAGGGAACGAGGACAGGAACAGGAAGGCCAAATATGGACACGAGAGGCAGGGAAACACGAGACACAGACTGACATGACATCCCCCTCCGGAAGGCGTGTCCTCACGCCATACACCATCCAAAGGGGAGGGGGGGTGGGCGCTCTGGAGGCCTCCAGGGATCAGGGGACAGGGCTACCGGCCCCCAGGGCGGGGCCCGTTCCGGGAGCCATGGCCGGACAGGAGACTCGGGAGGCCATGGCGGGTCAGGGGATTCGGGAGGCCAGGGCGGATCCGGGGACTCGGGAGGCCAGGGCGGACCAGGGGATTCGGGAGGCCATGGAGGGTCAGGGGACTCGGGAGGCCATGGCGGGTCAGGGGACTCGGGAGGCCATGGCCTTACTTTTTCGGGCCGCCCGAGGGGTTCTGTGGCCATGACCCTATTACCCCACCCTCCCACCCCAAAATTTTCTTGGGGAAGTCCCCCCCTGGGAGCCACTGCGGAGCGGGCTTTGTGGGGCGCTCTTGCAGCGCGGACTCTGTGGGGCGCTCTTGCAGCGCGGAGCAGGACGGAACCAGCGGAGACGCAGGAGGGCACGTGCGAGGAGCCGGCACTGGAGGGCACGTGCGAGGAGCTGGCACGGGAGGGCATGTGCGAGGAGCCGGCACGGGAGGGCGCTCTTGAAGCGCAGACACTTGGGGCGCTCTTGAAGCAATTAAATGCAGGGCTGGGAACAAATTAACTCATGAGGACAGGGAATGAGGACAGGAACAGGAAGGCCAAATATGGACACGAGAGGGGGGAAACACTAGACACAGACTGACACAGTTCAGGTTTGTCTGTCCATAGTGTTAGGAGGATTCAATCCAATCGTTGACTAGCATTTTTTGCTGCTGTGAGAGCAGCTAACAGTAAGCATCTTTGTTGGACGGACAAGGTGAAGTCCCAAAAGTCATTCATGAAAAAATGGCGCAGAGTCAAATATATCTCAGTACCCAACGAATATGATAGGTCCTGTGAGAGCTGAGTTTGGTTGCCATCTTCGTTCCCTTTCTTTGTCCCTCCCTCCTAGACGTGAGCAATTATGAGTCAGTGTATGGATAATAAGCTATTTAATCATCCTTAAACAGTTTCCACTCTTCTGATGGATCCATCAGCTGTCATTCTCCGTCTTCCTCTTATTGAAGTGTTTTACCTCGCCCTGGCATGTTCGCCCATTACCAATATTTATTGATGCAATACCTCACTCTGGAGACCTGAGGAATGATAGTATGGCCCCCAGCTGCTTTGAAATCAGGTCATTAGTGTAAATGTGTTTTGTAGAAATGTGTAGAGCTCACACAAAATTCATTATTGCCAGCCACATACAAGTGCTTTATGGTTCAGACACATTTGCTTGTAATGAATGGTTTTGGGAATCTTTGGAACTGTGGCAAATTCACTACAATAATCTAATATGTAAATACACAGATTTGTTAGAAACCAGCTGTTGATACTGTTGTGATTACTGTGATAATGGATTAATTATCACAGTAATGGATATTATTGGATATTATTGCTAGGTTAAGAGAAGCCTTCATAAATGGGATCTTATTTTCAATTGCTCTTCTTGTCTTATCACTCTCTTATCACATACACAGGTTTCCCATATCTTATGTCTACTTTAATTATATCCCAGTTATTTTTTGCTTGTGTGAAAGGATTATGTGACTTCAATTCAGATTTTAAGTAGTACCTTCTTCTTGCATTCAGGTCCATTTCAGAGCCATCATTTGCATGCTGTTTATCTGCCGCCTGATTGGACGCTGCATCCCACATTCCTCCAGCCAGAGCAGGGTGGAATGTGGACATTCTGTCTAATTAAAAGGCTTAGATCTATCTGCCCAGTCTTGTGAAAATCTCATTTTATTCTGCTTATTAAATTTCACTTTGCTGTTTTCCTGTTTTATTCAAATTTATTCCACAGTGTATTTATTATTTAACAGGTTGAGAGAGTAAACTAGTACAAAAAGAGACGCACAAGTGTTTTTGGTGCATGGATATATCAGTACCAAGAAACCATATCAAGGAACTATATACATATTATAAATATATACAAATAAATAAATGTTAATTAGTTCTCAATGTTAGTTTCATGACAAACAAATAAATACACATTTCTAAATAAAGTCATCTTCAAACCAAGAATAATAATAACTAAATGCATGCCAATGCACAATAACATTATTTTTATTATCAGCGTGCGTTGCTGTTCTGTCGTCTGCCGCCTGCTTTCAGAATCAGAATCAGAAAGAGCTTTATTGCCAAGTGTGTTTACACACAAGGAATTTGTCTTGGTGTTAGGAGCTTCCAGTACAGAAGTACAAACATAGTGCAGACAACATATAATTAAGGTAATAAAAACACTAACAATGAAGAGAATAGACAATAAATTCTAAATAACAACAGTAATAAAAATACAAATATACAGAAAAGAAAAAATGAAAAAAAATGTCCATAGACAGAACTGTGAATGTGCATATGTCTTATGTACGGATGAGGGTTTGATGAGTTATTTACAGATGTGCAGTCCTGGGGTGTGTTATGTGTTGTTCAGGTGGGATATGGCCTGGCGGGAAAAACTGTTCTTGTGTCTGGCTGTTCTGATGCTCAGTGATCTGTAGCGCCGGCCAGAGGGCAACAGTTCAAAGAGAGAGTGAGCTGGGTGTGAGGGGTCCAGAGTGACTTTCTTAGCCCTTTTCCTCACTCTGGAGATATAAAGATCTTGGAGGTTGGGTAGAGGGGCACCGATAATCCTCTCAGCAGTCCTGACTGTATGTTGTAGTCTTCTGATGTCTGTTTTGGTAGCTGAGCCAAACCAAAGAGTTATAGATGAACACAGGACAGACTCTATGATGGCAGAGTAGAACTGTTTCAGCAGCTCCTGTGGCAGGTTGAACTTCCTTAGCTGGCGAAGGAAATACAGCCTCTGCTGTGCCTTTTTCACAATAGAGTCAATATGAATGTCCCACTTCAGGTCCTGGGAGATGGTGGTGCCCAGGAACCTAAATGACTCTACGGCAGCCACAGTGCTGTCCATGATGGTGAGTGGGGGGAGTGTAGGGGGGTTCCTCCTGAAGTCTACTATCATCTCCACTGTTTTGAGTGTGTTGAGCTCCAAGTTGTTGTGACTGCACCAGACAGCCAGCTGCTCAACCTCCTGTCTGTAAGCAGACTCGTCTCCGTCCTTGATGAGGTTGATGACTGTAGTGTCGTCCGCAAACTTCAGGAGCTTGACAGAGGGGTCTTTAGATGTGCAGTCATTTGTGTAGAGGGAGAAGAGCAGTGGGGAGAGAACACATCCCTGAGGGGCGCCAGTGCTGATGGTGAGAGTCCTGGATGTGAGTTTGCCCAGCCTCACTAGCTGCTGCCTGTCTGTCAGGAAGCTGGTGATCCACTGTCAGATGGAGGTGGGCACAGAGAGCTGTGTGAGTTTGTCTGAGAGAAGGTCAGGCATGATGGTATTGAAGGCCAAGCTGAAGTCCACAAATAAGATCCTTGCGAAAGTCCCAGGTTTGTCAAGGTGTTGCAGGATGTAATGCAGTCCCATATTGACAGCGTCATCCACAGACCTGTTTGCTCTGTAGGTAAACTGAAGAGGATCCAGCAAGCTTCCAGTGATGTCCTTCAGGTAGGCCAGGACCAGTCGCTCAAATGACTTCATGACCACGAGACGTGAGACTTTAAGCGCAGGTAAAATGGTGGGGGAGGGAGGGAGGGGGGTTACAGGGGGGTAGGCGAATATGTGGAATACAGATCAGAGCGGGTGCTGGGTGTCAGTCTGGCCTTTTCAAATCGAGAGTAAAACATTCAGATCGTCAGCCAGTTGTTGATTCTCCACAGACTGTGGGGGTGGTGTCTTGTACTTGGTGATGTTCCTCAGACCAGTCCATACTGACGCCGGATCGTTGGCTGAAAGCTCTCTTCTCAGCTTTTCAGAGTAGTTCTTTTTAGCCACGCTGATCTCCTTTGTTAGTCTGTTCCTGGCCTGGTTATACAAGATTTTATCCCCACTTCTGTAAGCATCCTCTTTGGCCTGACAAAGCTGTTTGTGTTTCACAGTAAACCACGGTTTATCATTATTGAATGATAAGAATGTCCTGGTGGGGATGCACATATCCTCACAGAAACTGATATATGAAGTTACAGTCTCTGTGAGCTCGTACAGATCGGTGGCAGCAGCTTCAAAAACAGTCCAATCAGTGAAAGAGAAACAGGCTTGCAAATCCCGCTCTGTTTCATTAGTCCATCTTTTAACAGTTCTTAATACAGGTTTTGCAGGTTTAAATTTCTGCCTGTAGGACAGAATAAGATGAACCAAACAGTGATCAGAGAGTCCTAAAGCTGCTCGTGGGACAGAATGATATGCGTCCTTTATCGTTGTGTAACAGTGATCCAGTATATTACTGTCTCTGGTGGGACATGTAACATGCTGTCTGTATTTTGGCAGTTCACGGGAGAGATTTGCTTTGTTAAAATCTCCAAGAATGATTAAAAGAGAGTCCGGGTACCTTTGCTCCATTTCAGATATTTGTTCAGCTAGTTGTTGCGTCGCGGCGCTCACGCACGCGTCCGGAGGCACATACACATTCACAAGAATAAAAGAGGAAAACTCCCACGGCAGTTTATTAAGAGCGCCTCTAAATTAGGGGAACACGTCTTCTTCAGAGTTGTTACGTCTGTACACCAACCTTCATTTATGTAGAAACATAGTCCACCACCTCTTGTTTTCCCTGTTAAACTCTGTGATGCGGTCCGCTCTGAACAGCTGGTAGCCCGGCAAATTAAGTGCGTTGACCGGAATGGCTTCACTCAGCCAGGTTTCAGTGAAGCACAATGCAGCAGAGTTTTTGTTTGTGCGGGTGAGGAGAAGTAGTTCATCCGTTTTGTTAGGAAGGGATCGGAGATTCACTAGATGGATACTAGGGAGCGCTGTTCGGAAGCCGCGTTTGCGGAGCCTAACCAGCACGCCGGCGCGCTTCCCACTTTTCCGTCTAAGCACGCGTTTGACTAGGACCACTGCCTCTCTGACTAGAACATCCAACAAAGCATCTGAATAATCAAAAACCAGAAAAAAATTGTCCGGTGTGTGTTGCCTTATGTCCAGTAGTTTGTCTCTGGTAAAACTGATAGTAAGAGAATGACTAAACACAGAACAAACAAACAAAAACAACAAAATAAATGGAAGCCTTCTACACCACAGTAGCCATCCACGGCTCCATCTCAGGTGTAAAACATCTTAGTGTTAGTTCAAAAGGATTAGTTCAATCCAGAATTAAAATTTCCTGATAATTTACTCACCCCCATGTCATCCAAGCATTTGTGGTTAAAAGTGTATCATTTTCACATTTAAAAAAAAAAAATGACTGCTCGTTCCGCAAGATAAGACCCTTATTTCTCAGCTGGGGTCTTGTAGAGCCCTTTGAAGCTGCATTGAAAATGCAATTTGAACCCTCAACTCATTTATTCCCTGTTGAAGTCCACTATGTGGAGAAAAATCCTGAAATGTTTTCCTCAAAAACCTTCATTTCTTTTCAGCTGAAAAAAGAAAGACATGAACATCTTGGATGACATGAGGGTGAGTACATTATCAGGAAATTTTGTGGGTTGGTGGTAAAATACAGGTTTTTGGCAGGGTTCCCCTGATACAATTCGCATTCCAGGGGCTAAATATCACGTTATTGGGTTGCTTCAACCAGGAAATACAACCCACGGCAACAGTGTTAAAGTAGCCCAATTTCGCAGGAAAACCATGGACTTGGCAACACTGGTTGACATCTCACTGGCTGTCATGTTTACAAAAACAAAACAAAAAAATAATTCTGAATATGATTGCTAATGATATTGATCTTTTGTGCCATGATCCTTATAGTTGTGGTGTGGATACTTTTACAATCAGAACAATTTTAAACTATAGTTATCATCCTTGGTGGAATCAGGCCTTGTCTCTTCTTTAGCCAACATATATATTAATAAATAAAACTACTCTGCAGAATTTTCTCCACAGGGCATTAGGTACCTAGAGTGTATAATGGAGGTATCAAAAATTCTCTCTGAGGTGAACAGTGTGCTCAGGTGAAGTGAGGAACGTGCCTCAAGAGGGAGTGCTGCTTGCGGTTTGTTGAGGTATCTGGCAACACTGTGACAGCTGTGGGAGTAAAGTGAGTGAAAGTGTGAAAGCGAGTCTTTGGAGGTGTTTTCCGCTTTTCTAGGATGTCCCAGTGGCTATCTCAACAGCCTGAAAGTGAGATGAAAGTGGAAAGTTTGAAAGGCTTGGACAAGGACAAAGAAATGCTGGAATTCTATGTGGATACTTTGACATGCCACTGTGAGTACAACATCTGCTAAAATGAAGGAGAAAAAAATTCAGGGTTTTGATTTCTGAATATTAATCACCTCAGAAACACTGTCTCTTGAGACAGATGACTGCTTAAGTAATAGTGTATTATTTTAGACACATCAAGTGTCATTTTGACAAGCAGAAGCTCTTGATGGCAGTTCTACATCAGCAAGTTACTGTACAGAACAGGTTCAAACTGAAATAAATGTGACATTTACACATACATTTTCACATGTACACATGTAAAATGCAATGAATTCATGCTATATGTCTCTAATGATGTTAAATGCTTAAGCTTAAAATGCTTATGACAAAAGCATAATTTGTTTGCAGATGCCACTTGATTATACTTTTTTTAAATGCAGTGAATCAGACATTTTAATTGTGCCCGAATGCTTATTGCAATCACTCTATATGTATACTGTGACAAATATTAAAGCCAACTTTCAACTATCTCTCCTCCCTCATGAATCTGCAGACAAAAACACGGCACATATAGTCGTTCTGGTGCAAACCCCAAATCTGCATAATGCTCAGCTCTGCATATAATTCCTCCACACACATCTCTCCCCTTACACTCCTCCTCTTCTGTCTTCCCTTCCTCCTCCTCTAAGGGTGTCAGGGGATCTTTTAACAAAACAAATCTGAATGCAATGTTGAATTATTTCCACTTGACTCAGTGATGTATGAAGAGAGCACTGCAATTAGCAACACTTTGATACTTCTCTCTCCAGTGATCCAGCAGACAAATGCATTACTATCCTTGCACCCTCTCTTCATCACTGCGGTCCAAGCATTTGGATGTGGGTGGGAGTGAAATCTCAGCTGCTTTAACTAAACCTAAAACTCCACAATGCCAAGAGTTGTGCGCTCCTGGGAGCACCAGACATCTTGTGTTGGAGGCGCACGGCAAAGGGCTTAATGAATTATCCAACTAAGGTGGGAAGCAATTAACCTACATTAGTTTGAGACGTGTTGCTAGCTGTCAAAGAGTACACAAGACTGTTTGCTTCTGCAGTCAACTTATACCAGAATGCGACACATTTTGGGCCCCTGAACAGCAGCTTGTTTAAAAGTTCAACGCTATACTGTGGCTAGTGAAAGGAAAGCGTGTTAGATATAATTTTTCACACCATTTTATTCAACCCAACCTATAGGACTGACTGTTCACCATGTTATTTTGGAAAGTGATTAAATGGGATATTGTCAGGGCTCGAATTGAGGGGTGGTGCGGGGGGATGGCATCCCCCTGGTCGAAAAAAAATGACAAAAAGCATCCCCTCTGTAAAACCACCATCCCCCCTTACCATCCCCTTTGGATTATTAATTTTGTGTGTTACGTAAAACTTATCATGCACATGAAATGTTAAAATTCTCTACTTTTGATTATTTATGAACTAAATAACGGCGATTGGCCAATCAGAACTTGGTACTGTAACAAGTTGTGCACAAGCGGAAGCAATTTCGTATTTTTTCACGCAAAATGGTTCAAGCGCAACTTTTGAAGTTCTTTAAAAAGAAGACAACAGAAGCTATGATTTTTCCTTGATTAGAATTTAAAGACATTCTCCTGACATAATGTGTGTGTGACTGTGAGGGACTGAGAGACAACAGGAGAGCTGGCATTATCCAACTTTGAGAGAAAAAAAAACAAACAAACACTTCTTGCCAGTCCAAAAGCATTCACTGCGTGATGAAGCCCATTAGAATACAGTTAGAATGCCCTTATAATTCCATCAATGAAACAAAAACTACCAATGTATGAGTTTTTACATTTTTATATTCATTGCACGAGCAATGTACTTTTCTGAATATCAGCATGTGCGTGAGGCCGCAAGCACTAATGTGCTATTAGTTTTATACAACAGTGCAGAGCAACACGGTATTTCATTCCGTGAATGAATCAGTTTTTGAATGAATCAAGTGCGCCAGTGATTTAACGGTCCATTCAGTTGTCTTTCATTTCTATTGAATCAGCCGTTTTGAACGAATCGTTTGATATGAATGATTGTAATTCATTAAAACAGGGACTTGCTGCCACCATGTGACCGTGGAGGTTAGGCATTACTTTATTTGAGATATTAATGCATTTGCTGTGTCCAAATCACTAATTTATTCACTCACTCATTCATTATATAGGAATGAAAACTTTAGACATTACTGAACATTATACAGTGCCCTCCGTAAGTATTGGAACAGTAAAGACAAAATTGCTCTGTTTGCCGTGGAGTCAAGACATTTGCAAATATGATTAAAAGATGAATATGAGACAAAACTACAGAATGTCACATTTTATTATTGGGTGATTCAACACACAGATGTTTTACGAGCTAAGAAGTTCAGAACTTTTAGAGTTCATCCCACTCATTGATGTGAGCATAAGTATTGGGACAGTTGAACATAAGGCAGATATAAAAGATTAAAAGCTATTATTTAGTTGCAGATCGCTTGCGCACAATCACAGCAGTGAGTCTGTGACCCATAGACATCACCAAACTCTTGGTCTCATCCTTTGAAATACTTTTCTCAGCCTTTAATGCAACCAATTCCAATTGTTGCTTGTTTTGGGGAGTTTCTGCCTTTACTCTCCTCTTCAGCTGGTGAAATTCATGTTCAGTCGGATTTAAATCTGGAGATTGACTTAGGCAATCTAAGACTTTTCATTTCTTTGCCCTTATAAATTCCTTGACTGAACTGGCAGGGTGTTTTGGGTCATTGTCCTGATGCAATATTGGCACTTCCCAATAAATCTGGTGGCATTTTCTTGAATATTGGTAGGCAAGATGGTTTTGTACCCTTCCAAATTCATTCTGCTACTGTCATCATACATTAAGTCATCAGTATATATGAGAGAGCCTTTTCCAGAGGCAGCCACGCTTGCCCATGCCATGACAACACCTTCACCATGCTTTACAGATGAGGCTGTATGCTTGGGATCATTTGCAGCTGTCATTTTTTTCTCCACATTTTTGCTTTCCCATCACTTAGATAAAGGTTCATCTTTGTCTCATCGGTACATAAACACAGTTCCAAAACTCTTCTGGCTCACCTTTTTTGAAAACTCCAATCTTGCCTTTCTGTTTTTGGTGCTGATCAGAGGTTTGCATCTTGCTGTGTAGGATCTGTAATTCTGTGTCAAAGTCTGCTGAGGACAGTAGATTGTCAGAGCATCACTCCAGCTTTCTGGAAGTTGTTGGTGATTGTACAGACATGTCTTTTAGGGTTCATTTTTACAGCTTTTATGATTTGTCTGTCATCAACTACTGTTGTTTTCTCAGCCGATCAGGTAGTTGTTGGTTGCTGGTGTCGCTGGTGGTTTCCAAACTCTTGATTTCTCCATGCCCTTTGTTTTTGCTATAGCTCTAATTGACTTCCTCTTTCTTTTAGCATCCAAATTGCTTGCTTTTCTCTCAAAGTCAGCTCCCTCATCTTCATCCTGGTTTGTGTGTGTCATCATCAAATGCAAGATTCAGAATACAGAAGTAATGGATATAACTGATACAACACATTTCCTGCTTTTAATATCTGAAGAATTAATTCAACAGGACACAGCTGATCACTTAGAAAGAGCTGTGAGGCAACTGTTCCAATACTTATGCTCACATCAGATAGAGGGATGAAACCCTAAAAGTGCTGAACTTCTTAGCTGGTAAAGCATCTATGAGTTGAATCACCCAATAATAAAATGTGACATTCTGTAGTTTTTTCTCATATTCATCTTTTAATCATATTTGTATATGTCTTGACTCCACAGCCAACAGAACAATTTTGTCTTTACTGTTCCAATACTTTTGGAGGGCACTGTATATGTCAGTGTTTTGGACTTGTTTTTCCCCTGTTTTTGTTCCTGGTTTTCCATATATGGTCTTTTTCCTGTTCTTGTTTAGTTTGATTGCTTTATCTTATGCACCTGTGTTTGTAATTCTCCTGTGGTTATTAGTGCCTGTCTGTTCCTCAGTTCTTCGTCCGGTCTACTTTGTTACTTGCTTGTTGTGGTCACATTCTCTTATGTTGGATTTCCCCCGCGTTTTGATTATTAAAGTAGGCTATATGAAGCTTATTCCTTGACTCCCGCGTTCTCCTTGTAACAACAGATCATGACAATATACACTACTGTTCATATTTTTTTTTAAAGAAGTTAATACTTTTAATTTAGCATGGGTGCATTAAACTGATTAAAAGTGACAGTAAAGACATTTATAATGCTACAAATAATTCTATTTTTTATTATGTTCAATTATATTTTTAAATAAATTCTGTTCTTTAGACATTTCCATTCATCAAAGTGTCCTGAAAATAGATAAGTTATAATAGAAAAAATATATTTTAAACTGTAATAATATTTCACAATATTACTGTTTTACTATATTTTTGCAGCCTTAGTGAGCAAGAGACTTGACATGAGCAAAGATGGGAAAACTTAGTCAAGAGAAAGCTTAGCATTCAGTAAGTGTGTTTTCCAATGCAACTGGTTCTCAGATGGGAGGGGGAAAAATGGCCTTGAAAGGATTAGAAACCACATGCTTGAGGAAAGAAATCCCCACAGTCTAACCTGAGTGTGCCCTAAAAAGGGAAAGGGAAAGGGAAGTGGTGTGTGGCCAAGTATGGTGACCCATACTCGGAATTTGTGCTCTGCATTTAACCCATCCAAGTGTACACTCAGTAGTGAACATACACCTGGAGCAGTGGGCAGCCATTGCTGCGGTGCCCGGGGAGCAGTTGGGGGTTTGGTTCCTTGCTCAAGGGTCTCACCTCAGTCGTGGCATTGAGGGTGGAGAGAGTGTTGGTTATTCACTCCCCCCACCTACAATCCCTGCCAGACCCGAGACGCAAACCCACAACCTTCAGGTTACAAGTCCAACTCTCTATCCATTAGGCCACAACTGCCCCTAAAGAGAGCAAGGGTGTACGGATGAAGCCTAACCTTTTGTACCTTGACAGATCAGTCTCTCTCCGAAAGGCCTTTGTAAGAACAACAGCTTATGGCATCTTTAGAAGGAACATCTGAGCACAGACAAACCAGCTCTGCTTACATAAGAACCAGCAGTGCATTAGAATCAGAATCAGACTCATTTAATAGTCCATGTAGAGTCACAAAAAAGAAGTACTTTTGTAAGTACAGCTGTAGTCCATTTGAAAGACAATATATAACATTGTCTAAAGTCATAGCATAGCTTTGTGTGAGGAACAGAATCTCCACAAAAGAACAAAAAAAACATAATAGGGGTTTGGAATGACATGAGGGTGAATAAATGATGACAAAATACTAATAACTTAAAATGATGCAGGTCTGGAAGTTATATCTTGTCTTGACAAGTAAAAGTCATATTTGCCTGGTCCCCCATGATAGCCCGCAGACTTCTGACCATGTCCAAGTCATGACCATGGACACTTTTATCGGAAGTTCATTATCTGGCTTCATCACAGCTCTAGCCTTGTTGTTATGACAGATTTATCAGCTGGGGGAAATTAGGATTCGAATGAATTCATGAAATCACATATAGTTCCCACATGTGCCTATTAAGTTTCTCTACAGAAGCCCCTCTTCAACATTTGTGCACCACTGTTTCTTCCGTCCATCAATAACAATCAGAGAAAAACAAATGAACTCTAAACCCCTCATTGCTAATGACAACACAAGAATCTATGTTAACCAGGCCACATTCTTCTGCATTAATTTCACTCTTTATCTACCAGGTAGTATGAAGTTTTAATGAAGGACCAGAATTCTTTGCTCTTTGTCTACACAGAATCACAGCAGGACTCCAAGTTTGGCTGCTACGTCACTCACTTCATTGCATTTCATTTGGAGCCACTTACTCTTTCAGTATAGTGTGGTAAACCAATTTCACATCCCGTTTTCATACATCAGCCGTTAGGAGACCTTATCTAAAATGCTTTACATGGCAAAAGGACACCATCACTCCTTGACAAACATGACAACATGACAGCTATTTTCCACGACGGACCCTTACTCATACAAACGTAGATGATGCAAGCGATAAAGAACAACAGCAGCATAAACACTGAGGGAAAGTCAACATCTCTTACAAGACAGGATGGCAGGAGGGTCTTCAATGCCTTTCTCTGTAACCTTGAAAACACTGGCTGTTATATACACTGCCCTCCAAAAGTTTGGAAACGCCCTAGAAAAGTGGGGTTTTGGACAATATTGGCATGAATCCTTTTTAATTTGTGATAATTTTGCACTGATAAGGGACAACACAACCTACGAAAACACATTTTATTACATAAACAGTTTATACATAGAAAAAACTTAAATTTTCGATTCATCAAAATATCCACCATTAGCAGCTATTACAGCTCTGCATAATCTGGGCATCTGAGCTGTCAGTTTATTCAAACATTGACTTTGAATTGGCAATCAATTGTTGAAGCTACAGTATTAAGGTGTGCTGACCCACAAATCTTTTAAAAACCTGGGCCAAGTTTAAACCAGTAACCAGGCATCACAGCTGGCATGCATAATATTTAATGCATAAGTTACTTTAATGTATTTGCACCAAAAAATTATAAGGATTTATGCTGATATCGTCCAAAACCACACTTTGCCAGGGGTGTTGCCAAACTTTTGGAGGGCAGTGTATGTTCTACCCTGGAGACATTGCTTAAAAAATTGATTTTATAACATTTTACAGGCAGTACCATACAACTGAGAAAAAAACTAACAAACAAACAAAGCTTCTGGGAGAAAAACAAAACAAAAAATCATTGAGGCAATACAATGCACTATTAACTAGAACATACTATTACCTCAAACGTAATAGTTACACTATGACATCCTCACAGCCAGAAACTAAAGTTCAATCTAGTAATTACTTAAATACTTTGACACTTTGGCAGTGTAGTGCATCCAAGCAAGTCAATGTAGCTCAAACTGTGGAGTATTTTTACAGCCGGGAAAAAAAGAGCTTCAAAGCGACTGATGGTTACATTTGCTTAAAAGTAAAGATGCTATGTTATTTTATCCAGAAAAAGGATCTTTTAAAGAAAAATGTCTTTGGGTTTTTGGAAGCTGGCTGACTGTAATAAATATTAGCTGTATTATTATTATTATAGTTGAAGATTATGTATGTATGTTGAGCTGAACAGGAGGCAACAAAGATATAAAACCAGAGCAGAAAGACAAATGGCCTTTTAAAGAGAACAGCACTGGTTGATTTATACTCGTCTTCCAGTGCTGTAAAAATGTACACATGCTGAGAACAAAGCAATTAGACAACTGCTCAAAGTTGCTCACACCTAGTGCTTGAAGTTTTGCCAGCAAGCTGCCAGAGAGCAGGCGTACAATGAGAGGAACAGCTATACCGGTAAACAAGAGCACACAGTGTTATCTTTATACGTATGCCACACAATGATTTCTTCAAATATTTTCAATCAAATGTGACAATGGACACTGCTGAGCAAGGGGAAAGCAGGAGAGAATGTTAAGGGACTAAACAGGGTGACAGGGCCAGAGATCACAGAATTGGCATGCTAACTTGGCCTAGTTGTACTTGAAAGACGGCATTATCAGGTGTAGAAACACGCTCAAGAGTCTCAAAATGAGCCACAGGAAGATTGAAAAGTGGAACATCTGTGAGGAAAAGACATTTAGTGTCTATAAACTTCTTATCTGTAAGCCATGGAAAAAGTCATTGGCTTTCTTTATGCCACTGTCAAGTGTGGCTCCTGCAAGCCGGGAGATTATGACCTGTCATGTGGGAACGTGCACAAATGTGTACACAATTCTAATGAATCATCAAGATGGAAATACTTTTCATGTAGATATGAAAATAAAGTAACGTGTTTTGAGTGTTGAGAATTCTGCCTTAACTTGCTATATGATTGATTGATTTGATTTATTTAAGTGTCATATATCATAATAGATGCCCAGCCCACAAGGGCTTATTAGACACTGCAACATATAACAAATCATAGCCACGTGACATAATACAAAGTAAAAGACAACATTACCAGACAAACACAAATATATCTATATACTCCTCATACGGGGTATAGAAATGAAAGATAAAATGGAAATCATCCTCAACCACATTAGTGTCACAAAATTCACATAAACGTGAGTACTGAGGTATTCCTTTAAATCGCCCCACTTCCACTGCCAAAGGCAGGGTGCCAGTTCTTAGTTGGGCACAGAGAGATCTTTGTCTTCTCGTTAAATTACACGGGAGATATAATTCTGTTTTATAATCCATTTTAAATTGTACATAATTGCTAAGTTTTGGCTTATTCCAAATATCCTTCTTCCATTGTTCCTTGTATTTTACACCCAACTGCTGTCTGACATGATTAATATTACAGTTTATGTTATTTTGAAACATTATATTCATATCTGAATTTGCTAAAATAACGGAAATATCTCTAAACCATGGATGAAAATTAGTTTTATCCCAGTTAAAAATTTTCTTTGTTAACCTTTCCTCAGGCAGACTAACAAGACGGTTCCATAATCGCACCATTTCACAGCTTTGTTTAACAATGCACGGAACCCATCCTGCGTCCCCCTCCACAGCTAACTTTGTAGCAAATTTATGCACACCAAGGAAGCATCTTAGTGCTCGGTATTGAACTGAGTTACATTCAAACGCTACTCCGAAACCCCAAACTCCTGCAGCATAAAACAAAACTGGGCCAACTAATGATTCATAAAGTTGTGTAAATATGGAAAAACTAAGATCTGGACATGATTTCATTTTACTTAACAAACCACCTAATGCTCTTCCGGCAGAATCTGCTAATAATTTCCTTCCTTCCTGAAATCTCATATTCTCATCCAGAACAAAACCTAAGTATTTATAGGATGAGGTAAACTTTAAGGAATCGCTACCAAAAGTATATGCTATAAGTATGCTATAAGTGGGCAGCCCAGTTATTTTAGTTGTAAAATACAGTTATGCTACTTGATGTTGCAAATTAGTATATTATTATATTATTTTATCTATTTACAAACAGTTTTACTGCATTTTTTTTATAGTTGCTTACCTAAATTATACACGTATATCTCCTCTGGACCAACTTAAAGGAATACTCCACTTTTTTTAGAAATAGGCTCATTTTACAACTCCCATAGAGTTAAACAGTTGAGTTTTACCGTTTTTGAATCCATTCAGCCGATCTCCAGGTCTGGCGGTAGCACTTTTAGCTTAGCTTAGCATAGATCAGCAGGCGCAATGATTTTGCACAGCGCCTGAAAGTAGTCCCCAGCTATATCATAACTAGTTACCTAGCTGGGGACTACTTTCATGTGCTGCGTAATATCATTGCCCCTGCTGCACCCATGGTACGGCAGCAAAGTTCCTTGATTATTACGCCGGAATGAGAGTATAGTTCATAGCCATATCAGCCTAGAAAATCGCAACTTTTAATTTTCCGTCGCTCTTAGTACACGAGGTAACTACAGAAGAGTCGAGCTTTAAATAGGAAAATTATCGAAACTCTTTGGTAATTTTTGATGACCAAATACTAATGGTCTAATCCGATTCAATGATCTATGAAGCTAAGCTAAAAGTGCTACCGCCAGACCCGGAGATCAGCTGAATGGATTCAAAAACTTGTTGTAAAATGAGCCTAGTTCCAAAAAAAGTGGAGTGTTCCTTTAAAAATACTTGAGTTTCTTACAGCCAAATGTTTGAGTTTTTCTCAAATTATATTTACGGTTTGATTCAAGCCTTACATTTTGATTTACTACTAATCAAAATATTCATTTTTCCTATTTTTTTTTTTTTTACAGCTTAATCTCTCTATAAACAAAAGTGAAGTATTTTACACTTGGAATAAAACTAAAACATTTGATCAATGTTTAATTTACTTAACTTACTATAAATAAAGACAACTTCAAAAAGACTTTAATGATTATAGGACTTTAATCTGCATCATATTTTCTGTTATATTAACAACATTCACAGGAAATTGCTTACTTTCACATTGAAAAATAAGGTGGATTCAACTATTTGGAGGTGGAATTCCCAGCAATCCCAGTTTTTTATCTTCACAGTGGGATTGGTGGATATGGCTTTCAAAGGTTATCATCCTATTGAACCTCACAGATTCCAATGTAAGTATGTGTCAGCTAAAGGGAAGAAATATCAGCCTCAGAGTATGAAATATGTGCTGCTTTGAAGCATTATTTAAAACACAGAGACGTAAAAACACAACAAAGACCTGAAGTGACAAATGAAATGTCCTGAGATGCCTTATCCTGCACAAGTGTTTATTACGATGGACCAGATACCATGTGAAACCCCACTGTTCGAACTGAGGGGAGCTGGAGGGGTTGCTGTCTGACTTTGAGCAACTTAGCAGAATCGGACTGACAAAATAAAAACACTGGATGATTCCATTTGAAGTCTGCCTACATGCTGTGATCAATAACAGTATGGGTGATTGTAAATATCTATATTATGCTACAACAGCAAATAATACACAATCAATAACCACTGAATTGATCATAAACGGCATATAAAGACTAGAAAATGATTGTGATTATTCATGTACGCTGATGTTTATATATGAAAGACTCTGCCTGCCCATTCTTCTTTATACCCAACATCCTGTGATTGCATTTTGAAAGTGAAAAAAGTGAAAGTGACGTGACATACGACTAAGTATGGTGACCCATACTCGGAATTTGTGCTCTGCATTTACCCATCCAAAGTGCACACACACACACCGTGAACACACACCCGGAGCAGTGGGCAGCCATTTTATGCTGCGGCGCCCGGGGAGCAGTTGAGGGTTCGGTGCCTTGCTCAAGGGCACCTCAGTCGTGGTATTGAGGGTGGAGAAAGCGCTGTACATTCACTCCCCCCACCAACAATTCCTGCCGGACATGAGACTCAAACCCGCAACCTTTGGATTACGAGTCCGACTCTCTAACCATTAGGCCACGACTGACTGATTTTATCCACCATGTTAAATGAAAAACACTTTTATATCAGCTATTTTAATCATTAGCATGTGTCATCCATTCAGATTAGGAACTAGATGTGTACAACAGAATTTTTACCCTCAAATTTTAAGTGGTATTTAGCATTTCATTCCCACACTCATTCCAAAACCCAATCTAATACCCTTTTAAGTAACTAAGTTGGTTTGGATGCTTGCCCTTAACTGACTTAATATGGTACTGAAGGAATTAAGTGCTGTCCGTCAACATTAATGTTCATGAAAGCATTCCTCAATCAAGTAGTAGTAACTAATTCAGATAAAGCAAGTCTAATCACAAAGGAAAAGAAGTTCCAAAGAAGTATGAAAATGCATGTGTGAGAGCAGATAAAGGCCACAGAGATTGGATTTAAAGAGGAGAGTGACATCTTTATGCATGAGGGCTTGAGATATGAGCAGGCACATACTTGGGAGATTCATGCTCTCTCAATAGCCTCACAAACCCCTCTGACACCCAAAACTGCATTCAGACTTATATGAACACTTTTCTTAAAGACCATTTAAGATTTTTGGATCTATGAAGATTAGACTTTCTAATTTATTACTAATCATATGGATCTATATGAGCACTGACTCTTGACATCAAACTAAATCACTAACTGTGGCATTCTTGCCATCTGTGATTTGGCTGATTATTGATCTGAAGGTTTGATATGTAACAGCAGACAATTAACAATCGAAACTATTTAAAATGCAATGAAACTGCCATTCTGAAACAGTTCAAACAAGGACATACTAATAAAATACAAAGGGTATAAACTGTCTAAAAACACCACTGAAAAAAGCAAACAGCAAACCTTTAAATGAAGCAAGTTGCTGGCTCTTTAGTATGTCATTGTGGATCTGGAAGAGGGTCATCACAGATACTTGAGACGATAAGTCAGTCTGCTCTGGGAGAAAAAAAGACAATCAAGCTTAATTGTTATGTGCACCATACTCAAAATGAGAGAGTGATATGCATAGAGAACTAAATGAGTGAAGATGTAAAACACCCCTTAGCCATGTAAAAATTTGAGACTAAATATCTCTTTGCTGCATTTAGACTGTCGCAGCTTTTGAGATTATTTTATGTTGTAGTTTTAACTCAGTCTGTTCACAGTCTAAAAGGGACTATTCAAGCTTCATACTATGTTTCATTCAAATATTTAAATATTTTTAACATCTTGAAATAGTACAATTAATTATTTATAAAATAATAAGACAAAAAAGTAACATTTAATCATTCCTCCAGACTGTAAGACACAATTCTATAAGAAATTCTAATTATATTAAATGGTCATATGTTTATTATGTCTATTAACTTACTTAACCTAATAATGATTGTTCTATTATTAAATAATTTTTACACATAATTATTTACAAAAAAAATTACACATTGCAATAATTAACCCACATAAGAGATATTACATTAATGCATTAATCAGTGTATCATTGTAAATACACTGATTGTACATGTAAAATGCACAAGACAAGTCTAACCCCCTACAGATCAGAATAGATTTGTGAATAAATGCTCAGTGATACCTGCTGGTGGAGTTCTGCAGCACTACAGTACAGTGAATCAAGAAGGCAACAGGACTCGTGAAGCTGTGAAGGACAACAGAGACAGAAAACAGGTGACTTAGCGACTTGATTTGTGGCCAAGCCATAGCAGCCAATAGGGCAAAGATGTCACAGCAATTGATATTCGACTATATTTGGTTTCCACTTCTATGCCCCTTCATGGTGTTTGGTCCCAGCAGGGTGACAGATGGATCTCCAGCTCTATATGTCAGCAGTCCTATAGATCTTTGTCTCAACCTACAGCCATGTGAACACCATACACAAGGGAAACCAGAAAGTCAGCACAGCATAAAGGCGCTACAGCAGTTTGGCACAGATAGATAGATAGATAGATAGATAGATAGATAGATAGATAGATAGATAGATAGATAGATAGATAGATAGATAGATAGATAGATAGATAGATAGATAGATAGATAGATAGATAGATAGATAGTCTTGTTATATACAGCAAAATTTTGGGATGGATTCACTCTGGGATGTTCTGAGGCAATGAATTTCACGGCTTCACATTTCTGATTCATTCTTTTCACAGGCTCTAATGCATCTTTCATAAGCCAGGCTCTGTACACCAGAAGCACAAAGATAATTGCAGAGGTGATTGTTTAATCTCGCGTGTTTTCCCCTTAAAAGATTAAAAAGAGCAAGACCTTTATCTCCTTAGGAGAGGGTGGTATCAGCGGTGTCATCCGCTGAGAAGATGAATGACTCCTGTTGAGGTAATTTGATGGTCAGGAGTAAAGTCATTTTTCATTCAGAATTAAATTTCTCATGTGGTGCCTTTTCATCTTGAATTTACAAAGGCAAAAACAGCCCCTTGGAATGGAAATGGAATGGAATGGAATTTCCATGCTGGTCTGGGATGGTTTATACAGGTTTGGTGCAGGTCTGAATTATTCTGATTTAATTAAAATTTAATTTAATCAAATGTATTTAGAATTTAATTAAAATACTTTTACTTAAAATATTTACATATTTTATTCTTGTTTGTAATGCTAGAGGAGCAAACATTACACTGTTTAAATTTTTAATTGCTTTATAAATTGAAGTGCTTTAATTAGAGCAGGTGTCATGTACAGTGCCCTCCATAAGTATTAGAACAGTAAAGACAAAATTGCTCTGTTTGCTGTGGAGTCAAGACATTTGCAAATATGATTAAAAGATGAATATGAGAACAGAATGTCTAATTTTTTTATTAGCCATTTCAACACATACATGTTTTACAAAATAAAAAGAACAGCACTTTTAGGATTCTTCCCACTCGTTGATGTGAGCATATGTATTGGGACAGTTGAACATAAGGCAGATATAAAAGATTAAAAGCTATTATTAAGTTGCAGCTCCCTTGCGCACAATCACAGCAGTGAGTCTGTGACCCATAGACATCACCAGACACTTGGTCTCATCCTTTGAAATGCTTTTCCCAGCCTTTAATGCAGCCAATTCCAATTGTTGTTTGTTGTTTGCCTTTACTCTCCTCTTCAGCTGGTGAAATTCATGTTCAATCATATTTAAATAGTTTATTGATGATATTTTCTCGTTTGGCTCTGTTCGAAGGCGGTCGCATTTTTCTTCCCTCCCTCCCTCCTGAACTTCCCTGCTTGCTCTCTAGTATTGTCCTGTCCTTCTTAAGAGACTCTCGCTGCACTATTTACAAAACCGAAATTATGGATCTGATCAACTGGTCTCTCAACGCAATTGACACCATCTTCTCGACTAGGAAAGCGGGATCTGGAGAACCAGAATGTCCCGCTGGGACGTTTGCTGCTGGCTACACGATGGACGCATGGGAGAGATGGCGGGTCGTGTGTCTGGCGGCTCTCTCCGTGGAGGACATTGAAGACATCATCTTATTTGGAACAATGATAACTGGGTTTCTGCTATTTGGATTAGGCGTTGCCCTAAATTATCAGAAAATTAAGGAGACGGGATTGGCTATCCAAAACCTCTCAAGGCTGTCCGTCATGATGGAGTCTGTAGGCAGAGCGGTCGCCTCTGAAACAGAGGCGATTAACCGCAATATGGGTTCGATCACGGCTAGGCTCTCGGCTTTGGAAAGGAAAATTGATGGACAAGGAGATCAGAATGGACAATGAGAATAGCTGTGAAACTGGAAGACAGCTGTTCGCCCAAAGACAAAACAATCTTATCTCTTTCCGGCTTCCCACAACAGAACGGCTTGGCAAGGCCGCTCTGGTATAACTCTCCTGTGAATACTGCAGGGAGACGCTCTTTCTTCCATTCCCTCCCCCTATCAAAACCCCTTGTTATTGTCGGGCGCTTGTGCTCTGTCCAAGGACGTTTCCATGGCAATTGCTATGTCGCATCACAACCTGCGAACTGAGTCGACTGGTTTGGAGTGCTGGCGAAACGGATTTCAAGGCATACGAACTCACACGAGCTTACACATACACACACTCATACACCTCCCTACCCCCATCCCACGCCTTCGTCGCTTCATCCTGTTAGGTGATAACGGGTCCGTGTGTTTGCGCTGAATGGCTGCTGGCCGGATGGCTGTTTCGTCTGAATTTACTATGCAAGTTATGTTCCTGTGTTGACTGTGCTCCATGCTGAGGTTTTTGTCTGTTCTCACACTGCACTCTCGTTCAGGAACGTAGTGTGAGGACAATTTTTTTCTCCTCTCTTTCCTCATGTTATGCTGTATTTCTTCTTCTTCATTGCATTTCGTTGCCTTGTACCTACATGTGCAATGACAATAAATTGAATCCAATCCAATCCAATCCAATTTAAATCTGGAGATTGACTTAGGCAATCTAAGACTTTCCATTTCTTTGCCCTTTTAAACTCCTTGACTGAACTGGCAGGGTGTTTTAGGTCATTGTCCTGATGCAATATGAGGCACTTCCCAATGAATCTGGCGGCATTTTATTGAATATTGGTAGGCAAGATGGTTTTGTACCCTTCCAAATTCATTCTGCTACTGTCATCATACATTAAGTCATTAGTAAAGTTGAGAGGGCCTGTTCCAGAGGCAGCCATGCATGCCCATGCCACGACAACACCGCCACCATGCTTTACAGATGAGGCTGTATGCTTGGGATCATTTGCAGTTCCCTTTTTTTCTCCACATTTTTGCTTTCCCATCACTTAGATAAAGGTTCATCTTTGTCTCATCGGTCCATAAACACAGTTCCAAAACTCTTCTGGCTCACCTTTGTGCTTTTTTGCAATCTTGCCTTTCTATTTTTGGTGCTGATCAGAGGTTTGCATCTTGCTGTGTAGGATCTGTAATTCTGTGTCAAAGTCTGCTGAGGACAGTAGATTGTCAGAGCATCACTCCAGCTTTCTGGAAGTTGTTGGTGATTGTACAGACACGTCTTTTAGGGTTCATTTTCACAGCTTTTATGATTTGTCTGTCATCAACTACTGTTGTTTTCTCAGCCGATCAGGTAGTTGTTGGTTGCTGGTGTCGCTGGTGGTTTCCAAACTCTTGATTTCTCCATGCCCTTTGTTTTTGCTAGAGCTCTAATTGACTTCCTTTTTTCTTTTAGCATCCAAATTGCTTGCTTTTCTCTCAAAGTCAGCTCCCTCATCCTCATCCTGGTTTGTGTGTGTCATCATCGAATGCAAGATTCAGAATGTAGACATAATGGATATAACTGATACGACACATTCCCTGCTACCTGAAAAATGAATGCAACAGGACACAGCAGATCACTTAGAAAGACCTGTGAGGCAGCTGTTCCAATACTTATGCTCACATCAGATGCGGGATGAAACTATAAAAGTGCTGAACTTCTTAGCTGGTAAAACATCTATGTGTTGAATCACCCAGTAATAAAATGTGACATTCTGTAGTTTTGTCTCATATTCATCTTTTAATCATATTTGTAAATCTCTTGACTCCACAGCCAACAGAGCAATTTTGTCTTTACTGTTCCAATACTTTTGGAGGGCACTCTATATAATGTACATACTGTAGGCTACTCTCTATTATCACATTAATGTACTTGCTATTTACCATTATAAGCCAGCTTTAAAATATTAATATGAAAGCTAGCATATGTTATAAGCAAATCTCTTGCTCTCAGGTTTTTTGGATCTCCTTCATTCCTTCAACTACACACACACACTTAAAGTGGTTAGTCCTCCACATTCAGAAAAAGAGACAGAGAGAGAGAGAAATAACTAACATAAACAAAACCAAAAAAAAAAACGCTCTCTGATCTCTTAGATCCTCCTCCTTCTGTTCCGCTTCTCAGTGGGCTCACCGCACGCCATCTCCCTGCCTTCAAATGCGCTGCTGGCCCTTTAAATCCTCTCCATTATAATTCCTGGAGCGAGCAGCTGGCCATAAAAAAGAGCGAGAAAGAAAGGGAAAAGCACATAGTCTCTTCAAAACACAAACCCAGACACAGACATGCTTGCTCTCTCACCTATTCTCCCTGACATCTGAGGGTGGGAGGGCCAACTGTGGAGGATTTTACAGCCAGCATAAGTGAGCAGGGAGGAAGGCAGAAGAAGTTTCTTCACAGACAGGCTTGGATCACTCTGCAAGACAATGCATTCCTGTCGAGTTTTACCTGCTCCTCTTTGGATTTGGTAATTCTGTAGACTGTAAGTTATCCAAACGGTCTGAGAGAGAGAGAGGGAGACTGAGCAAGAGAATGCTCCCTCAGGTCATAAGGATTTTATACATCTTGTCTTTTTTCTTTTTCCAAGAGGGCTTTATCAGGTAAGACAAGCAGTGGTTTTTCATAGCATGCATGTATTTGTTGTGTGGTTCTTTGCATAGTGTATATTGTGAGAAATGCCATATTGATTCATTTTCTTGTTTTCTTAAGAGTAATTGTTGGGAGAGCTCATAACACTATAACACTATGTTTGATCCATTTTGTTTAGCAGAAAAAAACATGTTGATATTTCTTATAGCACATAAACAATATCCAACAGCACAAAACTCATTAGCTCACAGTAAGGGTTTTATCTCTATATTTTATTAATACACAAAAAAGTGAGATTTTGAAGAATTTGAAAGATGAAGAGAATCTCAGTGTAATTTAAATCATATGATAGCTTTTTAAATAAAGAAAAACATCCAGCAATTTAAAGAAGCTAAATACAGCAACTGTTAAAAAAGGAAAATTATTTTCTCCCCTCCCTCTCTCTCTGTCTGAATGAAAAAAGTGAAAAGTTTTGCAGCGAGTGCACTCCCTGTTTCATGCCCCATTGCATCCAGGTGTGAACAGGCTAGAGTTAAATTTGCATAATCCCAAAGCCTGGGTCTGCCGACGAGCATCAGCTCTGAGAGAGCGAGACACTGACAGGAACTCCATCGAGAATCAGAGCGAGGGATGAAGAGAAGATGGAGTGAAGTCAGTCTAGATGAAATTACAGGAAAAGTGCTGGGAGTCATGATGATGTAACGAAAGGTACAACAAGTGAAGGTGTGAGGCAGGAGTGCATGAGACAGCCAGGGACAGGGTGACTCGCAGAGGAACATGTTGTAGATGTTGCGGTATGTCACATGTTACATGTACAAACGAGCACAGAAAGGCTTCGGTGTCTCTGAAGGGCCTGTGGTGTGACTTGCAGGCGGGAGATGACATCCCTTAGCGATGACACTCACCAGCTCAGTGTGTCAACCTGCAGACACTGTGTGGGTGATTCAGAGCGGACAGAACAAGGAGGCAGAGATGAGCGCTGTTTGGGCTGAGCTGTCCGACTCTGAGGTGAGGGGGCGAGATTGACTGTGAAAGGAGCCGTGCAGAGACCTGGGTAGAAATCCAGCAGGTGGCTGATAAGCAGGTAGACAGGTCACGAGCGTGGCCGCAGATATCGACAGGGACTACAAAAAATACTGGGAGGCAAAGTGATTCAGAACAGCCTCAGAATGTCCGTGCAGTCTACAGGTCAGCTGTGTGACTGAGTGAAGATGAATATGAGAACGCCACTATCTGTTTTCACAGACATCTTTCAGTTTCATAATGAAAGCTTTGAATAGAATATAACCTCAGGGAAAACATAGGAAGAACATTACTTCGAGAAAAGAGACTAGCGTAGTTTGAAAGAGCATCTGGCACTGTGTGAAATAAAGACGTCTGTCAAGCCACAAACAGTGGGATTTGTAAAGAAATAAAGGATGCTGAGAATGAAAACAAAAGGCTCAAACTTTGTGTCTAATTAATAATGAAGCAGTACACAGTTTTCAGCGCTGGGCTACGCACACATTTCAGGCATAAGCACACCATTTCCACCAATGAGGAGTGTTTGCCAAATCTGACCCCTAAGTCACTCCAGCACAGCTCTCAGCAGCAATACTAATGCAGAGGTCAGGGGCCACTGAGCAAAACACTTGTTATATATAGATTCACTGCACATGCCTATGGAATACTTGATTCGGATTGGCTGACTGAATCTGAAATATTTCTGAATAATGTCCATCATTCCCAGCAATACTGTACCTCAAGTGCTCCACAGTCTCTATATGATAAATATTTTCAACTAATAAATATTTCACATGTAAACACATTATATAATATAATATAGGTAACACGTTAGTAAAGGAACAAATTCTTATTATTAGAATGCATATAACTAGCACATTGGCTATTTATTAGTACTTATAAAGCACATATTCGGCATGGCCATAGTCTACATCCCTAATACCTAAATTTAACAACTACCATACTTAATATATTTTAAAATGTCATTTATTCATGTGACAGCAAAGCTGAATTTTCAACAACCATTACATTCTTTAGTGTCACTCGACCTTTCAGAAATCATTCTAATAAGCTGATTTGATGCTCTAGAAATATTTCTTATTAATATCAATGTTGAAAACAGTTATGCAGCTTAATATATTAATATAAATTGTGATACAGGATTTTCAGGATTCTTGATTCATGAATAGAAAGTTTAAAAACAGAAGTTATTTAAAAAAGAAATATTTTAATAATGTAAAACGATCCTTTAATAATTATATTCTATTATAAAAAATATTTTTTACTACTTTTTGGATTATTTTCAAACTCTGCTAATCAGGATTCAACAAGCAACTCTGATACAACATTGTTATTAACCCATTTTGCTCACAACAGACCAATGCTTGCACCTCTCCCACAAATATTTGTCTGTCTACCTCAGCAGCTCTACTGTGAAAACAAAGAGAGCATACAACAATATGCAGAGCGGTAGATGGCGGGGCAGATTTAACCCAGGGTTTGCAACAAAACTGTGGGACAGTAGCACAAGTGGTGCAGTAATGTGAGCATGAACATACAGCTGAGAGGTGACAGACCGCTGTGCAGCAGTGTGAATGAGTTTTCCTGGCCAATTTCTCTTACCATTGAGGTGTGAGAAAAGTGCGTGCCCTTCGCTTTTTACAAAATGTAAGGTGTACTGCATGTGGGGCAGAACAGAGGTCTAAAAGGATGGGGGATCTTGTTAAAAGTTAAGCAGTGATAGAGAAATCAGTACATTTGTTCAGAAATGTTCCCAAACATAAACTATTCCCTTATGTTTTTGGTTCTCGACTCTTAAACTGGCAAAAATGATCTTGAGCCTGAACGCATAGTCAGTGGGCTGTGGTGAAATTAATTTCTTTCCACTGCCAGCTCCCATACAGCACCACAGCAAAAGAAGCACAACATGAAGTGTAACTAATGCGGTTGGGCCACAGTGCCTCATTTAAATGAAGGGCCTGTGGGATTCTCCTCCTGCTCGTGGTTTGACAGATTGAAGCCCTGTTGGAAAAGCCCTACTGGAGGTTGCTACATTGAGCTATTACTTTCAGTGCAATTAAAAGCACATAAAGGAGTCTTTATGTTGTTACTAATTCAGATACGGCAAAACAGGTTAGCGTCCAATGAATTAGTGGGAGGGGAGATGGAACATCATATAGATTGATGTTTGAAGAAATCTATACTCTATAGAAATCTATAGAGTGCGGTGTTCCAAAATGTAATGAAAGGCAACTCATTACATAGGACCCTGTCTTCTATGGAAGCATCAATACCACCACAGAACCTCAAACATGGAATGTTCATAGCAGCAAGTCTATGCTCTGCACTAATATTGTAGAGAGTACTTTAATGTTAGCCTGTTGCTAAGTTAACAATACTGTCATAAGCAGTACTCACAAATATTGTAAAATATGATACATTTTTAATTACACCAAACTATTGTAATGCTCAATGTAATGCAATGTAATGACCCATCAATATAATGTTCACTGCATCACTTTTAAAGAGAAACAGCTTCAAACCAGTTTCAGTTAACAAAATTGAATTGTCTTTGCACTGACTTTAGGGATTTAACACACTTTTTTTTTTTAGTTGTGATAGTGTCTCTGTTCACATTAAATTCACATTTTAATGTTATTATTCATATTTTTATTTATTAATTTTATATCATTACTATGGTAATATAAGGATGGTACTGGTAGCAATGGTACACTACAGTAGCTAAATTACAATAATTATGTCTTCATTTCTAACCTTGCAAGATAAATGGGGTTTACTACAGCATTACTGTGATCCGAGCAGCTCCAAGATGCTAAAAACAATGGATCATGAGCTGCTCGCATGTAAATGAACACAATGCAACAGGCTATTAATGTATTTAATGAAATCACAACCTTTAGCAATTTCATAATCGCATTAAGCCATATCGCGATTTTGATTAGTTCGATTGATAGATGCTTTGCCAATGAAATGCAGCAAAACACAATATTACAGATCTTTTATGTTATTATAAGAAGTGTAAGTGTAGACTTAAGGGGAAACACTGGAATATCATATCTACAAAGAATTTGGTCCTAGAGTTTGGCCAAAACAAAGCTTTTGTCTTAGGAAGTAGCACCTCTTGTAAACAGCCTTTCATGCTTTCAAATTCTGCCGAAGCAGAAGATCTCATAACAGCTGGACAGCTTTGACTCATCTAATCTTGAGGAGAAATATTTCAAAAAGATAATAGGAAGCAAACAGAGGTCTTGGCAGGAGGTGCTGTTTCTAATGAAAAAATAATACAATCGCATAGCATTTGGGAACGAATGAGCGCAATACCTGCAGATCAGGAAAATGAAGCATGCAAACAGCACATCCCCAGACTGTGCTATATGACACAAGGTCATTTACTTTAGGGATGGATAGTAAACACAAGTAACAACACCCAGCAGGACACATCAGTCTTTCCGTCTCTCTCTTTATCTTTTGCTCCCCTTTCGTGTTCACTAGCCTATGTCATGCATGGCTGGTGAAGCAGTTTTGGGAGGTGGGTGGGGGGAGATGGAAGTTGAAGTGGGGATTACAACTGTGCGCGTCAGATAACACAATGTCAGGGAGTGAGGCGGCACTTTTTTCGGCATGAAATGAGAACACAAGCACGCTGGAGCCGTGTAATTCCACTGAACGCTGAATAAATTATTACCCTCTGCAAGGGCACCCCTTGACTCTGGCCCACTATTGTAGGAACAAATTAAATCCAATAGTGCTAATAACAGCTTTTCAGTAAATGCCTGACTAACGCTCTGACCTCCAGACGGGCTCAGAAACTGGGCCACGCCGACCCAGTGTTTGGTTTATTGATATTTCTGGTGTCACGGCAGTTACGAGAGTGCCAATGCTAGCGGCTGGAGATTTGCTCTGCCGGTCAGTTGCCATGACAATTCTGGTTTATTGATATATTTAGCTTATGGCCTTATCCATTAGCCCTGTACGACAGATGATTTTTTTCCTAATGGAAAAGCGGAAGCAGCTGCAGTTTCTCAAGATCAAAGCAGCAGTGGTGAAGGTGGACGCAAACAGCCTAGGTCATACTACAGGATTCAGAAATACGTTCAGAATCATTAGCATGACTGACTGACTGTCTTGACAAGGGAAGTACAACAGGTCATGAGGATGGAGCCACTGAGTCCGAGTTAATGGTATATTTACCGTAAAATACTATTGCTATATTTCTAAGACAAATAGACATAAGGCCATTACAGAGATAGCTATGTCAGTTCTTGTGACTGTATGGCATCAGTCTAATAAACAATAAAATGCTTATGGTCCTAATATAGGTACCTGTTTTATTTTGAAAAATAAATCAAATTTGTCTATTTACTTTTGCCTACGTAAAAAAAGACTAATTTTTTCCCTTGATTTAAGTGAGTGGAACGCCACCCGTGCTATTATGTATCATGAACATAAATATATTATGCTATAGGAATAACCAAAGCTAGTAGTCTCACTTTTGACCAAATGTAGTGGGTTGATTTGCACTATATAAAAAAAAAAAATCACTGATATTTTTACCATCATTACACAGGAAAAACAAATACAGTTTACTGAACACATGTTGACCTCTATAGTGTGGTAAGTTGTCACAATGTAACTTGTCATTAATCATCCTATTATAGGCTTTTCAGTACAATTTAAGTCAAATTATGAAATACACATAAACAAATAATAATAAATCAGCAAAAATGTCAAATTAAAGTAAAATGACTGTGAAAATTTATTAAATATATAAATAAATAAAAGCATAATTTATTCACCTATAAACCATTTAACTTCAGTTGTTTACCTAACAGGAACAGTAAAAGTTATGATATTGGATTTTTATTTCGGAAGATAAAATTAATAATTCTATAGCTGCTATTTTTAAAAAATATTTTTAAGAGGCTTATGAAATAAGTTTTTTTTTAACCAAGACAACAGAAAATTATTTAGAAATATATTACATATTGTATACAGCCTGTATAAGGTTGCCAGGGGTTAGAGCTAGAGCCAAAATATGGAATTAGACATGCAAGACCATGCCGACTTTCTCTTTATCCCTGTCTGCACAACTGCAAGGCCATGCCTCATCCATTACCCATGCGGGTGTGGGTGGAGAGAGTGTTGGTTATTCACTCCCCCCACCTACAATCCCTGCCGGACCCGAGACTTGAACCCACAACCCTCGGGTTACAAGTCTAACTCTCTATCCATTAGGCCACGACTGCCCCTGCGAAGAGAATCTTCGTCACTGAAGAGAAGAAATTTATTAGATGCTGTTTGCACTGACTAATGGCACCAGTGCAGGATTCCTGGAGAGAATATTTGCATTCATACAATGGAACATTTCTGTCTGTGTGACTGTTGTGTTGTCAGTGTACCTTCTTGATTGGAGACTACATTCCCTGCTTGAACACAGCATGAAAGAACACCGAGCTACTAGCAGTTAAATCAGTGCAGAGCCATTCAAGGCATGCAGCATGGTGACTTCATCTGAAAATCTGTTTCTCAAACACTCCAGTAAGGATTTTACATTCAAATGTTTTAGGGCACTTCACAGTAGAACTTTTGGTGTGATCTGAGGCCATTTGTTAAAGTTACAGTTGTTTGGCTGGTGTGAAAGATTTTTGAAAGATAATTTTTTTATGTTGGGTAATTGTTGATTAAAAACACAAATCAAATTATTAATATACACTAAGGAAAGAATTTAAAGTTGCAATGAAACAGAAGTAGCACAAGATCCAAATATAACAGATTACCTTTAAAATAGAAATTACTTTGTTTGATCCATCGTTTGTTGATTTGGATTTTGAATTGTGAGCATTGCAATTTTCATGAAATGCCATCTTTAAAGAATACAAATAAATAAATTTTTAAAAATACTAAATCAAATCTTTTAATCAAATCAAACTGTGTAGTCAATCAAAAGCCAGTGAATCACAAATCAAACCGATTCACTGTTAAAGCAACGATTAACACTGCATTACACTGGCAAACAGCTGACATTAGTGCTTGTGATGCTGACATGCCATGGTGGTCTAAACCTAAAAGTGCAATGTTACAAGACCAGTAGCAACAAGTGTGAAAACAGTCTAAGAGGAGATTAGTTGCTTCCTGGTTTTACCCACTTTAGTAGATTTCACAAGAAAACAACACTTTGTAAGAAATGGAACAATCACAGAAATCTGAATAATCTTTGAGGTAAATGAGCAAGAAGTGAAGGAATTTTACTCTCTATAGTTGTTTTTAGTAAGTAGCAGTGCTGTCCTGCACATAGTCACTTAGACTTATACAGATGAGCTTCTGGGAGTGAGGCTAAACTTAGTCTAGACTCTGGATCCCTTTACCCCCTTAAGCAAAGTATGGACTTCATCCACTAAGTGCCTCTAGGATGTTTGTGTATGACATACCACCCACACTGAGCGCTTCAGGGGAGAGCAACTGTACCTCTCTCTGTTTATAAAGGTTAATCACAGCTCTTCCTGTATGAACCAGCTCCAAAATCTACTCGTTTGCAGTGGGTCAGCAGTGCCTGAAAAAATCATTTGTTACTCTGCCAGTGTACAGAGTAGCGAGGTGCATTGGAGAGTGCTCCAATTAAAGTGGTTATTTCAGGTGTGCTTGGGAAGACTATCTAAAGTCCCATGTGCCTCACTCCATAAAGGTGAGAGGAACATCCTGACCTCACTACGCTAGCATGAGAACCCTGACGTCTCATCCAGACCATTTGTAATCATTTATCACAGTACCTGTGTGCAAAATCGCATACAGATGTACTTCTCGTACTACATTTGAAAAAAATTGAAATGTGCAGCATCCATGCAATGCATTGTATGCAAATTGTTTCTACACATGAGATATTCAGACGACACTGCATTCATCAAAGTTTTCCTCTGCAGATTTCAGAAACTGATACACATGCAAGCATTCTGACACTATCAGGAACACGCTACTGTGGAAGTATCAACTGAATAAGCAGTCACATAAAATTAATACTACATAGAAAATGCTATTTTGTTGTCATTCTTTCACAGAATAAGGCTCGGTAATGCTGATTGTTAGTAATCAGTAATCAGTAGCAAATACTTCTGTCCAAGTACTAGCAAAGGCACAGATATCCATTAAGATTTAAGATTATATTTTAAAGCCATTGTAAATTGTCTTTAACTTGTTTAAAGTCTAAACTGTATATTATCAGACTGTTTAAAAATATAGGCTATATATATATATATATATATATATATATATATATATATATATATATATATATATATGTGTGTGTGTTTGTAAATAGTCTACCACAAACTCATTATAATACACAAACTCATAATAAATGTAACATTTAGCTCTGTCATAATTTAGTGTGAAATAACAGCAAATGATGTTTCACTGTTTGTCATTACCTCTGGTAAGCACTGCTCTTCAATTGAATGGGGACTGCAATGTGTCTGTAACTGCTTGAATTTTTCAGTGTTTCTGTGCATTCAGATGAGCGAAAAGAGAATTTATAGTAATGTGTTACCAGCAAAAATACTGGTTAAAATTTTTATAATTATAAAAATAATTTTTATACTTTAAATATTTATACTCTATTATTTTTAGATAAAATAACTACATTACAATACAGTATCAAAAGCACTGATACTTTAAAAGCGACAGTGCATATGTTCAAAAAGAAAAAGAAAAATTATTTTGGAAACATGCTGAGAGGCCACCGTGCACCATAGGACCTCAAAGAGTTCCTTTCCCAGGAAGACTGGGAATGTACACGCAAACACAAGCCATTGTGGTCCTCATTCTCTTTCATGTGAAGCAGAAGCACACACTGACATTGAGGGCTGGAACAGCTGGAGGCTCTAAAACGCAGCGAGTGACCTCTCTGCACACTTTTCTGCCCAAATCGGCACCAGACCCATAGTACAGGATTCACAGACAGGTGGAGCGTTGTTGAAGCCATGTGAAGGTAGAATAAGTCAGGACCACCTGAGGGAGAGCTAGTGAAAACAGGGAGGAGAGCTGTGAACTACCCAGCGCAACTGCAAAAGCGCCACAGCCCCTAAGGTGAGCAGACGGGAGGGCCTCGTTACCTAAGCAAGCTAGAGAGTATAGCAGATAAATGTGTGAAACAACAAAAAGCAGATCTCAATATTTCAAGCCTTTATTTCTTGAAATGTTGATGATTATGGCTTACAGATAATGAAAACGTAAAATTTAGTGCCTCAGAAAATTACAATATTACATAAGATTGATAAAAAAAGGATATTTTAAACCGAAATGTCAGGCTTCTGAAAAGTATGTCCATTTCTATGCACTCAATACTTGGTTGGGCCTCCTTTTGCATGAATTACTGCATCAATTCGGCGTGGCATGGAGGCAATCAGCCTGTGGCACTGCTCAGGTGTAATGGAAGCCCAGGTTGCTTTGATAGGAGCCTTCAGATTCTCTATGGGGTTCAGGTCAGGTGAGTTTGCTGGCCAATCAAGCACAGTAACACCATGGTCATTGAACCAACTTTTGGTACCTTTGACAGTGTGGGCAGGTGCCAAGTCCTGCTGGAAAATGAAATCAGCATCTCCATAAAGCCTGTCAGCAGAAGGAAGTATGAAGTGCTCTAAAATTTCCTGAGATGGCTGCGTTGACTGTGGACTTCAGAAAACACAGCGGACCAACACCAGCAGATGACATGGCAGCCCAAATCATCACAGACTGTGGAAACTTCACACTGGACTTCAAGCAACATGGATTCTGTGTCTCTCCACTCTTCCTCCAGACTCTGAGACCTTGATTTCCAAATGAAATACAAAATGTACCTTTATCTGAAAAGAGGACTTTGGACCACTGAGCAACAGTCCAGTTCTTTTTTCTCTTTAGCCTAGGTAAGATGCTTCTGATGTTGTTTCTGTTTCAGAAGTGGCTTGGTACCCCTTTTCCTGAAGACGTCTGAGCGTGGTGACTCTTGATGCACTCACTCCAGCTTCAGTCCACTCCTTGTGAAGCTCTCCCAAGTGTTTGAATCAGCTTTGCTTGACAGTATTCTCAAGCTTGCAGTCATCCCTGTTGCTTGTGCACCTTTTCCTACCCAAATTCTTCCTTCCAGTCAACTTTGCATTTCATATGCTTTGATACAGCACTCTGTGTACTGACCCCAAAATGTTGAAGTGTATTTTAAGAAGGGAAAAACTTACAAGGTGAGAAATTCATAAACACCTAAATCACTAAATACTGAAAAGTATTAATAAATGATAAATGGCATTATGCAGCAAGACTGCTAACCAAGTTTTGAGACAGAGTTAACATACGCTGGCCTTTACAGAAGGGTCTGACTTTTTTAAACTAGAACATCAGTTACCACAAAAATATGTAATGAATACACTGAAAAAAGGTCTAAAACACTGAATGGCAGATTGACGATCCTGAAATGTCATCCATGGACCTTGATGAGTAAGACAGGCCTGTGGGACCCTCTTAGAAGGGTGAATCTGATAGGCTTCGCTGCTTATTTCTCTGACAGCATAGATCACGTCACAAAAAGACCCATCACAGCTCTCTGTCAGAGCGCTGGCACCATCAGACAAGTAATAAGAGAAGTTGGAGCGCTGTCTCACAGACTGACAACAGACATTCCCGACTGACCCAAGGTCTATCTCTGTAAGGGAATAAGATGAAGGCTGAGAGGACAATAGTAGATATTGAGAAACTTTCTTTTACATTCAACTTTTTTTAATGCTGCTGTATCTAAATGGTGATGTATTCATGGCTTTGTTTGTTTCATTGTCTACAAATTAAGTGGGAAAAGCAGGTGGGCTCATTTGTTGTAAATTTTTGTGAGATGATGTACCAATTAGCTATGCTACGGTTTGATTACAATTAATGTAAATAACAGCCTTGGTGAATAAACAATCAGATGAGTGGTTTTCACAAAAATTACTTGCACAACAAAGCCTATTCTATTAATTGACACTATGGGGCTTTATGTAACCAAGCAACACTGATTACTTATTTTCACTACATACTGTACCGTCTAATTTTTTCAAAAGACAGTTGCTGGAAGATGAATTGTGCATTCAATCAATTCCTTTTGTGATCAAAAAGAGAATAATAAAAGGCTACAACAGACAAGTAGAATTTATTAGATTGGAAAAAATGCTTACAGTATCATGTTTCCCTGCAAATCAGTATACATTTCAAAAACAGCTCTTGTGTCTTAATTATGGCACACCAGAGCATTAAGCTGATAGCTTGGGAAAGCTATAGCTAAACCACAGTTTAAACAAATCGTGAATCTGGGGAGAACAGTGGCTAGGGGCAAAGAGGAAGAGCAGATTAAAAAAAATGAGACCATCACGGCATTAAATGAATTTCTCAAGGTTTTCAGCAACAGAAAATAAATTTAGCATCGAAACATGATCTAATCTAATGGGTCTTCTGAGATGTCAGAGACAGCCTCCCCCAAGGTTAAAGACTGCATTATGAATTAAAATGTGTAATCTGTGGGCTGTGAGGAGTTTTAGCTGAGCTCGACTTTTAATAAAGTTATAAGCTAAGTTTTTTACTTGCAATATACATTTCCACTGAGTTGCTTTTACACCACATAATAGATCTAGTTTAAAACAATGAGTTTTCTACAGACACTAATAATGATGCAGGATTTGTAAACAGTAAGAAATAAACCTTCTTGGGAAAGAGCTGTGAAGCATTGCTAATGATTTTAGAGCTTTCAAGCTCACTCTAAAACCAGATTGATGAGAACTTTTGCAGGTAAAAAAAAAAAATGCTAGCAATATAGGTCTACTCTAAATTCACCATTACTTTTACCACCATATTTAGTGGTCTGATTTCTTCATGGTCCGTCTATTCTACCTTTTACTGCTTCTGGAAGTTCCTTCGTGAATGTTAGCCTAGAAAATAAATTCAGGCTTGCAAGATATTCCTGTGGTGAGATTATCGCTGACAAATGTAGTTTATTCTAGAGGTTTTTTCACTTCCATGTTCACAAAGGGCAGCTTTGTATGAGGCGCCACGTAGGATTTAAATCAAACTTCGCTTATTAATACATACATAAAATACGTGCATATACACCTATAAATTACTCATATATACATGTATACTATTGGATGTTCAATATATATATATATATATATGAAATACACGTGCACACTAATATGAAGACCATACCAATACATATTATGTTAGTAATGAATACATATACACTTGTGAATAACTTGCGTATACATATAAACTTGATGCATGCATACACCTATAGACACTCGCTAATACATAAACACGATCCATGCATATATACCCACAACAACACACACATACATATAAACTCGCTGCAGTTGGATTAAAGCATCCAATAGTATACATGTATATGTGAGTAATTTATAGGTGTATATGCACGTGTTTTATGTATGTATTGATAAGCGAAGTTTGATTTAAATCCTACATGGCGCCTCACAGCTTTGACCTGTATGTGTGAGTCATGTCAGATTCCAAACATGTTTTTCTACAGAGGCATCTGTCCAGTCACTGCTTAAGGGCAGTGGGTGATGGAGTCAACATACTACCACTATATCCACCTGAGTCTCCATGGACACGGGAACATTACCACAGAAGGGACAGATCATATCAGTCAAGGCAAATGCACCTCGGAAAATTGCAGAAGGAAAACCAAATCCTATTCCTCCCATGATGCAGTTTATCAAATGTAAATGACACAGATTGGAGTAAAAAACAAGAAACTGACTATGGAGTAGATTCTATTCTAATTCAAATATGTACAACATTTAATTCAAATGGTTATACTTAAACCTCCACAAGAAATAAAAGAAATGAAGATCCAAAGGGTGAAAAATGCTTGAGTGCAAGCATTCAAGGAAATGATCAGAGATGTATTTTGAAGACAGGTTGTAAGACCTGTAAAAACTCCATCTCATATTATGCTAATAGCCCTAAAAATCTGGACAACCATCCATGAGTGTCTAATGACTATCATTTCCCAGGCCTTTGGTAAAAAGTGGTCACTTTGAAAATGAATATGTTTTCTGATCACTGGCTCCCTAATGAAAAGCAATTAGCAGCATATGTTTGCGAGTCATGTGCAAAGTGTATGCTGGGACTAATTGAAACCAGGGTGGTAACTGTGATTATCATGCTCTACGAGATGAACTCCCATAATGGTTAGTACCGGTTTGGCTGGTGAACCAGCATAGCAATGCAAAACCTGAAGAAACGCCGATGAAGCTTGTTGCTATTAAAACCAGCTTCTAAAACCCAACATCTTTTCAGGAGGTTTACAGCAGTGTTACTTTTGTTAAAGTTCCTCTGTTTCCATGACAAACCTGTTTAAAATATTCAGGTGAAAGTCATCATGTACTCACCCTTATATCATATTTTAGGATTCTGGGGCCATGATGAGTCATATGGAGAAAGGATAACGTGTCCAATATGCTCTATAATATACAGCCCTTTGAAAGGGCTTTAACACCTAATTCACTTAAAAAGCTGTCATCCTTTACCCAACCTCAAGTCATACCAAATCTGCATGATTGATCTGTGGGGGAAAAAAATTATATATTTTGAAATGTGAAAATCAGCCTTTAAATAATGATATTCTCGATTCTCATAGGCTCTGACAAAGTCTGTATTTTTAGCATTTATCTCTGAATGAATATAGAAATCAGGACTTGCTGAGGGTCACATGCGGCACTGTACTTACTGTGAAGAACATAAGGACTCAAATCATATGTATCAGCAGAGTCAGACTTCTTATGAAGCTTCTCATTCCAGCATGTTGCCCCAAGTCCTGTCTGATAATATTGCAGCTGACTGGGCTGAAATCTATCCAGATTTACTTTCCTTTGGAAGAGTTGGCAGATTGTAGCACTGTATAACACATGTACAGAGGCTAAATCTCTCCTCTCACAATTAGCCAACATAAGTCTACCAAAGATGCAACTGAAGTTATCTGAATAGCATAAACATTACAAATGAAAACCAACTAAAAATGATTGAAACTTTATTGTATTACAGTTTTAACAACAACACATTCTAATAAATAAATATTTAATTTAAACTAGTGCTCTCCATCGATATATTTTTTTTACTAATTAATCACACATTTTTTCTGATATGAATCGCAATTAATTCCGCCTAAAAAAATATTTATATTGCAATAATTTTTAAATACACTTATATAGTGCAATAATTTCACATTCAATCTTCCAATTTATGTACAAACAACATAAAGACAGTTTTTAATGACTGAAGGCCAGTATCACTGGTACCAATACTACTGATATGTCTCTATGAAATAGTTTTTTCCCTAATATTTAACCATTGACTATAGCCATTCAACATAACAGTATAACTGAGAGCTATCAATTTGAACATTTATTAGACTTTAAAAAATAACTTCTAATTTAAGTGAACTTAAAACAATCTTCACATAAACCCATTATAATAAATGTCATATTAGACATAGACCTGTGCCCTTTAGCAGAAATATACAGAAATTGAATAAAGTTATCAAACACTAAATTCTAAATTAAATATAGATTAATCCTTAAAGCTATAAAAGTTATTGAGTTCCTCTTTTTTTTCTTTTGTTCTTTGATTAACAGACATCACAACAGCTGGGTTATTAGGTTAAGGGTGAAATGAATGCGTGTCTGAAACATCTCCCATTTCATGGGGTCGTAAAGATGTTCTACTACTACAAGAAAGAGACAGGGGCAGCAGTTGTGAGTGGGGTGGCCAACCATAGCCCCGTCCCTGTGTTACATTTGTTTCAATGCATTAAACTGAAAAAATTAATTGAGTTAATGTGCTAATTTTGACAGCACTAATTTAAACAGGAAAACAAATCTGTTAAAAGATGTATTTGAATTTTAAATCTAAATTATATTTAGGAAATAAATTACTTCTTGCTGTTATGAGATAAACCATGATTTCAACAAACAAAACTGGGGCACATGAAATTACAAGTCTAAATGAAAAAACTTGACATGAAACAGTAATAAACAGAAATGTGTTGTATTATAATTATATGTATATGTATTATGTCAAAAGAACAGTTACATATTTTTTTATATATAGAACCAATTAACATGAATGAATCAAACTGATTTTTTAAAATCTGTTTAAAGTCACATATTTTTGAAAGGCAAAACTGTCACAGCTTTTTAAAATGGATTTTCAAGCATTATCCTTTTTTTTACAATGTGTGTGTTTGCCTATGATGGAGCCATCAAGGTGATTAATTTCAGGATGCTGATAAAACATGAAAATATCTGAGCTAGTGTTGAGCAAGGAACGAATATTCTTGTCATTCCTCAGACAGGGACTCAGGGATCAGACAGCAGTATTGGGCCCTGAAAGGTCAGGCTCATTAAAAGTCCCTTAATTGCATCTCAATGATTCAAGAAAAAACCCTTTCATTAACCAGGCCTCTGGTACTTCAGTAATACTTCCTGCGGAGCCATTACCAGCAACCCCAGTGGCCTTATGACCAGCCGGCAGATGCTGTTCCTGTCAGACGAGAGGCAAACACTTCACATTAGATTCAGTTAATTACTGTATTTCTCTTCATTCACTTTCAGCTTTTTCAGTCTTAAAGTTTCTAGCTTCTCATTTCATCCCTACCACAGCGGATCTGTGTTTATAATCTGCCATCCTGGGAATTCCCTAAGCAACTCCCTCTCACTGTATCCCAGCATTTCCAGACCTCAGGAACACTCCACTCACACTTTGACGAGTAGCTCTCATGTTCACACAGTTACGTGACTGGATTGCTGTGCTGGTACAGTTCTGTCTTATGGGAACGGATCTGAGATACTGTGAAGTTAGCAATGGTATAAGGCAGTTATTATAAATTCATGACAGCTGATGAAGGGGTCAGCCATCTCTCAAGGCTTACAGAAAAAAATAAAAATGTTGTGGTCATTACCCAGTTGAAGGCAACAGCCCAGCATGGAAAGATCTGCCTCCGTTAACATCCCCCCAGTTCTTTCCCAGACTCCTCTGAAAAGTTCAGAGAGGGGAATTTTTTTCTAATCTTTAATTGTACCACCTTCTAAACTTTTCTGCGTTGTCGTTGAAAAATTAGGCATGCTTTAAAATATTATGCTGATATATTCACCATCTGAAACCATTTCTGATGACTAAGAACTCATGGGGGGAGAAGTCCAGTCATGAATCTTTCCACATGACAAAAATAAAGAGAAGAAATATTGAAAAACAGACAGTAATTATGTAAGATTCAACACACAAGCACTGTGCATCTCTATAATCAAGTGCAGTAAAACCTCCAGACAATTATAGTTTCACAGGGCAGCAGGTCAATCATAGAAGTTAATGACTTTTTAATTGAATGCTGTTGACAGACTGCTTTTGTGAGACATGGCAGGTAATGTGACTGGCTAACTTAATCTTTTCAATGCATGTGAATAATTCTATTTGTGACCTTACTGAACTTTTCTTTTGACTGTCTGACAGATTTATTTCCACCTTTACTTTATTGTTTTATTGTTCTTTCTCAGCTAGTCGCATTCAGCTAAATGTTCATTCCTGTCACAAATTCCAAGAAATAGTTGCTAACATGGGCAATTGTATTAAAGGAAATCTGAGTTTCATGTGTCAATATTTCATGCAGACTAAAGAGATAACTCATAGGAATGTGTCTTTCAACCGTCTTCTCCACATGCAGCCTGAAATAATGTTTCCAAGCTGCCAGAGAAAATCATATTTCAGACAAATCATTATAGTGCATCCAAAGACAAAATAATTGAAACATTATGTTGATTTTTTAAAACACTGATAAAATACTTATGCTAAATTATTTTATAAAATAGTTTAAGATAAGTGAGTGGGCGTAAGTGCCATTTCACCAACTTTACAGGAGAGCCAAAACAATTTTTACCATAGTTTGATATGACTTTGTGTACTGATTTCAGTTGTTTATAATACAAATTTGTACACTCATGGATGACAGTACTTTTACCAGTAGAAAGAGCTCATTAAGAGCTTTCATTTGATGTATATATCTCCATTTCACCAAAAATGTCACTTACGCCCTTCTGGTTCTCACCCCTCGATTTACACTTTTTACTTCCACTGTCCAAAATGAGACGGGTAAAGATAAAAGAAGGCAAAACTAATCCTCCTAATTATATTTAAGGAAGTTGCTATCAACCAAAAATCTGAAGAAAGTATTTATAACATACGGCCATAAACATATGACTACCACACTTGCCACGTATTGTGTCATGCCAAAGGGTAGGTTGAATGCTTGCAAATATATAAATATAAACATATGTCAAAGCAAAAATAAATGTAAATAAATAAATAAATGCACTATCCCATTCCAAAGTCTTTTCTTGATGCACAAGATATAGTCATAACTTTATACATTTTTTCAACTGGGTCAATGTAATAGTATTTCATGCATTTAAATGCCAAACTTGCTATCACTGGCAGAGCTTACCCCGCAGTACATGGAAGCCATTAACACAGCTACCATTTGGACGAAATTTGGCAATTCATCACCTCAGTAATGTTGAAAAAATTGCTTCCTCCTACCATATATTTAAGTTTGACATGTAAAAGAATGCTTTTAGTATATAAAAAAAAGAAAATCAAAAAAGGCTTATCATTTTTCTTATGGCATCTCTCATCATAAAAGGCAAATGCATATCTCTAAATATAAGGTCTATATTGGCTATAACCACTTTTTTCCCAAGGATGGATCTGGACTCTACCACTTTATACAATTAAAACCTTTCATTCTGCCATTACAGATGGAGAGCATACTATAATACCACTACACCCACCACAGCTTCACTATGGATATTGTAAACATGTACACAGTCGTATCACTGGCCTGAAATGACAAGTTTGTGCATTTCAAATGCGACTGCGTAATCTCTTTGGAATATTTGAAGTGGTGCTGAATACCAGACAACCAAAACAACAGAAACCATGGATTACACCCAGCAGAAACACAAGCAATGGGCCTTTGCCATGGCGGTTCTTTGTGTGCCTGAGCCACATATTATATAAACCATTTTACTGGGGATTAGAATGTAATCGGACTGTCCGTAATACACTGTGGTGTTAAGAAGAACATTGATTGTTTAGGTGAGACAGAGAAAGAGGGAGAACGAGAGAGAACGTAAAACATATGGTTTCTCTCCTAGTGAAAGAAAGAGCAAGAAAAAGAAGAAAACCAACCTGTAAAGAGCTCAATGGAATAAAGCTTCCCAAATTCAGAAAGACTTAGATATGAACTTGGCACTGTTGGTGTAAAAGCCGTGGGGCCGTGAGGTTTATAAACAAAATCTGATGCTGATGGTACTTGGATGCAAACGTGAGTCAGACACTCAAGGCTGAAAAACAAACTTGATTGCTGCCTCGCTCTCCTGCGACTCTTTAAAAATGCATGTTCCATTCTAGCACAGTCTCATCATAAACCCTGCTGAAAAGCGAAGTGGGAGTGTGAGTGTGAGGGAAAAGCCAGATTTTCTAAGGCAGTTGGGCCACATAAAAAGTGGGGGTGATTCATTTAGCAGCCTTTCTCTTCTGTTTTGGATAAACAAGATCTGAACTGGATGATGAGGAAGCCCTGGAGCCTGTGAGGCAAATTTAAACCCATATTGGACTTTTTCTCGCTCCTAGAGAGATTTGTATCTTCCAAGGCTTTGGGAAAGAACACAGCCTCTGGTTACACTTTTTTTTAAACACTATGCAATCTAAGTAGAGTCTCACCTGGGAGCTTCCACTAAAATTCACTTCACATTTTTTGCGGTAAAAACACTGAGAAAGACTCACTGATCAGGAAGTTTGACTTTGGGAGGAGAGAGGGAGTCTGATGTAATGGTCCTTCGCTCCTCAGGGGCTGGGGACTGGGGTCATGACAGATCTGCTCGAAACTCAATCAAAAGCAAGCAGAAAACACTTCTTCTGAAGTATCAAGAAGGTAAAAGATCCAGTCGAATCCAAGACTCGAGCCTCTGGGATCCACTTGCTCCGGCCTGGCAGGTCTGTTAGGCACAGACTAACACAGTCCCGCTGGAACTGGAATCAAAGTTTTTTCCCCGAACTGTGACATTTGCAGCATTTCAATTGAGCCATCAGTCTGTCAGACACAATGCCTCCCCCTGCCTAGGGATTTAGTGGGTTCTGTTTTTCTTTGCCATTATCACAGTGACAGGCTTCAGTAAAAACAGCATGAAGAACGCATGTTTAATGCATTATGCTCTGTATTCCCTGCTGAATAAACCAGTATTGCAGGTCACAAGCATAAGTTTGGGATGTTGGTGTTGGATGCTGGTCTTTTCAACAAGACATTTTGAACAGTTCTTTTTAAAAGATGCGTTAAAATGGTTCTCAATCATTATCATTGACTGTGTCATCCTTTACCTCACCTTTCTCTTTCTGGCTTCTTTTCTACACCCCTTCTTCTTCGCTTTCTCTATCTCTGGCAGACTGGGCTCCTGTAAAGAGGAGATAAAGTCCTCCAGCAGGCCAGCCCAGAAGCCTATGTCCCCATCGGACTTTCTGGACAAGCTGATGGGAAGAACCTCAGGCTATGATGCTCGCATCAGACCCAACTTTAAAGGTGTGACAGAATGTAAACAAACTGGATTTGTCGGGATATACAGGTCCTTCTCAAAAAATTAGCATATTGTGATAAAGTTAATTATTTTCTGTAATGTACTGATAAACATTAGACTTTCATATATTTTAGATTCATTACAACACAACTGAAGTAGTTCAAGCCTTTTATTGTTTTAATATTGATGATTTTGGCACACAGCTCATGAAAACCCAAAATTCCTATCTCAAAAAATTAGCATATTTCATCCGACCAATCAAAGAATGGCCATTATGTTCATTTATGCACTCAATACTTGGTCGGGAATCCTTTTGCAGAAATGACTGCTTCAATGCGGCGTGGCATGGAGGCAATCAGCCTGTGGCACTGCTGAGGTGTTATGGAGGCCCAGGATGCTTCGATAGCGGCCTTAAGCTCATCCAGAGTGTTGGGTCTTGCGTCTCTCAACTTTCTCTTCACAATATCCCACATATTCTCTATGGGGTTCAGGTCAGGAGAGTTGGCAGGCCAATTGAGCACAGTAATACCATGGTCAGTAAACCATTTACCAGTGGTTTTGGCACTGTGAGCAGGTGCCAGGTCGTGCTGAAAAATGAAATCTTCATCTCCATAAAGCTTTTCAGCAGATGGAAGCATGAAGTGCTCCAAAATCTCCTGATAGCTAGCTGCATTGACCCTGCCCTTGATAAAACACAGTGGACCAACACCAGCATCACTGACTGTGGGTACTTGACACTGGACTTCAGGCATTTTGGCATTTCCCTCTCCCCAGTCTTCCTCCAGACTCTGGCACCTTGATTTCCGAATGACATGCAAAATTTGCTTTCATCCGAAAAAAGTACTTTGGACCACTGAGCAACAGTCCAGTGCTGCTTCTCTGTAGCCCAGGTCAGGCGCTTCTGCCGCTGTTTCTGGTTCAAAAGTGGCTTGACCTGGGGAATGCGGCACCTGTAGCCCATTTCCTGCACACGCCTGTACACGGTGGCTCTGGATGTTTCTACTCCAGACTCAGTCCACTGCTTCCACAGGTCCCCCAAGGTCTGGAATCGGTCCTTCTCCACAGTCTTCCTCAGGGTCCGGTCACCTCTTCTCGTTGTGCTGCGTTTTCTGCCACACTTTTTTCCTTCCCACAGGCTTCCCACTGAGGTGCCTTGATACAGCACTCTGGGAACAGCCTATTCGTTCAGAAATTTCTTTCTGTGTCTTACCCTCTTGCTTGAGGGTGTCAATGATGGCCTTCTGGACAGCAGTCAGGTCGGCAGTCTTACCCATGATTGCGGTTTTGAGTAATGAACCAGGCTGGGAGTTTTTAAAAGCTTCAGGAATCTTTTGCAGGTGTTTAGAGTTAATTAGTTGATTCAGATGATTAGGTTAATAGCTCGTTTAGAGAACCTTTTCATGATATGCTAATTTTTTGAGATAGGAATTTTGGGTTTTCATGAGCTGTATGCCAAAATCATCAATATTAAAACAATAAAAGGCTTGAACTACTTCAGTTGTGTTGTAATGAATCTAAAATATATGAAAGTCTAATGTTTATCAGTACATTACAGAAAATAATGAACTTTATCACAATATGCTAATTTTTTGAGAAGGACCTGTATGCAATATAACTTGTGAAGCTGGTAGCAGCTCCTGGAAACATAATGAGGTGACAGTAGAAATAACCCAATGACCTGACTGTGTACTATTAAGGACCAGGAATTCTCTTCTTCTGTTCTGTTGTTATTATTATTAAAGGGATAGCTCACCCAAAAATGTAAAAATTCTGTCATCATTTACTCACCGTTGTTTTAGGATATATCCATATGTTTTGTTTTTCTGTGAACCACAAAAGGAGATGTCAGGCAGAATTTTCAAGCTGGTCATTTTCTATATAATAAAAGTAAATGGTGACTAGGGGCTATCTACAAAAATAGCTGTCTTCATTCATTATCCAAATTTCTCCAAACAAAAGTGTTAGGCTAAACATAAGAAACCTCTCCTTTCTATTTCAACAGGAGCACCGGTAAATGTCACCTGTAATATTTTCATCAACAGCTTTGGATCCATTACAGAGACAACTATGGTATGTAATCACACTGGTTGAGTTTTGTTTAATATCAAAGATTATGCACTTATGCAGCTCAGACCTTGACCTCAGATGCAAAGAGGAATTCCTTCTCTTTCTCTCTCTATTCTTCCAGGCAGTATGCTCTGTTACAATTATATTACTGCTGAGTGAGTTTTAGTTGCTTACCTGACTTATCCTTGTCTCGAGGAGCACAGTCCAGTGGGTCAGCTGATGTGCTGATAATGAACTGTCCTCCATGCAATTAAAATAAAATGAAAAATTGAGAGAACGGTCAGGATCTCGAGGGAAAAAAATGAAACGGTGATATACCCAACCTCTAAAGCCTGTGCTTAGCACTAAATGTCTCTGTCAGCAGAATGTTTCAGTTGACCATTACAGACTGCCATTGTTAACGGTCTGTTAGTCGGTTAACCTGGGATTTGATCATTGGAAATGCAGGACTTCCAACAGAAATTAATGTCAAGGGAGAACAAGTTATTTACTTGCATGTTAAGAGCATATCCGATTCAGCCTGTGCTAGGTTTGCAATTAAAATCTTAGAAAAAGAAGAACTAAAATGAAAAAGAACATTAAGACTAAAAGGAACATTTATAATAATTAAATCCAGAAATCAACCTATAAGGTTTTAGGACCTAATATTTTTGTTTTTCTCTCTCTCTTCCTGCAGGATTATAGGCTTAACGTCTTTCTACGCCAGCAGTGGAATGACCCTCGATTGGCCTATAGTGAATATCCTGATGCTTCTCTAGACCTAGACCCCTCTATGCTGGACTCCATATGGAAGCCTGACTTGTTCTTTGCTAATGAAAAAGGTGCAAACTTCCATGAAGTCACAACAGACAACAAGCTGCTGAGGATCTTTCAGAATGGGAATGTCCTATACAGCATTAGGTAATCAAAGAAGTCCCTCATAGATTTTAAGAGAACATACAAGAATTAGTGCATAAGATCAATTTATTTTTATTTTTGCATGAAAACATTTCTTCTGAAATATATGTTAAAGACATGAGCCAAAGTGAACAGGGTTGGTTAAAAGCACAATGATCACAATTTGAGCAATTATTAACCATAGTAAATATACAATACGTAGAGATATGTCGCATAGAAACAAACTAAAACGGTTTTAAGTTAGTACTTTTTTTTATTTTTGCTATTCATTGAAAAAAAATCAATGAATTAAAAAATGTATTCTAAGGGTGGATGGAATTGAAAATAATCATGGTTGCTCTTTTGGGAACTATGGTGGAAAAACGTTGTTGAGCCTAAAAAGGTCTCCACATCAGTGTGTAAGTGTAGATATTTTGGGGTATCACAGCACAAAAGAAACTGGCTCTTCAAAAAAGCACTGGTGGCTTTTGTCTGTCTTGGAGGCACTGCATTACAGCAGGTAATTACACTGTTTCCTCGATCCAAACTTTCTATTAGCGGCACATCTTCCTCATGGCGAAAACCTTAATGTGTCAGCAGCACAATAAATAAATGTAAAAGAAAAAAACAGTCAGGCGGTTAGTTTGCTATTACCAAGAAGGCACATGATTTAAAACAGCCGTTCACTGCCTCATTTGGGGATTCACTCCGCAGTAAAAAATCAAAGGGATGAAGTGTACAGCCAGACATCTGATCTTGTACAAAGACGGTATAAACTGGGATTTTGAATAATGGTGCATTTTGAAATTTAATTATGTTCCAAATTTAATCAGTCACACCTCAAACTCTTGTTGTTAAAAACCTATGTGATTTTGGAAGACAAAATAAGATAAGAAGACAAAATTTCAAGCTTGAAAATGCAAAAGCATCTAGATTTTTTAAAACTTTGTTTTAGCTTTCATTCAAATTATCCATCTCAAAAGAATAATTTATCCACAAAACATAAGTTTTCTCATGAACAAGTCATACAAAGCTATCGAATGGCTTCAAGAATACTTGAAAATAGTGTACTAGTCATATATATATATATATATATATATATATATATATATATATATATATATATATATATATATATATATATATATATATATATATATATATATATATATGTATATATTTTTTTAAACATATATATATATTATATATATATATTTTTTTTTTTTTTTATATAGAGAGACATATACAGTAAATAATGACAATTTTCACTTTTGAGTCTTCCTTGCAAACTCCTTGGTTCTCTCTCTATCCTCTGTTAACACCTTTTTTCTACCCTTTGTGGTGTCACCCTGACTCTTCCCCACTTTCTGCTTTTCCGTTTTGCGCTCTGTCTTAGGCTAACACTCATCCTGTCTTGTCCTATGGACCTGAAGAATTTCCCAATGGACATTCAGACCTGTACCATGCAGCTAGAAAGCTGTGAGTACTTCTCTTCTTCTCTCCCTCCCCCATCCCTCCTCACCCTTCCCCTCTTCACACTTTGCTGCATTCGATTCTTCTGACACTATGGATATGGAGTTTTAATGTATGCACTGATAGCAATCACCATGAAGGTGAAACACATTGAACATACTTAAAAACCTTCTCGGGTGCATTGTGAACATATAAATTACCATTATAAGGTTTTGGGGTCGGAAATGTTTTTCAATTAATTCTCTTATGCTCATCAAGCTTGCATTTATTTGATCAAAACTACAGTAAAAATAGGTATATTGTAAAATATTATTGCACTTATTTGTGATTATATTCACTATCGTTTATATTTGTGTGTGTGTGTGTTTATGTGGTTTATGAGGACACAAATTTGTATAATGACATGGGTATGACAGAGGTATTACAATATGAAGGTGGTTTATGAGGACACTGCCTATGTCCCCGTAATTCAAAAGGCTTAAAAAACATACTAAATGGTGTTTTTTTGAAAATCTAAAAATGCACAAAGTCTCCTGTGAGGGCTAAGTTTAGGTGTAGGGTTAGTGTAGGGCAATAGCACACACAGTTTGTTCAGTATGAAAACCATGCTCAAGTAACATTTCTTGTTATTTACATTTCTAAAACAGCTTTATGGAAACCACAATATGTTTTCTTTGATGATAGTTTTTTTTTTTTTTTAAACAGCATTTATTTGAACATTTTTTGTAATATTACGTCTTTACTGTCACTTTTGATCAATTTAATGCATCCCTGCTGGGGGGGAAAAACAACATTTTTTTAATGTTAGTGTATACCATGAACTGTTGCCATTAACAAATTCTTTTGAGATGGTAATGACAATCCACTGTTTGTCTATTTCCACTTCCAAACCCAGTAACCTTGAGCATTATGAGATTTAAAAAAAAAAATCTGTAGAAAATTAATAACTCAAAACTGTTTTCTATGTCTCACTCCACAAAAAGAAGAAGAATCAGCTAGAAGAAGTATCAACAACACAGCATCCTCATTTTAAAGCTGTGCATAATGTGTCCTACCTTATTACCTTGATAAAAGAAAGAGGGAGTCAAAGAAATAGACTATTCACCACTCCAGTGCCCTCAGAGCAGATAGCATCTCAACTCCTGGAACCAATTTAAAGGATATCAATAATGAAACTTTTATTATGTGACCCACCTCAGTTGCCCGAGAGGCTTTTAATTCCACCTCCCTGAGACAAAAGAACACCCCTTTCTAACAACCAGAAGAGCCAAATGAATTATTTGATTTGAATCCCCATTTACGTGTCATGACCGCAGACAGCACCTGAAGTATATTCATTCAACATTCAGAGACTCGTATGGTTTAAAAGATTTAGGGAGCGTACTACACCCAGACAGCGTGTTTTACTGTCCTTTCTGTGTCCTCTGTATGTCTACAGTATTTATTCAATGAGTGAAAAAATCCCTCCTCCGTGGCCACAGTTAAAATTGCCCTCCTCTAAGAAGTAGGGTCAGACAGAAAGAGACACACACAAGACAGGCAGGTTTACTGCCTAACAAAGTGGTTATGGAGGGCATAATCATTTCTGATTAAACAAGAGCATCATTTTTAGGGCTTTGACAGGGCCCACTGAAAACTGTTTTGACAAGTGTTAGGACACAGCCGAGGGGTTGGATCACCTTGTCTGGAAAGGACACATCCTGGTAGAGAAATCTGATGCTGAAGGCAAGAGGTATAGATTAAAGCCAAGGTGTGAACAGTAAAATAAAGAAGGAAAGTAAATTTTAGGAAACTGGGTGTGCAAAACTATTGTCAAAGGAACAAATATTTCAAGTAAAATGATGACAAAGACAAGAAAATGGAGGAAAAGTGGGAACATGACAAATTAAACAAATGTAAGATTATAAAAACAGGCTATGCGAGCCTTTAGCAATAGGTTTTTTTTTTAGGTATTACTGACACAGATTTAGAGAACAGATGCTTTTGTGGATTATAAGGAACATACAAATAAAACACTCAGCACAGACCAATAAAATATTTTTTGACCCAAAGTAACACTGGAAAGCAATAAACAGAGTCTATATCTGAAATATACATACCATTCAAAGGTAATGTTTGTTTGTTTGTATATGTGTACTTTAAGTAGGCACTGAATTTATCAAAAGTGACAGTGACTACATTTTTAATATTACAAAAGATTTCTATTTCAAATACATGCTGTTCTTTGAATTTTCTTTTCCTTAAAAAGAATGTTATCATGATTTCCACAAATATTAGAATGATTTCTGAAGGATCATGTGACACTGAAGACTAGAGTAATGGCTACTGAAAATACAGCCTTCACACCACAAGCATAAATTACATTTTAAAAATATATTAAAATAGAAAACAGTTATTTTAAATTGCAATTATATATCACAACATTACTGTTTTACTGCATTTTAATCAGATAAATGTAGCTTTGATGATAAGAGCCTTCATTTCCACTTAGACTGCTTGCAACAAGTGAGTTCTAAAAGACGAACATTATGGGAATACTAATGCATATAATGCCTTTTTGATATATATTGACATTTGAAACAGCAGAAAGAAAACCTTCCTCATCTTGGAAAACATTCATATAGTTTGAATACAACGTTTGGAACCACACCAAACTTTTCAGAGACACCATGACATTCAAGGACGTTCAGTCTTCATCCTTTTTTCATGGGTTTGTTGTCTTGAAGACTTAGGGGGGATGGGAGGTTTGTGAATAATAGATGTCTTTGTAAATCCCTGAGGGTCTCTGATAGACATCAATATTATTCAGATTTGGTAAGTATTCTACACTGTTATGGCATGCCTCATGCATTTCTAATAGGCCCCTAATCTCATCGTGTACTACAGAGCTGTTAGGAATGATGTGGGGGATTGTGGCAATGTTGTGGCAAGTAGCATGAATGAACCAAAAATAATGATTTAAGAGAGAGGTTTTCAGTTAATTTGCTTAAATACTTCACACTCGTCATACCGTACGTCATTTCTAGACTACCGTACACTGAGTGTCTATAGAGTAATCCAGAACATGACATCTTTATCCAAAGGTCTGTACCAGACCTACAATCTATCCATCCACTATTTTGGTTTGTTGTCTGGCAGATGACCTTTTATACAGTGTACAAAGTATGTGATGAGAGAGGAAGCATGCCAGGTCCAATTCACACTCTTTTGCACTGATGTGCATTTTTCTATTTCATTCTCTCTCCTTTTTCACAGTTGGCTACACCATGAATGATCTGATCTTCGAGTGGCTTTCTGATAGCCCTGTGCAGGTGGCGGATGACTTGACTCTTCCACAATTTCTACTAAAGGAGGAAAAAGATCTTGGCTACTGCACTAAGCACTACAACACAGGTGCAACAACTTGGTGCACATCAAATGATATCTATAAAAAAAATCATATACACTGTGGTATACAGAATTGATTTCAAGGTCCTCTAATTAATTTTTAAATGGTGTCACCAATACGTGAACCTGCAATTCAATTATTACTCCAGAAATAATTACCAACCAGAGGTATGAATTAATGCATTAAAATTTGCTATGCATAATTACTTACCTGTTATGAAACTCTTTGTGATCTCCTAGGTAAATTCACCTGCATTGAGGTGAAGTTTCACTTAGAGAGACAGATGGGCTACTATCTCATTCAGATGTACATACCCAGTCTGCTGATTGTCATCCTGTCTTGGGTGTCTTTCTGGATCAACATGGATGCTGCCCCTGCTCGGGTAGGCTTGGGTATCACCACTGTGCTCACCATGACCACCCAGAGCTCCGGTTCAAGAGCCTCTCTACCCAAGGTAACATAAACAAAATGCCTCAAAATGAAAAAAAAAAAAAAAAAAAACACAAACATTTCAGAAATTGCAGTTAAAATAGAAAAAGGATGAAAGTGTGCAAAAAAAACTTGTTTTATGAATTATGTTCCAAGTGCAATACCGATTCCTCTTAACAATTCTAATTCCTTAACAGTTCCATAAAAAGTTATTATAGCAGTGTTGCATTTTTATAGTGCTATAATAACACTTAAAGAAACATCATAACACTTAAAGAAGACGTGTACGAAAGAAATGCAATTCTTACTGTATTTCCTGACTACTACCAGATCAGATCAGTGAGTGTTTTGAACTTAAGATCCAGGGCCTGTATTCATGAAAAATGTTAGTGCTAAGAGTTGCTCCTAGTAACAAAATTCTAAGAAAATTCTTAGAAATGTGGGTGTTTCCTCTTGAAATTAAAGAAAAGATCCTAGTAAAGAAAAAAGTAATTCAGAAAGCATCTTAACCCTTAAAAGACGTCTTAAGGTCTAAAATTGTTAGGAGTACAGACGAGGACTTTTAAGAGGCTTAAGAGTTTCTTTAGCAGTGGAGAAAATGAACAAAACATGAAGAGGCAGAAGAAATGCGTTGCACACAATGCATGACAGTGAGTTAATAAGACGCTACACATTAGCGCGTGCAGGGATCATGTTTGTGACCGATCTTATTTGAGACACGCTAACATCTCCGACACCGCGCAGAAATGCCATAGTGCCAGAAATGGACGTAATCACTACATATTTGCAACTATGCAGCAGTGATGATTTGGGTCGGTTACAGCACTTATTAGGCTATGTCTCTGTTCTTTTCCTATAAAACACGGTAAGTATGACAGCACGGTAAATAAAAAATAAAGAATTTATATACATATATAATGTGTGTGTGTGTGTGTGTGTGTGTGTGTGTGTGTGTGTGTGTGTGTGAGAGAGAGAGAGAGCGCGAGAGCGAGTATGGTAAAACAGGAAAAATTACGCCTGTAATTTCAAAGTGAAGGCTTATAATATACCCTAATCTTAAAAGCGCTCTTTTATTTCCTTCTTGAGAACCGACCAATCACAGTCTTCAAAAGAATGTGTCATAGCTATCTATATGAACGGTCCCTTGTGGAGTGAAGCACTTGTTCACCTCAGAAAAACCAAAACCACTCTTGTCAGACGCAGTCAACGTGCGTGCTTTCGCATCAAACTGCACGCAGAGCTCAGTGATCGACGACAGAGAAACTTATTTGCATGTCTTAGTGTGGATCACTCATTGAGTGAAAAAAACAACAACAAGAAATTAATCATAACTAAACGTAAATTAAATTTAACGTAAACATAAATTAATAATTGTAAAATTGGACACACTGTAAACTGTTTTCAGATGTGTTTTTTCTTTGTCATATGCTTGCTTATAAAAATATGTCATTTGAAATATTCATTCACAATTAAAATAATGCCTGCTTCAGATGTTTAGCAATAAAGGTTTTCTAAAATGTGTTGTTTTCTGTGAAAAGGTATCAATTGATATAAAATAAAAATCCAGTCAACACCCAATATATATAGCTAATCAATAAAGGCATTGCTAAGAATAATGAGACGGTCTCATTATTCTTAACAATGCCTTTATTGATTAGCTATATATATTGGTTTGACCTTGTGATTCCCAGGTGTCCTACGTGAAGGCCATTGACATCTGGATGGCCGTTTGTCTGTTGTTTGTGTTTGCTGCATTGCTGGAGTATGCAGCAGTCAACTTCGTCTCAAGGCAACACAAGGAGTTCATCAGGCTGCGCAAGAAGCAGCGAAGACAGAGAATAGTAAGTGCGACAAACGCACACACACATACACGCATACAAATACAGGCTGTCCTGTCACCCTGGATTACACTTTCTTCTCATTGTGCTCAGCCACATATCCAAACACTGGCAACAGCCACACTAGGCTACAGCTGTCTGTCACATCTCGTGTGGGGGAATTCAGATCAGCCAGTTTCCATAGTGAACAGTCCCCAGTGCTGAGCCCACCGTTTGTGCCACCTTGTAAAGCCTTGCCACAGCCAATTTCCAAAGGCCAACAACCTGCTTCTTGATCCGAGATCACAGACACTGACTGAAATTCTAAAGAGGCTTCTAAATGAAAAGCTTAGAAAATACCCTCAGGGCTTTGGAGAGTAAAATCACTCTGAACACATTAAATGTTAACAGATTTTAAATGTAATTTCTATAAATCCTGAAATTTTGGACTATAATAAAGATCAAAGCCCCACAATCACATTTAAAACTATACTGGCTAAAACAGCTAAGGCACTTTCTGGGCTTGTACGACAGTGTTCACCGTCTAAGCTCACAGTGCTGGAGCTTTACGAGTGTGTTCGTTGGATCTGAATCAATAATGAGAGAAAAATGAGAATAACTCCCTTTAAGAATGAGCGAGTTCTCCTCCCCCTCCTGCATTGGAGATCTAGACGGCCATTACTCTTCGTCCTATTCTCTCCCGCCAAGAAAGTCTCTGGTCTGAATGATCAATCTGGGTGGTATCGATGCACAGATCACTGGCTGAGAAAGCTGTTAGGCTGATGGACCAACTGCTGGTCAGAATTAATCAATACAACAAATCCTTGGCTTTATCCTGCCTTATTAACACTATAGACAAATTATGCCACATATTCCTGCTCAAGAAAACACAAACAGATGGGTGCTGAGAGGAATCGTGCCTGATTCAGGGATGCACAAAGCCACATATTTTCAGGATTAACAGTTGTCGGCTGCCTAAAAACATTAAATGACTGATCAGAGGTATAATTAGACTGGTGTTAGATTCACGCAATGCCTTTTTTAGGGGGTGCGTATATATATATTATATATATATATATGTGTGTGTATATATATATATACATATGTGTATATATATGTGGCAAAAGAAATCCATCCAGCAGTCTAAACCCGTAGGGAATGCAAAGATGCAAATTATAACCTGCAAATTGTCTAAAAGCTAAACATAATAAATACTAATAAAAAATATGAATATTTGAATAAAATTTTTTATTGCAGAATCTACCAAAAATTATAAAGTGGATCTGCTGTATATGTGTCTTAAACATCAGCATGACCATTATCCACTTGTCTAAAAACTTTATCAAGTTTTGCTGAGGAGTCTGAAAGATAATGGTCGGATTTAGCTTCAGTGTGCACTTTATTGGAGTGTCCCTCAGAAACCTGCAAATAAGTGTACACTCACAAGTAGTGTTGCCTAGCAACTTGGATGGTGCTGCAGAGCAGCGGCTTGGTAGCTGTTGTCTCTTAAATTCTTGTTGAAGTATTTACATAGTTGCCAATATTAATGAAAATAAGTCTGCTCTGCCTGCCTAGAAATGTTATGCACTATTTGATGCTTGAAAATGCACTGAACTGTGCAAGATACATAAGAATGACAGCTTGATAGATTGATGGATGTGCTCTATTGATCCCCAGAAGTTAATTTAGAGAAAGAACGAGACAGATGTTCCAAACTGTTATATAACAGGAACATTTCACAATGCACCATGCTCACTGCCATTCTTCCTCATGAAGGATCGAGCAATGCAGCCAGGAAGCTTCGACTCACTACGGAGAGTGAACAAGCTCCCTGACAACAACGCCAGCAAATTCAACCAGCACTGCAACACCTGCGCCAGGGTAAAAATACCATCTGTGTCCCCATCTTATTTGCCCACGGGCAAACACTGTGTCCCATAAACCCAGAACCCCCTCCGTCCTACTGGCCCAGTTCACAGCTGGTATAAACATACTTCTCAAGTGATCGCTTACAATTGCAATTTACAATTTATTCCTAAAAGTAATGCGTCTCCTGTGATCACTTGTGATTGGATATAGAAATGAATGTTAATGCCAGGTGTAAAATGGGGCATTATTGTCCACACACTTCCTTTATACCCATTAAATGCATACAGTGTTGACACAAAAACATTTTGGATTATATAGGTATTTAAATGCATTTAGTTTAAGCACATATTAATTACAAATGCTTGTCCCATACTCCTGAGCAAATATGGCCATACTGAAGCAAATAAAAACATTGTAAACAAATGTGTAAACTTTATTGTTAAAAGAAAAACCTTGCAGCTGCGGTTGCCAGAAATATATTGTAAAAAATACAGTAGAAACTTTGTAGGTTTTATGGATTTAACTTAAATTTATAGACTGTAGTCTATATTAATATTATACTATGTACTATGATAATATACTATTATAGTAAGATATAACCTAACACCGTAATGTGCATAACTGATACAAGAAAAAGAAAATCAAAGGAAAACTGTCAAATGTAAAGTGTTACACAAATAATTCTCAAATTGTCAATTTACAGATTTCACTGTAAATTCTGAGATGACTTGTTCTTTTTCAGAAATTGCAAATTTAACAGTATTTTACTTGATATTATTACTTAGATGTATTAGTTTTTTCATTGTATAGTGAGGGAACGTATAGTACTGTTAATCAATTATGCACTTTTACCGTAGCATTTTTACAGACTTTTACCATAAAATCACAATCATTTTCTCAGTGTATATTTAGCAAATGCACCAATGAGTATTCCTCAAGTATGTGCTTATAGTAAATTATTCATACCTCCCCCTTTAGATTTTGTTGAGTGGCCCCAGTGTGCAGTAGCCCTTAGTCCTCATACAAATGGAACTGACTTGTTTTATACTTAATCGTTTTTGCAGCACAGTTCTTTTTACATGCTAGACTCAGACTCTGAGTCTGGATACAGCCTGGCCATGATTAATAAGGTAAGCATTGACCTAAACTGTGTTCACAGGTGACATTCACTCACTTTAAAGGTTGTCTTTATCTTAAACCAAACACATCATTATTCCTAGGCATGTGATTGACTGAATTGTTTTTAGGTGCAAGCAGAGGATTTAATGAAGAACTAAACGAGAACTTAATCTTCGTATCCTCTCGAGGAAAGGGGTAATTTGTCATAGATTGACAGATAAACTGATCCAAATGACTAATTTATACGACATTAGAGGCAAAGAACTAGGCCAAAGTGTTACATGTGGAAAAGTATGGGGAATACTTACAAAATAAAGCCTTCTGTTTGTTTGTTTTTGTTTTTTGGCCAAATAAGGAACTTAGGTGTGGTGTTTGACCCAGAGCTGAAATTTGACAAGCAGATTAATGCTGTAGTAAAGAGTTGTTTTTCCAGATTAGGTCTATTGCTCGACTAAAGCCTTCTGTCAAGAAAAGACTTAGAGAAGGTTATTAATGCCTTTGTTTTGTCTCATCTGGACTATTGCAATGTTTTGTATGTGGAGTCCTGCCAGGCCACTATTTTACGCTTGCAATTAGTTTAGAATGCAGCAGCTAGGCTGCTAGTGGGTGCTAAGAAAAGTCATCATATCTCTCCTATTTTAGCTTCTCTCAAATGTCTAGCAATGAACTACTGGATAAAATATAAAACTCTTTTATATGTTTTTAAAGCAGTGCATGGGATGGCCCCTGCTTACGTGTCTGAGCTCATTGCTGTTCGTCAAGCACCTACGTAGGTCTTTAATCTCCAATAATAATTTATTGCTTACTGTCCCTCGTACTCATTTAAAGTTGAAAGGGGATCAGGCCTTTGCTGTTGCAGGGCCAAAGCTCTGGAATAGTCTTCCTCAGGTACTTAGAGAGGTCTCATCTTTAAATGTGTTTAAAGTTGAAGTCAAAAACTACTTCTTGTCTTTAGCCTTTGAGAGTGTGGGCTAGTCTTTGCTGTTTAGTAGAATGTGTGTTGTCTTAAGTTGTGTGTTTTAATGAGTGTTCTTGATTGTACAGCACTTTTGTCTGCTGGTGCAGTTGTAAAGTGCTCTATAAATGAAATGAAATGAATGAAAATTAATGAAATGAAATAAAGATTAAAAATATATATTTTTTTTACATTAATTACATGACTATCTGTACTTTTTTTCCTTGTACAAACATTTAAATATTCTTCAATTAAAATACATTTACTTAAAAAAGTCCTAGATATTAAAAAAGGATTTTCTTTAAGTAAAAAATTATTTACATTTTCAGAAAAACAAAACTTAATGTTATTTTACTTTGTAAGTAAATGTATCTTGATTTAATCATGTTTACACAGAAACAAGACAAAATAAAGAGTAAGAAAATTACTTTTTTTAAAAAGGGTCTAAATGAAGAGGTATTGTTGGATCTCATTAAAGCATATTCACTTGACTTTTCACTTTTTACATACAGTATCTGCATTTAAGAATATATTGCCCCCTAACAACTAAACCAATATGTGATTTCTAAAACAAGTATAGCCCACCAACAATTTCAATTGTATAGTGCTTTTATTTGAAAGTGCCCTGCAGTATCTTTGATGGACTGGCACTTTTTAATGTGCAGCAAGAGGATTATTTATAAAATTTTCTTTGTTGCCTGCTTCTAAAAATGCTTTTCTTCTGTTAAAGGAGGAGGAGATTGTTCGGGAGAGCCGTGGCTTTTACTTTCGTGGGTACGGACTGGGCCATTGCTTACAAGCAAAAGACGGGACAACTGTGGAGGGGTCTAACGTATTTGCCCCACCACCCCCAGTGCAAGTGCTGTACGACGGAGAGGCTGTCAGGAAGCGTTTTGTGGACCGAGCCAAGCGAATCGACACCATATCCAGAGCCGTGTTTCCTCTCAGCTTCCTTATATTCAACATCTTCTACTGGATCACCTACAAAGTGCTGCGACACGAGGACATCCACGCCAACCTGTAATCGCTCCTGGTTACGCCACTTGTTCATCTTACTGCTTCTTTTCTTTTCTTATATCTCTTAATTTGAACCAAAACCACCTGTCATGCTCACACTAGAAGTGTATTTCAAAGGCATATTCACCCCAGAAATGCCGTCAGTGCTAAAATCATGTGCTCAGGTGTGACTTCTGGATTTCAAAAAGATTTTAAAGTGCCCACTCAGAGCGAAGGGGGCTCGTAGATGCAAATGCTGCTGTTGGGGACCTGGCTCTCCTCTCTTTCACATCTTCATTCGAGTGGATTGCATTAATAACCAGTGCTATTGTCCTCACTTTGTAGGCTCCATTTGAGTTATTGGCTGAAAGATTCTCGGTTGGATAGAAAATATTGACTTGAATTTTACCACAAGGCACATCCTTGAATGAATGTTTTTGAAAACCTCAAAACAAATGTGTTTTTTACATCCTAAAATGCCAAACTAATGGGCTGTGAAGGGGAGGATTGGGATTTATTATTCATGGGAACAGTTACAGGGCAACGGTCTACTGTTTTACTAAATAATGAGATTATAAATATATATGACTGTATAAAGTGTATATATGCAGAGTTGTTCACAGACTGCAGACAGCACAAATGTGTATTTCTTTTTGTCTTTTGAATTTGAATAAATGGATATTCTGCCAGGATGTCTGAGTTGTTTTGTACCGTGGTGCACAAAAAAGTATTCAATCTGGATTTATTTCAGGATTAATTTATTATGAACTCTATTCAGAGTGATTTTTCTGTTGTTTTTCATTAATATGAATCATTCCTTTCGGAAAATGCAAAAATCCAAATCATTCCATCATGTGTTAAATCGCTTAAAATAATGCCCGAAAGAAACAAATGATTTGTGACTCTCTGTCACTGTGGCAGCACTAGGCTTTAATTGTCAACAAACAGAGACATGTATCACACATAACAGCCATTCTTTATTATTGCTAGCCCCAAATGTGTCCCTCAGTCAAACATAAAAGCCGTCGTTTATTTTCCTGTCCGAAGAGCCGTTGGAGGATGTGCAGAGACGCAGGGTGAAGGAGAAAAGCCTTCGTGCTGAAGAAGGACGGATGAGGACTTTAATGGGAATCACAAGGTGTTTTTATCAGCTAATGAGTTTGAAAAGGACTCTGCGTTCTTTGCTAATGACAATGAATTAAGGCCGTCAACCTCTGCACACAGCCCTTTGTCTGAGGAGTAACTAATCTAGTCTTCTGTATGCTAGTGTCCCATGGGTGAGTGAGCGTATGTACAGACGAGCAAGTGGAAAAGGAAACAAAATGCTTTGTGCAGGAAATGATAAATGCAAATTAATGCCGCCCCATTTGTAAACAGATTACCCTGGTTTCTAAACACCTAACCAACAGAGTGATAATTGCTATGCTCATTACAGTCAACATCAAATGGAAATCCAACCCTATTTCATTCATCTTATTCATCTATTTTCTAAATGCACCTTATTGGATTATTATGAATGATTAATCTATGTACGTTTCATTTTTATTAACGTTTTTGCCTTGCTAATTTTAAACAAAATGTTAAAACTCAATCTTCTGTTTAAACGACTTTTGTAACGAATGTCGGACTTCTCTAGACACTTTGTCTACTTAAACCCTTACAATCAGATCTGCCTCCATCCAATCAATAACCAGAACAAAGTTCTCGTCAAAGAAATTCAATCCTCCTAGTCCATCCAGCACTAACTGCAAAGATGTAGGAGTCCTATCAAGCTATAATGCGCTGCTGTCAAGATTTCAACCTCTGCTCATTTCAAATAAGTGAGTCTCATGATGAGAATGTTTTTTTTTTCATTCAAATACAAACCAACACCCCACTCAGACGGCAGCTAGCCTTGGATAGTTTAAGGTTTCTCAATTTGAGCGAATGTGGTGGCTTGACATATTCGCTTAAGCCCTGAACACATGCTGACAGTTTAAGTAGATTTTTTTTTTTTCCAGGACGAAATCTGGGGGCAATTGGCAAATGTCAGAAAAATTGGCTATTGTATCTCACGATGTGCATTTTCCATGAGAGGCTTTTTGATTTAACACAGTGGGATACTGCATTTACTGCCTCTGAGAAGGTCCACACAGACTATGAAGTATAGAACAACTGAGAAAGAAAGAAAAAGAAAGAAAGAAAGAGAAAGAAAGAAAGAGCAAGGATATTTTTCCCATGCAGCAATCCTTCGGTTTTCTTCATTTCTTCTAGTCGTAACCCTTTTGTTACATGGAGTTCTTTGGTTTGGTTTTTAGAGGGCAAACTGTGCCTTTGTAGGATTTAAGAAGATTTTCTAAATCTGCAGCCCATGACTGACAAAAACAAAATAGGACTGTGATTTATAGCATACAACGACACTCCTCCTGCCCTCCCTTCGATCAGTGTATCTCCCCCCAGTGCTGCCTGTATCACAAATACAGAAACTCTAATGGATTTCAATCACAGAGGAAATCACACAGACACCTCCTGTGAGATTATTCCGTAGCTCTTCCCCTCAATAAGCACCAAGGATTCATAAGCTAACATCATTACGCTATACATCCCCACAACATTTACTTCTACACATGTGCTTATCTGATTTGTGCAGGGGTCCTGAGACTTCGAATAATGAGACTTCAGAATATGTGCAAGCAAGGAAATGAGAGATAGTTAAAAGAGAAAGAGAGACAGAAAAACAGAGAGACATGCATTCAAGGACATCCCTGAGAGAAATCAATGAAACAATATTTCTCTACATTTATTGATTCGAAATATGCTGTTGTGAATGAAGTGTGGCCACAAGTGAATGATTTGATATTTTGTTTATCTCACTCTATCCCTGAAGAATTTGGTTCAAATCGCCACAAATCACAAGCCAAACGCATTAGTCATATTCTCAGGAGAGCAACTGAGGTCTTTGCATTCATTGTTCATCTTCATGTAAGCAGTCAGTAACAAGGGACGTGGGCAGGGCTGTTGGTGTGATAAATGGGAGGTCCAGATCTTATCCTGGATCTGTCCTTGCACCAACCCAAGGGAATAATCAACGTCTGAGTAGAATGTTAATAGAGCCTTGGGGAAAGTAATATTGTTGGAAGCACTCTCTCATTCACATTTTCAGCTAGATTAGATATTAGGGGGTTCAACTGTGCGTTTCTTCAAGAAGTTATTGGATTTAAACAGCCACTAATCAAATAATCAAATGTGAGCACTGAGCTTGTGAACCTTTAAACAGATGGTCAGTTGTTCCTACTTTCGTTGAAGCACAAGATTTGGATCTTTTTCAAATCAGCTGGATAACATGATCATCAGTCCTAAAACACTTATTACTGAACACGATAGACAACTTTGAAACATATAGATGCAATGCCATTAATTCACAAATTAGAAAAAGGTTACAAAAAAGAACATTCAAGTGTTGCGATGTCTCAGGCTCTGTCCAGTTATCAGCAAGTGAAGACTATATCAAACCACTTTTAAAAAGCGTTTTCTTGAGAGAGAGATGCCTCAGAGAGAATAGCAGTTACTTGAAAACTTTTTAACAGAAAAGTTTTTAAATGAACAATATGCCTACATGAAATGGAGAATAAATAAATAGAGAAATACTGCAAGCAAAAAATGCTGCAGTTTAAAAAATATGTATAAATATACTGAGATAATATACAACAATGAACAATGATCTCAAACACTTTCCACATAAATACTTGAGTGGCAGATCAATACAATGACTGAGTATAAACATTCACCACTGCAAGTAAGAAACTGTGGCACTATTTGAAAATTGTGTGATACACAAGCATCAGTCAAACCTTAATCACCTTGAACAAAGCAGTGTGTCAAGATAAAGCACTAAAAACTAAAAACTATCAAAATTGTTACAGTTATTCAAACTGCATTTTTAGAAACAGCACATTTATTTTAAAATATAAAACAATGTGTCATCACCGTGTCAGAGGATGAGGTTCGGAGGGCGCTAAAGAAAGTGAACGTCAGGAAAGCAGCCGGACCTGATGGGATAACCGGCCGTGTTCTGAGGTCCTGCGCCGATCAGCTCGCTGGTTTGTTCACTTCCATCTTTAATGAGTCCCTTACTACCTCCGTGGTTCCCACCGCATTGAAAAAATCTGTCATTATCCCTGTGCCAAAGAACAATAAACCCTCTTGCCTGAATGACTATCGCCCAGTTGCCCTCACATCTATAGTGATGAAGGTTTTTGAGAGACTTGTAAAGAGCCAAATCTGCTCCTCCATCCCTGATACTTTGGACCCTTTTCAGTTTGCCCAAACAGATCTACTGACGATGCCATCTCTCACGTCCTCCACTCTTCCCTCACACACTTAGACAGCAACAATGGGAATTATGTAAGGCTGCTATTCATTGACTATAGCTCAGCTTTCAACACTATATTCCCCATCAAGCTGGCCTCTAAACTCACAGACCTCGGCCTGAACTCCTCACTCTGTGACTGGATTCAAGACTTCCTGACCTCAAGTGGTGAAAGTTGGCCAGTTCACCTCAAACTCCATCACCCTCAACATAGGAGCCCCACAGGGCTGTGTCCTGAGTCCCCTGCTCTACTCTCTCTACACGCATGACTGTGTGTCCTCTCACAGCTCCACATCTATTATCAAATTCGCTGATGATACTGTGGTTCTGGGCCTCATCTCCAACAACGATGAGACCGCATACTTGGATGAGGTAGAGAGACTCACATCTTGGTGCCAGGACAACTGTCTCTCTCTGAATGTGAGCAAAACTAAAGAGCTGATCATGGACTTTAGGAAGAGACAGCAGCAGCCCTACACTCTTATGATCAGTGGGACCCCTGTGGAGAGGGTGAGTAACTTCAAGTACCTCGGTGTAAACATCTACGAGAACCTGACTTGGACTACACACATCCAAACACAGGTTAAGAAAGCCAGGCAAAGACTGTACCATCTGCGACAGCTGAGAAAATTCAGGGTCTCACCAGCAATCCTGAAAACTTTCTATTCAGGGACCATAGAAAGTGTATTGACTCAGTGCATCTCAGTGTAGTATGGAAACAGCTCCAATCAGGACTGCAAAGCACTACAGAGAGTTGTGCGCTTAGCTGAGCGCATCTCAGGGTCTGCTCTCCCCTCTCTGCAGGACATCTACCTCAAACGCTGCAAGAATAGAGCTGTCAAAATAATCAAGGACTCAAATCACCCTGGTAACCGACTATTCACTTTGCTTCCATCTGGTAAGCGCTTCCGTAGTCTGATGGCAAAAACTGAGAGACTTAGGAGGAGCTTCTTCCCCCAGGCCATCAGGCTCCTAAACTCTAACTCTGTGTTATAACATCACTTCACTCCAAGTAAATATCACTATATCAATAAGCTATTCATAATTTTTCTCTACCTCATATTGCTGCTATTTAAATACCCTGTACAACTTTTTGCACATTCTTTTTGCACATTCCTTTTATTACTATTTAAGTCAACAACATACTGACCTGCACATTTATATTTATATTTGTTATCTTTCATTTAATTTTATTCTCTTATTTTTTTCTACTTTTCTTTTTCTTAATATTTGTATACTTTATAATTGCACTGTCCTTGGAGCGGAGCTGACCTACATTTCACTGCTGGTTATACTCTGTATAATTGTATATGTGACACATAAAAATCTTGAATCTTGAATCTTGAATGTAACATTTGCATTTAAAATAAAGTGTATTATTTGTAAAGATTTTTTAAGTATCGGAATGCTTTTGCAAGGCACTGTATGAATAGTTTTTGTATATGTAAGAAGTTAATTGTTCTAAATGAGTAGGCTTGTCAAAATGGATTGAAATGTACCTTTCATATGTGGTCATGTCACTAGCTTTCTTTGCTTTTAGTGTGTAGTGATCCTATTTCTCCGATTCTCTGTCTTAAGATGTCCCCTGACAGCCTTATAAAGGCTCCTGTCATGGTCTGTTTCTCAGTGAATGCCACATCTACATTAAAGCAGCAGGCTTTACAACATACACAAATTTTAACCATGCATATTATCACGTATATTAAACAAACATATAAAAGCAATCATAGTCATCATTGGAATTTTAGTGGGTTGATTCATGTCTTATGTTTCTTTCCTCCTCTCACATTTACTATTTGAGCCAAGTATTGTCTGCAGGGAAAGAAACGTATCCATTAGAGAGATGAAAACTAATTGTGGAGGCTAGCTAGGTATGCTTCAGGTGTTCTCCAAGATCAAGTACACAAAGAGGAATGTATTTTTCTCCTCCCCAGCCGCCCATCTGTCTAGGGTGGGTGCCTTAAAAGCCCCTGTAATTGATGGAGCCTGGAGGACACGATAAGACAATATTTGATATAGAATATAGATTTTTTTAAAACACACTGGGCCCTGTTAAAAATGAAAGGAGGAGGGTGAAGAGGAGGAGGGATGGGGGAACAGACAGCCTTATGCAATCGCACCACCCTCCAAGCTCTTTGCTGCAGCAACCCTTTCAATCATTCAGCTAGAATTACTCAAATGATTGAGGTTTTGCTTTACATTACTTTCACTGAGTTTCATTCAGGCTCAGTTAGAATTAGAGGGCAGCAGATAAGAACTGGAAAAAGACTGATGCCCATCCAGAAAATTATGCAAAAACAGCTATGATTATGCAATATCACACAGGTGCTGTTGCTCACAAATAAACAATCACACAGCAAGTGGAGATGATATTCGTAATAACAGCATGCTTATGAATGAGACAGTTTAATAAACATAAAATTAAAGAAATAGTTCACCCGAAAATGAAATTTTGCCAAACATGTACTCACCAACAGGCCATCAAAGATGAGTTCTTCATCAGAAGAGTCTATGGAAGCAGAATAATGACAATAGTTTTTGAAACATAAAGCATGCTGAATTCCACAAATCGAAAAAAAAAGAAAGAAAAAAAGATGCATTGCAATCAACAGTGCTTGCATTTTAATGCCTTGTATTTCCAGGACTTGCATTTTTAGGTCCTGAAATTTAACATAGTTAACTGTGAATATTTCAATTAAAAATATTTCACACACATTTTCATAATTAAAAATTCAATAATTCATATTCACCTTCCAGAATTCACTTCCAAAATATGTCTGTTTAAAAATACGATGTATGATATTCGACAGCCAAATTTCGGTCATTTTATTTCACTTTCCAAATTCGCTGCCACAAATTCAGTGGTTAAAATCCGGCAGAAAATTCAGCGTTGCACATCCGGGACCCGCAGGAATAGCAGTAGAGCACCGATGCATGATCTCCAGCTGATGTCAGCTCCTCACCAGCTGGTGCCGCATGCGGCTGTTGATGAAGGCCATATGTGGATCAAGTCATTCATTTACAAAAACTGATTTGCAGAAATGGAGCAAGCGCTAAGTAGAAGTTTTGATTATCGGGGCCAGTATAAACTTGGAAAAGCTGATTGTGTGTATGTTTAATTCAACATCTTTGCTGTTTCCCGTAGCCTACATGTAAGCTGCTTTCTCTACCACAAAGGAGATTATAATGCTCTTTTACCCAACGCTGAAGTACAGAAATAACATTACATCTGAGGAAGACATATATTGCTTTCGGTTGCTTAGTTTCTGTAACTTTGTATCATGGCTTGTGTGACCCTGTGCTGTAATACTGGGGTTCCCCTCATACATCACACTCCAGGATTCCCCAACAACACGCCTCAGTGAACTAATACAGTGAAATAAGACCTCAGATCTCAGAACACTCTTTACTGATGATTATGCGAACTATATCGACAGTAGCCTACATCAGAACATGTATTTTAGATTTTTATAGAAATATAATATATGACAACAATCACACATGACAACAATCACATATCTCACACACTGTCATAGACTGGGAATATTCAAGCATAATTTAAAATAAATACACAATAACATGAAATCAGATCTGATGACATCAGAACAAGGCGGACGTAACTCGGTGTCACAGATCGGCCAGGCTCAATCACCAGTCAATCACAGTGCACTTCCTCACCTGAATTCTAATCACCTGCACCTGCATGTCATCAATGGCAATCATCCTGCACTCCTCAAATACTCCTCACAACACTCCAGTGTCCGGTGTAACGTAATATTAATATGTAATTTAAAGCAAATAGTTTAATTTAGCTCAAAGTGAATCATTTATGATTTTATAAGGAATTTGAACAGACTCACTGTTTCACGGCTGATCACTGAGGCGGCAGCGATTCATTGACCAAGCCATATAACATCAACTCTACACTGGATATTAAAATCCAAAATATAGTTAAAACATTATTTAATAGCATGGTAACAAGATCGGCAGATTAAGACATTAACTTGCGGGCACAAAACACAAGATACTTCTCTTTTCAATATAAATCAGATTTTATTTATATAAACCTAAGACAAACTAATCTAACACATGAACACAAGCATTCACACGTTGCAGAAAGAGAGAAAGTAAGGAAAGGATGAGTTTAAGAGAATGGAAATGTGAAATCCCAAGTTTACAGCAATATGTTCAATTGCATAGACCTGAACAACCATCAATCACTTATTTAACCCTCGCTTTCAGTTTCTCAATGAGGCTAAAATTTATATTAAATGCACCTGATTCAGTTAGAACCTGGAGGTGTTACTTGCTTGCTTTGCTAAGGGAATCCCTTTTGTCATCATAGTCCTTGCAGACAGGGGGTTCCCCGAAGTGTCTGATTGGTTGAGAGTTCAGTAGTCGTGAAGTGACGTCTTGGGAAGCCAATGGAGTTGTGGCTGGTACAAGTTTTGAGGTGGTCACAGACTCGTGTCGGAGACGAGGCGTGGCGGCAAAACTTAACTGAGTACACGAAACTCACAATGGAAAAGAAAAGAAAATAAATTAAAGTAAAAGAATAAAAGGATGTAAAGAGACTATAGGTTGGTTTTCTTCTCATTGTGGTAGCAGCTGGCACGTAGTGTTGAAATACAAGGCATTAAAATGCAAGCACTGTTAATGCATCTTTGCCTGTCGAATATCATACATCATATTTTTAAACAGACTGAATATTTTGGAAGTGGATTCTGGACGGTGAATATGAATTATTGAATTTTTAATTACGAAAATGTGTGTGAAATATTTTGAATAGAAATATTCACAGCTTAAATAACTATGTTAAATTTCAGGACCTAAAAATGCAAGTCCTGGAAATACAAGGCATTAAAATGCAAGCACTGTTAATTGCAATGCATCTTTTTTTTCGATTTGTGGAATTCAGCATGCTTTATGTTTCAAAAACTATTGTCATTATTCTGCTTCCATAAGTATGAGTCTGAGAAATGTAGCATTACATGACTTGCTCACCAATGGATCTTGTGCAGTGAATGGGTGCCAAACAGCTGATAAAAACATCACAAAAATCCACAATAATCCAAAGTACATATTTTAATGTCTGCATGTTTGGAAGACACAAATTCCTCATTAAGAAGTTTTCAATTTCACTGGTCATTTGTTTTGCTTCTGAATAAATGATCTTTTTTAAACAAATCGGCTGAATGAATGATTTGCCCACTCATTCACAAAACAGTCACTTGTGGCAACCAACTGGCATAACAATGTAAACTGCAGATAGTGTCAAGAAGTCAATGTAACGTTGTTTTCATTCAAATCAAAGCGTAAACAACATAAACGTATCCACATGGCGCAGGTGACACAGAACAGCATACGCAGTTTGCATTCAGTGGATACTCTCCAAAATGGCGCTAGGGTGATGCAGAGGAGACAAATTCTTGAATAAAGTTGTTATTGTTGTTTTCTTTGCGTACAAAAAGTATTCTCGTAGCTTCATAAAATTACAGTTGAACCCCTGATGTCACATGGATTATTTTACCGATCTCCTTGCTACGTTTCTAGACGCTGATCGTGTTAATTACATTGCTGTCTATGGGAGGGTCACAGAGCTGTCAGAATGCATCAAAAATAGTTTACTTTGTGTTCCAAAGATGAATGAAGCATTTATGGATTTGGAACGACATGGGGGTAAGTGATTAATGACAACATTTTCATTTTGGGATGAAGTAACCCTTTAAGCAGTGTGGCTCTAAGTGATCTGAGCTAGAAAGAAATGGTCAGAAGAAGCTTTTCTCCGCCTCTTCACCATTTCCTTTTCTTAATGCCATTCCTGCTTTTCTCTTTAACTTCATTCTAACTTTTCTCTCTGCCTGTGTTAATGGTTTCAAGCGGGGCTGCCTGAGGTGAGTTAACTCACAAAATGATAGGAAATCATATACCGGTTAGTGCAGTAAGCGGCTCTGGCAATTTCTTTAATTGCTTTGCCTTGTGCATTGACTCCTTTCTATATCCAGTAAGAAAGCATGCATCTTCTGCCAGTCAGGTGTTTTACTCCTCTTCAGGTTTGCGTTAGCTGACAACATTTGCAGTACTGTCTCTAACCATTGAACCTTTTGCAAACCTCTTTATCTGTTTGGTTCGTTCAGCTGGAGGAACAGGCAAAAAGACAAAGCTTTTCTTAAAAAAAGTAGAGAAGAGAGGAGAGGCAAAATCTTCAGCCAAACATGAAAAATCTGTTATTATTTACTCACTGTTATGTCATTTCCACAGAACACAAACAAAAAAAGTTTTTAAAGAATCTTCACATAGATTTTTAGAAAAAGCGAAACAACAATTCAATGTTACCAAAGGCTGTCAAGCTCCAAAAAAAACAACAACAGCAACATTTGGTATGTGACCAATGACATATGAAGTTATTTACGTCCAACAAGTTATTAACGCCATACTGTCATATTTGATCTGAAAGTTGAATATCATCAGTGAATAATCACTTAAACCACACATTATCACAAAGCTTCAGAAAAGGTACCAGATGGACTACTTGTATAGTGCTTTTGTATTTGTCCTTTTTAGGATATTTACAGATTTTAGTCACTAAATGAGCTGCTGTTTTATGGAAAAAGAAAAAAAAACCCATCTGTGATATTTGTGTTTGTTTAATTTTGAGGTGAAAATTTCCTTTAATTCTGCATTTTCCTCCACTCCTCCTTAGAAAACCTATAGGCATTCAGGGTAAACAGAGGATTTATTTTCCTTGCTCTTTCTCCCCACCCGTTAGACATCCCACACACGTTAATACCTTGGAGACAGCTGGAAAAAGACAACCTGTGAGCTATTCCTTCACCATGTTGACACTGAATCAGTGCCGCAGGTCAGCAGTATGAGATGAGAAATAATGACTTTCTGTGGAGAGAGGGAGGTGGGTGTTCCTGATTCACAGGCGGTCAGGTTAAAGTGCAACAGCTTTACAGTTTTTACCATTAGCAAAGTGAAGCCAGGACCTACCTGTAGCACACACACACAGGCATCACTAGCTGTCTGTCACCATGACAACTGGCACTCGCAGGCATACTGCAAATCTCACTTTATACCTTAAAGGACTAACATTTTCTTAGATCTATGTACTAAAGGTTTAAAACACTCTTATGTATGTATGTACACACACACACACACACACATAGTTTAAACCAAAAGGCAACAGATGAGCAGAAAAGTTGTGGTGAAAAGCTGATATCTATCAGCCATTCACACTACACTATTCACTTTCATTCTCATGCATATGAATGTACGCACATGCTATGGATCAAAGCTGTCTCTCCAAATTTGTAGAGCAAAAATAATTTTGACCAATGGAGGATCTGAATGTCACAGATTGACCTTGTAGCTGCATAGTTTGTGGTGTTGTGTTAAAGTATATGATTTATTTATTTATTTATTTTGTTGTTTTATGACTTGTCAGCATCTCAGGCCATTTTCATTGCAAGAACAGGATCAAATCAGTTGAAAAAAGTTGAATATTAAAACAGTTATTTGAATATTAGAAAGGACACACTGATTTTTCGACATAGTGAAGGAAAATGAGAAAGAGGAAAAGATGGATATATGAAACTTGAGATAAAAAAAAATCTGTAAATGTTTTCCTGTTGAAACCTTTATTATTATTATTTTTATTATGATTGTGAGTTCTCTATAAGAAAACCAAAAGTCCTACAGGGTCACATCATATTCATATCACATCTGTTGCAGGGTCTGAAGTAATGTTGCATGTTCAAAGAGTGAATTTATCTTCACTGTCTACTAGAAAGCTAAAAATGAAGAGACACGTCTGTAGGAGGAATAACCTCTGCACTGCTCCACAGAGAACAGGCTAGTGATAAATAAAAAGGTCACTTTCTCCATAGCAATTAAAACGGGGTAAGTCCTTCTGCTAAATATCACATTGGATTTCTCCGAATGTCACCTGCAGCATATTAATGACCATTTGTGATGTTTCTTAAGGTTAGGCTTGTTTGTTACTTGGTCTTTGCTTCAGTAACAGACAGACACTACACTGTTTACTCAGATCGTTGAGGGAATCTTACAGAACACTTTCCTTGCTTTTCAGCACATAATCAATACACAAGCTCTAGGTAATAAGCAGAAACCAACAACAGAGACAGTTCAGAGATTTAAACCACGGTTTGTGATATACTGTTTTTATCACCTCAACAGAAATACATTTCAGAATCCTATTGTGACTGGAAGTGCCCAGCAATCATAAAATGTTTTTACTACATTTCACAACATTGCATTTTGTTTGCAGGTAGATAACGTCGAAATATGATGCTTAAAAATGTTCTAGAAGCCACATAAAATGTCTTGAGTAGCCTCCAATTGTCAATATATCATTTTTATAATAAAAACAAAACAAGACCAGACTGAAACATTTATAGAAAGCTTTCTATAGGTTTTAAAATAATGTACTTTATCCATTTAATAAGGCATCTCAGACACATAATGAAAACACCAGGCCGCATTACAGTGATTGTGGAATATTATTTGTCTACCTTCTTACTGAGATGCTGTGCAAATCTATGTAGTAAGGGGTAATTTACCACAACTGCCAAACAGTTCATGTAAATACGTATTATATATTATTTATACCTGAATGTGAATAGAAAACATATTCTCACTGGACGATTCTATGAAATAACTTTAATAAAAGAGCACTGGAAAAATATTCAAATTTACATGGGTGGGCGTGATCAGGGTCCAAAAATAAGGGGAACTATAACAACATTTCTGCAGCGTTTTGAAAATATGGATTTATTACGCATGCACTGCTGTTAATATTCTGCCGGTCCCTGATGCAATAAAATAGCTATTTTCATATTATAATTCAATAATATATTGTCTAAATAAAAAACAAAACATTAAAAACTACAATCAATTCTGTTAACATGCTACAAGTGAATTTAGGCATTAAAAGATTATAATGTGTATGACAAATGCATGTTCATTTCTTTCAGCTTTGCTAAAAATTATGTTTAACAGGGTTAAATATAAATTCCTGTTAAGGTTATAAATTATTAATGTTTTTAAAGATAAACTTTAGTTAAGATGATGTCAAAGGTAATCTAAATGTAAAAAAAAAGGAGAAATGTGCATTTAAAATTCAAAATTCAATGTTGACTGATACACATAAAATTGTACTGAAACAATAACTGATATAGTACAAGGCCAATTACTGCACTTCCCTAGTATTTGTTAAACTTTTCATAATTAAAAAATAAATAAATAAATAAATAAATACAAATTAATAATGTAGCTGCATCTCATAAATTACCGAAACATAACGATTAGTACTAAGCAGGAAGACGATATGGTACATATGTCTGTATTCCATAAACTAGAGTCAGCTTTGAGGATCCATACAATCAGCGTACCAACATTTGCATTTGTCACTTTATTTAACAAAAAATTTTGATAGTCTAATAGGGGGAAACAAGTGGTATGGAACAGCCCTTGTTGCCACGGTAACCATTGCCTACCAAGTACAGGGAAGTAATAAGTCTATGGGAGTGGCAGGGGGGTGGGGGAGGGTGTTACCAAACCCAAAGGGAGGCAAATAGATGAAAGTGGGAATGTGGTGCAGAGAGGGGAAAGGAACAGAAAGGAGGAGAGGAAAAAGATGTATCTGGGGCTCGAATGAATTGAGCTCACGCACCATTTCTCCACCTCCACCCTCAACTCCCAGTGCCGTCATTATCACTATCAACAACATTTGTCTCTGCTGGGGCCTCCATCATAAAAATCATCTCTCTTTATTACAACTGTGGTAGAGCAGCTCAGGCTTGCCTCATCACCCATGGAGGATGGCGTTTCAGTCCAGGGGCCAGCAACGTGCCGTATCCAGAGGGAAGGATCGAGATGAAGGCGTTCCTATAATTATTTACTGCTCGCCACCCACAGAACCGTGGCCTGTCCAAACAAGCATTCAACTCTCTGTTTCATTTAAACCGCTTTGCGTAAAAGTTTTTTAAAAAATGCTGGAAGAGCTCACATGTGTCTTTCCAGACACAGCTCTGTAATGTAAATAAATAAATACACAATATGGCCGTTATCTGTCAAGCATTCTCAGTATTAAATTTCCACTTTGCTAGAGTGTAGCTAGGTTTTGGTCAACAACAACCCAGAACAAATCCCATAATTGTGGGCGAAACTCAATTAGATGGTTTCCTGCCTCTTGACAGTAAACGGCTGAGGTGAGGAAAATTGTATGAGGCATAACACATAATAAGGCGAATCTCTTAAGCTGAAAGTTGTGTTGACATTCGCTTCCAGAAGTAGGCAATTCCCCTGACAACTCTGCACAATATTGCTGCTCATAATTATTGGCGGAAGTGACATAAAACAAGAATTTGGTGGTCCCACACAGTCAGCACTTTGGGGTCACATTACGGTTCTCTGCCAAACCTACAGAGCATACGACTATCATGGTTTCTATAAAACAATAATTAGAAGTTGGTCCCAGAGTCATTCAGAGGCAGTGCCTTATAGGTTTTATGAATTTGCACTTAAAATAATTTTGTTAAAGTCCTGCAGGAGCCATTTCATGCACATGCCCTAAATTGATTTGTTCAAAAAGGACGCAAATTAATTTTGATCCACTTTAGCCCACAGCAAGTGGATCCCATGCTGCTAGGTGTGCTACTCATGTATAACAAAAAGGAAATGGATTGTGTTGGCTTTATTTAGTCAGTGTAATGGACAATCTGCAATGGAGTGCACTGGAAAAAACCACCAAAATGCTGAAGCCTGGATTAGGCAATTTGATCCAACGAGTCAACTGTGCCATGTCAATCTTTATATGACAGGGCCGAGAGGAATTCAAACTTTCTCAAACAATTTGCATTGGCTATTGTCTAAGAAATCAATAAACTGAAGGATTATTTAGTAGCAATTTAGTATAGACTATCTTATCTAATTTCAGTTTTCAAGAAGTGTATCATAAACGATGCTAAAATATACCCATCATTTCATAAACATAGAAAAAGCCTCATTTAAAAAAGAAAGATAAACAATACTATTCGTAATTAAACATTATTTAATTAGTTTACCCAAAAATAAAAATTCTGTCACCATTTATTCCCCTTCATATTGTTTCAAACCTAAAACAAGATATTTTGAAAAAAAAATCCACTTTTTTGACCCAGTAACAAGAAAGTGGGCAAGAGATTGCCAAGAGAAGTGAAAAGGGAGGTAGATTCCTAAATTTCTTTTAGGATTACACCACCACCACTCTTGCAGGTCATCGATGTCACCGTGTCCTATTTACCGACAACACCGCAGTAATAAGCAGTTCTATCTAATTACTACAAGAGTAAAAGATCATTCAGTCTTTACAAAAAGTAGATTGTAAAAGGCCACACTATTATAGTACAGTAATCATGGCGTTCAAGAAGGTCATTTCTGCTCACTCCACAGTGCTTTGGAGGACTCCAAGCAGGATCATGTATTGATCACAATATTAAAATTGATTTTCTCAAAATATACTAAGGCTATCTCACCTCAGCCTTGTAACTCCTCAGTGAAGGAGTTGCTATGAGATCATTGTTAATAATGTTGGAGAGTAATAAAAAACAAACCATTATTGGAAACCATTTTCAAAGCAACCCAACACTAAGATTATAATTAAGACCATAATTTCTCAAATTGCACATTTGACAGAGGAGCATTGGGAGGGGGTGGTGTTGCAACCCCCTTCCAATTTTAGTTTGGTACAACCAGCTCCATCCAGACTAATGGCTTGGCAGGCAATGAAATATTTCACATTCACAAAGAACAGGAAAGGCCTCTGAAAAGGTAATTAGAATTGAATTTCCAGTGCTTTCAACCCTTAAATAAAATAAATCAAATCAATTTCATCCACTTAAGCTAAGGCAGGCTGTTTTATAAAAAGATCCCGATAAGTTGGATCTTACAAACTACAATAAAACCACACAGGGGAGCCTCCTGCCAATCCCTCCTGGCCTCCCTGACTCCTTTCCATTTTTACCCGTATTTCGTAACATGTCTATATATAAGCCAGAGGTGACAACCTGTTCGATTAAATGGCACAGTGGCAAAATGGAAAGTGATGGATAGGCATTTGTGCCCCAGGAAGAAATAAGTATGCTGTGGACCTCTACAATCCATCCTCTGAAAACACAGCTGAGGAAGAGATAGGCTCTTCCTTCCATGCAATGAAACAAACATAAAAAAGTGAATAATCTATCTCTGCTGTAAACCCGGATGCTGCCACACTACTGAAACCAGTTTTGTTACCAGACCCACTGACTGGTCCATCCATCAGGACGCCCAAGAAAAATTGAACTCTGACATTTGGAGGCCTTTGCACCATTTCTTTGGCTTTGATAGAAACTACTGTGAGTGATAAATTGTTTTTACATGCCTGCCCTCCTTGGTACAACATTTAGTTGATATTACTGTTACACAAACTCTTGGGGAAAAAAAGGTCAGACTTTATTTTCCCAAAACAGTCAATTTTTAGCCATGGACAGCAAGGAAATGCAGAATGACATTAAAGTAATGCCAGATTACAGAGTGTGTGATACATTGAGCATAGATGCTCTGCCAAGTGCATTTTGCAAGAGATTTTTATTTTCCTACACCTATGGAAAAAGTAGATCTCATTACAGTGAATCAATTCAAGTTGGAAAATTAACTAGGAAAGATGAAGAGTGTTCAGCAAACACTCTTTCAGCAAACAGTCAGTTCTGTCTTTTCAATGCACTCAACAAAAACATACCAGGAAGTGTACAGCCTAAAAACGATGGCAAGACTGAATGAATCTGAGAGTGAATAGCATTCCAGTCTATATTTCTACCTAACACTCATGTTTGAAAAGAAATGCAATCAATAGCAGTGTTGGGGAGTAACTAGTTACATGTAACAGAATTACGTCATTTAATTACAAAATAAATGTAATTGTAATTAGTTACAGTTACTGAGAAAAAATGTGTAATTAAATTACAGTTACTTTTGAAAATGTTAATGATTACAAAGGGGGTTACATCTGAATTTTTTCACACACACACACACACACATACATACACACACACACACACACACACACACACAAACACAACACCCACATAATGATTTAATTGACTTCTTTCATAAATTGCATTGACTGCTCTAAAATGAGACACCAGTGTTTCAGGAGTTTAGGACACAGAATAGGACACATGCTTATTCAATTATACTTTTTAATTTCTTATTTGGGTTTATGCATATTCTTAATTTTTTAAGATTGTTTTTTTCCAAGTCATTGTTAGATGCCAGTATTTCCTATCATAGCTATGCAAACATTTGATTTCAAAACTAGTATCATAGCTAGTAAACCATTTCTTATTCTGATTTTAAATCTGTATTTAACCTCAGAATGATCTCAAAGTAAATAAGAGTGTTGTCTGATTTTGTGGTGGCTGTGCTTTAAATTAAATTATTAAATGGCTCTGTGGAATGCTTGATTCTGATTGGTCAGTCATGGCATCCCAAGGTCTGTTATTCCCCGATAACAACTGGTAAAAGCTATAACGCAGGCTCATCGGGGTAACTTAAGTCGGTGCTATACGCTTGCTATAAACTGTTTTTCTTGGTGGAAGCTTTGCATTTGGTTAGCTAATTAAATATTAAAGCTCAACTCAATACTGTGTATACAATTTTTTAATTCTGTCAACCTGCTATAGGACTCACTCTCATTTCATACAAACGCAGCTGCTGCCATTTTGATTTGTACACAGTAATGGATTATTAAATAACTAACAAACTAGTATTGTAAGAACTAGTCCTTAATTATTTATGTTGTGAAATGTTGTGTACTAAAATTGGTATGACTGCACCATATCCCTTAATTGTCTGTCTAGTTTTAACTTGCCACTTACTAGCAACTGCTTTCTTCATGATCAGTGTTTCATGTCTAATTGTTTACTTTTGTGGCAAGCAGCCGTGTAATAATGCACATTCAGCCAGTTCTTATCGCAGAATAAAGATGTACATTATCCCTTACTTATTATAATCTTAATAAGTGACAGTAATCAGTTTTGAGTTCTACTGTAAGGTTAACACTACCTGGTTTAAATGTTTCAAAATGATTAACAGTTGAAAATATTAGAAATTTGATTAAAAAATAATCAAATGTAATAAGTTACATTACTTTAATCAAGTAACTGAAAAGTTACACTACTTATTACATTTTAAATAGAGTAACTTCCAAAGTAACCTTCCCAACACTGATCAATAGCCTATGCTTTACACTCCTTGCTCGAGTCAAATAATCGCGCATATGTTATGTTTCTCCTCGTATGTACTAGACAAAACACTATTAAACATCCAAAAAAGCGCCAACAAATAAAGCCAATACACGCTTATGATTTGTTTTGACTGGAGCGTGCGTGTGACGTCGTTAACAAGGAGCGTGCATGCATGTGACTGATACGCTATGAACACGGAAGTGAAACAACTTGTTGCACTAGATTCAGTCATTCGTCTACACAAACATGAGTGTCTCAAATATAGTCTTGATCGGGATTTTGTCTTTATTAGTCCCAGCTTCGGCGCTGGATAATGGGCTGGCTTTAACTCCCACCATGGGCTGGTTGCACTGGGAGAGATTCATGTGCAACACCGACTGTGATGCGGATCCTCAGAACTGCATCAGGTGAGAGTTTTAGTAAACTAATCAGAATGAACATGTGCGATATTAGTTGAAAAATGTCATAGTAACACCATATTTTTGACAATGTTTTTTTTCTAATTTGTGATCTATATGGTAATCATTCAGTATCATTCATGTCAGACTAATACGGTATGGAAAAACTAAAAAAGAGTTAACAGGTATATAGATTGATTAAATAATAATAATAATAATAATAATAATGAATGGATCATGTGACAGGTCACTCCAAACTCCAAAGTAGAGTCAAATTTATCAAAAAATAAATAAATTTATAGTTACAAAAACTGATATGTTCATGCATAAAATGATACAATTATAAAATTACATGGTGACAAACAGAATAAGGAAGAAAACTACCTGAATACTTATGTCACATGAGTGACTGTTAAAGCATGTGATGTAAGATCTCATCATACAAATCTTCTCATCCTGTGTTCAAAGGGCGTTTATAGGTCTCATATAGTACTGTTTAGAACAGATGCTGTTTTCACACTTGCAAACTCAGAGAATCTGCCTCTATAGTGGGCAGATGTTCGACCATGATGCCCTGTTCCTCATGTCCTTGTGTGTTCTGGCAGAGAGGAGCTGTTCATGGAGATGGCAGATGTGATGGTGAAAGAAGGATGGAAGGATGCTGGATATGAGTTTGTGTGCATTGATGATTGCTGGCCCTCGCATGAGAGGGACGCCCAGGGGCGTCTGCAGGCCGACCCCAAGAGGTTTCCCAGTGGAATCAAAAAACTGGCAGATTATGTGAGTATCTAGCTTGGCTGCTCCAAAACTTTTTGTCAGTTATATATCGCCCCCTACTGTTGTCTTACTGATATCACAATAAAGTGACATTCTGACCTAATGTTATATAACTTGTAATGAACATTATAGCTTTATTGTGTTTTAAGGTCCATGCAAAAGGTCTGAAGCTAGGAATATATGCAGATGTTGGCACAAGGACATGTGCAGGCTACCCTGGGACTTTGGGCTACTATGACATTGATGCTAAAACCTTTGCAGACTGGGGTGTGGATCTGTTAAAATTTGACGGATGCTTCATGCCTGACTGGCGTCAGCTGGGAGAAGGTAGGTCGATATGTAAGTCTGAGCAGTATGCTGATGAATTTCAGAGTTTTGCTAAGAAATGCTTTACACTATCTTGTTGTTTTTCAGGTTATATGAACATGTCGAGAGCTCTAAACCAGACAGGCAGAAGTATTGTTTACTCCTGTGAATGGCCATTATATGAGTGGAAATACCAACAGGTGAGACACATGGAGATTTTTTTAATTAAAGGTGCAGCAATGACATTTTTCATCTTTTTTCATCATCTTTTTTTCATCTTCTTAAAAGGAAAAGTTCTAAATCTAAAAATGAAAGTTTTATCATTGTTTACTCAGCCTTATATTGTGACTTTCTTTCTTCTGCTGAACACAAAAGAAGATATTTAGTTATTTGTCATTTATTTTGTATTTTCATTTAATTAATTTCATGTCTAATTATACAATAAACATTTATTTTATAAAGACAAGTATTTCTTTTTCTTCTCCTTTCTTTTCATTTCCGTTTTGTTAATAATATTCAGTATCGAAACATTGAGTCTTAAAGATGACAAATACAAGTTCCCATTGACCTGCATTGCATTTTTGTTAATACAACAGAAATCATTGGGAACTGTAATTATTTAGTTACCAACATTCTTCAAAACGTCTTCTTTTGTGTTCAGCGGAAGAAAGTAAGTCATTCAGGTTTGGAACGACATGAGGGTGAGTAAATAATGACAGAATGTTCATTTTTGGGTGTACTATATTTCCAAATCGAATTCTTTATAAAGTAAAATTGGCTTCTTAAATATTGCTTAGTTAAAAAAAATGTTGTCTCTTATATTTCAGCCTGACTATGAGGCAATTCGCAAGACCTGTAACCACTGGCGTAACTATGGAGATGTTTATGACCAGTGGATCAGTGTGAAGAGCATCCTGGACTGGACAGCTGATCATCAGAAGATCCTGGTCCCCGTGGCAGGACCAGGTGGATGGAATGACCCTGACATGGTATGAAGCATCTCATCTGATTATTTTACTCTCAAATCACAAGTACACTCTGGGTAATTTCAAATAAGCTTAATGTGATTTTTTTTATATTTCTGGTTATGACACCTCAAGCTGATCATAGGGAACTTCGGCCTGAGCCACGATCAGCAGCAGACTCAGATGGCCTTGTGGGCTATCATGGCTGCCCCACTTCTGATGTCCAACGACCTGCGAAACATTTGTCCCAAAGCCAAAGAACTGCTGCAGAACAAACAGATCATTGCCATCAACCAGGACCCTCTGGGCATGCAGGGCCATCGTACATTAAAGGTAAAGTATCTTAGCCCACCTTAGTGCTAAATGACAGTCTTAACCTATCCTTTGTTTCATTACGGTGTCTGTCAGTGAGCTGGAATACATTTATCTTGTTCACAGGGTGACAGTTTTGAGGTGTGGGAACGGCCCTTGTCAGACAACAGGCTGGCTGTGGCAGTGATGAATAGACAGGAGATTGGTGGTCCACGCAGATTTATCATTTCTGTGGCGATGCTGCCTAGTTGGCAGCTCTGTGACCCGAAGTGCAATGTAACGCAGATCCTGCCTGTGTACCAGGAAATGGGTGTCCAGAATCTCTTTTCTAAAGTGACGGTCCAAGTCAATCCTACAGGCACAACACTTCTCACTGTCAGCCCTATCAAAAGCAATCCTCATGACACCCTGTGACATGACTTGGAAAGCAAAACTTTCCAAAGAAATGGGAAATTTATTATTGCACTAATGTGATCGAGTTAAACTTCCTGATATTTTTTTATGAAGACTTTTTTTTCCCTTTTGAATACTGCTGTAGAATCCATTTTTTAATTTAAAAAAATGCACAGTAAGGAATCAAAATTCAGCTGTACTAATGTATCATTTTACTGTACATAAATCATTCACAAAGCACTTTAACTCTAAGAAATGTTGAGTTTATACTTTACACACCTGTATTACCTATGTTTTCAGTTCTCTAAAGATGTACTGTACTACAAAACCCGATCACATTCATCCATAATCTGTTCCACTTCACAGTGAAGACTTACAATGTGTTTAAAGGTTTCAGTGCCAAATAACTTCTTATTTTAACAGAAATAAAGACCCTCAGGGATTTTACAGATCATTTGGCAGCTCATGTCTTGTTCTGTAATGGATATAATTGATCTGAAATCAATTAAAGCGTTTATGTAAGTTTCAATGCTACTTTTTGCATTACTATTAAGTGATGGGCACTATATTAATCAATATGCTGGTGAAGCTTTATTGCATATATCTCTTTAGTCTCTTTCTCCTGTTCTCACAAACACTGGTCAGGTTGGCATAAACCACAATTTGACCAAGATTTTCTGTACCAATAAATGTCAAATTATTATAAAATATGTATTGTGTTGGAAATGGCATGTTAATCTTGATACAAAATCGTGTTAAAACATGTAATCATGACATTTCTAAAAATAACACCAAATTTATAAATAGCCCAATGACTTTCCCAAAAAATTAGTTTGCTTCAACAAAGTCGTAAACATAATATATGAATTCCCCATGACATAATATACAAAAAAAAAAAGTCTTTGTTATAGTTCATGAGGACATTGTAATAAGCGCCACCATGTGTTTTGGAGGCACATGATTTCTTAGTGGGTCAGTGGGTTCATTCTTGTCATCCACACATACATGAATTGCAGCATATGACCAAAATATATCTGGTAGTTTTTACGATTATGAATTTTGCATCATTTTACATATTTTGTGAGTTATTGTGAGAGCATGAATATTGTGTTCAGTAAAATCAACCCTTTGACTAAATTAACTGATTGTATTGGTAACAACACAGATCACATCCAAACTTCCCAAATAATTTTGTAGGTTTAAATGGTGCTATAACAATCAAGCCGAGCAGGCTTTGGAATAAATTAGAATTAACCACAATTAGCCTTCTCAAACAGTATATCAAAGGTGCATGCAGTGTATGTGAGTATTAACAGATTGTGAGAAACTGTTAGCAGAAGCCCTGCATGAGCGACAGTATGAAAATGAGCAGGAAGCAAAAGAGGAACTGAGTCATTAGAGTCCTGTGGCTGGGTGGAGTTGTGTCCACTGTTGATCACATTCACAGTCCAGTTTAATAGCCTGCACACAGTCTGACTGGTTTCATCCTGGTGCCAGATCACAGTGGAAAAAACAGAGCTCAGGTAAGATTTCTTTAATAACGTGAGACTGGAGTTCCTCTGTCAAGGACTAAGATTGTGTAATTTGCCATTAGGTGTGACGTGTGAGAATAATGCTGTTACTGGACAGATATAAAGTGACTAACCAAAGCAAACAATGTCAGTTAATTAACAGATAGGAACATGCTATATAGAGATTTTAACAATGTAAAAGAGAGAAACACTCTTAACTAATCCATTGAAGCTCCTGTTTCTCGCCTGTACAAATGCGGTTTTGCACCTTTTGCTGTTTTGCCATGCTTTTTTATGGTCATACAAGTAAATCAATATGCCTAAAAAAAATATTTAATTGTATTATTTTATTAAAATACACAAAAATATATTAATAATAACAAATATATATGTACAAAAATAAAAATACTTAAGCAAAATAAGAATTATTACAAGAAAATGTCACAGTTCTCACTACAGTGACATTCTACATTGTATACAGGAGGATCAACTCAACATTCCTACACTGAATTAGATGGCTCCTGCAAACATATCTAGCTTACAGAAGGGAGAAATTAGTGACTTGTTTTGAGAAGCAATTTAGAAGATTATATGAAATGAACATACAGTGAATCTATTTGAAAAAAAGTTCACTCCACTGGTTAGTCTACTTCACACATTCCTTTTACTGTCTTACTCAATAATATCAATGCATTTTGTAAAAACAGATCCGCAGACTATACCACAGTGGTTTTAAGACAGCATTGCAGGGTTGACAGTTTTATTAATGAGGGTCATTTGCATATATAGAGTGCACTTATAGTTCTTCATGCAGCAGATTCTTTCATCCAAAGTGTCTGTGAAAAAAATAAGTGAGGCTGTTTTCATTTTAGAGACATGCTGCATTCTTTCAACCAGAATGTTCCAGTGTTTTAGCAAAGTAGCCTGACATAGAAGAAAATAGGAATCTGACATTAAAAACTCATATTTATTGATAAATATTCTAATAATTTTAGGGAATTGTCCTCTTCAATGTTTATGATGTTTATATTTCTCTTTTAGCATCATGTATAAACATTTAAACAAATGTCCATACTCCTAAACACCTTTGTGGACATCATGTTTGTAAGGCTAAATGCATCACAAGATACAATCAGAAAAAAGTGCTTTGCATTTCTACATCACACAATGAAAAGGGTCCATTTTTGTGGATATCAGTGATGTAATGCAAATTGGAATTCCATTGAATAACATTTACTGTGATCATCATCTGTGACATTTAGTAGGCTATGTCCTGTTTGTTTTTGATTAAGTTTAAATTATTATTATAGATTTTCCTTTGTTAAACCTATTCGGTAGGGTACTATTGAAATCAAGCATAATATTGCTTGAAATACTGCAATATATATACTATTTGCATTGTTGCATTTGAGTTTAAATTAGCCAAGCGAATAAGCAAAATATGTAGCACTGGTATAGAACCAGAGGTGTAGATAAATTGTGGTCTAATGTAGCAGACTATCTTTTGCCCAGTTCCCTCTCTCCGAACATGAGTGATACTCACATACTTATCATTCAGGAACCTTACAAACACAGGACACACTAGAAAGTTCCTGTTGCTCAACATTACTTTCAATGAACACAAAGTGTCAAATAAGCAACTATTTAAATTATTAACCAAAGACAGTTTATTAATGGGTGTGCATGAGTTATTTCATGCACACCCATTACTCATATTATGTGTCATAAACTTGTATTTTTCTATAACATTTGACTATTGGGCATAAAGTAGAGGCCTACCTGCCCTGCCACTAAGTAACATAGGAAGTTATGGTCTTCATTAAGGCGTATTTGGTAAATCAACAAGTTGTTATTGGTTACATTTGTGCAACATCTGCCTGAAAAAAAACCCTGATGTGAAACAGAGACAAGGTTAACCGTAATTATCTGACTTTCAATGCTTACTGATGCCGATACGAACTGTGTTTCCCCTTCCTCTGTATCACAGAGCAACATTGATGCAACTTCCCTGTGTCAAGTCTTCTAAGTCATTGTCCTTTCAAAAAGCTGTCAAGCTTTCATGATAAACAAGGGTGCTATAACTAGTACATATGTGCTGCAGTCCTGAAATATCAAACCAACACCACTATCATCCAGGGTGCATTTAATACAGCACTGGATGCTTGTGGTCTTTTAATAGTGAACTATAAAGAATATAGAGTGTCAACTCAAATTTAAAGTAGCAATAATGTTCATATTTGTCACTGTTTTCACTTCAAAGTTTTTTGTGACAAGCTTTTGAAGGTGTTAAAAGGCGGTGTTGGTGGCAGAAGAAGAAATCAGGAAATGCTCACATGGTGTTTAAAATAGGCAGTTCAGTTTCTCTACCACAGAACACAGACGACTCAGCGTTTAACATCTATGTGAGAGAAGCTTGTGCAGAGGCATTGAAAGCAATGAGGAACAGAACTAACTGAGATGATGTTTTAAAGGACACTGAGATACAGGTAAATTTAGCAAATGCTTCTCTTGAGTAAATTTTCATTTCAATACAAGAAACGTATTTGTTTAGTACGAAGATATTAAGCAAAAACCAGGCAACCTAGTAGGTTAATCTTTACTGCTTCATGTAAATGTGTGAAGTTACATTTCATTGATTGTAGAGCAAAACTAAAAGCTGTATTTAGTTACAGTGTTCATGAACGAGGTCATTAAATGATTAACAAATGCTTTTTTCCTCAACACATTCTTTCTCATCCGTTTACTGGATTCAGTAGGGGCATTATGATGTTGTTTAATGTTGAGATGTTTGTCCAAAAGTAGTGTAAGGTTTTTGTTTTGTATTGACTACATATTTTTTTAACCTCGGACCTCTTGCTGTTGCATTGAACTAAGACGCAGGCCTTTAGGGGAGAACGATGTGAACGTTCATTTTTGGTTTGTAGATAGTGAAGATACACAGTGAGATGCTGATATGCAGTGAAAGGATGAGTGAGGTTGTTGGTTCACAGTTTAAACCAGAGCAGGAAGAAGTGTTCAAAGGAAACAGATGATCTACAGGAGGAAATATTGGCAACAAAGGATGTCATTGACACTGACAGGAGGGCCCATGCAAACCATTCCTAATCATCAGACACAGCCGCCAGGATCCATCTTCAGCGCTAGACTAGAACAGTCCTGTTGGAAAACTAGAATGCAGCATACATGCTACAATTAGATTTTAACATTTGGATATAAAGAGGTTTGACTGCAGGGGACATAAAAACATTTCCCTTCAGCATTCTTTATAAACATGAAAAGGAAACCCATATTTAACAAACCAATATAACCATCGCTCAAATTTAACTAACAAAATTAACATGTTTCATGTTCAACATAACAGTTTGTCTTTTTTCCCCAAGTTCACATCAGATATTAAAGAACATGCCAGACAGCATTCTGGAGGAGGTTTTTATAAAACGGTCCCAGCAGAAAAAGAAGACCTCACCTTTAAACTTCAAAGAAAGGCTGTTTGTACTCACTCAGGATAAGATATCCTACTATGACTACGATGCCGAAAAAGGGGTATGTATGAATTTGACATCATTTTCTGCATGTTTGGAAAATAATTCTGAGTTCATTTTGATGTACACTGTAAAAAAAAATAAAAAATTTAAGGCAACCAGCTTAAGCAGATTTTTTAGTTTTCTCAACTTGTTGTTTTAAGTTTATTCAACAAAAAGTTGACTTTTTGTTGTATAAACTTAAAACAAGAAGTTGAGAAAACTCAAAAATCTGCTGAAGCTGGTTGCCTTAAACTTAAGTTTGTCCACCTTTTATTTTAAAGCGTAGGCAATCATTAAAGTCAACATGAATTGGAAATTCAATCTGTTTTCTAAATGAATCTTATTGTAAACAATTCGTCCGTCATGTGTTTCTTTTTTTGTAGCATTTAATTTTTAATCAAAATGTCAGAATTCAGTCTTCTGGTGAAACGACAGACTTTTCTTCTGTTATCATTTCATCTACATAAACCCTGTCCTTACGTTCTTACAATCGACCGCAAGTTCACATTCAGATCTGCTTCTGTCCGAACAAAACCTGATAGATAGAGCAAAGTCCACGTCCTATTTTCTTTTTTTTCTGAAAATCCACCTCATTCAGATGTTCATCACAATATGAAGAAAAGTTATGTTGCTAGTTCTGTTACATTGTTACTTTAATATTTTTAAACCACTGTGTTACAAGTTCCAATATTTTGTGATTTTGATCTTTTTAATAACATAATCCTCCTACTGACTGTTTAGAAGAGGAAAAGCCTGAAAGGTTATGTGGATACTGAAAAGATCAAATGTGTGGAGATTGTTTTACCAGAAGACAGCGCACCTCCTGACCGACTCTATCCATTTCAGGTGGGTCTGAATGTCAAAGAATAAGACATTAAAATCATACTTGTCCACCAGCTTCATTGGGTACACAACACTGAACAATTTATAATGCATTTGTGGTGTACAGTATTTACAGTAATGATGTTATTTTCACTTCTCTCATTAATATATTGTGCATCATCATGTCTTAGTTTTCAAGTTGAGCTGAAGTGATGTTTACATGAAGTCTGTGTCCCTGTATCTAAACTTAATGTTCCAGAATTAGCTGACTAGGAAGTATAGGCTAACATGATCACTCAGGCTAGTAGAAATGTTGGGCTGACAAAGTGCAAGAATGCAAAAACACTGCTCAGGCCTTCAACCATGATATCTGGCTGAGAGTAATGGAGCAGAAGTGAAACCTTTCCTCTTCAAAGTCTAAAATCAGAGGAACAACAAAACTCAACAGGTGCTGACATTGTAAAACAAGCATATAAAAGCACTGCACATAGCTTTAGCACCTTAAGCACAAAAAAGTGAGTTTTCCATCCTCAGACCACTGACAGAAAGAAAGGGCGCCAGGAAATGAATGTGTCAAACAGCAAAATCTTGTGGTTTTCAGTTTCTCAAAAGATTAACTCTTGAACTCATGAGCTATAAGTATTTATATCTCTTTATAAAACATAACTTGTGATGTAAATATGTACAAATTCTTTGAAACCTTCAAAAATGTAAACTGAGTGCAATAAACTGTCCAATAAATGAAGCTTCAAAAGAAAGAGGAAACATTTGACAATTGTAGATTACTTTGAAATGCAACAGTTGATTAATATATAGCCCAACTTATAACTTTGCATTGTGCTGCTTTTTTCTTCTCCCTCACAGATAATCTATGACGAAGGTCCTCTTTATGTATTTGCTAAGTCAGATCACATTCGAAATCATTGGATAAATGAGTTAAAAAATGGTCAGTATGTGTTTAAGTCATTATCACAAACTCCATTCAAATTAGCAAGCCACCTTTATGTGGGCTACATTACAGTAAAGATAATAAGAAAAGTATGCTTCCCATAACTCAGCATACAAGTCCTATGCAAAACCCTATGTTTATTCAATGTAAATGACTTCCAATGTACCTGTCTTTAAGTGGTGCGATTCAACAAGGACCTTATGCAGAAATATCACCCATGCTTCTGGGAGGATGGCATATGGAAGTGTTGCCAGCAGGAGATGAAGCAGGCAATGGGCTGCAAGGTGCTGGAGACCAAAAATGGAGGTCTGTTATACTGAAGTTTGAAAATAAATTAGGTTCTGTTCGTTTCCCTTCTCACAGGATGATTTTTTTTCTGTAATGTCGTACTCTCATATCGGTTCCTGCAATACTTGTTTGACGATGCTGAATATACAATGCAAAAATTCTCAGCGTGACCAGTGTAGTCCCTCTCAAAATGAATGGCTCTTACAAGTTGGTTATTCTTAGTGAATCCAAAACATATAACGAATCTGGTCTAATTTCCAAACGCATGAATCCAGTGAGTCGAAATGCCTCTTTTTTTTTAGCAACTCCAAGAAATTACAGAAAATAATCTAAGTAGCCTAGTCCGATTCCTGAACCAATTACTTTGATGAATCGGTTCTTTTTTAGTGGATCAAAACATAGCGGTGCTAACTATCTGTAAGACTTAACATACCTTTGTCATTAAGGTATGACAAAATGCAGCTAAAGATGCACTTCATGTAAGTAAGCCTAGTATTATGTAAAAGTATGTGACCACATTTTTGTTTAGGCCTGTTATTGTTTAATATGTAGATAAAGGGATATTTTCACAAAACCCTCATGTCGTTACAAACCTGTATGACTTGTGAAGTGAGTAATGTCTTGTGTTCTGTGTTGTGTTTGTTTTTCTTTCTTTCTTGTATGAGTGTGTGTGTGTACCTGTCCATGCTACATTGTGGGGAACAAAACAAAATAGTAAATGATGTTTACAATGTAACAATGCAAACAGATTTTCTGTAAGGGCTAGGTTTAGGGGATAGAAAATATTGTTTGGTTAAAATAGTCTGTAAACCAACATGTGTTTGTGTGTGTGTGTGTGTGTGTGTGTGTTCTTCTGAATATATAAGGTCTTACAGGTTTAGAATGACATAAGGGTATGACAGATTTTTTATTTTTGGGTGAAATATCCTTTTAAGACCAGTAATTGGGTTGCATTTATGCCTTTTAAAGAGGTCATGAACTGAGAAACATTTTAAAAGGTAATTGTGCAATAAAAACATCCTGTACGTTTCAGAACTCAAAACTTTCTTGTTAGTCTAAAAACGGCTTATATTGAAGCCAGTCTACAAAAACAACAGCTTGTGGAATGTTTTACTCTATGACAGAATAGTGTGGCTCAACACCGCCTCCGCAAAAGAAGATCAATGCCTGCTTCTACATCACTGAAGCAAACGCAATAATAACGCACGTAAATAATAAAAACGCAATGATAAAGATGCTGGTCTTTGCATTGCCTTCCTTCTGATCCCAACATTAGGAAAGAGTGGATGAACTTTATTTTTAATGAAGTTCCAGACCATGGCAGTAAGAACACCTCAGTTGGTCCTTTGTTCACTTCATTTTACTGTGGATTCATTTACAAACAAGGCACAATTGGACACAGAATTTTCAGAAAGATTGAAAATAAAAGAGGATGCTGTGCTGACTATATTGGATAATTTCACATATAAATTAATGTCGCAACACACAAATAAGTGAGTAACTGTTTTTATTAAAAGGTCACTATTGCTTTGTCTGTTAAGTAGATTGTTTAATATGAGTATTTATGCGTTTTAAACCTAAATCACTGAAGCTTCCTTCTGTAAATGACATAGGCTGACAAACGTTGCACAACTATTAGCCAATCATAGCAGTGGGTGTTTACTTACGAGTCTACAATCCGCCACAATTCAAACATAGGGTTTTTGATGAGGGGGGTTAAAAACCGGACAGAAAATAGCCTATTACTTCTAAATTAAGATGTTTTTTATGCAAAAATCTTCATAACATTACAAGTGGACCTCAGAGAGAACAGTATAAAAAACAAAAAAGCAAAGTCAGTTCATCACCCCTTTAAAAAGTCTGTGTAAATACACCATTTGAATTGTCTGAAGTGTATTGTTATCATAAATTTGCAATGGAGTTGTCTTTCTTTCAAATATTTATTCTCTAAATGGGCTAAAAGAATCATTAATGGGACAACATTAATGATTATTTACGATTTCCATCCCTATTCAACAAGGGACCATTGCTTCATAATTTCAACACCTAAATATGGTGCAATATTTAATAGCTAATGGCACTTAAACTCTTTGTAGTTCTTCAGTACATGTCAATATCTTTTAACCTTCTTCAAAGGGTTTTTCAAAAGAGGTTCGAAGAATCGTGATTCAAGGAAGCCTCTCCCACCAACACCAGAGGAGGTCTGTTACCAATCTATCCAATCACTGACAATGTATGCATCACATACCATCAGATTTACTCTTGAGAACTGATCTATTTTTACTTCCTTAGGAAAAGCCGCCCAGGCCTCTGCCCCCCCAGCCACCCATGCTCACCCCAGGCTTCAGTGTGGGCATGACTGTTGTAGCTGAATATGAATATGTACAAATGACTCCCCATGATTTGGCACTGAGAAAGGATGAGGAGTACACACTCTTAGAAATCAATGATCCCAACTGGTTTAAAGCTAGAGATAAATACGGGTAAGGGACTGCAAAATGATTAAGTATGATTAGTAATCATTGATCTATCTTTTGTATACCACAGATATATAGTCTGAATGTGCTAGTGGAGAATGTATTTGAGAAACACATAGACACCTGTCAAATTATTTGCATATCTGGGGAAACTTTTACAGGCTGTGGGCAAAAGGTAGTCAGGTGGAACTAGCTGTGCAATCAGGGTTGTGTTTCTTTCAGATATGAAAAGCATTACTGATCTCCTACACTGTTTACAGAAATGAAGGATACATCCCAAGTAATTACATCGCACAGGCCTTAAATGGATTGGAGAAATATGAGTATGTATACATTCAAAAACATAGACAACTTCAGTCCATCTATGCTAGTTTGAAAACACTTTTAACCTTATAAACACAGTCCAACCCCGTTTTAACAGATTTTCTGTCTCCTAGTTGGTACTGCAAGAACATCAACCGCAGCCAGGCTGAGAATTTGCTGAAAACAGAAGTAAGTATAGAGCTGTGGTGGCAATCAAAAATGTGGTTGATTTATCCTCAAAAACTCTGTATATAAACTCTATGATTATTAAAAATACATCTATTTTTCTATATATATATATGTGTATATATACAATATATATATTAAAGTTGGCACTGCTGAGCTGCATTCACTCTATATATTTGTTTAATTTATATTCTGAAATGTTGTCTTTAAAAAATAGAATAAAGATGGTGGTTTTTTGGTGAGAGACTCTGGCAAATTCACTGGAAAATACACGGTCTCTGTGTTCACCAAGGCTGGTGGGTGAGTTCGATCAAGCTACACATTTGTTTCACAGTTAACTTATCAAAATGAAAGTGGAAAACTGACCCTACGGAAGAGAGATGTAAATCTCTCTATGCAAAACTCCTATCATAGGTCAGTTTTCCCACTGTGTAAATTGTCACGGGATTGTGTTGTTCATCTCTCAAGTTTTTTGTCAGACAAATTAAGGATTTGACTTGATTCCTAAGCAACTGTGAGAAATTCATTTCTTGTCTCTCTCCAGGGAGACTGCTGGCAGCTGCAGACACTACAACATATGCGTCACTGCAGAAGGCCAGTTCTATTTAGCGGAGAAGCACAACTTCAGCACTATCCCAGAACTTATTAATTACCATCAGCATAATGCAGCAGGTAAATCTAATTTTAACTACTTGCATGCACATACACAATGACAAATGATCAGTGTAAAAGTATTTAATCAAAGCAAACACATCTGTTTCAGGTCTGGTGAGCAGACTAAAATACATAGTGTCAAATCGAGCTCAGAGTGCTCCCTGCACTGCTGGTCTGGGTTACGGTGAGTTTATATTTGTTAGATAGACCATGGCACTAAAACCCCCAAGGTCATGGGTTTGATTCCCAGGGAATGCATGAATTGATAAAATGCATAGCTTGATTGCAATGTAAGTCATTTTGTGATAAACACATCTGCCAAATGCATAAATGTAAATACTTGGCTGTATGTTTCTGACAGTTCTCACTAAATGGGTTTGATTAAAACTATGTGCTAAAATTGCCCTCCTCTCCTACTTTTCATTCCAGGAAGTTGGGAGATTGATCCCCGTCAGCTTACATTTATCAGAGAACTTGGCAATGGTCAGTTTGGAGTGGTAAAGTATGGGAAATGGCAAGGCCGTCATGACGTGGCCATCAAAATGGTCAAAGAGGGCTCAATGTCGGAGGATGACTTCATTGAGGAAGCCAAGGTCATGATGTAAGTTTACGCTGTTGTTAAACGAAAGTATGGTGTCAGTAAGATTTTATTTTCATCAAAGATTTCACACAAATGCTGACCTTTTCAACTTTCTATTCATCAAATAATCCTGAAAAAAGTGCTATGGTTTCCGCAAAATTGAGTAGCACAACTGTTGTCAACACCGATAATCTTGCACTGTTAAAAAAAATTCTGTAGTTTTTACAAAAACATTTTGGCAGCTGTGGTTGCCAGAATAATTTAGAAAAAAAAATACAGAAAACTGTAAACACACTTACGGCCAAAAACTGTACATTTTATGGTATGAAACTGTAATTTACAAACTAGAAAATCTGAATGTAAACCAGTAAATTCAACAACGCACAATTCTATTAAAATCTGTTTTGTACCTTTAACATACTGACAACCAGCATAATAATGCAGGTGGTAAAAGAGAAAACCACAAGCAGAAGTATATACTAATATACAGAAGGTGCACAGAGTCATTCGCGCAAACACAAAACACTATCATGGTAACAAACATGACACTTAAATAAAGCAATAAACATTCATTAAACAACAGAAGATGCAACATAAAGCCCAAATGTACATAGCTGATAACAAAAACTATTAAAAAACATGATCATTTAAGCAAAATACTTTCAAATGTGGAGTGTCACGCAGGGAATTCTGGGAATATCAGTTTACAGTTTTTGACCGTAAATTATACATTGATTTGTTCTATTTACTTCTAAAACTGTTCAATTAACAGCATTTTACTGTAAAATTACATTAAATGTGTTTACAGTTTTTCCTTGTATATAGAATGGGAACTTACTGTTAACCTATAAACAATTTTATTTTTACAAAATTTTACAGTTAAAATTACACTTATTTTTTACAGTGTGGGCACGAAATTATTAGAATGAATTCTGAAGGATCATGTAACACTAAAGATTTTAGTAATGGCTTGACACCACAGGAATAAATTCCATTTTAAAATATAATAAACAGTTACATTAAATTGTAGTAATATTTCACAATATTAATCTGTTTTACTGCATTTTTTATCTGTTTCTCAACCATGTTTATGTCTATAATCTCTCATTTTCTGCTGTATAACACTAGGAAACTGTGTCACGAAAACCTGGTTCAGCTCTATGGCGTCTCCACAAAACAGCGACCCATCTACATAGTCACAGAATATCTCGCCAATGGATGTCTGCTGAATTACTTACGGGATGTTCTGCAGCACCCCTCGAGTATTTTGCTCCTTGAGATGTGTAAAGATGTCAGCGAGGGCATGTCCTACTTAGAGGCCAATCAGTATATCCACAGAGACCTGGTTTGTGTGACAAAAATGTTCCTTGCCACCTGACACCATTTAAATGTCTAAAATGTTTTTTGTTTCTCATAGGCTGCCAGGAACTGTTTAGTAGACTCAAATGGGACCATTAAAGTGACTGATTTTGGACTGTCCAGGTAATTTTATGCATGCTAGGACACTATATGAAGGAAATTCTCCATACTGATTTTCTACATAAAAATGACTGCTTTTCTTACAGGTATGTTCTGGATGATGAATACACCAGCTCCGTAGGTTCAAAGTTTCCAGTGCGCTGGTCGCCTCCTGAAGTCCTCAATTACTGCAAATTCAGCAGCAAGTCGGATATCTGGGCATTTGGTGCGTCACCTCTACATTTCCAGCAGAACTGTACCTTCTGTCAAAATCATGGTTTAATTATTATTATTTTTTTGTCTAACAGGTGTTTTAATGTGGGAGGTGTACACTTTGGGCAGAATGCCATACGATCGTTGGAACAACACAGAGATAGTAGAGAAAATTACTGCAGGTCACCGGCTTTATCGCCCACAGTTGGCCAATGACAAAGTTTATTCTATAATGAACAGCTGTTGGCATGAGGTACACATTTTGTGAATCAAAACAGTTATCTGATCATGCAAATATAAACATGACAAAAGTCAAGTAATTAAAGTAATTAAAAATCTCTTTTTGTTTTTGTAGAGAGCAGATGAACGGCCCACATTCAACGATCTCGTCATGACCATTAAGGATTTGCTTTTCAATATGTGATGCACACAACTACTGAGCACCCTTGGACACAAGGAAGAATACAGTCTGTGTATGAAATAGCAACAATCATTATTTTTATCAGTCTTGAATAACCTCCTTAATTTCTTTAATCTAAGGAACCCAATAATGTGAATTCAGAGTTACACACTTTTTGGATAAATTAGTATGAGTTCAAAATATTACAAAAAGAAAATAAAGATTAGAATGTGACTTCTCATGTAACGTTGCAGTCTTTCCTTACATTTTCCTCAAAGCTTTGGCATATTATGAAATTCCTTATGAAAGTTTCATATCTAAATTAAAGGCTACTCTTTAATATTATTAAAATTATTAATAATTACCAGCAGCAACAACAATACAAATAAAAACTCATGACTGTAATGTACATGTACTTATAAATAATGACTGTGTATTGATTTTTATTGATTTGGCTGTGTATTTATATACAAACAAATATATAAATAAGTAAACTTTAGTAAAACAAACTACGATTTAGAAGAAATCTTCCAGTCTTGGTGTGTAAATATGTTTTTTTCTTCTGTGGTTGAAATCTTATGGCTATTTAATTAAAGACTACACTGTCTTTTTCATCTGGCTGTGTATAGAATAAAATGAGAGCAGTTTCCATTATTCCTCTGGCGCCACTGATTCTTGTCACACTCTTTTAATGCTATTTGAAATGACATGCATTTGTCACCATTAATGTCAATAAACACTTGTTGAACAGTGCCGGTTCTTTTATGAACAAGCGTAATTTGGATTAAAAGTTATCTATTTTAAAAGATTTTATTCTATTTTTAAAATCTATTTTAAGTCTAAAATAGTCTCCTGGCCTGGTCCAAATGAACCTTGACACATATTTCCATGTTACACAAATGTATTAATTTATATTTTATCATCAAAATGCAAACTGTAGATTTTAAACAGTGGAACACTTGATGAAACCAAGTGACACAGTTTATACAATTTCACCAAATTCAATTCAGATAATCCCCCCAAAATGTCCAGACAATATTTGAAGTTATTCAAGAGTATCTGGCAACCCGCGTTCAGTCACTTTAGCAGGAAGTTAAAGACTAAAACGCCACCGATGGACGATTCGAATGCAAGGTTAGTCATTTTAACAATTATTCGTATTTCTATAGTGTTTCAAGTGTAGTCTTAAGTATTAATATAAATAAGTGCCGAAACATCACTCCCTGCTAGCGTAAAAGCTTAGTGAGCAAAATCTACTCTAAAAAGTAGCTCTTCTTGTTTGAAAATGCTGTGATTGTGCATTTCGTGTAGTTATAAACGCATAGGGTAGATAGACAAATAGTCTACATTCAAATATAATGTTTTATTGTTTTGAAGAACTGGCGATGGCGTGAATCACATGATCTGACTCGCTTCCTTAATATCTAGTCTGTGACTGTTTTAAATCATATGTGCTGCCTACGTAGACATCATGTTGGGGCATTGTAAGCTTATTATGCACCAAAATGCTGTCTAGGTAGGTAACGTTAGCTTACTTGCTAGGTTCTTAGACATAACCACTTCTGTAACTTCTAAATGTATTCAGATGGATGCTGCAAACCGCTCGGAATTCTACATTGGTTTGGCACTTGCTGTAAGCTCGACTATCTTCATCGGTGGCAGTTTTATATTGAAAAAGAAAGGCCTTTTACGACTGGCCAAAAAAGGCTCTACTAGAGCAGGTGGGGCAATACAATTTGCAGAGTAACCTATCATTGCACAATATATTATTATGCAGTATTTGAATTGCATTGATTTTGCATTGACATTGCCACTGAATTTTTCTTGTGGTGTCTAATCAGGTCTGTTTTCTTTTATTATTCAGGTCAAGGTGGATATGCATACCTGAAAGAATGGTTGTGGTGGGCTGGGCTTATATCAAGTATGACATTATCATTTTATGTATTTATTTGTCATTAGCAGGGCTGAATTACAAGGCATAACCAGAATAAGGGCCTTAATCAGATGTACATATTTACATTAATAGGCTTAGATCTTAGTAATGAAATATTGCCATTCACACATATAAATGTCAGTATGGACACTAATCACAGTTTTTGTGTCTTGTCATATTTTTAGTGGGAATAGGAGAGGTAGCAAATTTTGCAGCTTATGCATTTGCTCCTGCCACATTAGTGACACCTCTGGGAGCATTGAGCGTTTTGGTCTGGTAAATTTACTCACAACAACACTTAAAAGTTTGGTGTTTCATATTTGATCAAAAATACAGTAAAATTATGAAACGTGACCCTGGATCACAAAACCAGTCGTAAGGGTCATTTTTTTTTTTTTAATTGAGATTTATACATTATCTGAAAGGGCATGAATAAATAAGCTTTCCATTGATGATATTTGGCCGAGATACAACTATTTAAAAATCTGGAATCTGAGGTGCAAAAAAATCTAAATATTGAAAAAATTGTCTTTAAACTTGTTCAAATGAAGTTCTTAGCAATGCATTTTACTAATCAAAAATGAAGTTTTGATATATTTACGGTAGGAAATTTACAAAATATCTTAATGGAACATGACCTTTACTTAATATCCTAATGATTTTTGACATAAAAGAAAAATGGACAATTTTGACCTATACAATGTATTGTTGGCTATTGCTACAAATATACCCCAGCACATAAGACTGGTTTTGTGCTCCAGGGTAACACATATTATTACAGTTCAAAATGACTGGTTTCTATTTTAATATTCTTTAAAATGCAATTTATTCCTTTGATCGAAAAGCTAAATTTTCAGCAGCCATTACTCCAGTCTCAATGTCACATGATCCTTTAAAAATCATTAAAATATGATGATTTGGTGCTCAAGACATATGTCTTATTGTGATATTTTTGTGGAAAATGTCATATTTTTCAGGATTTAAGTAGAAAGTTAAAAATAACAGCATTTATTTGAAATAGAAATCTTTTGTAACATTATAAATGTCTTTACTGTCACTTTTGATCAAATAAATAAATTCCTTGTCTAAAATTTGTCTGGATTTACAACCTTATTTTTTGTTGTTAGTGCTGTGCTTTCATCATACTTCCTGAGTGAGCGGCTGAATATCCACGGGAAAATTGGCTGTTTGCTGTGTATCTTCGGTTCCACTGTCATGGTGTTCCATGCTCCGCAAGAGGAGGAGGTTGCTTCTTTGACTGCAATGGCAGAGAAACTCAAAGATCCAGGTATTCTTCTACCTAATTTACAAACACACTAGGCATCCTGTGAGCTTTGAGCTGTTTTTCATAGTAGTCGTCTCTCTTGCATGTATCACAGGATTCATCGCTTTTGCTGTCTGCATTGTCGTCAGCAGCCTGGCCCTGATCTTCTTTGTCGCACCTCGCTATGGTCAGAAGAATGTGATGGTGTACATCCTCATCTGCTCTGTGATTGGTTCGTTGTCTGTGTCCTGTGTGAAAGGCCTTGGCATTGGGATCAAAGAGCTGTTCGCTGGAACGGCCGTTCTGAAAGAGCCGCTGTTCTGGGCCCTTCTCATATGCCTTGTGATCTGCCTCAGTATCCAGATAAGCTACCTTAATAAAGCCCTTGACATCTTCAACACTTCTATAGTTACACCTATTTATTATGTCTTCTTCACCACATCCGTCATGGCTTGTTCAGCCATCTTGTTTAAAGAGTGGCTTCAAATGTCTAACGACGGGGCTGCTGGGACTGTTAGTGGCTTTCTTACCATCATCATTGGCATTTTTCTTCTCCATGCATTCAAGGATATCAACTTTAAGTTGGACTCTCTACCTTTATATCTGCACCTTGGCCCTCAAGACAGAACGTGGAACCAACCATACATTGTTTTGCCAACCGATGAGAGAACTACTATGATCGATGAAAGCAATCAGACTAAAGAAAGAAACGCAAAGAGCTTTTTTCCAGAGAGTTCAGACAAAAGGATCAATGGTACATTTATTACCTAGCATAATTTCAGCAAAAATGCTTATGTGAGTGACTACTAAAACAGGCATACTATACAGGCATACTTTGCAAACCATTAATACTGTAAGAGTACTTTAATTTGCATTCTTTTTGCTTTTCTATATATATAATATTTCTATTTCCATCTTGCAATTTCTTTAACAGTTTTATACTGTTGATATTAAGACTAACGATGGTGTGCTTAGTCACTTGTTTTAAATACAAAAATACTGAAATAGCAACATAGTGTTAAATAATCTGCTGTACAACATCTTATTAAATGTTACATTATTTATTCTATGATCAAATCCACCTTGTTTAGGATATACATAGAATTAAATTTGATCAAAAATACTGTCAAAATTGTTATACTGTGAAATATTATTACAAATTAGAATAGCTGTTTTCTATTTTAATATATTTGAAATGCTATTTATTCCTGTGACGGCAGAGGTGATTTTCAACAGCCATTACTCCAGTCTTCAGTGTTGCATGATCCTTCAGTAATAATTCTAATATGCTGATTCAAGACACATTTCTTATTATCATGAAAACAGTTGTGCTACTTAATATTTTTGTGGAAACAGTAGTGCTGTCAAATGAATCATCGTGATTATTTGCATCCAAAATAAAAGTTTTTGTTTACATAATATATGTGTGTACTGTGTATATTTATTATCTATATGTACACACACACACACACAGTTTGGACAGGACCCTTTTCTGTTCTAACATGACAGTGACTCTGTGTATAAGGCATGGTTCAAAAAGACATGATTGATTCAGTCAGTGTGGAAGAACTTGACTGGACTGTGTCTAAAATGACAGTACCCATATGTACAAGTCATTGGTGTTTGGTGATGAGTTTTTGCCTCAAGGTCTGCATATAAAGTCACACCAGAGGTGTTCAGCTGGGATCAGGACTTGGCTTTCTGTAGACCAGTCAAGTTCTTCCACACTGACTGAATCAATCATGTCTTTTTGAACCGTGCCTTATACACAGAGGCACTGTCATGTTAGAATAGAAAAGGGTTCTGTCCAAACTGTTGCTATAAAATTAGAAGCACACAATTCCCTAGAATATCATTATATGCTTAAACATTAAGATTTGTACTCATAGAAATTACTAAAGTAGTCAAACATGTTCATTAGAAGAGGGTGACCCAATACTTTTGGCAATATAGTGTATATACATAATAAATATGCACAGTACACATACATATATTATGTAAACAAAACTTATTTTGGATGCAATTAATCGTTTGACAGCACTAGGAAACAGTGATACCTTTTTCAGGATTCTTTAATAAATTGAAATTCAAAGAAAAAGCATTTATTTGAAACAGAAATCTTTTGTCACTTTTGATCAATTTAATGCATCCTTGCTGTATAAAAGTAACCTTCAAAAAATCTTACTGACCCCAAACTTTTCAACAGTAGTGTGAATGTCCTATACTAGTGTTAGGGAACACCCATCTTCATATTTAGAAAATCTTTTTCAGAAACAGCTGAATTTCTCAGGTGGTGCACTGTTTTCTATTATATATATATATATCTGTTTTTATAAATAGGACACTGAAACCTCTGAGATGTCTAAGAGTATTTAACTTTACCTTTCTCATTTTTATACAGGATATGATTAACTGCAGGAGGTATTTTATCTTTTTATTACAAGTCCACATTTCAACACACACTGAATAAGCCGCAGATCTTAAAGCGTTCCCAGTAAGACAATTGCGTGTAGACTTGGTATCTAGGTTGAAAAGAAAGTGAAAGCAGAGCCTCCTCCTAAATTCCAGATCAGATCGGTACAAAGGGACCTTTCAGTTGATGTTCCTTGATGTTCCTTGATTTCATACCAAAGTCTTAGCACTGGGAAATGTCAATATTGAGAGTGACGATAAACAGGCTATGGGACTGGGACATGCATGCATTTGATTTTGAATATATGGCCTTTACAATAATAAAAAGAGCAAAATGAGGCACTTTGTCTTTGAAAAATGAACTGAATCCTGTTGATAGCAAAAGCCTCAGTAAGTGGCTGAATGATGCAGTCTTGTCATTGGCTGTGGTTCTACTAGTCTGTCATGGTCTCAGAAAAGGATCCTCTACTCTTCTGAGTTTGTTCTAGTCTGTTGAGAATGAATTGACTTGTATCGATAAATCGTTCCACACAGTTTACAAAACACACCTCTGTTCTGGAGTCGAGCTTCGGGCCAGGCTTTTCCATGCACTTCTCCTGCAAAAAAAAACACACTGTGAGCTCCAAAGAAACCCATAACTGATGACTTTGATGCATCTCATGATATTCAGCTCTTTTAACAAGTAATTAATATAACAATAAATACACTATTGCTTAAAAGTTTGGGATCAGTAAGATTTATTTTAGTTGTTTCGTAAATAAATACTTTTATTCTGCAAGGCAGTAAAGACTAAATAAATGCTGTTCTAATGAACTTCAAATAATCCTAATAAAATCAATTTACACAAACTATTAAGAGGCACAACTGTTTTCAACACTGATCATTTTAAGAAATGTTTCTTGAGCAGTAAATCAGCATATTATAAACATAAAGGATCATGTAACACTGAAGATGGGAGTAATGGCTGCAAACTTTGCCATCACAGAAATAAATCAAATTTTTATAAATATGTTTTTGATCAAATAAATTCAGCCTTGGAGATCTGTGAATTTGACCTATCCCAACCCTTTGAATGTATTTTGTTTGTATGTGTAATCAAGATAAATAGCAATTTTAACAAATCATGAATATAAAAAAATATGTTTAAACTCTGTTTAGTACAATAAACAGTCACAACCCCCACGATAAAAGAGGGCAGGACATTTTACTTGTACTTAATACATAAACTACAAAACATCTAAGCTATAGATCATATAGCTTGCGAACAACTAAAGTGATTAGACAGGACATACTGTACAATCTTCTATCATTGTCTGATACATCCTCATATAGAAACACACTCACCCAGCACACTTCTGTCATCTGATGAACCAGCTGCTGAAACCTCTGCTTCTGAGACTCAATCTCGATAAACTGCTGCAGTTGAGGGTCTGCCGTGACTCCTTGATTATCCATTGGGGAGAAGAATGGCAAACGCTGCAAAATTCACTTAATTGTTATATATTTGACAACTGTATACACTGTTCCAGCGCTATGCTGACCTTCACGTGTCTGGATATCCAGGAAACAGTAGAACGGAGCGCCAATGAGAAAGCGAGAAATCAAGAGGAAACGGATGTGACTTAAGGTTGCAGGCGGAAGTTGTAGCATCCAGAGTACGCCAAGGGTGTCTGAGCCGAGAGATCGGTGAGAAGAAAATCATTTCTGTGTGTATTTTTACTTTCGTGAAGTAAAAAAGATAGCGAAATTATCTAAATTTAGCAATAGCATGTATGTTTGTGCGGTGTATATGTATGTGTAAACAGAGACAGTGCGATAGCGATGAATGTCAAGCAAGGTCTTACAGAAAGCTGCTAGCCTAGCCACGTAACGCTAAGTTACGTATAAATGTGATTAAACGTTACAGTTTTGCCTGCACACGCTGTCACTTAATGCTAAGAAATTGTAGATATTATTACAGATCGTTGAAATGATTTGTAACCATATTCATTCATCTCTGGCATCGTTACGCTTGAGTCGTGTTTATCAAAGCAATATTGAATTTATCAGTCTATACAGATCCCACATAGGGAATTGTATGGACATTTTTAATATGTAATACTTTATATATTTTATAGTATTATTCTAAGCCTGCTTTTCTTCATGTACAGCAGCTGTTTGTACGTTGTTCAAATTTACTGTCAATTCAAATTGATTTATTTAGTTATTGAATGGATGCAACAAAGAATAAACATTACACATTTTTACATGATACTGTAAACATTTTTGGATCAATACCGAATGGGTAAATTAAACTTGGGCTGTAATTCATTTATGAAAATTAAATAAAAATAAAAAATGTTTTATATAATTTATTCCTGTAAGCTTATACAGCTGTTTTTAACATTGTTCAAATGATTATTTAAGTTTATTGATTCAATTATAGACAGTGAGATGTTACTGTTGTCTAGGAAGTGTATGCTTATTTTATTTTAAACATTACTAAAGTGAACCTTGAATTTAATTTCTCTTAGATCAGCTTTCTTGGCACAATGGGGCGTCACTTCGGAGATTTGGCCAAGATAAGGCATGTGATCACGTACAGTATTTCTCCCTTTGAGCAGAGGGCTTTCCCAAACTACTTTTCTAAGGGAATCCCAAATGTTTGGAGACGATTCAAAACATCTGTATTCAAGGTTGCACCACGTAAGTCATCTATGTCCAGAACTATTTTTTTAAATATATATATATCATCTAGTATTCGAGCTATAAACTGATGCAAACATTGTGTGTGACTAAACTTCTCTATAACCTGCATCTCTGTTTACAGCCATGGTCCTGATGTACCTGACCTACACATGGGGCAATCATGTTCATGAACAGACCAAAAGAAAGAACACTGCAGACTATGAGAGCGAATAGTGAAATCGCTCAGCTGAGGATGCATCCTTGTGTAACTTCTTGTTTCTGTTCAATAAAGAAAATATTTATGTGAAAAATGGATTTCTGACTTGTTGCCAATTAATCACTTTGATTCAGTTTAGTTGTTTAATAAAGTACCTTAATATGATGCATCACTTAGATTTGTTCTCATTTATTGTGTTAACATTTGTTTAGCTCCTACTACTGGATACCATGGTACATGTGAAGGCAAGTTTTATTGTGTTCTATAGAGATTTATTTTTGTTTTGGAAAACTGTTGAGGTTTTATACGTGATAATGAATTTTAGATGAACACTACTATGAGCAAGTCTGCTCTCTGCCATGTAAAGAGTTCTAATGTTTAATGAACTTCATTGAAATATTTGTAGTGGTCCAGCCTTTTTCAGTGTGAATGATCAATATCAGTACAGAGAGCTGACAAATGTACCCATTTACCCTCCCTCTACTGTTCATGGAGATCTTAATTACTTGGTAGAGGTTTTTACAAAACTCTAAATGTTGTCATTGGCACAAGGAACCACAAACTGCACATAAATACATTCAAATATATGGTTATTATATTATTAAAGTGTTAATAAAACACACAATGCCACGATTGTTCAAATGTTTGAGGTCGGAAAGATTTTGTTTCTGAAAGTCACTAATGCTGCATTTATTTCTTCAAAAATTAACAATAGTAATATTGTAAAATATTATTGTATTTTATAATAACTTTTTTAAATCTATTTTTAAACATAATTTATTACTACCATAGCAATGTTGAATGTCAGCAGCCATTACTCCAGTCCTCAGTCACATGATTCTTCAGAAATCATTCTGTCCTGATTTGCTGCTCATTAAACATTGTTTAATATCAATGTTGAAAGCAGTTTTTCAGGGTTCTTTGATGAATAGAAAGTTCAAAAGAATAACATGTTTAACATTTAAAATGTCCTTATTGTTATATTTGATACATTTAATGTCATTGCATCGGTATAAAAAGTATTTTATTTGGAAATAATCTTACTGACCTCCAAAAATCCGCAAACAATACTAACTTCCGTTCATTCCGGTGTATTAACGACTCCTCTGTAGTGTTTTTGTTGTGGCGCAACACAGAAACGCGCATGCTCAGATTAGCTAAACTTATAGTGGCTTTCATTCTGACTTTAGTTCACATCGACACATTCCGTTATAAACACTACCGCATGCATACGAAGATGGACAGCATAGATACACCTAACGAGTTTGTAACTCAGCACCTCTAATTAACCACACTTCATTTGTTACATGTTTACATTGTACTGCAAAAGGATTTCCACCACAGGTTTATATGTAACGGCTGAGTTTGTGTTTAGTGAACTGAGCATGTCTTTTATACGAAATATTTCCCATTATCAAATAAAGCAGACTGTTGTCTGTTTCAACATGTCTAAGCGCAAAGTGAATTCAAAGTAAGTTCAGCACCCTGGATATTGGGGATGACTGTGAAGGACTTTAATAAGCATGGGTAACTATGAAGACTATTGTCCAAATTTGCTTCTGGGATTTACACACTATTGTGTCAATTCACAATGACTAAGCACAGGCTTTTTCACGTCCCTCCCATTAGTTCAACCACTGCGTTGGCCGGGGTGTTGGCTTCCTGCTTATGGAGATATTAAGCCCTCTGGCTCGACTGCGAGCGTCTTTTCTTGCTCTTGGTCGTTCGCTGTCATCTTCTCGTAGACTCTTCGGTCGCAGCATGGCCTCTGAATCAGTAACGCGCTTTGATTTTCTGGTGATTGGCGGAGGATCCGGAGGGCTGGCCGGTGCCCGGCGGGCGGCTGAACTCGGTGCCACTGCAGCCGTGATCGAAAGTCACAAACTCGGAGGTACCTGCGTGAGTAAAGACCGTCCAGCTCCCGCAACACCTCATTTCCCTTAGAGCTATGTAGTCGTGTTCTTTAGACGAGTTATTTACAGTAACTGGTCGCTGCATTAGCCACATGAACACAGGTGCTTTGGGAATCCTCCAGATCTAGCGCTTTTTGTGTGAAATGGTTTGCACCAGTCCCTATGCATTTTTGTCTGGTGATATTATTGATTTGGTTCATTAAACAACATTTCTTTCTGTTACAGGTGAATGTTGGTTGTGTTCCTAAAAAGGTATTTGTTTTCCCCTTTATCCTTACAGTTAATTGATTAGGTGCATAATGTGAGTAGTGCTGTGACTGTCAAATAAAAAAGATCATAAAGTTGTCCTTTCTGCATGCTTTCAGGTAATGTGGAACACATCCACCCATGCAGAGTATCTCCATGATCATGAAGACTATGGATTTGAGGGAGCAAAAGCACATTTCAACTGGCAGTAAGTAAGATAAGGCCTTCTTCTGGGTTGTTTAGTTTGATTTTTGTGTATAATATGTTGTGTGTAGGATTATGGCAAGCCTGCACAACATTAAGTATTCTAAAATTGAAAAAAAGAAAATAACATTGATAGCATTTATTTTTGTGTTATTAGTGTCTATTTTTTTTATTATATTTACTTGTATAACTACTAGGGCTGTGTTGGATACAATGATGTATCGTCACAGAGATTGGACAATACTGGTATTGATACAGCTGTTTCTGTATTGGTATCATAGCACATGTGCCGCATTGGACTACTCTTAATTTGAATACAAGAACAGCATTTAAAACTGAGTAGAAAAGTGCAAGGTTTCTAAAAATTAATGAATAGAGTATAATATATAGGCTACAACAAGGTTTAATCTGGCTGCAGAGGAACACAACCGGGGTTGCCTGATATAAAGAGACATAATCCCCGAAACAGAGCTTCACATTTGTGCAAAACGGAAATATCTGCTAAGTGTGTTACTTATTTTTGTCAACCTGGAAACCATGTGTATGCATTCTCTCTCCACTGTGGATAAACTCGCTGGCTGTTCATTTAAGAGAGAGAGAGCGAGGCTGTGTATATATGAATTACCACCGTTTTTACCGTGTTTCTATATTAACAGCTGTGGTTGTAATTCCTAAAAACAATGATGTTACCAGCTCCTTGTTGAGAAAGATAATGTAGCTCTTCAACGTAGAGGGTGTTAATTTGTGCAATGATAACCTACCAGCTAAAGATTTTTAAAGATTTTTTTTTTTTTAAATATCTTAGAATGACTTTCACTTTTACAACAGTCAAATTATTAATTCCATAAAAAATAATATAGAAATAAAAAATAAAATTCTCCCCAATTCTCTTAAAAAAAAAACCAGCATTTCTTTATTTCCAAATTTAGCTCACGTCAAAATCGTACTAGTTTAATGATTAACACGTTGAAGATTAGCGGGCTGGCTGCATATTCATAGGGCTCCATTCACACCCACAACGAGAAGTCTAAGCTTTGAAAAAAAAGCTTAGTTTTGTTATTGTTGGAGGACAATTGGCTAGTGAATTGATATGTGTTACCTGTCATGGTGGGTTTTCTCCCACATATGACGAGTTAGCTGGTTTTAATTTCAAATCCTGTGCATAACATACCAGTAACGTTCTGTTATTACTAGAACAGAATTTGCCATATGGAAATTTGTAGTTCACATATTCAGCTCTAACTAGTATGCATTTCAATTACCTTTTCAATGTTACTTATTTGACATATGTTTTCTAATACTAATTAGTTCATAGTAATTCAAAAGAAGTACCTGTTTTTACTAGTAGTTAGTTCATAATGTTAACAAAGAAATACTAGTAACATCAGTAAAGTTATTGGGTTTTAAGGGATACATGTGATGGCAGCTTGCCATAGAGGATATTGTTTCTGCAAAAATATGTGGTAATTAATTTCACAAAAAGGTATTTTTTACTCTTGCGACAGTTGAGGATAGTCAAGTTCCTGCACGCTTTGACTCATTACAGCTTTCGGTATTTGTTTTGCTTCGTTTTTGTGGTATATAATATCAGTATAAGTGGATGTTTCTGTCAGACACAAAGACATGAGGTGGAGTAGTTTGTTTAGTAGTAGATTAGTTATGCTGTAGAGAGTTCAGCTATCAGGATTTCTGTGATATAGGGCTGTGTTCGAAATGCCATACTATCATACTACTCTTAGTATTTCTGCAGCATGCAGTTTGATTCTGGCTTTTGTCAGACTCGTGCAACTCCTTTTTTCATCACATACCAAATCAGAAAGACATATATTTTCAATAAAAAATTAAGTAAATATTTGAAAAGTGGAGATTAAATGCCTCATTAATAATACAGTGTGCTTAGTTGTAGGTAGGTTTTTGTCCTAATACAGTGGCGTTCATCAAATAAAATTTGATAATTTACACTCAATATGTTATTGCATACTGTTTTATAATGTACTACAGTACTGAAGTATAAATATCTGCCACCTAACTACTATTTACACACCTGTTGCTAAAGAAAATGCTGCTATTTTAGTGTAAACAGAATTTATCATTATTTGCACTTAGTGTAATTAGAATATATCACTTTTTCCAATTAGTGTAACTGCCAAAAATATCATTGTTCATTTAAAGACAGCTCATTCAGTTCAGTCCAATAGCCTCTGTAAAGTTATTCAATTATGAAATGAGTTCAATTGGGCAATATAGCATTGTTTACTAATATGAAGCCTTATTAACAAGCCTTTGTAAAAAGAATAGTTAGCACATTTGTTTGTGAGGTAACAATCTTGACAGCTGTGCTGAATTAATGTTTGTGTTTGTCATGTGACAATTCAGCATACTACTCTGAAACATCTGTTGCTTATTGTATACTGTTTCACACACTATTCTTTAAAAAAAATAGGCAGTATGCACTGTGTACTGGGCTGTAAGCAAGTATGCCATTTCGAACACATATGACAAAGCTAGATTAATAGAATAAAGGTCACTCTTTGGGTATGTGTATTTTCAGGCTCATTAAACGCAAAAGGGATGCTTACGTTAGTCGCCTGAATCAGATTTACCGGAACAACCTTGACAAGGTAGGCTGCAATAAGCTACTTTTAATTCAGCAAATTAAAGTAATTTTTAGTAGATACAAAAAAAATAATATCATTGTTTTCATACCAAAATGAGCATGGTTTTAAGGGGACATATCATGAAGAATCTAATTTTTTTGAACTTTTTTGTACTAGTACTACATTATACTATAAATCTTTGCACATAAACCTTAAAAGCATGTCAACAAAAACGTGATAGCGCCAGAAGCATATTGCTAACTGACTATACTATTTGTAATTAAGTAGCATTACGAAAATGCATGATATGACCTCTTTAAACCTTTAGAATTGGTATTGATGTGATGACTGAGAAGTTGTTTGTGGTTGCATACAGGCCAAAATTGAGTCTATTCATGGCTATGCAAGGTTCACAGATGATTCTGAACCCACTGTTGAAGTTAACGGAAAAAAATACACAGCTCCTCATATCTTAATCGCCACTGGCGGCCACCCGTCCACTGTCAGTGAGGATGATGTTCCAGGTGATCTTATGTTTGTTCATTACTAAAAAAATGTACCTCATTCTGCTTTACTTTTCAGTGCATTCTTATAATGCACTGGCCATTAATGTGATTTTTGTACTTTTTTTGGTACTAATTTTCATCACAGAATCTGATTTAAAAACTTTTGCAAATTTCATTGTTATTGCAGGAGCCAGTTTAGGCATTACCAGTGATGGATTCTTTGAACTTGAGTCTTGTCCTAAGTAAGTGATTGATTGCTGATTTCTACTTACATTATTGTATTTTCTCCTCATCCTAAAATAACTGATCACTGTATCCATCTAGACGTAGTGTGATAGTCGGGGCAGGATATATTGCTGTGGAGATGGCTGGTATCCTTTCCACTCTGGGGTCCAAAACATCCATCCTCATACGACAAGGAGGGGTAAAAGCCCCACTTATTGTCACCTGGCTAAATGCTATTGTCATGCATATCCCAAAGTAAGCAATGACTGTGTTCTTTCTTTTCCAGGTACTGAGGAACTTTGATGCCTTGATAAGCTCAAATTGCACAAAAGAATTGCAAAATCATGGGATTGACTTACGGAAAAATACTCGGGTAACTAGTACTGAGAATTATTAAGATATGTATTATGTAGCTGGCCGATCTTTCCAGTGTGATGTATCAGTTTGTTTGGCAGATTTTCAGTTACGATTCCCCCAAATTATATTTTATAATCTGATATTGTTCACAGGTGAAGTCAGTGCAGAAGACTGACAAAGGCCTTTTTGTTATGCTGGTGACAAAAGACCCTGACGACAAAGATGCACAGGAGAAGTACGACACCATCCATGAGGTGGACTGTCTGCTCTGGGCTATTGGCCGGGAACCCAACATCGCTGGCCTCAATCTCAGTTCAATAGTAAAAATCTATTTTAATTTGATTAATATTATTTTATTATTAATAGCAGTATTATAGCTATAAATATGATTGGTCAAATATTATTATTAAAAATAATAATAATAAATCGCTAGGAAGCTTAAAGGATTATAAATTAAACTCTATTGACAACATCTGTGGCATGTTAAATCCCAAAGAAAGAAAATTCTTCAGCTTATTGAAGCTAGAGAAAGTATTTGTACAGTAGTGCACTTACAATTGAAGCTTTAGGGGATGTAACTGCATATATTACATTGCATTGCATACAGTGGACTACTCTTAATTTGAATACAAGAACAGCATTTAAAACTGAGTAGAAAAGTGCAAGGTTTCTAAAAATGAATGAATAGAGTATAATATATAGGCGCACAGCAAGGTTTAATCTGGCTGCAGAGGAACCCAACCGGGGTTGCCTGATTTAAAGAGACATACGCCCCAAAACAGAGCTTCACATTTGTGCAATACGGAAATTTCTGCTAAGTGTGTAATATTCATGTAATACATATTTAATACATATAATTTTATGCAATTACTTTTTTTTGGACATTGCAATTGTTTATCAAAATGTCATAAATCGATCTTCCATTGATTTGTCAGACTTGTGGTGATGTATGCTGAACCTCTCCAATCATTTAGCTATTTTAAAGGAATAGTTCACCCAAAAATGAAAATTTTGTCATCATTTACTCCCCCTCATGTCGTTCCAAACCTATATAATTTTTTTTCTTATGCTGAACACAAAACAAGATATTTTGAAGAACCAAACAGTTGTTGGTTCCCATTGACTTCCATAGTAGGGAATAAAATCAACTGTTTGATTACCAGCATTCTTCAAAATATCTTCTTTTATGTTCAATATAAGACAGAAAAAAGAGTGAGTAAATTATGACAAAATTTTCATTTTTTGGTGAATTGTTCCTTTAAATTCTGCTCCTGTCTTACAATCAACCTCAAGCTCTCATACAGATCTGCCTTAATTCAAATCAATGACAGATTCATAGAACCTAGTCCTTGCCCTACATTTTTTTATTTGATCAATAATCCATTTTACTCGGATGTACGTTACAAGGAAGAAAAGATCTGTCCCTAGCAACTTTAACTATGATACATGTTAAAATGAGACTAGTGTAGTCTTGCCTGTGCAAATTTCTGCGCACAAAAATTATTTTGCTAATGCTTAACTAGAAGTTAATTTACCTACAACAGTAGCTAAAAGGCAGACATACACCACTTTAAAAATTGAATTATGCTTTAACAAAAATACAAGCTGTACATTTGTGCATTCAAATCCTCTGGAATGCATTGTCATATAGTATACACAGCATATTTGCTTTTTACAAACTGAGGGATCATTGAAACATGCCACAGATGCTGTTGATAAAGTTCAACTGAACACAGAACATTCTTTTAAACCGCAGAATCTACACAAGATAGTATTGTAAGCGTTATCTTTGCACTGTTTTAGTTGATAAAGTAAGGTTAACAGTTGAATGTATTGTTATTCAGGGTGTGAAGCTTGATGAAAGGGGACATATCATGGTGGATGAGTTCCAGAACACCACTCGTGCAGGTGTATATGCAGTTGGGGATGTTTGTGGGAGAGCTCTTCTTACACCTGGTATGGTTTCAGGATCACATCCTAATGGAGAATTTGCTCCTGCATGCATTAACATCTGTTGGGTGTTTTGTTTGAATATATAAAATAAAACAACTCATTTTTATACACTGAACTCTGTTTCAGCATAGTATTTAGTAAGCGCTCTTAGAAACCAATTTAGTAAGAGATGTAGTCTTAAATAGTCTTTAAAAAAATCATCAAGCTTAAAAGATCATGTTGTATGTTGTGCAATTCAGTCATCCTGTGATTCAGTTGGTTTATGTAAATAAGACCTTTCATATTGATGATCAACAGATCCTCCATACATGAGGAAGTTGATTTTGTGCAATTTTTTTTGTTACTCTAGCGACGTCAACTGGTCAGAGTAGATTGGACATGCCATTCATCACACTTTTTTAATTAAATAGTTTATCATCTGTTTGATGAGGATGTATATTCTTTTTTTTCTGATAAGCTGTTGTTGTTTCCTGTTTCTGTTTGTATGGATAGTTGCTATTGCTGCTGGCAGAAAGCTTGCTCACCGGCTGTTTGAGGGCAAAGCGGACTCCAAAATCAGTTATAATAACATCCCTACTGTTGTGTTCAGCCACCCACCTATTGGCACAGTGGGACTAACTGAAGGTGAGCTAACGTACAATAATGCTTCCTTACAGTATCTTGAAGATCAGACTCCATATACAGCATTATTATTTTAGTATTATTTATATACCATCATATTATGTAATAATATTTTGGGTTTGATTTAATCACTTTAATCATTTTCTTCCTCATATTTACTTTATTTTCCATATAATGTATATTGGAACATGGACTAAAAGTGGATAAAACATGCAGACAAAAACATATTAGATACCCTTTTGATGATAAAATAATACTGATACTAAAAATGATGAGTTCTTATGTTAAATTAATAAAGGCCAGATTTACAAACCCTTGCTTGGCTTTAAAAACTACTGTCAGGAATTACTTAAGACATGCAGTTGTGTTTATATCTAACCTCATTGCATATGTATTTGTAGGAGTTTCCCTTTCAGATGCAAAATTTATTGGAGATGATTTAGTTTTTCCTCTAATAACACAACCTTCATGCCATTTTTCAAAACTCTAGACACAATTCACAACCGATGATCAAAATCGGTGTCTATTCATTTCATTACAATGATCTTACTATCAATTAATACAACTGCTCAAAATGCTACGTAACTGTTGCATTACGCTTGAAGCATAGTTTTTATGAAAAATTATTAAATTCAAGTTTATTTGTATAGTGCTTTTCATGATCAATTTGCGATGGTCAATTTACTCATTTGTATCATTAACACCTCAAAAAAAAAAAAAAAAACATACTGTAACCCATTTTGAGCCTGTGTTGTTAGTAGATTCCACACACCTGATGATCATCAGCTCTGCTTCTTTTCAACTCTATGCTAATTTGAGCTGCTCTTAGTAGATTGCGTTGGTCATTATGGAAATTATCCGGCTGAGTCTGTTCCTTAATTCCAGCATTGTCAGTGGATCACCAGCAAAACTTTCCACTGCCATCAGTGCTTTTAGTTAATCGGTAGTTATAGTTAATCTGGCCCTAAATGGCCTAATGTGTGTTCAGTATACTGACTGACATCTTGTGGTTTAAGCTACCCTTACAAAAATATCATGTTTTGCAGATGAGGCAATCAAGACATGGGGAAAGGACAATGTGAAGGCTTATACTACTTCTTTCACCCCCATGTATTATGCTATCACTACTCGAAAGAGTCAGTGCATCATGAAGTTGGTGTGTGCTGGCAAAAATGAGAAGGTGAGGTCATAATCAGTCCATCAGTCATAAATCAGTATAAAATATCAAAAAGGATCTGGAATAATATATTTTATTTTAACATTTTGCTGTTACATTAAGTCATTTTCAATAAACCTTTTTTCTTTTTAGGTTGTTGGTCTCCATATGCAGGGTTTTGGCTGTGATGAGATGCTTCAGGGTTTTGCTGTGGCTGTAAATATGGGAGCTACTAAAGAAGACTTTGACAGAACCATTGCCATCCACCCGACGTCCTCGGAGGAGCTAGTAACACTACGCTAATCAAGTGTTCATATTCCAACATGGCTCTTCATAACAGCTTTGATCCAGTCTAAACAAAAAAAATTATATTTCTTTGACTATTTTCTCAACATTAGTATTTTGTAATAAGAAGCATTGGTTTGTTATATCTCTGGGGTCATGTTTTATCGCCTGTGATTAAGAAAGACACATTACAACCATTCATCAGGCTGTCTCTTGTACATTGCATTGTTGTACCCCACTGCTGTGATTTTTCACAGGTATTATTGTTTGATAGGAACAGGGTCAGATGAAAGCTTGATGATTTATGACAGCTAAAAGTGAAATTAAATCTGTTTATAGTCAAACGCTTTTGCTTTACGCTTACATTTTTGAAAAATTGGATGCAGAGAGTTGCTTTCAGTAGTAGTGGGTAGTAAGTAGTGCTTATTCAATACATGTAAAATAAAATTGTGGATATGCACAGTTCAGCACTTGGGCATAGACCCTGAATACATTTAAAAAATATATTTTGTGATTGTGTGGTCAATTGATATTTTCTTAATTTCTGTATTGATGCATTGTCAATATACTTTTAATAAAACTCACTTTTCACAAAAACTTATATTGACATTTGTCAATTCTTGAAAAGCTTAAAGTGTGTTGCATTTATAAGAGGCACTAAGGGCTAGAGAAGTTATATAAAGCAACTGATCAGATTCATTAATATGCAAATATAGATTGTGACATTTGACACCTATGATTGCAAAATTCTAGTGTTGGTTTTAGCAAATATTTCTTGCGTAACATTTATTCAGCTACTTTCATTTAACATTGTTTTACAAAGAAATTATAGAGGAATTTTAGAGTGACACTTATAATTTGCATCTTCATCTATAGTTTAAATAAGAGACTGAGGTTTTATATCAGTGTTTGGCTGTCAGTTAAACTTGGTCTATAAAATGCCATCTTTTTTGGATGTGGTGGCGAGTCAAAGGCTGTATTAATCAGCCAATATTCTGAATAATTAGCAAAAGATAAGATCCAGTTTGAATACATTGTATTTGGAATAAAGTTCTCATTCAAATGTTTACATATGGCACATTGAAAATGCTCATTAACATACCTAGTTTGCATGCTTATTACAACCCGCATCTACACTACCAGCCAAAAGTTTGGGATTGGCAAGGCTTGAAAGAAGTTACTCAACATGGCTGCAAAGAAAAGTATTACAAAGAAAGAATTAAACTTAACATTTAATATAGGCTTTAAAATATTTTAGTGGTGGCAAAGCCAGAAGCAATTACGCCAGTTTTCCCAAAATCACAATCATTCTAATAGCGGTTTTCAATCCTGGTCCTTTTAAGCGTCACATATTTTGTATGGCTCCGTTAAACGCCGATCACCAACTCCTTAAGAGCTCCATGAACTTAGCTGGGTGTCACAAGGGAGACATACAAAATGTGCAAGAGCAGTGTAGCCCTAGGACCTGGATTGAAAACCACTGTTCTAATGCGCTGAAATATTGAGCTTTAATCAGTGTGCGTTTACCCAAGAGCTTAAACCAACCTCAAAGCATTATGGAAATATCAAAAGACACTTGAAACAATGGTTGGCATGGAGAAGACAACATACAAGTTTATGAAAAAGATTTAATGGTTAAAAGGCTTAGACGGCCACTGTTGGATCAAATTAAATATACTTAAAGCAGTTTTACAATAGGAATGGTGAAATACCATTAAAACAAGTTACAATTTAAAAATGATTAAAAAAAACAAAAAAAAAACGCTATAAGTTAGAGGTCATGAAGTGAAACAATGAGCTGCTTAAATTTCATTACCCCTGAGTTTCATCTCAAACGATGGACAGGCAATAAACCCAAAACAGATCATACAGAAGCCTACATGGTTTTTACCAGGCTTGACTTGCGTAAACAGGACCACTTCAACCTAAACAAAAGAAACACAACGCGTGTCTGCTGGTACTGGCACAGAACAATTCTCATTTAAACCCCAATACCAAACAATTCGTTTTTAAAGTCCAGTGTCCAAATAGTTTGCGTAAATTTAAAAAAAAAAGAAAAAAAAGAGCGAAGTAACGTTACAGCTTAAAGAGTCACTTTAGTGCTTCTAATATCCACCATAGCCACCTCTTCCATATCCTCCACCACCACCACCGCCGCCGCCGCCGCGTGGGTAGGGCCCACTGCTCCTGCCGGAGTAGTAGCCTGCTTTCATAGCGCCGTAACCCGACGGCTGCTGTCCATAACCCTCGCCGAAGTCACTGTAGCCATTCCCGTTGCCGTATCCACCGCCCATCTGGTCACTATAGCCTCCTCCGTAGCTACTTTGTGTTTCGTAGTTGCCATCGTTACCGTAGCCGCCGTTCTGAGAGCCGTAGTCGCTATAGTAACCGCCCCTTCCGCCACCATAGCCGCTACCCCGGCCCATTCCTCGGCCTCCCCTGCCGCCGCGACCACCGGCAGATTGCATCTCTTGTTTGGTGAGCGCCTTCTTCACCTCCACCTTGTGTCCGATGATCACGTGGAACTTCATGACAACGGCTTTATCGGCAGAGTCGTTGTCTTCAAAGTAAACAAAACCGAAACCTCGCTTTTTCCCGGTGTCTTTGTCGGCGATGACCTGAGCCTTCTCGATGGCACCGAACTGGGAGAAATACTCATGGAGGTGTTCGTCCTCGATTTCGTCTTTCAGTCCCCCGACAAATATTTTCTTGACCTTGGCTAGTGCCTCCGGTCTACCGGCGTCTTCCCGAGCCACCGCTCGCTTCAGATCCACGTTGTTGCCGTCCACGACATGAGGCCTAGCGGCCATGGCGGCGTCTGCTTCCTCTACGCTCGAGTACGTTACAAAGCCGAAGCACCGGGAGCGCTGCAGCGGCTGGTTCATTACCACTACGCAGTCGGTCAACTGTCCATATTGTTCAAAATGTGCCCGCAATCCTTCGTCGGTTGTTTGGACGTTCAGACCACCGACAAACAGTTTACAAAGCTGGTTAGTCATTTTCTTACAATGGACGTACTGACTGAGAACACGCGGAACGGAAGAAAGAAGGCAATGCGTTTGAAACGCGGGGGCGGTGCCTTTTGTGCGCATCAACACATGCGTAGTGGACTCTGATTGGCTACAAAGTAAAGCACCTAAATCAAACCCATCCTTAATTAGTAAGACGTGGGCTGGAACTAAGAATCAGAGCTAATTTGTGAATCCATTTGTTTTGGGTTTGAAAAGGTTTTTTTGTGTGTGTGAAGATACAATTTGAGTTAATGTTAATATGTGAACTTGACAGCAGGTACATTTCTGTTGCTGTTCTACTCTGAATCCAGGAAATACCCTGGAAATATCAGGGAATTGAAAAAGTGTGATTTTATAGACATTGTAATTGTAAAAGAAAAAAAGTACTTTTTTGTTATACTTAGTATTGTAGTATTTATTTTGCTGCAAGTAATCTTTGAGTGCAATTTATAAAAAATATATATTTATTAAATCTGTCAAGGGGTAAATTTCCAAAAACTAAGAAATCGGGTGAGACACACACACAATAGAATAGCTTTTACCCCCTTGCATAGTTAAATCCTATCTTGGAATAAAGGCATTTTACAGGTTTATGGCCAGTTTACCATATTATGATGGCAGTTCATAAGCATCTTGGTGAGCAAAACTATTGTACACAAAGCACACAGGTGTTTCAGTGATTCTAAGAAGTATTGTGAAGTGACGTTTTGTTTGAAAGTAGGCCAACTAGGCTGAAGGCCAAACTAGGACATTGCAACTTCACTCTGTTTATATGTACACCAAGGTATACTCCTTAATCCAATTAAAGTGTTTTGTTGAAAGTGAAAGGATGCCACCATTTTAAAACAACCTAGCCAGTTATTAAGGTGACTGCGGTGGGAGTGTTGGGAAGTACTGAGGAGTTTCCTGGGAGAGAAAAAGAGCAGGACACCTGCAGTAAGTTCATTTAAGAGTGCATTTAAGTGAGATGGTCTGATGTTCTTTGTTGCATTCTCTAATATGGTCTGATTTTTGCACACAAAAAGTAAAACTTTCTCCGCAGCAAGAGCAGTAAAATAATCATATACATGAAATACAGTATGTTATACAGTCTTAAATTAGTTCAAACTACTATTCAAGATTAAATATATATGGTACATATAAAGAGACCAGACATAAGATCACATATCACCTAAAACACAAGATTGGCACTACTGATTTAGAAAAGTTTCTGAATGTCAAACATTCACAACTATAATTTACAAACAATAGCAACGTACCTGACTTATGGGCTTCATTACCATGTATTTGCAAGTAATACATTGCAGTTGTTCTTTATAGTGCAAATACATAAAAAAAAAAAAAGCATTTTGCGCTAGAATGTATATTCTAAAATGCATACCATCATCAGAGTGCCTGCTTCAATATCACAAATCAATGCATAAATACTCAGTACTGTGTAGCTGCTGTAAAAAGAGCTGTTTGCATGTTACGCAGGACTAATTTAAATGTGATGCTTCAAATTCCCCTGCCTAATCTATTGGACCACCTGGCTGTGCCAAGTCCATCTCCAATTAATCTCTCCAGCCCTACATATCACTACAGATTTACTCATAGCAATAAATTCATTCCATGCACATAATCCACACACACAAAAGAATCATTTCAAACTTTTATTAAAATGTATACAGATATTTATAAAAAGAGATAAAAAAAAAAGCAGGTTAAAAGTGAGACACTAAAAATTCCATGCTGCCATCATTTCACCAGTCCAGATTATTAAAATCATAACTACTCTGTGGATCGTGTAGATAATCAAACTCCATGGCCACAGCTGAAGTGGGCAGAGTCCGGCATCCAAGGTCACCTGGGGAGGAAGACAGGAAGAATGGGGAACACATTAGTCATGTAATATTAAAAAAATAAATAAAAATAAAAAAATTGATCAAAAAAAAAAAAATCCTTTAAATGGCATATAAAGTTAAGGCCCTAATAAGCCGCGGTGTTACAAACCCAAAATCCATCGCACCAGTTCATGTAAAGTCCACTTGACTTATGGATGGAGACTAATTAAAAACAACTTAAGGAATAAATATAATCCATTTATGAAAAAAATTGCAATACTTGACCAACACGTAGTGAAGACAGGTTGATTACATACCTAGATCGCAGGATGATATCCTAATGAGATATTTCAGTCCTATCACAATCGAACCCAGGTACTGAACAGGTTCCCTGTACAAACAAACTGCTACAGCTATTTTGAAGTACTGGAATAACTGAAAGAACACCTAAATGTGGGAATCAAGAGTAAATAAAACCATAAACACTATATAAATATATATATACTGAATGTGGGGCAGTGTTAGTTTAAATGTCAAGCAGTAATGCAACTACATATATATGTTTAAATGACTAACTCAGGTGTGGTGGAAACCCCTTAGTTAAAGTCTATCAGCCAAAACGCCGTCTGAAAGGATAATTAAGCTGTGAAACTTTTATTTAAAAAGTAACATACAATTGCATATCAATGTTTAACAATACTGGATTGATCTGAAGACATAATATACAATACACAAGAGAATGTTGGAAGTAATGATGCTCATACAGCGTTGAACTGAACTCCATGAATGGGTTTCTGCGCTGGTTTACAAAATAAGAGAAATGACGTAGTCTAATCTATCCCATCATGATAAACTAGTTTGGAAAAACTCGTGGTAGGTTTTATACAGACGAACACAAACTCAAAACTGCATGCGTTAATCCCCCCATGACAATAGGCAACAGTTAATATAGAAAACAGGTCTACTGAGAATGCATTTTGACAAAAAAAATCGCCAGTGTTGAACAAAACTGAATTTTAAAACGAATGGGCTACGAACAAATCGCATCTAAAAAAAAACAAAAAAAGAAAAACCAGGGCCAACTTTGCTGCATGCCCTAAAATGTGTAAAACAAATGATATTTAATATATATAGTAGAACATGTCCTACAACTAAAGCTGGTCGAGCAACTCAGGTTTCTGGGAAGAGATCTTCTTCCTACCTGTTAAGAATTGAGGTCTTTAAGGTATGCTTTCACAGTGTCCGCCATCTCTTGCATGGCCGGGTGAATGAGCCCAATGTAGAAACCGAGAGAACCTATGGGGGGGGGCAGCTTTTCGAGTCTTTCCCAACACGATTTAGTAGCCTCCGTAGCCACCCCTGCCGTAACTAGGCCCTCCGCCACGGGGGTAAGGGGCTCCGCTTCTACCGGCGTACGTGCTTCCACCTTTCATGGGCCCGTAGCCGGAGGACTGCTGGCCGTATCCGCTGCCAAAGTCACTGTAACCGTTACCACCGCCATAGCCACCCATCTGTTCGCCGTACCCTCCTCCGTATCCACCCCCGTAGCCTCCTCCGTAGCCGCCGCTTCCATAGCCACCGCTGTAGCCGCCATCACTGCTGCCGTAGCCTCCGCCATAGCCACCCCCGTAGCCGCCGTAGCTTCCTCTCCCGCCGCCGAAGCCATTTTGATTCCGTCCCATACCTCTTCCTCCTCCTCTCCCCCTGCCGCCCCGAGCTCCGCCGGCGGCCTGGATCTCTTGCTTCGTGAGCGCTTTCTTGACCTCCACTTTGTGTCCGTTGATCATGTGGAACTTGAGCACGACGGCTTTGTCGGCCGAGTCGTTATCTTCAAAGTGGACAAAGCCGAACCCGCGCTTCTTGCCGGTGTCTTTGTCGGTGATGACCTCGGATTTCTCGATCATGCCGAACTGCGAGAAATACTCGGTGAGGGTGTTCTCCTCGATGTCCTCTTTTAGGCCCCCGACGAATATTTTCTTGACTTTGGCGAGAGCTTCGGGCTTTCCGGCGTCTTCCCGAGCCACGGCTCTCTTCAGCTCCACGGTTTTACCGTCTACCACATGTGGCCTGGCGGCCATTGCTGCATCAGCCTCCTCTGCGGTGGAGTACGTTACGAAGCCGAAACAACGAGACCGCTGAAGTTGATCGTTTTGGACCACCACGCAGTCCGTTAATTTACCGTACTGTTCAAAATGAGCGCGGAGCCCATCGTTAGTTGTTTGGACGTTCAGGCCACCAACGAAAAGTTTGCAGAGCTGCTCCATTGCTGACATATTGTTCCGCTAGACCGCCGCAACGACTCAACTGACAAGAAAGGGCCTTTTTTTAAAAACGACTGTCGTCATGACGCAGTGTTCTCTCCTGCAGTAAAACACGCCCCTTCCCTGGAAAAGGCGGACTTTGTGGAATTTTGTCAAAAAAATACATTTATAATCACTGAATTTTAAATAGCTTTTTTTTTTTTTTCTTTTTTTTTTACATATTTTCTAACATATAAAATGTAAAATAAAAAAACTACCAATTTGAAAAATAAAATGAAAATATTATTTTAATTTTAAAATAAACATTTAAATTAATTCTCAAATATGCATTTTGTCTTCTACAATGCAGTATGTAAAATTCATTTGACCATTTGTAATTTATGTAATAGCACAAAATGTGAAAGTCACTTCAAATAATGCTAATGTTTTTTACTCATAGGTCTAAAACTGACATTTTAAAAAAACCCATAGGCTATGAATTTTTTGAAGGAACCATTCTAGAAAATAATAATTCTTTGCAGGGTTTTAGAACTAGAACCTAATCAGCTGTATTTGCTCCATATTCAACATTCACCTCTGAGAAAACGAATACAGATGTTTAGATGCAAGACAAAAATGATGAAACACAGCAGGTAAAAGACAGAGAGATTCACATGAATTCACATTTGGGACAGTTTCTGGGTCATTTGTGTCACTATTCGTTGCATTTTGGTGGCCTGAATAATTTCTAACACTGACTATCCTCCATAAATTTGATGACGGCTTTATTTGTCTAAAAAAATATTTATGGATTGTTCTATTGATTATAGTGGTAACATTAAATAGTTAAACAAACCCTATTTTAATGTATTTATTTACATTATTTATACGCACTCATGTAAGGCTAGGGGTCTATATGCACACTATACACACAATTTATTTTATTTTTTTGTAGTGAGGCCCGTGGAAAAGTGTGGTGACATCACAGCAAACTTTGCTTGAAATTTGACTGAGTTTCATTGAGGGCAGTTGCATGACCTATCCACTCAGCATGAGCAATAGGAACTGATAGACGAGATCTGCATAACAGATGAAATGTCTGGACCCAGCAATTTACAGATGTTTAGTGACACTTAATGTTGATGGGTGGAGATTGTGTCTTTGTGAGAGTGTTCTCACCTTTAATATGCAAAACACATCCATCGTCCAAGTGTGAGATGAGGTTTTAAGTTGTTATGTCTGCATACTTTGAATTAACCTAAAGACTTTAAATATGCAATATGACTAACTAAGGACACTATTGCATACTAAGGTAGAAATTCAGTACTTTTGCCCATATCAAACTGACACAAGAATTGTATGAGAATGTGATTTATGTGTTCTGTGCTTGTGATCAGGTCACCCAAGAGGGATGTTAATACAAGGTGTAAATAGCTGTCTGACAGCTCCGTTTATTTAGAAACTGAAAGCCAAGAAATGTGGAACCATTGACAACCTCCCCAGGAACCCTATGAATGTTGAATGATGTGTAACTCCCTCCACCCTCGCACTTCCTGAAGTCAAAAACAGACTTCTCCTTTTTCAGTGCACTATAGTTAATGTCATTCCAAATACTGCATTTTTGTTCTGTTTCATAACCATTGTTTATTACAATGTCATTCCTACCAAGGGCAGTACTTAAACAGACCCTCACAAATAATTAAATGCAATTTTGCAAAACCACTCAAATATTATGAATGAAACTAATACTTTTATTCACATTCAATTGATCAAAAGTAACAGTCAAAACATTTATAATGTTACAAAAGTCACAAAATGTCATTTTTTCCCTATAAGTGCTGTTCTTTTGAATTCATCAAATAATTCTGAAAAAGGAGCATGAGGGGTTCCATAAACATATAAACAGCACTGCTGAGACTTCTTTTGAAGACATAAAATAATCTTACCAACTGCATCCAATCGTTATTTTGAAAACCACCAGTTTTGTGTATTATATAGATGTGTTTGCTTAAGAAAGGCATTCTCAGTGAAATGTTAGATGCTCAGTTGCAATTCAGGTAGCTCTTACTCAATTGCATTTTCAAGGCAAAACTACTTTCTGCTTATAGATTTTTGCTGCTTATAATTTCATTTAGACCTCCAAATGTACATTTTTTTGCAGGTCACCAGACTTAAAAACTCCCATCTTTTTGGTAATTTTACTGAGCTCAATGTATGCATACACTTCTAGCTGAACATTTATAGCAAAAGACATGCATTGCAGTAAAAGCATTCATTCTTGAGAAGAGATTTTTTATCATTCACCAGTTTTATCTAAAGCAGAGCTACTCAAACCAGGGCCATCAGGCCAAAGTTGGCTTGTGATGGCCTTTGATTTGGCCATCCACATGCCATATAACAAGAGTGGGCCAAAAAAATAGAGATTTTTTTAGTTTGTTTGCTTTGTTTCTATTTGTTCATTAAATGTGATATAAGTGAATCTATTTTTTAATCTAAGTTTTAATATAATATAGATGGATAATCCAACATTCGACCACGAAGACCAATTTAGATTTGGGTGCCTCTGATCTAAATCAGTGCGTTTAGTAATAAACAGTATGACCACTGAGTGGCACTAGAGAGAACGATCCAAGAAACCTCGTGCTTTCTCGCGATACTTGATTGACGACTGCTGTAGATCGCAGAATTCAAACTAGCCGTTTGAAAGTTCTCGAGCAAGAAAGCGTTTGGGGTATTTCATTCTTCAGATATAAGGTTGCCATCACCTCCTTTTAGATCTAAAGATAAACACATTTAGACATGTATTTTGTTGTCTAGCTTTCAGTTAAATATGACATTTAGAAAACATTCATATTACCAGTGCCACGCGATGTTTTTGATTTAAGTTTGTAACAAACAAATGCGTTTAACGCTGTAGCTAGTTGACCAACAACATTGGATTCTGTCATCATTTACTCACCCACATGCTGTTCTTGACCTATTTGACATCTTTCTTAAATTAAAAACTAAAGGAGAATCACTGTTACTCTGTGGACAATGAAAGTGAATGGTGACTGATAGGGCTGGACTGAGGCAAACATTTTAAAGAAGTGCATTTATATAGTAATGAGAGACAAAAGGTGTACACATGCCTCTCTACACAGGTAAATGATCTCATATATTCTCTCTGAATTTAGATGTCAGATCTAGAGGATGAGGTAAAAGTGTTGCGGCGGAAGGTGCAGGAAGGAGAAGAGGCTCTTCAGAGGGCTGGGCAGTATGGACTTCAACTCTTGGATGACAAAATTGATCTGCACAACAAATTGGAGGAACAACGAATTGAGATGTTCAATGTCATTGAGGTACTGACCCAGCATTTGATCTCCACAGTATGATGACTGACAGCCCAGTTTATCATGATTCCTTGAATGTGCAAAAATGTCATTTTAACAGTATTCTCTATTTGCAGGCCCTGGAACAAGAGAAATACTCTTTACAAAGGGAAGTTGAGCTAAAGGTCCGAATGCTGGAGAGTCTGCGATCAGAATTTGATCATGTCAAAAACCAACAGAAACATCAAATGGAGCAGCAACAAACTGCTGGAGAGGAACCATGCTCTTGAGCTCAGTGATTTAAAGAAAGAGGTCAGCTTGTATGCTGTTTTCATCTTCAAAAGAAGCATGTTTTTTTCTTCTCTATATGAAGAAGAATTTGCCAGTGGATTCATTCATCTTCCATGTTTTTATCCATTAAAATTCAAGTATGTCACTTTTTTATGTTAAAATAATTTCTGACAATTGGTTAATGGGGCAAGTGTTCGGGTAATCTGAAAACAATTTTAAATTTTACATTTGGTGACGCCACTAGTAGCAAAAAACGTATACACTCTTTGGGTTAAAGGGTTACTCCACCCCAAAATGAACATTTTGTCATTAATCACCTACCCCCATGTTGTTTCAAACGTGTAAAAGCTTTGTTCGTCTTCGGAACACAATTTAAAATATTTTGGTTGAAAACTGGGAGGCATGTGAATGTCCCATTGACTGCCAAACAATAAACACTGTCAAAATAGTCCATCTGCTATAAGTGGTTCAACCGTATACTCCCCAAAATGGCACTATGGTGATGCGGATGAGACAAATTGTTGAATAAAGTCATTATTTTTGATTTCTTTGCGTACAAAAACTTTTCTTATAGCTTCATAACGTTACAGTTGAACCATTGATGGCAGATGGACTATTCTGATGATGTCTTAAATACTTTTCTGGGCCTTGTCAGTGTTATTTACTTGGCAGTCAATAGGACTGTAACGGAATTACAGTTAAGACCCAACGACAAGGTGTGTTGAATGAAGACCAGGAGTCAGAGATGCAATCAATTGGAAGATTTACTGAAGAAAATAGTTTGCAGTTTCATCAGCAGAAGACCGCTTCAACACTCGTGATGTACGCAGTGCGGCCCACAAACTCCAATTCGTAAACACCAGCAATTATACTCTAACAGAGGTTACTAATTGCGTCAATGCATAAGCCAGCAAAATTCGGATTAGTCAAGACCTAGATAAACATAGAAAATATCCACATATGGACAGCAATCTTTAAGCATATCTTCTAACGATTATTTTGCTGACAAGTGATCAGAGGTCAGGCCCAATAGGCTACTACTCTCCAGAGACGTATATCTGATATGCTGGACAGATGAACGTTTCGTCCTGGGGCTCTCTTCTCATCTCTTGTACAGACAGATACTAACACACATACGCAGAGAAACACTTATCTTACTTCAAGGTTGCCTGGCTTAACCCTAAACCTTATCGGAAATGGTCACACACACAATTAGAGCAGCTTATTAGAGAGTAAAACGGCAGACTAAAGCCATATTTAATTTATTTTCTCACATGCATAAATGTAAATCTGATTAGTAATTATTCAATAAATATTATAATTAATATGAAGGCCATTGTAGATCTGCGATCCACTCCTTCAGGACAGTTACAAGCCTCCTGGTTTTCATCCAAAATATCTTAAATTGTTTTCTGAAGACGAACAAAGCTTTTACGGGTTTGGAATGACATGGGGGTAAGTGATTAATGACAATATTTTCATTTTGGGATGGAGTAACCCTTTAAGGCATAATTTCAAAAAGTTAGTTATTGTGTAACTAGTAATGCTGATGAAATTTCTTTGTAGTTGGAAAAAATGAAGACAGATTTAGAGGAGGCTCAACTTGCTGGGAAGCAGATGAGACACAAGCTGGACCAGCAGTCTGAAGCACTAAACAGCAAAACTGAAGAACTTCGTGTCCTTACCGAACGTGCTCATGAAACAATGTCCTCAGAGATCCTTGAGCTGCAAATGCAGAAGATGGATATGGAATCAGCAATGGTAATGTACTTTCTTTATCTTTTTAATGGAAGAACATAGTTTTATAGAAATAAGGAATGTCTGTGTGTCCTTGGTGTTGAAGTGTGACCTTGTCTTGCAGGAGACTTTAGAGCAGGAGCTTCAAGAGACACGATACAAAGAAGAGCATTTACATTTGTCCAACACCACCCTCCAGAGACAATTAGAGAGACTCACAGAAGAAAAGGAAGAGAGAGAGAAAGAGGCAATGTCCTGCTACAATGCTTTGGAGGCATGTCTATAAGCATTTTCAAGTAAACATGTTAAAAAACCCATGTATTTGCACTGATGTTGGTAAGATCTTTTAAAAGAAGTCTCTTATGGCTCACCAAGGCCGTGTTTAATTGATCAAAAAATACAGTAATATTGTGACTTAAGATAATTAATTAAAAATTATAATTTTAAATGTATTTCAAAATGTAGCACATTCCTGTGATGGCAAAGCTACGTTTTTCAGCAGCCATTATTTTAGTCTTCAGTGTCACATGATGCTTCAGAAAATAATTTTTATGTTGATTTGGTGCTGAAGAGTTTTTTTTAAATATCACAGTTGGTGACAATTTTGCTGCTTTATACTTGTGGAAACTGATCTTTTTTTTTTTTTTCTCAGGATTGTTTTTAAATAGAAAGTTGAAAAAACATGGAATTCTGATGCACATTTTCTGTGCTGATTCAGGGAAAAACCTAATCAAGTCTAAAGATTAAAAAAAAAAAACTTAAATAAAATAACATTATTTGTTATTTGTTTCAATGTAGAAAGCTCGTGAAGCCAACCAAGACCTTCAAATCCAGCTGGAACAGGTGTTGCAGCAGGCACAAGATCCAAACAGCAAAGGCAATTCCTTGTTTTCTGAGGTACATCATTAAACTTTAATTCTACTACTTTATCCCCCGGTTTCACAGACATGGCTTAAGCCTAGTCCTAGACTAAACTGTAAGTCTGAGCTGTTTCTGCTGAAATAAACTTGCACCGACTGATCATAAAATATGTCAGTGCCTTTGTTTTGTCTCAAGATGCACCCTAGTAATGTTTTTTTTCTAAGCATGTTTATAAATATTACTGAAATGTCCTAATTGAACTATGGCCTAATCCTGGTTTAGTCTAAGCCCTGTCTGTGAAACTGGGCCTATGTCTGCTAAGTGATTTCATTATAATTCAAGCTTAATTTTGAGAGCATCTGAATAACATTATATAATACCTATGCAATACCTTTTTTTCGGTTAAAAAAGGCAGTAAACCTTGTAAAATTACTATAAACTGTTAATATATAGAAATGGTCGTTACTAAATGTTTCGTGAGGTTATACTTAAATTCCTTTGTCCAGGTAGAGGACAAGAGAGCAGAGATGGAGCGGCAGCTGAACAGCATGAAACGACAGCATGAGTCTCTACAAAAGCAGCATGCTCTCACCAAGCAACATATGCACCGTATGAAGGTAAATAATGGTTTATGAGAAATGTTTTACATTTTATTTAAGTTTTCCCCCAATATTGTTTTCCTTGTGCCTGCTGTTTTAGATGCAGATAGCCACCCTTATGCAGCTCCAGGGCAACAGGGTCGACCCAGCACAGCTTGAACGCTTGCAATTCATGTTATCTGAAAAGAACAATGAAATAGAAAGCCTGATGATGAAAGTAAGAGAACTGGAGAAAGAGAAGGTGAGCATTGCATATTAGTCAACATAAATGAAAAATATTACAGTTTGAGAAACTAATATTATTAACTCTGTCACCAACAGATGACTGTAAAAGACCAGCATGCACCTGCCCCCTCTAAAGAGGGTGAACTTATGGATGAGGCTTATTACACAAACCTATTAATAATGCAGCTTTTGATTTTCAAAGTAAGTGTTTTCTCATAAATGTTTTGTTGTGGTGGTGTTACCTCGGACCTTTTCAAAGCAATTATGATATGTATGTGTATAGGAAGGATGCAGAGAAACTGAAGGACGAGTTGTCCCTGGCAAGAATGAAGGCTCTCTCTGAAAGTCAGAGAGTGTTGGAGTTGGCGAGGAAGCTCTATGGCACAGAGCAAGCACTAAAACATAGACACAGTGACAATATGAGGCTCCAAGTCAAGCTTGAAGAACTAAAGATGAAATATACACCAAATGGTAATTTTTTTTTCTCTCTCCATTTCTGAACCTTAGTTTTCTACATAAACCAGTTTAGTGTGCAATAGAGTGCAAAAGTTGGGTTCCGAAAGTTAAAATCCCTATCGTTTTCTCCAGAGGAAAATTTATTTTTAACAATAACTTGTAAATCTAAGTAAATAATATAATCTAAGAGTGACCTACTGTCATCTACGAGGATGTTAATCATTGGTATAATTGTGCAAAGAACTCTCCGCCAATTTAGAATCATGAAAAGCAAAAAAACACTGTTTAACACCCATTTCCACAAGGCACTGCGAAAGAGGCTGGTATGATTAGCTGGTTGGTTTGGTTCATGAACTCTATTAACGAAGATTTTCTTATAAAAAGATGTATATTAAAAATCAAGGCCACTGAAAAAGTGGGTGGGTACTTTTGCATTTTTTGCACACCTTTGAGTTGCAATTATATGCTGGTTATAAATGTACCATTATGTATTCAGAGGTGAACAAAGCACAAGTACAGAAACGCCGGCGGGAGAAGTTTCCTGTACCTGTTCCAGAGTTGAAGTCAGCATCTAGCAAAGAGGAAACTGCAACCATGGTTACTGAGCCAAGCAAGGGCTCAAGTGAAAATACAGAGGAAAAAACCCTCAGTCATCCCGTTGAGAAGCCGGTTGTGATCCCATTGCAGTCTGCACAGCCCACAGAACCCAACCCACGAGAAAGCAAGTCTGTTCGAATCTGCGAGGATCCCCCAGTCTGCATTCCTGATGCGCCCAGGTCAGTGCCAACCTCTGCATGCCAACCCTTCTCCTTTCTGCTGTGCTGTAACAACTTTACAGTCTTTGTCATCTTCCTCTTCCTGGGTTTTATGAGAACACTCACTCCTCGACTGTCACTTCCCACTCTGCCGCTGCCTCTCTGGAACCCTGTAGCTCGAAGGAACTTATTTTGACATATAATCCCATTTGATCTTGGTTTAATGACTACACTTTAAGATGTGAAGATGAACTGTTAAAGGACTGTTGAATCATTGTGAAATGTAGCCTGATATTTGAGTAATATAAATATACATAGTTGTTAACCTTTTGCACTTCAACTGTCGGACCTTTTTGACTGACATTAAAATTTGACATTTTAAAGAAATACTCCTGTGGCAGTAGCAATAATGGTAGTAGCAATGGTGTTTTAACTTAATGCTGTCTTATGACATTTACATTTTAACACTTGAGGTCTGTATTTTGGACCACCACAAACTGAATGATTTGCCTGTAGGTCTGTAAGTGACTCCTATAGCAAGAATGAAGCTCAAACTCATCAAAGCAGTGAAGAGGAGGAGAACTGGAGAACTGAAAAGAAGAGGAAAAAGTACCAAGAGCCCACTCATGTTAACTCAGAAAAAACTATGGCAAACGAGTGTGCTCAACAGTAGTTTGGCTAATGTAAAATGTGAATCCTTTATCATTACAAATAAACAAGATATTTTGTATGTATTTTACAGGTGTATAATTTACATCATTAATTATTTTGTCTATGCACATGATTTGTAGAACAGTTTATTTTATACATGTATTAATACCCTTTGTAATATAGTTAACTATTTGAACCTGTTTAAATAATAAAAAAAAAAAACCTGAACTAATCCAGCCTAAGTAATTCATTAACTTTTTTTTTGTTTTCAGCTTGTGTACCAATTATTTCTCCGTTTTATAACAGTTTACAAACATACATGATTGATGAACAGTGTATAAGTTATTGTATATTGAGTACAGTATTTGCCATTTTATAATCATAAATTGTGCTCCAGTTGTATTTGTGCAAACGGTTAGTTTGTATAACCATTAGTTATTATTATAGGCTTATTTTTCTTAATTTGTGGTCTTGGAAAAAGATCTTTGTTGCTTGTGTAATCGACATATACCTAATTAACAGGAAGTTAACATTGCATTTATAACAGTTTCCTATTTTAAAAACGTAATATGAAAATATATAAATGACAATTTCTGCTTATTAATAATAAAAACAAGCGGTCGGTTCAACTTGCCTTTGATTGCATCATGAAAAGGTGCATCTTCCTTTAGCCAATCATCGCCACCAGAAAGAATGACGTTTTCCGAAAACACACACTTGCAGTTGTCTGATTGGTTCACGTATTCCGTCCAGATGGACTGCGGAAATGCACGTGGTTTCTAGTTGTTTCTTTCTGGATGGTGCAGTCGTTAAACGCAGCCTGTTAACAACTTAAAACATATTTTGATATTTTTACCGTAGAATGGGCAAATCTAGGAACCTTATATCGCTAAAGTTTGGGAATGGATTTTACTTTTAGCTGGTCTCCTGGTCATGGGTGACTTGTGATTGTTTATCAGATTATTTTTCATAATTTATCTGCGCGCATATTACGATTATTTTTGTCCAAGATAATGATGACCAGACGTATAATGCAAAAGAAGTGGAGACTTGGATTGTCAATCGCCCTGTGGCTTGTCAGTGTTCATCTCATATGCGCCCACAATGAGAAGGTGAGATCTGCTGTTGCACATCTTAGTATTTCTTTTATTGGAACACTTTAATAACAGGATAATTTTTGGCTACTCAGTCACCAACAGCCCTGTCTATCAAAGAAGGCTCTGATGATCACAGCAAGGGTGAAGAGACACTATTAGAGGATGAGGATTCTGAAGATTTGGAGGTGTTTAGACCTACAGACAAGTGGCAGACTCTTAAACCAGGTGTGTTTATTCCCATGCTGACTGTTGTATGCTTAAATAAATAGATGATTAACAGATCAATTCCTTATTTGTCTGTAATTCAATTTAGGTCAAGCAGTTCCAGCAGGCTCTCATGTCAGATTAAATCTTCAGACAGGCCAAAGAGAGGTTAAGATGGGAGAGGAGGAAGGTCTGAAATACTGGAAGGATGGACATGGGTATAACGATAGAAGAATGTAGTATTCTAAAATAAATGTATGTATTGCATAGCTTGTTATGCATAATTTTCCTCTGTGAAGCAGGCAAGAGACGATGAACATGCACAGCCCGTCATTCACAGCTGAGGAGTTGAAAGAGGCTTTGAAAAAGTTTAAAGAAGGAATGGATGATCCTGTGGGCACAAAACAAGTATGTGTGTTTCAGTTTATCTCTAACCATTCTGTTATTTGAGTTTTTTATAATCAAGATGTTTGATTATAGGATGAGGATGCAGTGAGGACTCAATTTCGCCCCATCGATGAGCTGAAAAAAGACATGGAGGCACTCAACATGTTTGTGGAAACTGATATTCAAGTTATGAGGAGGCTTTTAAACCAATTTAATAACACCAGCAGCACAACTGAGGACAAAATCACAGCTCTTCTTGACTTGGAGTACCTTGTGCACCAGGTCAAGCCTCGATTATGATTATGAAACAAAATGTCTTTGAAATACAGTTCACTGTTTCTCAAACTCATTGAATCTCTTTTATAGGTAGATAATGCCCAGAATTTGGTGTCCATGGGAGGAATGCAATTGGTTATAAATGTTTTAAACAGTACAGACATTCGTCTCCAAGAGAGTGCTGCGTTTGTGCTTGGATCTGCTGTTTCAAGGCAAGTGGCATTTTCCTCCATCAAAACTGCTGCTTACACATGATTTAAAGCGTGGTCACATTTACTGAGAAGTAATTTTTTGGGGGCAAAATCCATTGATTTCATTAGAAATCCATGCAATCAGCAGGGATTTCACCAGGCAAATTTGGCAACGGGTCCAATTTGGTCAAGCCGATTCTGTGAAATTTAGTGAAAAGTGAATGCACCTTTACATTGACGCAATCCATTGTCATCTACATTTTTCTAGTAATCCATCAGTGCAAGTTGAGGCAATAGAAGGCGGTGCCTTACAGAAACTGTTGACATTGCTTGCCACTCAGCAACCAATAGCAGTAAAGAAAAAGGTATGACCAACCAGAAACCATGGGCATTATACTGTTAATAAGGGTAGTAAATGTTTTAAATATTATTTATTAATGTAGATGAATGCATCATTAACTGCTGACGTTCTGATTTAACACAGGCATTATTTGCTGTGGCCTCACTCCTGCGTCACTTCCCGTTTGCACAAAGTCACTTTTTGAAGCTTGGTGGTGTGCAGGTGCTTAGCGAACTGTTTCAAACACCAGGGACGGAACCTCTGCGTGTGAGAATCATCACGGTTCTCTATGATATGATCATTGAGAAGGTTAATATTGGTTTATAAGTTTAAACTCTGCTACACTACCGTTCAAAACAACAGAACTGTTTTCAACATCAGTAATAATAATAATATTAAAAGTTTCTTGAGCACCAAATCTGCATATTAGAATTATTTCTGGAGACTGGAGTAATGGCTGCTGAAAATTCAGCGGATATAATATTTAAGAGTTTTTTAATCACATAAATGCAGCATTGGTAAGCATAAGAGAAAATAAATATTAACATTCTGATAGGTAAAACGTTCGAAATTGAAGTCAATTTTTCATTTCACAATTTATACCTTATGTAATTAACTCATTGTTAAAAGTCACTTGTACTTTGTGTTGTAGGAGTTGATATCACAGGTGGGAATGGACCTTATACCAGATTTGTCTCATCAGGAACGTTTGCGACAGTATGCTGAAGTATCCCTCCGGCCCGTGTTGGTGGAGCAGGGGTGGTGCAGCCTGGTGCCTGAGATTTTAGCGTCACCTGAGCACGACTGCAGAGAGAAGGCTCTGCGCACTCTGCTTGCCATGATGGCTCAATGTCAGACTCAATATAAACAGAATCCCGCATTGACAGCCTCTCTTAGTGAACTGCAAAAACAGTACCAAGAACTGGTGCTCACAGAGCAGGACATAGGAGAGCAGGACGGTTATTTTGCAGAGATCCTGGCACTTGTGGACTCTATGGTGGTTAAAATGCATCGGGTGTAAATTGGGACTGCTGCTAGTTTCTTGGTACACAATGAACTAATAAAAATAGAGTTGTAAATGATGGATTTGTCTGGTTGCTCCATTAAGAATGTGGTTTGTGAATGTGGAAACAATTTAGTTTCTTCACTATGCTATTAACAATCAGAAGAAGCCCTATAGATGCTGTACAGAATGATGAAGTATAATTTTAAAATCACATCAGAAATATTTAATCAAAATTAAAATCTGAATTTTACAGCTGCAGTGCTAGAATTTTTGATAATGTTCACATAATTAGATAAGCAAATAATGATCATTTAAAATAATTGATCATTTAAAATGTGTTGGCCATAAAAACGGATAACTTCTGAACATATTTGCCAAGTTTCAAACAAAAACATGTACATCATATAAAATACATGTTAGTCAGTGTATGTATAAATTGAATTTTTGATGATAAAAAAAAAAATACATTCACCCATACGGTAAAAATATTATTTTGAGTATTTATAGCTTTCTGAAGATTCTGTAGTTTTTTATCTGGCTCAGAAAAAATGCTCATATGTGCTACAAAATCCTGCTGTTGACAGAGCCATAGTAATTAGAAGAATGAAAATATAAAATTATTATATTTATTTATTTGAAATTGACAGCTCTTAATTATTCATTTATTAATAAAGGAGCTTTTAAATGCTTCACTGTTTTATTGTATGAGATTACATGTTGACAAAACAATGTCTGATAAAGTCTATTAGCATATATCATATGTTATTGATTAATGTATGACAGAAAATCATTCTGGTAGTTGCTGTAGTATCTAAATGGAAAGCAATTTTGGATGCCATAGATGTAACAGCAGTGAGTTCAGGAGGTCTCACACACTCCTACGTGCTTTAGGCTGACGTTCGTGTTACGATGCCTAAACAGAGAAGACGGGTTAGAAGAGGCACAAATACTGTTTGAATTGCTGTCAAAAATGTTTAATATGCCTTGTGCTTTTTTGTAATAGATATTTTGTCCTCATAATGAAAACATGGCTGTTTACTAAACCTAGGGAGGTTTGTAAGTAATTGATTCAAAGCTGACATCTGGGCTTAGCCTGAGATTTCTCACATCTGTTGCCTCAGCTGTCAAAAAAAGGTTGTATTTACATTGCACAAATGTTAAGCTCACGTACTTGTTCTCCCAGTGTAGCATGCACTCGTTGGAGTATGTGACTCCATCATCTCCACACACTGGATTGTACTCACGAGTACATCCAAAATCAGGAACATTGTTGTCCTATTATGAAGGTATAAGAGAGATTCCCAAAATCAAACCAAATATCACGACACTTTACCTCCATTTTACTTGATTATACACTACTGTTCAAAAGTTTGGGGTTTAAAGACATTAATCATTTTAAGCAAGGTCACATTAAATTGATGAACAGTGACAGTAAAAAACATTGTTACAAAATATTTATTTTTCAAAAAAATGCTAAAAAATTATATTCATCAAAGAATCCTGAAAACAATGTATCACAGTTGCAACTGCAAACGATAAAAATAAGATACGTTTCTTGAGCACCAAATCAGCATATTATGATTTCTGAAGGACTATGTGACACGGAATACTGGAGTAATGGCAATATTACTGTTTTTACTGTATTTGTGATCAAATAAATGCAAACCTGATGAGCATAAAAGACTTCTTAATAAAAAATAGTGCACCATAATGCAACATCTAACTTACCTCACTCTGTTGTGTTTCTGCCACTGTGGAAATAGTATTGAAAATGTATATTATTATGAGAAATAAACCAGGAAAGGCACTGTTTTTTTTCCTGTTAAAATTCCAGACAAGACTTAGATAAAAAAAAAAAAGTGGCTAAGCAAGTTTTGTACTTTCTTTTCAACCTATTGTATGTTTCACTTGAATAGCAGGTACTTTAAATATTTGCACTCCTCTTTTTTCCTTTTGTCATTTAAAAAAAAAAAACCAACATCCTTGAGTTTAATGTTCTTGAGTGTATTTGCAAAGATTAAAGGGATACATTTTCCTACAATACTTCAGAATAGGATGTGGTAAGAGAATCAGGCTGGGTAAAGGATATCTAACCCTATATCAACAATTCAACTTTTGGATTCTGGCTTGTCTGTATTTTCTCTTTTTTGAAAACAGCAAAAAGTCTGGCCCAGTAAGCAGCATCTCAGTTCTCATCAGTATCATATATCAGTTATCACGGACCTCTACAACATGGACCCATTCCAAAATATCACAAAATGGGTCTGTCTGGGTCAGCGAATAATGGCTCTAAAGAACAAAATTTAATCTTGTGAGCTGAAACCTTATCACGTGTGGATTTTCAGGAAAGCAAACAATGACATGAAAAGTCACCATCCATATGTTAAACAAACGTGTATCTCAAACATGACACTTATAATCAAACATCTTATTATGTCAGTGTCACATGATGTATGTAATAACCTGACTAAGTATAAATCTGGATTTGGTTTTAATTAAGATGATTATTACATAATATTCACACTTTGTTGTATTTATGTACCTTAAAATGCCAGTTGTGATACTTACCAGAGAGGTAAAAGAGAACAGAAACGCAGATCAGGATAGCCAGCTTCATGGCCACTGTCGTCATGTGAGTTGAAAGTGGGAAACTCAGCAGGTGTGTCTTTGTATGTGGGGCTCTGTAGTTATATAGCTTTTGAAATTACCAACACTCCTCCCACCCTCTCATTGTTTCTGCCAACCCAGAAGGAACCTGACGGGTGACATTCATGTCCACAAACAATGACTAAGGGCATTTTGGACTAAGGTCGTTTTGGTTTTTAGATTAGAGAAGTCTTCATCAACAAAGTGCAGCCTAAAGAAACCGCTTCTGCTTCTTACTATGTATACTGACTTTTTAGTAAACAGAAATAGCAACAGAAAGCCATACTAACAAGCATAAAGTCCCTCTTGTCCATGAGAGGACCAAAGCTGGATAATAAGGTCTCTTTTTACAAACATTAAATCGCAAAACACAGAAAATGATGGCTTGTTACCTGTAATTGTTTTCATAATCAATAAATGCCTTGTTTTCAAAATCTGCATGGGCTTCACATATGCAGTAATTGCTCATTTGCCTTATTTTGCGGATGGCCTCGTATCAGTTTGGGGTGCTTTTGTGGTTTTTGTAGTGAGTTGTGATAGGCTAAGTAAAAAAAATGAAAACGACTAGAAAAAAAGAATACTTTGTATTCATCATTAAACTTATGAAAAATTACAGTAGAGACATCTATAATAAATGCTGTTCTATTCAAACTTCTATACATCAAGTAAAATAAAAGCTAATAAGCATCACAGCTCAACATTAATAATAAAAATAAATATTTCTTGAGGGCCAAATTAGAATGACACGGAAGACTGCAGTAATAGCTTCTATAAATCAGCTTTGCCATCTCAGGAATACATTTTAAAATATATTTATATAGAAAACATTTAGTTAAATTTATAGATACATTACAATACTACTGTTTTTAGATTTTACTGTCTTGTTTTCAATATCTGCATGGCCTTCACATGTCATAACTCGTTTGCTTTATTTGGTTGATGGCCTCCTATTAGTTTAGGATGCTTTTGTCTTCTGAATATTGTTTTTATAGTGAGTTATGATAAGTAAATCTTATGTTGTCCATCTTGTCAAGAAACATTCCATCAAGAGATTAGGTAATAATTCATCAGTTTGATGAGTAGTCAAACAGAACTAAAACTATAATTAAGAGAGACGTGTGCAACAACTTGATTGAGAGAAACCTTTAAAGAGATATTTCATTCAATATCATTCACTCACACTTGTCGCAAACCTTTATGACTGCCTTGTTTTTGAAGAGATGGCAGAACGTTAAGGACTTTAATGTAGTAATCATTATTATATAATTTGTTCCATACAAGAAAGTTAATGGTGACCGAGAATTCTGTCATATTTCTGAAAAAATACTTAAAAAAGACAGTCATATAGGGTTGAAAAATCATGAGAGTGAGCACGTGACGACTAAATGTACCTTTCTGATCTAATGAACTATGTTTTATTATTGTCAGGATCTCACTAGGTGGCATCAGTGAACCATGCAGCGCAGGTCATCGACGCGCGTGACCGTACACAGTTATCGCGAGATATTATTGAATATATTCATTTCTGTGCGAACTATTTATATGGTGACAGCGATAAATTATTAAATAAATCCTGTGAGAAAATACACCATAAATTGCTCTACTAAGATGACAGAAATGTAAAACCCTGACAGTTCAGTCGTGTATTATTATTATGGTATGCAGCAGCAGACCACATTTTAATAATGTCGGTGTCATAGTCCTTGAGTATAAATATATAACCTTAATTTAAAAGAACACAAGTAGGGCACTGACTTCGCAATAAACATCCCCACATTCCCCTGCGCGTTCCCGAAGCCCCGCTGACGTCACGCGCGAACCCCTCCCCTGCTCGCGGCGGCGCGCTTTAGCGCGGTCTCGCTCCTCTCTTCAGATCAGCAGAATCTGTTCATCTCGAGACGGACAAGATGGCGAAGTGAGTGGGTTGCGCTTTGAAAAGAAAGCAGCGACTCACATAATTCCTTCAACATTAAAACGTCGGTTGCCTTGATGTACGGTCGAATAAGCTGGAAAGCGCGTCTTTAAGAAGAGAAATCGCCCCTCTAAGCGAGGTGATTTGACGAGAGCGTCGAGGACATCGACTCCTCCGTGTCCTTTCAGGCTAAGCTGCTAGTCAGCTATTCGGGGAATTGCTCAAGAGAAAAAAAAAACAGCCTCAATCTCAGGGGAAATAGTCTTGTTTTTTACTTAAATGTCGAGACAACTAAACTCCTGTTGAAACCAATGTCTGTTATCAGCTCAATTTCGTCGTTGTGAGTTGTTAAGGACACAGCTAGTGAGGAAGACGCGTTTTTAGGCTAGCTAGCATTGTTTCTACTGGACTGAAGAGGAGAGAGAGCAGCCTGAAAACCTCACCCGTTCACACAGTTTCAGAGTACTTCTCGGATTTTAGGACATGGCCAGCAGCAGTGGCTCTAAAGCCGAGTTCATAGTCGGTGGGAAATACAAGCTCGTTCGGAAAATCGGATCTGGATCATTTGGTGACATTTATTTGGCAATCAACATCACAAATGGAGAGGTAAAGATGAAATGGATGTTTAATTAATGTGCCGAATGACCGGGCTAAGAAGAGTGAAGGGTTTATACATCACATCTGATTACCAGGACACAATTCGTACAGTCATCATAAAATATAGTTCATGCAGCTTTGAAAGTTTACCATATTGTAATATTTGGATGACTTAAATGTTACAATTTGGGGGAGATAAATCAACGAGGTCAATGCAGATTTGAATAGAAATAAATATTTTTCCCAAAGAATAAAGGATCGTGTACTCTCAAATATTAAACTAGTATTCGATGTATTGTAAACGAATATGTAGCAGATAAATAATGGTCATAAATTTAAATATTTTCAGGAGGTAGCGGTGAAATTGGAATCACAGAAAGCCAGACACCCTCAACTTCTGTATGAAAGCAAATTGTACAAAATTCTCCAGGGAGGAGTCGGAATCCCACACATCAGGTGAGTACAGATGTCTGATTATATTGGATTTCGATTAGATGTGGTAACGTTACATTAGCTGGACCAAGTTAGTTTGATCTGGATTATAGACTAGCGTGAGATCGAAAGCAACGGCTCGAGTACAAAGTACACGTCAGCTACGCATAATACTTCTCTTAATAGATCATCAGTTTATTATATTAATAAATGAGGTGAATTTGATGGTCTAATATATATATATGACTTTACACTTATGATAGTGTCGACAGGCTAACTACGTTAGCTCGTTCATTAGCGTTAGCGTTTCTGTGAGCCGCGTGAATGAACAGCGTTTTTAAATGTATTAAAAACGTTACGTGTTCTCTCCGATATTTGTTTAATGTACTGTAATGAATTAGATTTGATCACAAAGTGTGTGTTTGTGCGCTGCTGAGTAAGGAGCGAGTGGGAAATGGCCGCTGCCCTTTTGTTGTGTATATTTCAACATGTCCTCCCTCTCGATCAGAAAATGGCGGATGAGGGAAAACAAGTTTCAGGGCCTGGTGAGACTGCTGCTCTCTTCTCAAGGTGACTGAGCCGTACGTGGTCTGCTATTCGTGGCAAAAAAATCTTTAAAGAGTCGTTTGTTTTATAATACACCTGTAATTGTATACAAGAGTTAACCATTGACAAGGAAACTTTAAATAACTCATTCTATATACACATTCAAATAAAACGTAGTCCATGTGCTTTGCACAGAAAAGGTAGAGGTTGTCACGTATGTTTTTTGATTTGCATGTTATCATTGAATGTACATAACGTGATACGTTTTACATTCTGATTGCAGAAGTGCTCTACAGGTTAAATTAGTGCAAATATTTGTATTTGCTATTTCCTCATGCTGTTATGTTTGTAGTTTCTTAAAAAATATATTGATGTTGTGCAGTATGTATTAACCAATTTGAACACGCATCCTGGGGTATTTGCCTGGGCTAGTATATGTCTTGGTATGAAAACCTAAACCGTTTTTATGAAAAGTTACATGGTAGGTTGATGTTACAAGGTTACAACCTCAAACTTTTACGTGCTATTTTCATAGCAGATACAAATTGTGAAATTGAAAATAAAAGCAATATTTTAAATGTTCAAGTTGAATTAACCTGGCGACTTGATAGACAAGGCTTTATCTGCTTTTTTTTAAACAACCTCCATTCTTGGCTGTACCTACTTGAATTACTGTGGTAATTAGGCTATATGTTACAAATTAACTTTACTGCAGTTATCAAATCAATAAGAGTTAGCAGCTTGGTTATTATAAGAAAAATATGTATAATTCAGTGTTTCCCACAGGTCTCCTTGTGGTGGATGGTGGAAAAGGCTGGCACTATTTACTGGCACAAAAATGGTCTAGTTACTACGTGTGGCAAACAACAAATATAGTGTTCTTTAGCACTTGAGTTACTGAATATTTATATTAGAAGTTGTTTATATTAACATTTAGGTTTAATGTGTTTTGCAATGAGTCGCACGACCAACTTGTGCCTAACCTGCGTAGAGAAATCTTATGTCCTTGCGTGAGATTCCAGATTGCTTGCATTTCATTTGAAATGACTAGAATTTGCCTGCAAAATTTCACCACACAATGGGACCGTACCTAATTTCTTGCAACATTTAAAACCAAATTGCTTGCTCTAAACTGTTTCTTTTCCTAAAGTCGACAAAAATGCTTCTCTAGCCATGATTTTTTTTTTGCTCATTTTATTGTAGGTTGTAATATATAATTTAGTAAAATAATCCAGCTATCAGAAGGTTTCCCTAGGTAATATTAACTAATATTATTCTAATGTACTATTAGTAATTACTAATTTCACTGTTTATATACTAATTTATACTAGTAAATATGAAGACACTGCCTTTGCCATCATTGAACTGCCATTACAGATAGCATTAGTGTGTCCATTTCTATGGCTTCTCATGCTGACAGCAGCTTGGCTGGTTAGAAATCTGAACTCTTAGATCTTAACTAGTTATTTAACCCTGTGCAGTTAAGAGTTTTGTAACTCCTGTCATGGATGGATGGATGGATTTACCAAACACTTTAATGACGAGCAGATGCAGCCATTAGTTATAACTAAAAAGTATTGCATATTAAACTCCCTTCTAGTTTAACTCTACTGCTTTTAAGCTAAGTGTAATTTAGGTTATACACAATGACTGGATTGAATGCGGAAAAAGCTGTTAAAAAAACTGGTTGTGAATTTCTCATAATTCTGCATCACTTTGCCTTGAACTGGTTTCAGTAAATGAATTGAAGTTTCCAGTAGAAAGGATGCGTAAAAGTACTGTTTCAGTTGCTGGTTACTATAGCTTGGAAAACCTGCCATACAAGATCTCCCTCCCCCACACTCCCTAAAACCACTCACTGGCTTTGCTAATGAAAGAAAAGAGCTTTGTGTGCTCTTCTAAGTCTTTTATGTAAGCTCAATCACAGGAAAGTGTCTAGTCTACTCTAATCACTTTATTAAATGTGTATACTTTTACACAACACCTCTCTGATTAAATACAAGGAAGTTTATTAAAGTTAACATGTTCAGGCAAACTACGCTGTTTTGTTCAGCGTTCCCTGTAGTTTTGCTTTGAAAAGAGGAAATGAGTGTCCCACAGAGAGGCCTGTAGTTTCTGTAAGCAAGAGATTGCTGTTGATATGAAATTCTGTCAGCATTGTGAATGTGAGTAGCTTATACTTGTGAAACTTGAATTGTTTTTTTTTTTTTTAGGGGATGGGGTTGAAATCATAGTATACATTAATATTTATTTTTGGTTTTAACTTAAAGGGAAAATGTTAACAACTTTGATTCTTTGTTTCTGCTGTTGGTTTTGTATTCTAGGATGTTGCTAAGACTTACACAATTGTGAATTTACATGAAGGCCTCATGAAAACTGTTTTCACAGTTTTTATATCAGCTTTCGGCATGGATGTGATTGTTCCGCAATATAACCATCACAAGGATTAGGAGCCAGTTTGTGGTTCAAAGTACATTTTCATTTGTCATTGTGAAATGGTTGATGTTGGTTTGTTGGCACAGATGACTGAACGAACACTAGTCTACTGCTGCACCTTGTGTCTCCACAATACCTCTTTGTTTAGGAGACTCTCTAGCATGATGGTTGCTTGGCGACTGCTGTAGCAATGTGTTCACTAAATGTGCAACTCTTTTGAACCTCCACCTGCTAAGTTGTGTATCTGAGTCCTGGTTGTCAAAGTTGCGATTATTTGTTAGAGCCACTTAATTGATTTTGTACATACCATAAACAGTTTAGCACTGCCCCTATACTCTACTTTTTTGTGTTGAGGGTAGGGCTGGGCGATATATCAAACACAATTGTTTTGCGCATGTCGTCAGTAAAGCTGGTTCCATGATTAGGGCTAAATCTCCCATCACCTGTCTTCAAATGGAGCGGCATTTAATACACAGAGCCGTAGTTCACAGACAAGCTACGCAACATCACGTTCATTATCGCAGATTAATCGCCTTCGATAATGAATGCGATATTGTGTAGCTTGTCAGTGATCATAACATTCGCGCTTGATATATCGCTCAGCCCTAGTCGAGGGAGGTCATCCACTCTGGAAGAATGTCTAAAGTCTTTGGTTAAAGACTAGTCTAATTCATGTTATATAGTTGTTACTGCAGACTCTGTAGACTCTCTACGTACAGTCATGTCACCAAGCTGGATATATTGGATGCCATTGCTCGCAGGGTGTGCCGTGCAACTCAGACACTTCCTTAACTGATAGTAAAAAGTAAAAAAAAGTAAAGTCGTGACGTATTGTCATGATAAGATTCATGCTTTATTGGCTCAATATAACTTAGTCAGCTGTGCTCAATTTTAATAGTTTTTTAATTGTAATTTGCTTGAACTAAAATCTCATCTTGTAAACATGAACAAAGTGTCTTGCGTCTCACTGAATTGATTTAAAGGATCTGCTTGTTTTGAGGGAAGCACAGCTTTCATCGTTTTCATGCTTTTTGTAATGATTGTCAGGCAGTCTTGAGGTGTCATCTGTTGGTGTTCATCAATCATGTGATGCTATTTTTCAGGTGGTATGGCCAAGAAAAGGACTATAATGTTCTAGTGATGGACCTGCTGGGGCCAAGTCTGGAGGATCTCTTTAACTTCTGTTCCCGCAGATTCACAATGAAAACTGTCCTAATGCTTGCAGATCAGGTAATGAATGGTTAACTCGGGCTTGTAATAGCAAACGATAGCCAAGTTTCCACTGTCGGGCCAAAAGCGGGCGTGCTAGTGCGTGCCAGGGCCAGTCGCATTTCCACTGTCACTTACAGGGCATGATCGTGCCTCGTCAGTGCTTCCTTGGGCCCAACGGCCAGAGTTTTTTGGCCCGGCGAAAAGCTTGGGCCAAAGCAGGCCAACTGGGGCTAGGAGTTTCTCCACGTCTGGAGAGCGTCAGCGCCTCGGATCATTTCATAAAGTTAACAGCTATAACTTTTAAAATAATTTGAGCTCAAAACTCGCTTTCAGACAGTGAGTGTTTGAAATAACTCACCATGCAAGGCTAAAATAGGTATTTATAAGCGATGCAAAAGGCTATGCACGCTAGCCATTACCATGGTAAATATGACTGCTTGAAGAAATCAGACGGCAGCTTCTCATTCTCTATCACAATCCTGTATTTATTAAGACATTTTATCTGTCATAAGTCTAGTCTCGAGAATTTAGCTCTGTGTATGTCATAAAAAAATAACAATAGATTTTTCAGGAGGTCCCTCTGCTACTCGGGTCGTATTTTTGATGGGGAAAAAAATATGGAATTTATCATTCTTTCTGAATGTGATGTATACTGTGACTACAAATAAATATTAACAGACTGCTGAAAAAGTATGTGTCCTTTCTTTCGTGAAATAATGGTTCAAACTACTTTTCAGTCCTGATAAATTAATTATTTGATCAATGTATCGCTTATTATTGTAAAACGTCAATGCTTTTGGATTTAAATCTTTAACAAAACATGCAAACAAACGGCTGCTTTTATCATGTTAGTTTTGTGATCTCGCTACTTCCAGTGACTTTCTGATTAATTTTCTGATAAATCTTCTTTGTCGGTGAAATGATGGGGTTGCTTGACGTTGTTCCAGAGTGGCGTGCAAAGGGCAGGTTTTAGTGAAGCGCTGCAGAGCTTCTGGCCTGTCGGTGGAAACGCGTCGTGATTTTGGGCTCTGTATTACAGGTCCGAGGCTATTATCCCCACCTGGCCTGTTTCAAGCACAGGCTCGCACTGGCCCAACAGTGGAAAAGCGGCTATTGAATGGTCCTGTGGCATGATCTTAACCTGGTTGTTTTGCTTCCACAGATGATCAGCAGAATCGAGTATGTGCACACAAAAAATTTCATCCACAGAGATATCAAGCCTGACAACTTTTTAATGGGTATTGGCCGTCACTGTAATAAGGTAAACTTTCACCATTTCTTTTTTTTATGTGAGAAATGCAGTCAAGACTTAAAGATTTGAGAGATTTAAAAGTGTCATGGAGGGTTGATTTGGGAATAAAACTGCAGATCACTAAGGTTTCCTGTTACATTGAGATACACATGGATGGACACTGGCTCGAGAGCCTGTGATAGTTACGTTTGATGTCGCTCTGCTGATTTAGTATGTCTGGGTTTGACAGAATATTTGGTGGGAAATCATAGGAGCAGATTATTAAAACCACATTGAGTTCTTAGACACAATGTTTCAGCTTAATTTATCAATGGTTTGAGAATCACCTCACGGTTGGGCTGTGGACATCTGTGGACATGGATTGTATGTCTTTCACTCCTCAAATGGAACTTGTGCATGATATGTGACTTGTGGTTGTTTTTTTTTTTTTTTTTTTTATTTCTCCCTTCGACAAAGAGCCTTCAAAGTGCTTTGCACCATTTTATTTCTCTCTATTCAAATGTACAGAAGTTGCCTGATTTGTATTTTGTTTCAGATAACTCGTAATTGAGCCCTTGCAGACAGGCAACATTTGGCAAAGTTAAAGCATCATGTGCAAAATAATACAGTGACTTGCAAGTACAAGCTCTGATGGTCGTCTAACAGTTCAGATCAGTTTCCACTACAAATTCTGGTACTTTTTGGTACTTCAGTGAAGCCTGTATTACCATTTTTGGCAGTGCTGTCTGGAATAAATGTTTACCATTGTGTGTCTGTGTGAATGCCAGCCTCAAGCTTTTATTTTGATACATACACATGGAATTGTCACCTTTTTCACTAAAACTCTGGATGCACACGCTCTGCTTTTGGATGTGTAGCTGTCGACATCCACCCTGGAAAAAAATTGTAGTTTAAAAAGTGCAGTGAACTCAAGACGACGGGAAGATCTAATTTAGCTATTGCTTTGCAAACGCACTCTTTTGGTGAGGAATCAAAAGGCCTGTTCTCTTGCATTATTCACTGCTCTCTGCTTACATCTCCCATACGATCATTACCACTCTTGATCCAGCCCCCAGTAAAACCTTTTTCAGGATTAACAATCTTAATTTGGTGAAAGAGTAAAGCATGTTGGACGTCTTAACCAAGAATGGTGCAGGCCATCAGGTGACATCAGTTCCACACGAGAGTCAGTCTAAAAATGGAATTGTTTAGCCAATTGTTAGTTCTTCATGCAGTGAGATTTACTTAGAAAGTTGAGGTCCAGACATTCCTTCATTTAAAAGAACTACGTTTTGCAGAGTACATCAAGACATTCTCCTCACACAGTCCCCCACTCTCGTGTCACATTGCGGATAACCGTACTCGGCTCTGCACCATTGTTAACTAATGGCTTGTTTTGTTGCTTTACCCTGGGCTGCTGTATTGAAATCTCCAATATCACTTCCACCGAAGCTGTCCCATCTCTCTTTTGTAACTAAACTAAAACTGTTTTTGCAATAACATGTAGGTTAAGTCATGCACCTCTGAAACTGCACGCTTATTTGTTTTGTTCTTCAGAGCTTCAACTCTACCTGATTTGGCCTCTCCACACGCCAAAGTATTCTAGCCTCTTCCTTACTGTAGGTGGTCCAATGATCGGTCAAACACGAAATGCAATATTTATCCTTCACAGGACTTTTAAAGGGGTGGGGCTGAGTTTTGGTTGGTTGCATTTCTCAAAGCTTCTCATGCCTAATTTCAAAACAAGTGCCCATTGTAGTGAATGGCCTTTAGAGTTTGCCCTTCTTAACCCTAGTTGTGCCTATTTGTCTCGTTCGCTTCATGCTGAGGTGGGCTTTGCTGTTATAAACCATATGGCACAGCTAGTGTTAAATGCTGCCGAATGTTTATGGATAAAGCCTTGGCAAAGTCAAAAAAGAGAATCAGGCTTGGGAATAATTGGTATAGATGAGATGATCACTGGGTTGGGCGGCCAGAGGTGCCATGTACAGTTTGCCTCTGTGGCTCGAGAACCGACGAGGCAAGCGGGCCCTGCATTATATGGTCTAAAAAAAACAACTATCCACTAGTATCTGAGCCTGGGCTTATGGGAAGACGTCTGCCATTAACAGAGCCGCCTCTGAGTTTGAGCTAGGACGCTTGCTGGTGGATGAAGGATTGCCTTAGGCTTTCTCTTCCCCTCCCTCTGCTCCTCCTCCGCGTTCTTTTTCTGAGCCTTGGTGTTGCCTGTCTGCGCTGGCCATGTGCGGTTGTCAGCAATACTGTTTGATGCACTGCACCCTCTATTGTCTGTTCAGTGTTTAGAATCTCCAGTGGGGAAGAGGAAAAGAAGCTTGGCTGTTAGTTCTTCTCAGGACCCATCTTTCTCAGGATTAAACCAGGTCTGAAACCTCAACCACCTCCTAATAATCGCCCATAACTCTTAATTTTTTTATTTTTATTTTTTTTTGCCTTTTGAAGTTCATTTTCCTATTTAATTTTAACAATAGCCATTAACGTTTGTTGGCATTAAACCAGACACACATGCTAAACAGAACTAGAGATTTAACTCCTAATCCAGATTGAAGGGATCTCTGTTCAGGCGGGTGAACGATTTGTCACGTCGGGAATAAGTAGCTGATTGTTCTCAGGCCTAGTCAGTTCTAAAATTATTCTATCATATAATTTTCACTGTCTCAAAATAATTTTTTATTTGTTTTTTATATACTTGATTTGTGAAACTAGAATTGGCATATTTGGTGTAAGAGAATTAACTGTTTTCCAGGTTGAGTTGTTGCAAGTAGACAATGCCCAGAGCTCTATTGTGATTTGTTATCAAGGACTTTGTTACATAATAATTTGATTGGCCAAGTTTCACTGCATTGGGTGCTTGTTCTTGCTGCAGAATGCATCTTTCAGTACCACTTTGTGGTATCGAAGCTTGTTTTTCCGAACCGGCCAACGTTGGAACATGCTGTCAGAACGTTTCTAGCCTACATCAATTACACAAGCCACGTGAAAATTGTGGCCTGGTATTAACAAGAGTTGAGCTTTTGAACACTTGGTCTTCAAATTATTGCATGTTCTTGTTGTCTTGATGTGCTCAAATTTATTTAAAGGGTTCACTCAATGAAAATTAGCCTGTGTTTTATTCGCCCTCAAAGCATCCTGGGTGTATGCCGCCGTGCAAAGGCAAAAGACCCTTTTCGTTGTTTTTCCGAGAAAATGAGTAGTCTCAACTGTAACTTTGAAAAGCCCCAGAGAAACCAAGGCAGAACACTGTATAACACCAGTTACCGCTCTTTCGCTTTGTTTGGAATGCTCAAATTGAGTTACGGCATTCTGCCTCTGTTTAGCCTCGTCAATTTGTTTAGCGAGTCAATATGAAGTTACGGTTACGGCTTGGAGTTATATGGTGTTCTGCCTTTTTTTTTTAATATACTGTCCATTTAAAGACTGCCACATTTAAATTACGGAGTAGACTAACAAATTATATCACAATCTACCAAACAGCTCCATATAACACAGCACTGTAAAGACTAGATACGTTGGCAGCAATACGTAATCGTGAATAACCTTTTAAAGATTTTTTTTTTTTTCTTTTTTCTAATGCAGATTATTCACCAGGCTCTCACTTCTAGTTGGATGTGTGTGGACTCGAATGCCATAGTAGCATGATCAATCATATAATCTAGGGCTGTGTATTGGCAAGAATCTGGTGATGCGCATCACGACACAGGGATTGCGATACGAAGTAAGGCGAGGTATTGGGATATTTCTTAAATTAGGAATAGTATATATTTTTAGGAATGCTGTCATTTAAGAACACACTATCATATGCAAACCTTAGCAAAAAATAAATAAATTGTTTAACCAGAACTGATCCCACACTGGGATCTGCATTTGCAATAATCAGTCCCTGTAACATTCAACTTTATTGAGCTTCTTTTTGTGCAGTATGTGTAAAGGGGGAAAAAATCAAGTGTGCTTGCAGGATTCTTTAGTTAAATGTAGGCTATATGTATAAAATGTGTTTTATAAGACCATAACTATTTTTAAACACTACTTTAAAGGCTCACAGTTTAAGTTTACAATTGATATAACATTTTGACAGTACCACAGTCAGCGGAAGTGAGAAAAAAGTTTGTTACATTTAAAATATGGATATTTATCTTACAAAAATGCATGGATTTGCTACAGGAGGCCTTTATTCACCCCCTGGAGCTGTGCGAGGGATGTTTTATTACGGATGCGCGCACTTTATTTCACATCTTCTGAACTGTTGACAACAAACACCCCCTTACCCCCATGGAAAGGCTTGGAGGGGCCAGGACAATTTTTTTATATAACTCAGTCACATACACCTAGGATCCTTTGAGGGTGAATAAAACACAGGCTAATTTTCATTTTTGGGTGAACTAACCCTTTAAATGTTCAGTTTAGAAAAATAAAATTGGATATAACATTTGGTACTCAGCTCCTGGAGTCAAAAATTGTTGGCATCACAGCTGTTTGTAGTCATCTTCAGAGCACTGTCAGGAAGTTAAAATAGCAAAATATTAAATGTTTGTGTGGGTTTTTACAGTGATGGCCAAGTACTTGTACCTCCGGCTAGTTCAGAGAAGGGCTCTTACATAATTTGAATGTTTAAATCAGTTTGGCCAGAAAACCACTTCTTATTCAATTCTTCCTCTTTAACGTTAAAGATTGTGGGTTCTTGATACTTTTAAGTCTAAACTGTTTTCCATTTGCTGGGAGGTGCTCTTTTGTGGCATCTTGGCTATGGTGTTTTTACAGATACTTTTTTTTTCCACATTTTAACAAGATGTTGAACAAGAGGTAAACCATAAAATGTTTAAATGAATTTCTAGTTAGATTTGATTGTAGCTCTTTTCTCCTGGCTTGACCTCTAATCGAAGGGTCTAAGTGGAATTGCATTGTTGGCGTAACTAATTGAAATACGAATTGAAAGGTAATGCATTTCAAATCCCTGGTTGAGCCAAGCAAACAGTGGCACTGCTGAGTGGATACGTTACAATATGGCTGCTGCCTCAGTGAAAAACCAGTTGGGTGAGGCACTCTCGCAGGGCTGCGACCTGTAGGTGTGTGGGACAGGATCTGAGTGGCTTTTTACTAATGAGAATGATATTTCAGTCAATGACAGGCTCTTAGAGCTGACTCTTGCATCTCTGCTTGGATAAAGGGTGTTTCCTTTCCCAGTAAAGCTTCATTTGCGTTGTTGACTCTGACCCCCATCACTTCATTGATTACAGCTGTTGATGTATTGTTTTTGTTCTGATGGTTCAGGTAATAGGTCAGACAGCTCACAGGAGGAAGTTGGAAGAAAATGAAAAATCAATTTGTGGACTCTTGTTTTTTCTTGTTAACAGTCAGTTCTAAAAATGAAATGTCTGTTTGTGCTTCTCTTTTCAATTTATTTGTATAGTTGTTCCTCATCGACTTTGGTCTGGCCAAGAAATACCGAGACAACAGGACACGACAGCACATACCATACAGAGAAGACAAAAATCTCACAGGCACAGCTCGCTATGCTAGCATCAACGCACACTTGGGCATCGAGCAGAGGTGAGCGCTCCGGCACAAACTATTTATTCAGTTTTAGCTCACTATGCTCCAATCCGTTACAAATTTCAGTCAAGTTATTCTGATAATAGTATTTGTAATGGTTTAAAAGGAACTATTTTGACAAATAGAAAGATCAAAAGAAAAGCATTTATTAGAAATGGAAATATTTTGGGAATTTAAGAAATGCCTTTACTGTCATTTAATATTTTCTTGCAGAATAAGTGTTAATTTCTTTAAAAAAAAAACTCTTACCAAGCCCTTAACTTTCTGAAGTCTTTTACAATAACAAGCAGTATCATAAATTCATGATTGTGACATTTTGTGATCTTAAGTGATTGATTGGACTGTGCTTGCCCTTTATCAAATGAGTGGCATGTCAGCGAGTTCATTTAGGGATGGTTTACGCAATCACACCCGCTCATGTTCCATGCACTACTTTTGCTTTTTAGATTTTTAAAAAAATCTGCCCTTAAACTTGTTTAAAAGCTTTCTTGCTAGATTTTTAATCTTTTATTTCATATTAACAGTCGTCGAGATGACATGGAGTCGCTAGGATACGTGCTGATGTACTTCAACAGAACCAGCCTGCCATGGCAAGGACTGAAGGTGAGAAGTACAGATAATGCAGATGTTTATTTATAAAAGCTGGATTTTAGATGGGATCGTGCAGCATGTCTGAGACTGATTTGTTGACCGTATTTGTTTCTGAGACACTGATTTAGACTTTTGAGACTTTTTTTTTAATGTGATATTACAGGTTCATTTTGAAAAGCATGCTTGTAACTTTTCTTCTCTGTATGGTTTGAATGCAGGTTATATTAAGTATGGATATTTGCTGCCTTTATTAAATTATAGCAGAAGAAAATTACATTATAAAAAAAATTTATTTATTTAATTATAGCAGAAGAATACTGCTTAATGTCACTGAATATTACCATCATTTTTAAATTACCGTGGAGGGAAGAACCTTAAAAGAATAAACTTAAAATTGCTTGGGCAGTATGAAATGGGCCAACAGGTGGTGCCTAAAAAAGTGCTGTAAATCTTCTTTCAGCTGGGTTATTTATGGCCTCCAGTACTGTGGGATTGCGCACTGATAGACAGCCAGTACCAGATCATAGTGTGCAACGTTTTAATTTGTGCCCTCAGGCTGCCACAAAGAAACAGAAGTATGAGAAGATTAGTGAGAAAAAGATGTCGACCCCTGTTGAGGTCTTGTGTAAGGTATGTGAAATTCTACATCCTCACAGCAAGGCTTTTCAGAAGTCTGCATGCATGCTTCAAAACCTTTGCTCAGTTTAAAGATTGTGTTGCTACAATTCTCAGGTTCCATGAAAATTTGTCGTCTCCAGAACATTCAGTACTGCTAAAAAGTAATACTGGGCAACGATTAATCGCATCCAAAATACGTTTTTGTGAACATTGTGTGTGCACTGTGTATATTTATTATGTATATATAAATGCACACACATACAGTATATATTTAGAAAATATTTACATGTGTATATTTATATTCATATAACTTATTTTATATATAAATATATTTACTATGGAGACACAGCATATTTTTCTTAAATGCATGCATGTGTGTATTTGTGTATATATACATAATAAATGTACACAGTACACGCACACACATTGTGCACATATATTTTTTTGGATGCGATTAATCATTGCCCAGCACTACTAAAAACTATATATCAATATGACGCTTGACCATTTGTGTGTGTTTAAGAATATAAATATTTGTCAGTAAACTATGTACAAAACATCCAGTTGGTTATAAGAAACTCTCATCCTATGTCTGTTACTCACCACGCTTTTCTGTTTTAGCCTACGTGACTGTGATTTTAGACAGCCTTTTTCCTGCTAATAGTGCTGGCTATTCATTATAATAGGATATGATTTAGTTTTTTTTCTTTGTTCATTTCCCTTTAAGAAATAGCCGGTCACATTGACATGACACTTGTGGAGCCTGGTCATTTTGTTCTTTTGTAATATGCATTTGACTATCTCCAGGGGTTCCCAGCAGAGTTTGCCATGTACCTGAACTACTGTCGTGGGTTGCGGTTTGAAGAGGCACCTGACTACATGTACCTGCGTCAGCTTTTCCGCATTCTTTTCAGGTGCCTGACAATTTCTTAAGCAGACACTCCCTAGTCACAACTTGTTTCTGTACAGTAGAGGATGAGGTCAATTTTTCAAGTAGAAAGACTCTCTAGTTGTGGACTCCCCTTGATTATTTCTTTATTTGTGATATCTAAATTGATTTGGTTTGTATGGATATACTCACCCACGCTTGATCACTTCCAGGACTCTGAACCACCAGTATGACTACACATTTGACTGGACCATGCTGAAGCAGAAAGCAGCACAGCAAGCGGCCTCCTCAGGGGGACAGGGGCAACCGGCACAAACCCCCACAGGCAAGCAAACTGACAAACCCAAGAGTAACATGAAAGGTTAGTAGCAAACAGCCAAGCGACGTTTTCAGTGCAAAACAGACACCAATTGCTTACATTTGTAAAAACAAAAGTGGATTTGGAACATTCGCTCCCCAAAAGATTCATGAAATGTAAAGAAACGGTGTTAGTTCAAGGATGCACCCCAGTCCAAAAAAAAATAAATAAAAAATTCAATTGGTATGTTTTTCAAAAGCAAAGACGTCCTTGGAAAATTTGACTACTAACTTTGTACCAAAAAATGTCTATTCTTCTCTGGGACGAAGGGTTGACTTCATAATCTTTTCTTTGATTGTCAGATAACCATCCCTCAAATTAACCCTTTCTAAATGGGATGCTCTATTTGATAGATTTCTCCCAATCATTGTTCCTGGATCTAACACTTGTTAGTCTTGATTATATTGGTCTCTTCAGTACAAACATGGATACGTGGGAGTGATTTCTAACCACAGACTAACCAAGATCATGTCATTTCCACATCTCTTCATTGACTTCTACTGTACTTTTCTATATGTTTGGTGTTGAGAGCTGTAACGTTCATATGATGACTCCACAGTGGAATTTTTTGTCATTCTAGTTGTGGATCTGCTTTCAAGCATAAGGCGTAGCCCATTCTAGGTATATGGACTTGGAGCACTATTATTTTTCGTCATCATATTAGATTTCCTGTTGGCAATTGAAAAGGGATGTTAATGAGTATACAGAGTCTGTTTCACTCTACATTAGTGATAAGTAGTCCTGGTTAATATAGTGACTGTGTGTCGTCAACCCACGCAGATTTTTTCCCAGCTTAGCTTTGTGATCTATTTCCTCTGTGATGTTATACATGGCTTTTAGAGTCTTTTTTTTTTCTCTCTCTCTCTTTTTCTCTTTTCAATCCCAAGGTTCAAGTCATATACTTTGTTGAAAAGCAGGAAGACTGTTTTACACTGAAGGTTCATCTTGAACTAAGGCAGAGAAACAACTGCTGTTAAAAGTGGCTGGACTAAGAATAGCATTTGCTGATGAGGTGGTATTGGCCTAATCCTTTGTGAATGCTGTTTTAGTTTGATTGCACCCCATCCCCCTTCAAAAGCCAGGATGCACCATGTACCTTGCTTAGAAATGATTGTAACACTTGGATTGCAATAATTCCATCCATAGGGTAAACGTACCTATTAAGCTCACCAAAATCTACATTGAGACATTTTTAGTGCACAAGATATTGGTTTCGGTACAAAAAGTTGTTAAAAGAAAATATTAATCTCTCACATAAAAATATTAAATTTTATCTTAAATGACAAGAATTTTGATTGATATACATCATTAAATGCAAAAATCTGTCCGTGCTTAATGGCTACATTTGTGTACCCTTTAAGCACACCCCTGTTCCCATTAAGCTCACATCATGTTTTATTAAAAATTCTTGTTTATTAAAAAGAAAAGAAAAAATATATATATAATTTTTTTTTTTATTTATTTATTTATTTTTTTTGTTTAAAGAATAATTGAAATGTTTTATTTGAAGGTACAAAAATTAAAAACACTAAAATCAAGCAACAGGGCATTCAATTTGATCAGTTAAATATTCATAGTGAAGTGTCATTTAAGCACACTGCAACATCAAGAATAATCCACGTTCAGATAAATAACACATATTCAAAAATTACATAAAACACACCAATAAAACATTTAATTCTTGGGATGAACACAGAAATGAAGCGCACATTTCTGTGTGAGTTTGTTGTGATCGGAAGGAATTTAAAGTGTGCTGGTGTGTGATCCTCAGTCGTTTGGTGTATGATGGCCAGTTTTCCTTTGGGACCATTTACAAAGTCGTTAAGTGTATGATTCCTGGTGTTTTAAAAATCTGTTCAAATTTTAGTAGTTGTGTAGTTTATTCCAACCTTTAGTTGCTTTTTTCCTGGACAGATACGACGGGTTTCTGGTGGATGACATGCCTCTTTCATCTTTGGGCATAAACTATAGTTACGTCTCAATTTTGTCATCTTAAAGCTGTTAAAATAAGTTATTAGACATTTTATAAAGATTAACTCCGTGATAACCATCAGTTAATATTTCAAGTCTGTTTATGAAGTGTTTACACATGTTTAATGTGGAAGAGCTTAAAGAGAGCACACTGAGCTTAATTGGAGCAGCAACAATGTTTAATAGATTTCATGTAATATATTAAAATGGCAAGATTTTGCTAAAAACACATACATACTAAAAATACATATTTTAATATGAGCAACTATTATTAATATCTATGAAATTAAACTTTTTCTTATTGATGCCACATAATATAATTTTCATAATCGTGCACCCTTTAAGCTCACCTTAAAACATGAAATCTTTAAAAATTATAGCAGTGTAAAACCACAGACCAGCAATAAACTGTCAATTTATAATATTATGGATGTAAAAGTGAAAGCCAGTAATGCCTGTGAAGTCATATATTAGCGTAGCACACAATCTTATACAGCTAGTCAGCTAACGGTGTTCTGTAGCATCTGCGCTATGTTGCTAAAACTTATCTTTTGGATCTAATGCAATTATTTCCCTCATCCAAGTTCCAGGTTATAATATGCAAAAGTCTAAACATTAATCTTAAATATTATCTTATAATCTTAATTTTACAGTAAGTAGTGACATTTACCCAAAATAAAGGCTTAAACATCTAAAAAATGCACATTTAAAGAGCTCGTGTTTTGGTGAAAGGTTTTAGACAACTTTCAAAATGGCCGCCAGACAGTGTGAACACATGGAGACTCATATCTCAGTGTGCAATGATCTGATTTACTTGAAATTATAGGAGGTATATAGTAACAAACATATCAACTGGTTAAGACATCAAGTAGGATAATAAATTATTTTTTCTTTTTATAATCTTGAGCTCAAAAATGAAAGTGTGCTTAATAGGCACGTTTACCCTACTTTGCCATCTTTCTGTAGCTTCTAAAACAAGTAAATATTATGTTTTCCAGGTATGATCAATTTATTAATTTTTCAAAAGAGTAATGTTGAAACTGCAGTCTTAAAACAACTCTTTAGATTTTATTCCCTGCCCATATTATCCTGTTTGAATTTGTGCTCGGTTTGCCTGAGGCAAAAGCACATTGATTTTTAGAAGCAGACCACAGTTGAGAGTGCTGCACTGGAAACATTTCAAAATACGTCACAGGTCTGTCAGGGTGGTTTTTTTTATCTTCAGGATTATGATTGTACATGACTTGAAGCTCCTTGTGAGGTTAGCAATTACATTTTCAAATCGAGTCTGTACATTTCTCGTTTGTCTCAGCCAGTTTCATTCACATTAACTTAAGGGGATAGTACACTCTAAAATGAAAATTGTCATTTACTTGCCCTCATGTTGTTCCAAACCTGTGACTTCTGTGGAACAGTGGTATATTTCTCAAAATATGTGTCTACCCAACATTTTTTGTGTATATTTTTTAAAAATATACACGAAATGTATTTTTTTTTATTTATCTTTTGTCCTTGTCTTGAAATTTAACTGGCTTCCAGTGTTTCCCAATATTATTCAGAGTGAGTCACAGACATTTGGAAGTGCATGAATTGAATTTTTTGGGTGGACTCTCCCTTTAAATGGTACTTTTTAGATGGATATTGTGCTGCTTTTTAAGGTTGGTAGCGTTTTAGTGAATAATGTCATGCACCCTCATTTAGTTTTTGACATGAAGGATTCTTGAAGGGACAGCTGCTTTGCTCTGAGCTGGTTTTATTTAACTGTGGAGCGGCTAATTGTGCAGCAGCTGAGTTGGTTAAGGTGTCAGTCGGCTATAGAAGTGTATGAATGAGTAACATGCGTCAGTCATGATTAGGGAAAGTCTTAGCTGCCCCAGTACCCCTTCAGCACTTATGCAGTCGCTCAGACTTTACGTGGGGTAAACGGTAAGCTTGGATTGTTGTGTGAAAGAGTTGATCCCCTCTGAGCCCCCGTGAGTTTGATGACATGAATGTTTTTCTGAGATTCTCTGCAGCAAGTCTCGACTTTACTGCAGAGGGACTGATGACTTTGCACTTTCTCTCTTCCAGGACTGAATAATGCTTTGACTGGGTTGGCCGCATTGATTACAGTAGCTCAACCCCATTCAAATCTGTGCCATTAACTCTTAACCCTCTCCTCTCTATCTATCTGTCTCCCTGTTTTGCAGGTTTCTAAGCATTAAGACAATGTAATGAAGCAGAGCAGAGTGGTCGTAGCAGGATTTGCCTTCCAATCACACCCCGGCATCTAGGATCAAATTCACCAGAACCTGCCAGGCACTGTGGGCAACCTTTTTCCTGTTAAAGAACTTTTGTTCCATATACTATATATGTAATCGGTATATATAGATAAGATGCTCTGCATATATCTATATATTGGTATGTATATACTATATCCACACAGAGAGCAGGCTTGGTTTGGAGTTGGAAGCTGTAGCCTTTTCTATTGTCCTGTCACTTAAGACTTTTCGCCCCTCCTTTGAAACGGCAAACTGTAGAAAATGGGGATATAATTGTGCACATGCCAATATTTTCCCGAGTTTTCTCCTTCAGGAAAGCTGTTTGGGGTCCTTCCTGAATTCTCGGTTGCCCATCAGAGCAGTTTTGGCCCCCCTTTCCCTTCTCATCGTCTTCTCGTCACAAAGCGTGGCATGAACCCAGGCACTCTTCTGTCAGAATGGAGACATCTGAGACACATTTTCGTCCTTCAATATATATATTTTTTTTTCTCGAGCAAATTGAAACATCTGAGATTAAATCTGTTTTTTTGTTGGTTTCAAATGTATCCAAATAATTAAAAAGGCAAACATTGGGTTTTGTTTTTCATTTCTAAAAAGGTAATTACGATTCTGCCTGCTGATATGTGCTAGAGAGCTTCTAATGTGAAGATAAAAAAAAAACATTCTAGTGACTACTAGGTTTCTCTATAGAACGCTGCATTAACTATATTGTACTTGGTATTTTGAAGTCTACAAAATAAAATAAACTCCACAGAAGCATATTCATTACAAATTAGGCATCACTCTGAAATAAACCTGTATGTTAATTGCTTAGATGAAAATTGTATGCATCTGATCTGGGTTTTTTCTCTTTGGAAAATGTTCATGTTGATTGAGAAAGTAACCATTCGTACGATTAATTGCTATGATAGGCTCAATGTTCTGTTTTTGAGAGAAAAATGTGCTCACTCCACCCTTCCCGTTACCATTTTTATATGCATTTTTTTTTTTAAATCAGAAAAACTATACTTTTTCAGTTTTATAGAGTTGTCTTTCCCTGTATTGAGAATTGAGAATTTTGGGGAAAGGTGTTTTTTTTTTTTTTTTTTTTTGTTAGTTACTGCTTCCTGTGGTGAAGCAGATCCTCTTGTAAAATATCTCTGGGACTTTCTCTGCAACAGTTTTTCGCTGCAGTTTGGTAGCGGTCTTTTGCTCATTTCTTTTTCTTTTTTTTATTGCAAAGAAACATGTTAGAGTTTCTTTTCTATATAGTTTTGGGTCTTGTGAGGCAAGAGCAATTTTCCTCAGCCTTTAGCCACGACAAATGCACACCGGTAACTTGGCTTTCTTTTCTTTGTTTTCCTTGCCTCCAAACTGTCCCTCAGAACCAGCTTTAAGTACTTTACAGCTGGACATTCTATAAAAGTGTAATTTATTCCCTTTTAGCATGTCAGAATAAATTAAAATGACTTCTCAGAAATGCTGTCCCAGTCTCTGTAATTTTACGAGAATGCACAAACTGATTACTGATAGAATTTCCCCCTCCCTTTCCATTTGTTCAGGTATCGGTCTCTAGTCAGCACATTTATTGTTGAAGTTCCACACAACCAGGCATCAAACTTTTGTTTTTGAAACTAAAAAGGCAAAATGCTTGGTTCTCGAAAAAAATGTAAAGCTTTGAATGACTTTCTCAAGTGTTTAAAGGGGCATTTTTATGGAAATGATCAAGATATTGCTGTAATCCAGGAAAGCAGTTCTTGTGGGGGTGGTGGGTAGTTCTAGGTCCTCGTGGTGTTTTAAGTTTCTAGGATTTCTATCTGTAAATATTAAAATGGCTTCAAATGGCAGGTGTGGAAATTGGTTAATGTGCTTATCGACGAACCTCGGGATTGGCTAATTCAGTTTGCTAAAACAATGCTTTTTTTTATATGTTCAGCACTGGATTATTAATGCATTTGTGTTCCTAATAAGGATTCCTTTTTTTTTTTTTTTTTTATTATTATTTAAGGCCACAGCTTTTTCAGACTTATTACTGAATTACCTGTAAGTGTTTCAAATCAAAGCATAGTCACAGCTGGCCTGTTATTAAATTAAGAAAATGACAAAGTGGGTTTAAAATGGGCTGAGAATAGGTCTAAAGACTCATGGGACAATTAAAGGAAATGAACGAAGGGGGGAAGGGACTGAGGTTCAAATCAACACACAAAACAGCGTCTGCCTCATAGGGGGAGTGAATAGGAAGGCTCTGAGGACAAACCTGTTGAAGAAAAAGCATCAGTATGTGTAGTTTAAACCCAAAACTTAAATATAACTGCCTTGCGTGATCATGTACGGATTTGTATTCTACAGACAACTGATTTTAAACTTTCTTTGTATAGCCTTTGGTGTATTATTTAAAGATGGCCTTTATTCATAAAGTATGAATGACTTGCTGCCTCCTGAAGGCCTCTCTTCCCTTTATGGAGGTGGAGTCCTGCCACCGCAAGAGTCAAGCGTCACGTGACCGCAGGCTGTACTGCTGTAGCTGTGTAATGTAATCCATGCTACACTACCACTTAATCTCCCTCAGTTCCTCTATATCCCTCTGAACGCATCATGAAATCAATGTTTTAAAAGATTAACTTTTTTATTTGCATTGAATGTACCTTAAGAAAACTATCTGTGTGTGTATAACATCTGGAGAGCGGCAAATAGTGTGCCTCGAAGTAAATTAACAGGACAATGATTACTGACGTTTAGCAATTTTATTGCACTGAATATTTGTTAAAATAAAAAAAATAAAAAATCATGCCAGAAAAAGCTATTAAAATGGACATTATAATGAAGTTTGGCCAAGAAAATCCCTTTGTTTTATGTGAAGTCATTGTTTATTATTAACCATTTCATTTTATTTTATTGTCGTCTATGAATTCTGTGCTTGTAAAGCAAATAACATATTCATTATTTAACCTCAGGGTAACATTCATATCACCTCATTTGAGACATTCCTGGGATTCGGTAACATTTCAACTTGGAATATACATTTTTTTCATCTACATGTAATTCAACTTCTAAATATCCCACATTATTAGCCACATATCAAACCTCCAAAAATATCATATTTTCCCACCTCAGGCATCAAGGACCTTTTTTTCCTAAACCCCATAACGGACAAAACGGGGTTGGTTTAAAAAGAATTTTACACAGAAATTGTTATAAAACAAACATGTACCTACTGCTCATGTGTCCCTCATAGCAATTTAATGGCAAAACATGTAAAATTGATCATAATTTTCACTTTTATTGGACTGAAGCTAAAAATACACAAATTGTGTGTCTACGGTCTCGTTATTTTTGTAAAAAATATTTTTAATTTACAATTGTAAAACCAAAAGGTTATTGTTTTAGTCCTTAACATGTCATATGGTAATCAGCAAGAAATACTTTTGTTCTTTATCATCTTCCTTATATTTGTCTAAAAATATTAATGTGACAAGGTGTGACGGAGTTGAAGACTTTAACACATTTGAAGGGATACATTACCTTAAATTAAAATGTTAGTTTCTCTATCATATTGCCCCCTTGTTTCTGGCTCAACATATCTGCATGGCCAACATAGTTATTTCTGCTGCAAATGTGGGTGCACTTTCTGATGTATGATGCTTATCAACATTGCAGTGGACATATTACATCAAAAATTCTATTTAAAACAAAAATATGAGTTGTCATGATTTTGGAGTATATATATATTTACTCAAACCATGACTATTTTATATTTTTTTCATTAAAATTATTTAAAAAGTAAAGCAAATAACTCAACCCTGTAACAATGAGAAATTCATATATTTGTGACAGGGTTGTGTTTTTTCACTCAAAATGGCAACTGCTTCTCATTTAGTGTAGGAGAGTCGACCATGTTGAAAAAGTAATAATTTTCCATCTTAATTTTATGTGACGGGGTTGAGTTGTTAAGCTTGACAGTACCCTCCCTGACTATAACATGCCTCAACAATATTGAATAAAAAAGTATGATAATACTAACCATTTTCTGCACCACTATTAAAGAAATCTGGTAAATGATGTCATATGAGTGGAGACTAAATTATTAAGGCCATAGAATGGTTATTGTGACGGGGTTGAGTTCAGACTGAGGGACTTTAAAGTCTGTTTTTTATCAAATATTTAGCATTTTTCAAGATTTTTTTTTTTTTTTTTTTTTACAACAAAGAAACAAAAAGCTTACATTGTTGCCAAAAATCACAGACACTATGCACATTTTGTTAATAATATTCTAAGTACAAACTCAGAGATGTCCCTCGGGGACATGACAAAATGCTTGGTTTAAGATAAGATACTAGACGTTATTTCATGCAAAAAAAAATAATAATATTTTTATTCATTATAAAGGCCATCCGTTATGGTCAGTTTTGTGAAAAGCTTCTAACAAGTCATTTTGTTGAACCACCACTTTAGAAACTGGGGGACTGAAATATTACTGAATCCCAGGAATGACCCATTTATGCTTTTTGAGATAAAAGATTTGAAGAAAACAAAAAATAAAACGTAATGTCTGAATGTAGATGTAGGCGTCTGAGGATTTAAAATGTCCTCGTGTAATGAGGTGAATTTATATCAGACTACATCTCATCTAAACAGACTAATCTCTCTGAGAACTACTGGATGAATTGGGAGTGGTCAGTCCATATACAGAATGACACACGCCTCCTGTAGGGCATCCGCACACCCTAATAATAAACACTCCTGCTTTTTTAGTGACCGAGAATAACACACGTTAAATCAACACAAGATTGAAGATTTTTTGGTTGATTTGTTAAGAAACATTTCTTTAAAATTTTTTGGTTGATTTGTTAAGAAACATTTCTTTAAAAGTCACATTATTTATATTTCACGAGGGGCACAATAACGCAAAACTTAGAAATTTGGATCATACACCCCCCCCCCCCCAAAAAAAAAAAAAAAAAGAAGCTTATCCGTAAATGCCTCGGGCAGCAACGTGACATGCTAGTTCCTCCCTAGTCACCTTGTGGCATTAATGAGACACTGCACCGGTTTCGATGAGCCTTTGTGACACAGGCTGCTTCAGGAAAAGATCACGTTTCAGCCTGTTGTTTGAGCGTCAGCTGGTGGGCTGGGTTCAGTAATTGTATGCTTACTACGAGGGGTAAATGAAAGCCAATCCATTTGAAATAATATCAATGTGTTGTAGCGCAGAGCTATCCGATTGCGCTCACCGTGTGTGTAGTTACTGGAAAGACTCATGCTGTGGGAAAAGGAAGAATTCAAAACACCAGCGCAAACAGTGTAATACTCTTCTTGTACTTTAGGCTATACAGTTATTTAGTTAATTCATACAAAAATTAACACGTAGGTGCCGTTTTGGCAGACAAAATGGTAATGTGCATAACTAAATAAGGAATACTGCGGCTAAATATTTAATTGAAACTGTAATGAACAGTACGAGGCACCTTTACACGTTCAGACACATCGAGCACGCCAGTGCTCTGGAAATGCCCCCAGCATGTGCTGTCATTCACCGTCTCACACATTTCCGACACACCCTATCTTAAACTGGCATTTGCTTTGACGTTTCGCAATGCACACTTAACACGCAAATAGTTAGTCTTTCAACTGCATTAATCCTAGCACAGAATCCATCCGAGGACAATGCTGAATGAGTGTGAATTATTCATGCTAAAGGATTAGCCACTCATACATAAAATGAAAGGCCCATGATAGTCCCTTAAGAATGGACCAGACTATCAAGTTTGTACATTTTAGTTCACTTTTCATGACTTTGTGGTTAATCAGTGTAATTGTCATAACGACATGCTATGTAAATGCCAGAATATCCACAGTGACTAGCATGAGCGTTAGGCCTGCTATTGAGACGTTGTTGTAAAAACAGCTAAAATGGTTAATAGTGAAACCAGCTAAACAACAGCTTGTAAAGCATTTGACTGTCAAATGTCTTTTGAGTGGGTGAGATGTATATTGTTGCAAAAAAATTTAAGTTTTGGTATGTTACAGATAGACGTTACTAAATATGAAAATTCAGTTGAAATAATGCTTAGGAACATACTAACCTCTCCGCCGTATTTTTCCCGTAAGAGCGGGATAATTAACTTCCAGTTATTTGTAGCTGTACAAAACATCTTTGTTATTCCTCTCGTTATTTCCCCACAGCAACGAACTCGAAGTCTCGCACGTTCACAGAAAACATGTTGAAAATGAAGGTGGATAAATAACGTTGACTTAATATTATGGAAACTGGAATTTTCTTTGTTCCTAGTTGTTGCGTTCAAATTGTGTCGAAAGACTGTTGCAGGAACACTATGCTAACCGTTAAATAATATTCTAATAACATTTAGAAAATTTGACATTCTTGAAATGTTGCAAATTAGCGTTCCTAGAATGTTGAGTTGTTAAAATTAAGTTGAAAGACTGTTGTAGGGACATTATGCTTACATTAAAACAATGTTTCACCAACACTAATAAAACTGGGCACGCTTTGTCACATTTTTAAAACATTTTAAATTAAACAACCATAAGATAATGTTTGAAAAACATTTTCAGAATATACTTTTGTTTGCCTGTGGTTGCTGATTAATTGCCTCTTAACCTAACAGTGTTTTTTTCTGTAAACACACACAGAGCACTCAATACTGCTTGTCTTACGCAGCACATGGTGAACAGTGTGGCAAATCACGGGAATTCTCACTCCAAATAGAAAAGGAGTGTGTGGTCTTGGTTAAGCAGATGGCTAAAGACGTTTGGCCTTGGGAACGTTGGCATTTGAATGAGAAAAATGGAGGGAAGAGGAAGAACACACCTTGGCATGCCAGGTGTAACATGCTCAGATTAATCAGTTGTGTCACATTACCAACCATGAAAGTCCCTCCACCCTGTAGATCTCTTCCTCTGCGTCATATGTGCAAGTCTGAGCCAGAATGGAGAGATTTCTATAACATGTAGGTCAGAGTTTGTACTAGCATTTGCAGTCAACTTTATTTAATCACATTTCAGTGTGTTTTATACAACAACAGGTCATATAAATGTAACTAACGCTGTCCATAACCTGATTAAATGTTTGATCTGGATTCAGGCATTCCATCTAACTCATGTCTAAACATGTTACTGCACTCAGCTACTTAAATTGGCTGATCTATACTTGCTGATCTCAACAACCAATTCTAAAACAGCATTTTTATTATTCCTCTAATGCTCTTAGACGTGTACTAGTCTATTGAGATCTTTGTGTTGTTTGAACAGAGAATCATGACTTTTATTGCTAAGCTGCAATCTACAAACAAAAGACCCGAGCAGCATTTACAGGTCATTTTTACAGTTGTACATAGACATTGCAAACCAAACCACAAATAACACATATAAAGAACAATGCATGTATTGTATATACATAATTTCTAAATTCCTAACACTGTTTTTCTTCTAAATTAATGAATGAATGAAATAAAGAAATAAAAATAAATCAAATGACAATGAAACTTACAAAAATATCATATATTTCATATATGTATGAAATATATAAAAAAAAGCATTATTTAGTCCTTTTCTCATAAACATTTGTATTACATAATTTAGATACACTTAATTGTGGATAAACTTCAGAATGGTGTAATGAAATTTTATATATATATATATGTATATATATGTCTAATTTTAGCTAATTGCCAAAGTAATATATCTCATTTTAATTTAGTTTAAATTCATGTGTACTGAGATAGCACTGCCCAAAATCACTGTATTTGTATTAAATTAAATTAATAGCAAAAATGCCCAGCCGGTTCACTATGTTGGGACACAACATAAAAGGCACTACACGTAATAAGAATCATATGCATCAAATATTTTGCCTCCTGTGTTTTGGTATGGCAAAGTTTTTTGACCTCAGGCCTATCTATTGTTGTTTCTGATTATGTAGCTATGCTTTACGCAGATGTGCTGCAACCCAAAATAACACAGATGTAGCAAAGTTTGATTCAGCCTTGAAGCTACATAGTTTTATGCTGTCACTTATTTACCATCTTGTCTTCTGAAGCACACACAGCTGTCTTTGTATCAGCATCTCTGCCAATGTGGATTCAGAGGCTCAGAATCAACAGAGCTGGATTCCACCAGGCAGCTGTTGGGCTGAACGTGACACGGTGCAACTCAGCACAGATCCTCGTACTTTTCCCTTCCCCCTCCTCGCATGTAAGCAAACCATATCAACATTTATGAAACGGATGTCTCTCAGGAGATAAGAGTAAGTTGATAAAAGTGAGAGTAGTTTTGAATTGCAATTGCTTTACAGTTTCTTTTGTACTATTATTTAAATATATATAATTGTCAGAGTGCCAAATGTGTGGATCTTTTTCTCCCACACAGTGTCACACATTTCAGTGGCAGCATTGGTGAACAGTATAAGAAATCTCACAGAAATGTATGAGCATCTACCGCCCACTTAATCCTGAATGACTCACTGCACATAGGTGCAGGAGCATTTGTATACATGCGCTCGCTCAAATCTGTGTGTACAGCAGTATTATAAAACAATATCAAAAATACATTTAATGAATTAGACTTTGATTAGGCTATCTGTTCACATTTTCTTTCTTGATCACATTTACAGTTACACAAATAGTGGGGTTACCATACATGGTCTTATAGTAGGACTGTTTTGGTAACTGTATTGTATAGAAAAAGAAAGTATATATCTCCAGTGAGTCACATGTCAGTAAAATTCCTGTAATCTTAGCCACCACGTGTGAGCTGCGGTTTCCCTTTGAAACGCCTCACAATGTGAACTGCGCCCCCTGTGGACATTGTGTTTGATGTTCTGTACATTTTCATTAATAGGTGGCGCTGTTTTTCATGTCATTTGATAAATGTAAGTAAATCTTTACAATAACTTGCAAAGCAGTATAAACAGTTGTTTAAATAGGGATATATATATATATATATATATATATATATATATATATATATATAAATAAAAATAAAAAGTCAGTAACAACACTTAAGATGAATAAACAATAGTTTTATTGAAACATTGTAAAGGACTTCATGTATTTATTATCTTAAATTATTAATTTAAAACTATTATATTTAAATCTGTAAAGTATTCAGAATTTAATACATAATATCATTGTCTTTAAAAATATAACTCATATTTGTAATATAAACATTCGGGGCATATTTTTTTACATGCAATATATTCTCAGCAAAGACACTCAAAAAAGACAGTAAGGATATTTATAATGTTACAAAAGATTTTTCTTTCAAATAAATGTTGTTCTTTTGAACTTTCTAATAATCAAAAATCCTGAGAAATATCACCGTTTCAAAAAGTAAGGAGAACGACTATTTTCAACATTGATAATACTAATAAATGTTTCTTGAGCACCAAATTAGTATACTAGAATGATTTCTGATAGATCATGTGATCAAGATTGAAGTAATGGCTGCTGAAAATTCAGCTTTGCCCTCACAGGAATAAATTACATGTCATGTTAAAATATGTAAGAATAAAGAACAGTTATTTTACATTTTAATAATATGTGACCCTGGACCACAAATCCAGTCTTAAGTCGCTGGAGTATATTTGTAGCAATAGCCAAAAATACATTGTATGGGTCAAAATTATTTATTTTATGCAAAAAATCATTTGGATATTAAGTAAAGATCATGTTCCATGAAGATATTTTGTAAATTTCCTACTGTAAATATGTTAAAACGTAATTTTTGATTAGTAATATGCATTGCTAAGAACTTCATTTGGGCAACTTTAAAGGCAATTTTCTCAGTATTTTGATTTTTTGTACCCTCAGATTCCAGATTTTCAAATAGTTGTATCCAAACTTTGGAGTGGCATATGGCAATGCATGTTAAATTTTTGTGATATGTTAAAATGGAGTATAACCAGTGATCATAGTAACACATGATAATATAAAAGAGGTACAGCTAAAATATAATTTGATGAGTTGTCCAGCCCCACCCCCAAGAACAGTATTTCCAGGAATCCCCCTTATGATTGCCCAAGGGATTCCTGGGAAAACTGGACCCCGGGGATGGGGAAATTATGGAATCATTGTGATGGATGACTGGCAACAATGGAAGCACATTCAATCCTAGAATTACCAACACCTGGCCTAGCAAATAAAGCTAATGTTAAACAACAATGGTTAGGCTCCTACTAAATATAAACAAGTATTTTATTCAATAGAAATCTCAAATTTGCAATGCAAAATCAAGGTATCTTGTGTTCAGTGTATTAGCAGGCAGTGCCCTTCCTCCCGAGCTACAGTGCTTCATCTCAGACTCCCAGTTGACCAGAGATGCAGCACTGCACCGTGGGCCTGAGGACTGTAGGGCGAATGAATCATGCAGGACTCCTTTTGTGTTTTCCATCTTACCGTCTTTGATCAACATGGACTATGGCCTCCTATGTCCTGTTGATTACATGGGAGGTGACTCAGTCTCATATAAAGAACCAGAATTCCTCAGTTTATTACCCAGCCAGCCGGTCTGACCTGCAGCTATTAAACCTAAAGATCATGGGCAGAAGATGAATATTCAATTACACATGGATAGATGGTATGTATTTATTATTTTATTTTAGATAAAAAGATTGAAGAAATGAATATGATGGATGGATTTGTTTGGCCCAAATTGTGGATGTTTTGTGGGGGAAGTGTTGTGGGTGTACAGGAAATGGGTTTGACCTACATGCCCTGATCTCCCTACAAACCTCTCAGCTTTTCCTTCCTATTCCAGTCTTGATCCTATGCTTTGGAATATGCCACCCAGGATAACGGAAAGCCTTTATGTAGTGATTCAGACACAAATAAGCTTGCCAGCCTGACAGCGGGATATTTAGCATGAGCTCTTGCCTCTGAAAGTGGCCGTCACCCAAGAAAAACCTTGGGAGCTGCAGGACTCCAATCCACCGAACAAACAACTGCTCACTCACTCTGACTTCCAGCGCTTTTCTGCCCCCAGCGGTATACGGCACAGACTGGCTCTGCTAGAACGGTGGTTACAGAACAGGATGTTTATTCCTGCACTGGACATCTGTACTCAAGTTCAAAGCAACATCAATGCAGCCTTCTGCCGTAGTGCCCCTGAGTCAGTGTACCGCAGAATGCGAGGCCACGCCCCTTTATACACAACCACTTCCTCTGTCTCAATCAGACCGGACCGCAGGGTAGCTGGGTTCAAGGGGACGTCCTCTCTCGTCCTAAAATCCCAACCGAACAGAGGTGGTTAAACAGGCTGATTTGACACATACTTTAAGCAAAATTCCTAAACCTGTCAGAATCCAGCCCAGTGTATGTTTTATCTTCTCTAAGTAGCAGATGACATGGTTTAAATATGTTTAAAAGAGTCTGAGCAATTATGTGATAACACCACACTTGCATCTGCATAGCAGAAAATCCTCGCTCCAGTGCCGTCAGCTCTCTGAATGTGCTGCCGTCTGATGCTGTGGTGAGTGGAAACCACAAAATGCTACTGTATAACACCTAGACCTGAGCTCATTCCGGCAGACAGGCAACTCTTTTCGCCCCTTCTATATATTTTGTGGATCGTTTTCACCTCTCCATCCAGGAAGCGGGTGTGATTATGCAGGATCATTCGCTCACTCTGACACAGCTCTCTAATGGCTTTTCCAGCAGTGCTATGGTTTATGGAGAGAGATGAGGGCAGCAGGCATTAACAGACAGATATGCAGCTTATCCGCAAGGTACTGTTCACAGTTTACAGTAAAATCCTTTGGAGAAGCACTCAAGGGCTCGGTTGACAAGCACGTCTGGCTCCACTTTGTTGCTGTTTATAGACTGAAATGAAGCACGGTGACCTATTTCTGAGTACAACAAAGGAAACACTTCCAGTTAGTCTTCCTTTTAAGTATATTATATAGAGGCCTGTTTCCATTTCAGGTTAATTGTGAGGTGAAGTTTAAGAAAATAAAAGAAACAGTCACGTTGTGAGATATGAAGTCATGACTGTGAGATGTAGTCGCAATTACAACTATAAAGTCACAGCTGTAAGATATATATAATTGTTGGATATAGTTACATTTATGAGATATAAAAGAACTTAAATTCTGAGATTATAAAGTCACACTGTTAGTTATAGTCACTACTGCAAGATCTAATATAATAGAGAGAGATAAAGAGAGAATTCTGAGAGGTAAAATTTACATTCTGAGATATAAAGTCGCAATTATTTAAAGTCAAATGTTGAGATATAAAATCACAAATATGAGATACTGCCACAATTACAAGATTTACATTTTGAGATATAAAGTCACATTGTCAGTCACAAGTGCAAGATTTCAAGTCAAATTGTGAGACATCATTTTCCAAATGTGAGATATAGTCCCAATTATGAGATATAAAATTGACAGTCTGAGATATAAAGTCACAGTTGCAAGATTTAAAACTCAGTTATGAGATAATGTCACAATTACAAATAATAAAATTGAATTTTTGACATATAAAGTCACAACTGTGAGATGTAAAGTAAAAGTGTGACAGATAAGGTCCAAAAATGTCAGATATTGTCACAGTACATTGAAATATAAAATTTGCATTCAGAGATAGTAAACTGCAAGTCACATTTTGACATAGTCATAAGATGTAAAATATAAAGATATAAAGTCACAACTGAGAGATTTAAAGTCAAATGTTGAGATATAGTCTCAAATATGAGATATTGTCACAATTGCAAGTTATACAATTTAGATTTGAGATATAAAGTCACACTGCCAGTCACAAGTGCAAGATTTAAAGTCAAACTGTGAGACATTAAGTCCAAAATGTGACATATAAAATTTACATATAGTTACAATTGCAATATTTAATGTCAAATTGTGAGATATTGTCAAAATTACAAGATATAAAATGTATTATTTGAGATATAAAGTCACATTGTAAAATATAAAGTAGCAACTGCAAGATTTAAAATTACATTGGGAGATAAAAAGTTTCAATTACCTTTGTTGTTATTTTTATACACAAACAGGCTTCCATAACGTAAAAAAAAAGAATCTCAAGGATATGGAAGGGAATACAGTATGTTCTCACCTGAAGCATGTTGTGTCAACTGTCCATGTTGTGTTTTCCCCCCTGCAGACTCTGTAATCAGAGATAAAGATGGAATCTCATAAACAGCAATTCCAGGATAATGTCATACCGCTAATTCTACCATTCCAGTGTCATGTGCAACAACGCTATGGAATAGCTCAGCCAAGAGGTTCAAATATCAGTGATTTTCCACACATTTCTCAGATGACTTTTTGTGAAAAGACTTTATCAACAATTATCCTCATAAGGTTTCAGAATGCCTCAGGCGGCTTTGATAAGGAGGCTAAGAATCCCAACAAATCCTGCTTAATTGAATTTGTAGAGTATCAAATTGACTACAACGCAGAAAGGCTCTTCCAAAAAAATGGGGCAAAAGTGGAGAAACAACATGAAAATTCCTAAGTCTTTTTCTGAGTCTTTTCCAACAAGTGAGAACTTTAGGTTGTCTCGTATCCCCCTTCTGGAATCTACCTCAGCCCATATAAGGAATTCTGAAGGGATTTTATTTTGGGATAATGGAAAATGTAGCAGCGCTTTCGATAAACATTCACTCTTTCAGCCTCTTACGGCCAGTGATTGTGGAAGCAGATAGTTTGTCACTGCTCTGTGTGCCCTCCCCTCACCCGGTCGCTCTCCACCGTACTGCCTGCATACATTCCCTTTTCTAGTCACAGCCGGCGGGAGCCTGACATAAAAGGCAAAAGAGAGCCGAAGGTGTAGAAGAAGCCAGAAAACTTAGTGGCAACCATGACTTCGAGGGAAATCTGCCTGAGTATGTGTAGCCGAGGCCTTGGGTCTCATATTTGACAGTTGTGAATATCCTTCTGAGACATTTTTGAGCCGGATGTCTCAGTTATTATTCCATGTGAGGGAAAACTCAACAAACACATCCTGCTCCCAGGCTCTACGCTTGTGGAGAAACTCATACTGAACTACTGCCTAATAAGTGAGCCCCAATAATAAACATCACATCCTGTTGGTTAAACCCTAGTTCCCAGGCTCTGTCCTACTTGGGAGGCAAGAGTTAAATTAGTCTCAGAATGGGAATAGATTGGATATGTGAAATAATAGTTATCCCATGTCCTATTTTTTTGTAAAGATACTTTCTCAAAATCCCCCATAATATGTTAATGGTTATTTCAAGCATGACATGCAAAAAATGTCTCAGATTTCTTGACATGTTGTGTTGCATGAGGCAGTTCTGGCGGTTTGGCTGTATGCTGAGGTGAACCTCACACACCTCCACTCACACCAGATGGCCTTCAGTTTCAAACGCTGATACACACACACATAGTCTGGCCATTTAGGAGGAAGTCTACAGTCCTGATCTAAAGATTGTCTAAGTGTTACCAGCTTTACACACTTCACAGCACGCCAGCTGTTTTTTTGCAATAGTTCAAAAAACAAACCATTCCAGAGACAAAATAAAAAACAGGGAATGTGGCAAGACTGTGATTTGGTGTCCAGTTTGAAAGGCACTTACTAATAGTGTACACATCTTTAACATTAGTTTAGTTAACTAAATATAATTTTGTTAACTGAAATAAAAATACAAGCTTAAAAAAACTGAAGAACTATTCATAATTAAAAGATAAAAAAATAAATATGACAAAATACATAAAAACAATTCAAAACTATACTATACTTAGTACACTTCTCATGAGACACTACAGCAGTGAAACAGCAGAGTGAATCATAGGGGTGATGGAAATGGCATGTGATCTGTGTAAATGTGTGAATGTGATCAGGAGAGAGAGAGAGGGATATGGTGAAGGAGCGAAAGAGAGAGTTATTACAGTGACAGGCCAGACTAGTGCCAAAACGCTCACCTCCACAGATGAGGCAGATGCTGTGTTTACACAGACACAGACTCTGGCTTGATAATGGAGAGCGCGAGCATGCCTAAACATTGCCTTTTAAGGTTCCCTCTCATTTCTCCACATCTCCTTAAATCATCACGACAGGAAACGTGAAAGAGGGGAGGGAGGGCACCCCGCCTGTTACCTCTCTCTGCTCTGTCTAGCTCGTGAAGCTAATCTCTCTTCTGAAGATTAGGCTTATGCATGAACTACAAATGCAAACATTCATCCATTCCAATAGAATATCAAATTAATAGCGTTATCTACTTTTAGATTCTTTTGTAAATCTTTTGAAACATATGTAAATCATGAGGGTGCATTTGTAATGCACACCTTGTAGCGTTTTACTAAGAATGAGATGTAGTGTAATTAGAACAATGCTATGGAGTTTGTTTGCTTGTGATCTTCTGCTCAGCACTTGTACTATGAATCTCGCCATACAACCCCTTTTTATGCTTCACTGCTGTGATCAGAGATGATTTCAGTAAACATACATACAAAGATATGGTAAAAACATGTAGCTGTTCCTGTAAAAAATATGGAGACAACATAACCACCAGAATTATTAATTAAAAGACTATTTCACCACTTGAGGGGTAGCTCACACAACATTAAAATAATGAAATAAACATATGAACTAAACAGCATAAAATGGAACAAACAACCTAATGTACATAGCTGTTCAAATAAATAAGGAGAAATTGATTTATTTAAATAAAATGCAATGCGATGTGTCATGTAGGGATTTCTGGAAATATATATATTTTATTTTTTCTGTTCTTTTTTTTTTAAATAATGTGATTATTTAAAAAACATGCAGTTACTTATATTGATTAAACTAACAGTTAAATATAGATTCCCCCCATACAACTAACAAACCAAGTTTTATTGTCACAGTTTTGCTTTTTTCTGTTAAAATAACAAATATATGAGAGAATATTAAGGCCAGAGTTCTCAAATTCAGTTCTGAGAAAAGCTATGTAGTGGCATTTATTCTGGAAAAAGAAAGCTAGAAAGGCCAATTTATGCATTGTTTTTTGTTTGCATGTTACTTCTTGGGTCAATTTTATGCCTGATGCATTCAGACTTTCTCTGCTAAGACATGCCGTTCTCATATGCCACATCTTTCTTCAACAAATGTGAAATATTCATTTGACAAGGTTAAAAGGAAGGGAAAACATTTGCATTTGACGAAGAGATATGAGATCATTAACATTTCTCAGATATATCTAAACATCATAAAAACCAACATCCCATTTTACAAGCCAAAGGTCCAGCGGGAGCGCTTTACAGCCCAAAAAGGAACTGACAAACCCCTAAAGCATTCCTTAAACACAAGTAATTGGAATGTGGAGTGGTGTGTATGTGGAAAAAACACTCCAAGACAGACAGGACAGCGCTCTCTATCAGCACCTCAGAGCTTAACCGGGGGGTGTGCTATAGTCCCTAAATGTCCCATGTGAGTTTTTAGGGGGCCTGAGGCTGTGTCGACCCATATGAGTGGGTGGACATGGGCTTTGGGTAGTCCCTGGTGAGCACCTAACCCCCCTTATTTCCCTGTTCCCACTGTTCATGTGAAAGTGACCCTGGGAACTGGGGTCCCCAGGGGCTTGGGGAGGGGAGCAAGTGATGCGGGGGACAGGCCAAAGCACCAAGGCCACCACAGGGTCATGTGAAAGCACTCTGCTGTGATGGCTGCCAGACTTTTGACTCCTCAGAAAATAAATAATGCACTTCCTTTCCCTCCCTCACTGTCTCCAGCTCAATAACCCCTTCCATCCCTCTATCTAATCTGTCCATCCGTCCATCAACACACATGTGATGTTCATCCTTCCAGAATAAGACTTACTGTATAATGTAGACTGGAATGTAAGACTTTAAGAGTTACATGGCTTTGGACGGCACTGGCAACAATACGATAAACAAATGTGCATACAAAGGAAATGTTTCACAGCTAATGAGGAACTGTTGGTGCTCATTTGAACTTTTTCCAATTTTGGGCTACAAAAAATAGTATGAATTGTATATTATGAGTAAATAAAATAAAATAATCCAACAACAAATCATGCAATACAATATACAGTGTGTGTGTATATATATATATATATATATATATATATATATATATATATTAGTAGTTAACATTTGAAGTGAATCAAAACCTTTCATCAAAGTTGTCCTAAAACCAAAACAATACCTGTTCTTGTCTTAGGACAACTTCAAATGTTGACTACTGTATATAATATTTAAATATAATAACATGAAAATAGAATAATATTTAAAATTATTGGAATTTTTTAAATTATATTATATAAAAAAAATAAAATAAAAGTTACAATCATTTTTTACAATCATTTGAAATACTACACAAACGAGCTAATAGATGGTTAAATAGAGATATTGGCTTGAAATCACACAACAGTTGTAAACATTATGTCAAAATCTAGTGTTTATGTTGAATGCAGCCAGATTGAGTATGCTCAAAGTCTGTCATTAAAAATCTAAAAGTTATACCAAGATGGGCCATAACTGTTCATTTTAAGCTATTGGTGTAGCTTAAAACTTTCAGTCTTTCAACAATGTGTTCAAGCGGTAGATTAACATGTCTTTTACTTTATATGGGCATGCTAAGATTCAGCTCGAATGTGTGTGTGTGTGCGTGTGAAAGACTCAGAGTGTATTTCAGTAGGTCACCAGAGTGGCATCCCTGGACTAGGAAAGTTAAACGCTGACCCCAAGCCTAACAACAGCTGGCCACATCTGCTGGCTCTCCTCCTCCTCTGCTCTCCCCACACATCTGATATTTGCAACAGGGTCTTTCCAGAAACAAAGGATGGGAGGAACGGAAAAGAGAGTTTGGGGGATGGAGGTCTGCCCCTCGTTTCTCTCGTTCTAACAATTTCATTTGACACTACTGCTGAGATATTTAGTAAACTTCCTAATGTGCTTATTGACAGGAGATACTGCACATGGTGGAAAGTTGGTGTAGCCTGAGAACTTAGTGAGACATGAAAGTAGTAGATTTAAGTTGATTTCTGAAAATGTAAACAATAATTGCTTAATAGTGCACATGAAATTTAGTAAAACTACAATTGGGGGATATTTTGACTTCAGTTTCTGATTTATCATCTGATTTCACAGAATTGAAGTTCAAAGTCAAGTTCAAAGGCCAGTTAAACAGCAGCCGGATCACATTCCCCAATGAAGCTTTCGAGACTGCTCTGTGAGGTCATTTCACATTTCGCCCCACTATCCCCAGGTGAACTCTCCTGTTACACTCCCGAGCACACACTCAGCCTGCAGCACGCAAGCAAGTCTGCAAGTCATCTGTGATTCATCAATACCATTTGAAAACATAAAACTAGGTTTTCATGAGTAATTCCACCCTGTCTTAATCAGAGGACTTTGATTGAGCTTTGATTCATAAGTGCACTCCTACAGGAAAGCCACATTTGGTGATTGTTTCCTAGCACCCTATGGCTCTCAGTAACTGAAGGGGAAGCGCTCACTGTATCAGCGGAGTGTTTTTAGTCAGCTGGATCAGTGTCACCCTGCTCTCAATGACAGCTTGACATGCCTGGTATGTCTCAGTATCTCATGAGCAACATGAGCAATGACCAACCAACAAATTAATTTGCTACATTTACCTTCACGAACAGAGTCAGATGTTTATAAGAGTAGGTTGAGATGGACTTACCGCAGTCTGTGTTTTGAAGAAGAAGGATCGTTCACACAGGTCCTGGCCGATTTGGTTGGGTGTTTGGTGTCGGGATGGGTAGAGATGCAGAGAGGGGGTCCCCGCTCATGGACGCTGTGCTCTCCACCGTCTGACGGGGGTTCCCGGTGCGAGGCTCCTTTTTGAAGCATGACTGGCTTGGGGAGCAAAGACTTTTCTTTTACCTTATATGAGGAAAGGGGCCGGCTTACTATCATAGGAAAGCCTCCCGAGCTGCCTGATTGGCTGGTGTAAGAGCCCCCGTGACCCCGAGCTGTGACCCGCGGTGTGTGAGGTTGAGAAGAGACGGGGAAGGAGGGCTCAGGCTAGGGGGCCGGGCCCACCGTCTCAGCCTAAGGAAGGCACGTTTGACAATTTTCATATTTCTTCTAAATTTGGAGATTTCTGCCCGTGCTGGAGTCTTGGCCGGCCTCTCTGAGTGTCCATGTGGAAACCATTAACAACAGAGGGCTCCTTGCCATTCCTGCCTGGGAACACACGGGCTCTGCGCAGACACAGTTATTTAAAATAATTAACTTGCTCTCAAAAGCACTGCGCTTCCCCATATGGGAAAGCATTTGCTTACAGAATGCTGGTAATCATATACAAGTCACAGTTAGAGTTAGAGTTAGAGTTAGAGAGGGGGTAAGAAAAAAGAGAGAAAGAGGTTTGTTTATTTTCCTCAAGGGGGCAGAATCGCAGTTGGGCTCAAAAACTGGGTCTTCACACAAAGACGTTCTCTGTTGGCGGCTGTTCAAACTGTAACCAGATAAAACGTCACTATAAATTTGGACTAATCAGAATATCAAGCCAACATTTTTACTTTATATCACAGTGTACTAAACGCCAGAGCAAGCTGTCACACTTTTTACTCTATTGATTATTATACACATCCTAAAGTCATGGCTATAAAAACACTATTGGACATTTCAATGGTTATTGCCCAGAAAAAAAGACATGTAATACACCAGTGTGGGTTTATTATTTTCACGTGTTTACCAAATACAAATTTCTGTACTGGCATCCATGGTTCCATTTAAGAACTTTTTAACATAAATGGAACCTTTTCAATGCGCAAAGGATTCTTTATAGTGGAAAAAGGTTCTTTAGATTATTGAAATGTTCTTCACATTAAGAAAAAACTGTTAAGTGAATAGTTCTTTGGGGAACCAAACTATTTTGATATTTTAATTTTAGTTCGGAGGACAGAAATTGTGTTATTTTTAAAATCCTAAATATCCTAGTTGTGAAGTAGATAGTTTGAAACCAACCACTGTTAGACTTTTGACTCAAAAACTTCTGAGACGTGACCCTTGTGACAACTTTCCCGTGTGACATCTAGTCCCGGGCTTCATACATCTGAAAATATTTAGATGAAGCCGCTGTATGTTTTTGCTTTCATGGCAAAAAGATTAATGGCGGTGAAATGGTCATCTTCAGGATGATGGACATAGTGTGTGTAACAGGCCTAGGGAAAACTGTTATCTAATAATATAATATGGCTCTGGAGATCATCATTACACTGACCACTGGCAACACAAACAGTTCGCTAATGAAATCACACACCCAGATGGATAAACTGGAATCTGTGTGTTAATGATTAATCTATTAGCCAATTAGCATTTTTCTGTGGAGTTCTTCAGATGGCCAGATTTGATATTCTTTAAGTTTGTTTTTGTATTTATTTAATTGTAATGTAATACTCAGTGTTGTCTTACATATGCTGACCCCTTTCTTATTCTGAGAATATACATATAAGCAGCAGACCTTCAAAAACCAGACGTTCATTCACACCGCGTCTAGGCATCAATGGACCAAGACATCTGCTGAGAGCAGAGATAAGAGCGATTATAAAGGAAAGCAAGACAAAGCCTTGACCTTGGGCCGTGCTCGCCGCCAGATGAATTTTCCTCCTGGACACGTCGAGCCATGGAGGTCAAAGAGGCAGATTGGATATGGCTAAAGAGAGAACGAGGGGGTGCTGAGGTCTGTCAGTGAAATGTTCATCATGGTTAGATCCCCTTCTCGTCCATGTCCATAAAGGAGCTTGCAAAAGACTAATATTTAGAGGGGCTGTCTCCTCCAGACCCATGCTCTGGAAAGACTAAATTTAGACAGGAGTGAAGTGGAGAAGTGGGACAACTCAGTGTCAGCGTGAGCCATTGTTCGGTGAGTCCTTCATTAGCTTCAGCGAGTGGCAGAAGAGGTCGCCCCCTAGCTCTCACCGAGAAGTCTTAAAAAGGCAATGTTTGGGGAAGATTCTCTGTTTACATCTGGAGAAACGGGGGCTTTTAAAAACAGCAGCCAACCCGTGCCTCGTGGCTTGGCAGCCCTGAGCGTTAATGGCCTGGCTGATGAGTTCTTTTCCTCCAAATAGAGAGCGTCATACAAGTGGAGCGTAGCAGTGTAATTTCCCTCTTTGCTAGATTTCTTTATTTTATGATATTTGAATAATTGCTCTGGATGCATGTGAGGGTTTTATTCTTTTTATGCTGTCAAAATGATGATGTATATAGCTGAAGTTTTTCATAGCAAAAATAATGTATGTTGTAAACAAAATGGAAAGAATTATAAACGTTTTTTTCGCCAAGAGATTTTTTGGCAGCACTTACTTTGCAATACCTTCAATTCAAAAGTATATTTTAAAATATCAAATCTGGCCATCTGAAAACATTTATAAGCATAAAACAATGACGAGTGAAGCACAATTACATAAAATCATTCATTGTTTTTGTGCAATTAAATACATCTTTCTTTTTTGCAAATAAATGTATCATTTTACCTCTATACCCATATGTTTCGAAGCTGTTTTCTGCCACAGACTTTGAGCCCACACAGCACAGAACAGAACAACGTGTTTAGTTCTAGTGATAGATGACTCGTTGAGACTCGTACACAGCTCAGATATACAAAGATGAATACAATCTGCAAGACTGTTTACATTAATGTGTATTTTTTGGGGGGTGGGTTGGTTCTTGCTTGGGTTAACAAACTGTGACGGACAATACAGGTAACATCTTGAAACCATTGCAAAAACGGGAAATTCTGAGACCAATTTTACAGTCCATTTCCATGAAAAATATCATACTGGTGTCTTTAATTAGTGGAGCTTGCAAGAGGTTCAGCATGTGACTCATCCTGAAACATTTGTTATATGAAATATAAAAGATTTAACAAAAGATTTCTATTTCAAATAAGTGCTGTTCTTTTGATCCTTCTATTTATCAAAGAATCTTGAAAAACATGGCAAGGTTTCCACAAAAATACAACTGAACAATTGATTTCAACACGGATAATAAGAGCACCAAATCAGAATATTAGAATGATTTCTAAAAGATCATGTGACACTGAAGACTGGAGTAATGATGCTGAAAATTCAGCTTTGACATCACAGGAATACATTACAAATATGAAACAGCTGTTATTTCATGGTTACTGCGTTTTTTTTGTATCTTTGATCAAATATATGCAGCCTTGGAGAGCATAAGAGACTTCTTTCTGTTTTTAACTTAAAACTTTAAAGAAGAAATTTGAGTCATATTTATGGACCAAATAAATACAAGCATTTTCCCAGTATTGTAACACAGGCTAATACCACAAACGGATCAAATGACTATATAAATGAATTTGGTAAAAATGATCCCTAAGTAATTATAAAAGGCAGTGATATTTCAGTGGCAAATAACTCAATCATGATTCTCAAAAAGCGTTCTTTTATCAGGAGGGGATGGCACAGATCCCACTGCAAACATAAAAATTTCAGCTGGGTCAGCTGAACCACTCTGCAGAGGATACAGCAGGTCATTGACTCAATATAGATAAAGAGGACAAGTCTTGATATCATAATATGTAAGTTTATTTTGTATGATGTTTGCATGGCAATTTATGAAAGCTATAGTGCATTAATAACCAGAAATAACAAAAAGGACATTGAAGAGCATCACAGGAAAATAAGATTTCAAATCTACACTTCCATTTGCCAATAATTTAAAGAAAGTTACTTATTGTGACTGGCTTATGGACATTTTTATCAAGTCCATTAACCTTCCTTAAGTCAAGCTAAATGTTAATGTTTATGACATAAGAGTCATATCTCGGTGCTGTCCTCTGAATGACCTCTCTGTACGGCAGGAAAGCTTTGCAGTAGATCACCGTTCCTTGGCCATACTTATATGACAGACATTGGATTATCTCTACACACTCAAGATTCATTTGCTTTACCTTCACATGCCCTGAAGGAAGAGAGCCAGCCAAGGTGTCTAATTTAACTGGCCTGTCACATCTGGTTGTACTTATGTCCACCAGAGCAGGTTCAGCACATCCTTTAGCACGTAGCCAGGGAGGTAAATGACAAAAGCCATGTGCGCACACATGGCAGGATGTATCAGCAAAGGGAGAACAATAGATCCCCAGTGCCTGACAGCTGGAGCTGTGCTCTGTGTTTGATGGAGACCAGTGGGGTGTTCTCATTCTTTGCATGTAGTCCTGCAGCACTGTTTACACTACATCTGACACCACTGGATCATACAGGTTTCTTTGTACAGTGGATTCAAAAGTCTAAGACCACTTGTGAAAATACATTTATTTGCACTGAAGCAGCGTATTAAAGGGATAGTTCACCAAAAAATGAAAATTCTTTCATTAATAACTCACCCTCATGTTGTTCCAAAGCTGTAAGACTTTCGTTCATCTTTAGAACACAGATTAAGATATTTTTTATGAAATCCGAGAGCTTTCTGACCCTGCATAGACAGCAATGGAACTACCACGTTCAAGGCCCAGAAAGGTAGTAGGAAAAAGTATTCTTGTAGCTTCATAACATTTCGGTTGAACATGATGTCACATGGACTATTTTAATGATGTCCTACTACCGTTCCGTAGTCAGTTCCGTTGCTGTCTATGCAGGGTCAGAAAGCATTTGGATTTCATAAAAATATTTTAATTTGTGATATAATGATGAACAAAGGTCTTACGGGGTTGGAACGACATGAGGGTGAGTAATTAATGACACAATTTTTATTTTAAATAATGTGACCTACTGTAAAATGACCTACTTTGTTTTATAAAATATTTTTTTTATACAATTTAATACATTTTAAGAATATAATGAGAAAAAGAAGTTCATTTTAGATAAATATAAATAAATGTAATACTTTTTACGCCATATCATTTTAATGGAACTGGCAGAAGTGTTCACGACCATTTTTTTTAAAGCTTATCCAGTTGTTCATGATTTACTGGATAAGAATAAAAAAACAAAATACATATTTTACTTACAGTTTCCACCCTATAAAATATGTGTATACATTTATAAAAATTCCCATGGAGATTTGAGATTTTATTAACACGATTTCTTCAGATCTAGAAATTACACGTTTGTAATGAGTAAATGAGTGTTGAATTAAAATGAGATTTTTGAGTGTACACTAGTCAGATAATGTTAGTGTGTAAAAATTCATTGCATCATGTTTTATAGCTTTTAGAGGTCTCTAAGACACTAAACATTTTTATGGAAGCTGTTTAAAAAGCACATTATCAAATTGAAATGTTGTTTATAAGCAGTTGTCAGGAGATGAGGAAAAGTCAAACGCATTCAGCATATTTCAGTGTTGTTGTTTTTTTAAGCTATATTGAAAAGGCCTTGGGATCTCTCAGGCCCTAACAGAACACGAAGGTTAAATATATCTTCATTTTACGTCATTACTTTTATTTTTTTTAAACGACTCAAAAACCTAAAACTTTTTGTGCATTTCCTGATTTAAATGAAAATGGCACTTTTTATTGTGGTCTGACTTTTATTCCACTGTACATTCATGACTGGCCTGTATTTACATAAAGACTAGCTTAGTTACACTTCCATTTTCTCTGAAAACTATCTGCAAACGCTCTGAAGATGATAAAGCTTTCAGCTCTTCAGAGTTGTTTCTCTTTATAAGGCTTTGACTCTTAACATTTTAAAATGGTGCATTAACCCCTAAGATGTTTGTCCTCCCTTTGAGAATGCATTACGTCACCAGCCACTTGCATCTTTTGCCCTTAACCGAGGAAGAGAAGGAATGTGAGGGGCTGGAAAACAAATAATGCTGGAAAGAAAAAAAAATAAAGAAAAAATCCTTGGAGTTTAATTAGCTGGAATGGGATAAAGGAGGAAAGACTCCATCAGGAAATTAGATTCCATGATACCAGCTGCAACCTGACTGTATTGATTCATGCAGTAAATCCATGCACAGATGATCGATGTACGCACAGTGTAAAAACAACTCTCTTGTACTTCTTCGCGTGTTTGGCTCAAGACAGCCGGAACTGTTTAACATGTTACTGTGTCTTACAAGGAAAACGTTTGTTTCACCACTGAGATTGAATCTGGCTGGATTTCATTTGGAAATGTTGCAGGTTTGGCCAGCCCCCTCAGACAGGAACTGCGTACAGGAGGGGTTCTGCTCGAACCACAAATCTCTCCTCTTCCTGCTTATACAGCGTTAAGCGACAAATGACCTGAAACATTAAACACCTTTGTGGTGTCAGGGACACATTGTAAACAATGTGACAGGACTAAATCCAGAATGGGTCATTTACAACAGCAAAGTGTGTAAAACTCCACTCTCTTGCCTTGTGGGTTATTGAACGCAGCCCGTGTTTGAGTATGGAAATGGATTTTACATGCACTCATCTGCTGTACTGTCGGCATGTGGGACTGTTACACTATAATTGCAGACTAATTGAGAAACTGACTGCTATTTTGCTTGCGTAATTAGACACATGCAGCTCTCTGTAAAAGTATGGTGGAATAGAAAAATTACTATAAAGGGGCTGAGGAATAAGAGCAGTGTTGACTTTCAGACAAACCAATTGCAAAATTATTATTTTTTATGAATTACACAATTACAAGTTAATATCAAGTGCTTACACAGCACTATACTGTTTCCATCCTAAATGAGTTCGCATTTTGAACAAATTCATTGATTATATGTTGGCTGGGTGATTCAATGAATCATTTAGCTGAGTGAATGATTCAGTGATTCACTATGTCTGTAACATTTAGCCTATATTACATTTACATTTAGCAGATGCTTTTATGCAAAGTGACTTACACATGAGGACAATAGAAGCAATCAAACAAAAGAGCAACGATATGTAAGTGCTGTGAAGTAGCAAGGGTTTTATAAAAGTAGATAGAATAGAAATAGAATAGTGAGAGCTAGTGTCAAAAGGGTTATTTTTTATAATAAATAAAAAGTGAAATAAAAAAAGCTATAATATTAGAGGGTCAAGTTTTTTTTTTTTTTTTAATGATAACGATAGCTATTAGCCTCCACATTAGTGCACTATAATGTTCAAAGTCCCTTTAATATCAATAACTGCAGTGCACGCTTATTATAAACTGAACATTATATATGGCATAAGTAGTGTGAATTGTATAAGAAGATTAATTTCTATTTAAGAGAAAAAAAAAACAAGTCAAGACAGAATGTCTTAGTGAAATATTTATTCTTTTATATAAACATATAAAACAAATTATTTAGAACATCTGTACACAAACTTCGTACACAAGTTTCTGTAGTGCTCAGCATGGTTGCAGATTCAATCCATGGAGTTTCTTGGCTTTTGAACATGGCAGAGCGGGTCACCTAGAAAAGCAGCGAGATGGGGGTTCTCATGCATTAACAGGTCCTGGACTCTCAATCCTCTTCTTATTGGACTAGTTTCCTTACCATTCATAACAAACACAAACTGGTGAACTCTATTCTGCACCAAGCAGGCAGTTAAGACACATTGTGTATTTAATAATTTTCACATAATGCAACTAAGCAGCTATGTGAAGGATTAGGCAAGGAGGAGGAATGAAATCATCCAGAAACAGTAATGCTGACTCTGTTGTCTCTGGTGTAGATTATAAACCAAGTTAATAGCACAAGGCTATTTCTGAAGATGCTTCACCAAATGAAGAGAGCGAATTTGTGAGGAAAAGAGCATGTGTGTCAAGTCATCTGAAGATGAATAAAGGGATATGCCTGGGAACTTTATCCACTGTGCTTCTGCTTTAAAACTATTCTATCTCAGTTCCATACAAAAAGTGGGTTTAACTAAGGAAAAAATAAAATAAAAATACTCAGCTTTTCTTTGTTCCACTTTTTTTTTCTTTTTTTTAGCTCTAAGAAGATCACAGAGAGGAAAACGAGCTACACTTGTTCACAGATCCTGCCATGTTCCTCTCGTGGGCCAAGAAACATTTAATCTCTTCACCAGGTTCTGGGTTAAACTGATTTACAGCACAAACAAACAAGCCAACTTCTGGAGAAAATCAAAAATAAAATATGAATTAATTAAAACAAAGGTCTCTCAAAAGTATGTATAAAAAAAAAAAAGAAAAAAAAAAAAAAAAGAACAGTGCAGACACACCTTAAAATCATGCCAAGTGGCCAAAAAAAATAAAAATAAAAATCTAACAAGAACAATATTTCTGTCTCCACCAAAAACCAAACAAGTGATTTCATATGCCACTTGTCATGGCTCTGCATGTCTTTTCCCATGTGTGCAACTGCAGCAACAAAAACAACTGCCGACACCATCACCCCTCTTTACAGTAAGTGTGCTGCCGCTCCCTGGATGGGCTGCCATTCATCCTTCATGTAACGAACACAAGCAAAGCAGCCTGGTGACACCATTACTCTACAGTTCATTAGTTTAGAATGAACTCACAAACAGACAATGGCTGACTGAAAGCGATCACTCGGTTTCAAGTCAACTCAGAGATAAAGGCAACTGGAAATGCCTCTGTATTCCACACTGAGGATGCATCCAACATGCCTCTTGGTGGTCAGAGCCTGGCAGAGATTTGAAGAGCTCTGCACACCTCTTTCCAAGCCCTCCGGCTGAACAGTGATTGTTCTAGATGTAGTCGTCATCCACCGGTTCCCCCCGAACGTCGCAGTAGTGGATGAAGACGACCACCACACGCTGGAAAACACCCCTTCGTGTCTGCCGTCGCTCTGAGATCTCCTCACCGATGGTCTCCATGCAGATGTCAGCCGAGAGCTGTCCCTTACGCCGTGGAGCATAGATAGTGGCTGACAGAAAGGACATTTCAAATAGTGTGAGAAAGAGACTGGTTTAAAAAGAAAAAAGGTACTTTCACAAAAGAGGCTTCTTTCAAAAATATTAATCTCACCAAGCTCAAACTTATATTATGTTAAATAATTAATGTAATTGTATAATCAAAATAAAAAAAGATGGAAAAATAACATGGTTGATCAATTGTGCTATAGTTTTGATGAATCTTTTTCTGAATATTAACACCTGAACTTTGTGATGTCATGATGGACAGTGCGTTACTTACTACTTTCATCATCCTCAAAATCGTATCGGGCGTAACTGTTGGGCTCTGCTGTGCGTAACGAGCGAAGCCACGGGAAATCTGTGATCATTGAATACGGCGCCCCATCAACTACTCCTAAAGCACAGGGAGAGTGTGGGAAAGATCGAATGCCATTACTTTTTATTCCTTTAAAACTGAAAGGAATTTTGTAAACATTCATGGGCAGCTTCGGCATTATGGGAGTCTGCAACTTTTCTCACCCATTAAGATTAAGAAGTTTGTGGAAGGGATTTGGGAAATGTAAATGCAACTGTAAATTTCTCTCTCACACATACAAAAACTATAAATGTGTTTCCAGAGGAAGTGAAGGGAGCTTGGCGTTAGTCTCAAAGGACCCTGATCTGTTTCCTCTCACCCTCTAAAGTGTAGATGTCTCGGCCCCAGGGATAGCTGGGAAACTTCTTTACATCCTCTTCCGTCCGTGTGGCCTCCGGAAAGAATTCATACTTGATGAGTTCTCTTGTGAAAGGATAAAAACACAGCTCGTGAGTTTTTGGGTCTACCATGATAAGAAAATAGTGCCATCTGGTGGACAAAACAGGAATCAGATTTGGAAAGCTGGCATAATTTTGCAGAATCAAAGTGTAATGAGATAAAAAAAAAATTAGACATTGTATCATCATAAAGATGATAAACACTAAAACGCTGAAGAATGCTTTTATTCTTGGTGTATATCAGAATCTGTTAAAATTTAAATATTATTATTACTGATGCAGTTTTATGAGTACTGTATTATGGGTAATGTAGACCACTCACTGGCTAATGTTGGCAATGGTGTCCATCCAGCTACGTACACGCACCTTGTTCCTGACATTGGGTGGGTTGCTGAACTCATGGATAATAGCAATATGGTATGGATACGGACCGCTGAAGAGCTTTTTCTCCAGAGCCAGAGAATCAATCTGGATGTTGAAAAGAACATAACTGTAACATATTGTGCTTTAAATACCTTAAATACCCTTTAAAGGGCTCAAAAACAAAGCTGTAATGTAACTAAATATTAAGCAATTATAAATGCAAGTCACACATTTGCACATGATGCAAAACATCAGTGATTTCTTCATTCGAGATGATAACATCACAAACTATTCTATAAAGATACTACATTTATAAACATTTCTATTGAAAAGCATTTCTATACTTTTTTGAATGTTGCACTTATGCAATCAATAGTAATACTGTATACTCATGAGTTTCATCAGATGTGACAATTGTGAGTCTTACGCCAACACAATATTCAGAATAACACTGACCTGCTGCATAGGCCTCATATAGATGATACGGTTTCTCTCCGGTGGCATCTGTAAGATCTGGTCTAGTACCTGCTCCATGTCCAGCTTCTTACATTGTGCGTAATCAAAGCGGTTTACTATGGGGGCACTTTCTACCATTAAGTGTTTCAGCACCCTACAGCGTGTCGCTTGGGAAGAAATCAAATTATGCATTAGGATCTGATAGAGTTGGACTCCTATATCAATGTCAACATGTTCTGCTATGAACTCACCATGGACAAACATCATTTTGGGGCACTCCTTAAGAACCAGATCTGTTATGCCACAGTTTGTAAGGGTGATTCCCACAAGGTTTTTAGATTTAAGGCTGAGCACCTGTGTTATGTGAAAAATAATTCTGTAAGAAAGTGCACTTAAGAAACAGTTGAGGGAAACAAGACCATGAACCCACCTGGACATGGTCATCTTCAGTCACAGGGTCACTGGTGCTGGTGGACTTGTCTGCCATTCGTTTCCTCTTCACTGCAACCCGAGGCTTTGCTTTGGGTAGTTCTGGATATACCAAAAGGTGGTGAGAAATTAAGTGAAAGTCTTACTGATAGTCCAATTCATCTTTGTTAAATCTATCTAAACTATCCTACTGTCATAGGAGAAAAAAAACTAAATTAATACCTTGGGTCTTTTTAATCTCACAGGATTTCCATGGTTTAGCCAATTAATTGAAAAGATTTGCTTTAAAAAAAATGACTCTTTATGTAGCTATGTTCATAAATCAAACAGCTACTTCACTCACAAAACACAAAAAAGCACTGAGAGGGATGCCAAGATTCTCAGTGCTCATCAATATTGATTTCAGTCTGTTTTATTAGACAGCTGAACAACTTTTATTGCTTTTATGCTTGACAGTCATGTGGTTGATAATGATAGAATTTTCATTTTTGGTGAAATATTCTTTGAAGAAAAATCTGAATGTAGTTTTAAATTGTAAATAAATACACTCCCATTCAAAACTTGGGGTCAGTAAGAAATTAATTACTGTATTCAGTAAAGACAGATTAAATGGATCACGTGACAGACTTTTATGATGTTACAAAAGATTTCTATTTAAAATAAATGCTGTTTTTTTCCTTTCTATTAATTAAAGAATCATGAAAAAAATGCATCACTGTCCCACAAAAATATTAAGCAGCACATGTTTTTCCCACACTGATAATATAAATGTTTTTGAGCACCAAATCAGCATATTAGAATGATTTATGAAGGATTATGTGACAGTAATAGCTCTGGAAAATTCAGCTTTGACATCACAGGAATAAATTACATTTTAAAAAATATATGTATTAAAATAAAAAAAAATATTTTAAATTGTAATATTTTTTCACTCTATTACTGAAGCCCTGGTGAACACAAAAGACTTCAAAAACATGAAAAAACAAAAAACAAAATGACCAACCCCAAATGTTTGGATAGCAGTATACAATGTAAAGCATTACAAGTATGTAATGCAATATTCAATGTTATAAAGTCATCTATTATACTTTATACTGAAAATGCTTTATACTTTAGTCTGAAATAGGTGAAAATATTCCTGGAATAAATGCATCTACACAAGACATTCTACACTGTCAGTGGCTTTATGCATGCATTGATTCATCAGAAAAGGTCTAATTTCCTACATGCACTATTCTTCTTAGCACTGCAGGTTCACTAGGAATCAAAATAAGTGTTGCACTTTATCTAACTGTCATGAACACAAGGAAACATACGGCAATATAACTGCCAATATAGTGTAAGAGTGGAGCAATTTAGACCCCTGTCATTCCTCCATCTGCTTTTATGCTATGCACAAACGGCACATCATGAGGGTCAGTTTTTATCCAACTGTGCCTTTTTTTTTTTTTTTTTTTTTCTCCATTGCTCAATTGATTCTCTGATGTGCCACTGTGAGGAACCTCTGCTCTCGTCTTACCTGACTCACACACCAGGGGCACAGAGGAAAGTCTGCTGCGGGCACGAGTGACCGGTCTCCTGGGAAACTCATCTGTAGGGCTTCTGTGTGATGATCCTTGCAGGTGGCCTGCAGTCCTCTCACTGTGCCCCTCAGATGAGGCCTGAGTCTTGGGTGGAGTGTTGGAGTGCCTGTGCTCCATCTCATCTCCACCTGCTCTCTGCTCTGGGCTGTGATGTTCTGATCTATGGCTGTCACCCCCTGCTGGCAGGCCATGGCCACCACGAGTTCTGTTTTCAGAGCCGTGACGAGACCTGCTGCACGTGCAGCGAGTCCTCACCATGTCATCCTCCCCTCTACCCGCCCCACCCTGGTCGTCCTGATTGGCCGAGTCTTCCCTCCAGCGGATGGAGCAAACACAGCTGCCGGCAGCATAGCCTGAAGCAGACCCAGGTCCACCGTTTCTGTCTCTGGCCCCACGCTCCGGCGTCTCAGTGGCTGCCTTCATGTCAGCCTTGATCTGCTCGCTGGTCACCTGACAGCCTTTCTCACAGCTGAGCTCCTGAGGTTGCGGTCCACGTCTACGCAGTGGAGTTTTACCTTTGCCTGTCAGAATACAGCACAACAAGCGTATAAGTCAGTCATCAAGTTTACTCTCTTCCAATAGTGTCAGTGCAGTTAAATGGAAAATATTTCTGAATTTATATTGTCCCAAAAATATTTGAATACGCTTGGCCACTTAAGTCACACGTACAGATGAACTGTATGAATCAAATGATAAAGCTTGAAAAAAAGTTTATGTATATTCATCAAAAATATGACAATTTAAAGCAGTTTAAAGGTCAGTGAGATTTTTTTTTTCTTTTTTGAGAAACTTTTTTTAGGAGAAAGATTTTAAATGTGAACTACCATGTGGAGTCACAGCTGTACTGCTCTTCCCCTGGGCTTCTGTCTCAGGGTACTGGCCTTCAGAGCAGGCAGCAGCTGGTGTCCTGATTGGACAGTACTCATCCTCACTGTCTGAGTCTGACACCACCACCGACTGCTTCTTCACTGAGGTTTGAACTCCACTAGGCCCTGAAATAAATCATAAAAAAGCACAAATGTTAATGGATAATCATCATACTAATCCCATCTGTTTGCTAGGTTACTTCAGACCTGCTTGTTCTTCATCCTGTTCAAGTGAAGCATTAGTAGTCTGGCTGGAACCCTGGGTCTCTTCCTCTGGATTGGCAGCCACAAGAACTGCCTCCGGCTCCATGTTGTCTGCCACCATGCCCTCAACATCAGGAATCTCTGATTTAAAAAAAAAAAAAAAAAAAAATCTAATCAATTGAAAGCTTTCAGCAACCAAACAATCATCACACACTAGATGTACACAATCGTTCAAAATTATGTGGTCAGTAAGATTTTGCTAAATCTTGAAAGTAGTTCTTTAAAGTAGTCTCTTGTGTGCACCAAGGCTGCACTGATTTGATCAAAAATACAGTAAAACAGTAATTTTGTGAAACAGTATTACAATTTACAATCTTTTCTATTTGAATATATTTAATAATGCCACTTAATTCTCTTGATGGCAAAACTGAATTTTCAGCAATCATTACTCCAGTCTTCACTGTCACAAGATCTTTCATAAATCTAATATTTTTGGGGTTTGGTACTCAAGAAACTTCAATGAATAGAAAGTTCAGAAGAACAGTATTTATTTGATTTTCTTGTTTTAAAAAACTTTTTTACTTTTCTTTATTGTCACTTTTGATCAGTTTAATGCATACTTGCTGAATAAAAGTATCAATTTCTTAAAAAAAAACCTTTCTGACCCCAACTTTTGTATGATAATGTATATATGTACCATTTGGGCCACGGTCGTGTTGCTGAGGCATATCTTCAACCCGGTCGTCGTTGTTATTTGGTGGAATGTTTGCATCGTTATTGTTCTGGTGATTGTTGTTGTTATTGTTGTCATTATCATTGTTGGAATTCTGATTGCTGACCAGGGCAGATGAAACTCCGATACCTGTGCCTGCACTGAGTCCCACACGGGCACAGCCCTGTGATAAACAAATAACATTAACATGCCTCATAACATTTCCCCTCATATAGTCTATATTATAATATTTTAATTTATATTGTAAATGTCTTTACTGTTCAGAATTACACATATTATGATTACTGTAAATATTGTGATTAGAGGAAAGATCCTGAACTGTGTTTACCACAAATGGTAAAATATCTAAGCGATCGTGTCTAGGTAATGGATGAACATCAACTCTTAATGGGTTAACAGCTCACCTTGGGAGGTTCACGAAACATCTGGTCCAGAGAGATGAATTCCAGGCTGGGAAGCATCTCAATGAACTGACTAAACGACTCCAGCTTGATAGCATGACAGCGCACCAGAGTGAGGTCCACCAAACGACTCCAACGGGAGTGGTCTTTAAAATAGCGCAACTAATTAATCAGATTATAAAATTGGTACTGAAAAATGCGTAAAATCAACTAATTTTAAGGATGTTCCAGATAATGCTGATAGAAATGGTACATTTAAAAAAGAAAAGTCGGGAAATAAATAAATAAATAATGATGGATCCATTACCTGTGATCCAGTTGTGTGGATTGTGAAGATGTGGACAGTTATAAATGACCAGATACTTGATGGAGGTAAACACCTCATTAACAGCCTTCATTCCAATGTCTGTGATGATTCCTGGATTCTCGATCACATCAGCAAGACCGTATTTGACTAACTCAGCATGGCTCATGTTACCTGTGTGAAATTTTGTTTTTATTGCAGGTAATTGAAGGGTTTGTTCACCCAAAAATCTAAATTCTGTCATCATTTACTTGTTCCAAACCTAGAAGACTGTCATTCATCTTTGAAACACAAACTAAGATATACAATATGTCTGTTCCTCCATTGAAGGACTGTTCAACCAAAACCTTGACGTTTTAAAAAGTCAGAGAAATCAAAACAATAATTCATATGAATCCATTTTATCCAAGTCTTCTGAAGAGACATAAACACTGGTCAACACACATGCATAGAAGAGATTAAATATGATAAACACATGCTCAAATGTGCTTGCTTGGCACATAATTTTATGAGGTCTTCATGAACTTTACTTGAATGTTTTGATGGAATGGACATTCAATAGAGGAACAGAAACCTCTCATATTTCATTAAAAAATTTTTTTTTGAAGATGAACAAAGACAAGGTTTGGAACGAGATGAGGGTGAGTAATTATTGACAGACATTTCATAACAATGACTTACACTGCAACAGAAATTCATCAACATATCCAAGGTGCAAAGTCTCAAACTGGGGGAACTCTAGTTCAGCCATCTTCAGTGCAGAGAACACCCCATCTTTGGTTAAGGAAGGCTGGATTCGAACTTCATGCAACCTGGACAACCAGAGCTGATTCTGTCAACATCTCTAATTCTATAAAGGAATCAGTGTAAGTTCAGCATATTCTTTGAATGTTTAAACTCGGATTTACCTGCGAGCAGCAGTAATGATGAGGTAGCCCAGATCCACTTCAAGTGCATTTTTACAGGCACCAAATACAATTGTGTGCAAATTACGAAACCCTCCTACAAGAGATGTACTTAAGCCAATGTGTCACAGACTGCATGCTTTTTTCTTGCTCAAAATTCATACACAAAACAATATTGGTATTGCATACACATGGGCAATGAGAAATACATATTGCAAGAAGAACTTTAAAAAGTTTTGACTGTACTTTTGAAATACTATAATATATCGCTCAGCAGTTTTAGTAGGATTCCTATTTATAAGGAGCGGACAAAATTTTCATCTTACCTGACCTCCAGCTATCCTCCACAACATGCTGAATCAGTCCCCCTAAAAAGGGCACCCTCACCAGCTCCAGCTGCTCTAAGTTGCGGGCAGAGGCCAGTCCGGTGACAAGAGGCACATATTTCAGAGAATTAGTGGGACCGGCGCAGTTCCTCATGACGAACGTACGCAAATTCACACAGAGAAAGTCTTTGAAGGGCTGAGGCTTAGTGAGGCGCACCCATTTCAGGTACAGATGCCTGAGCATGGACAGACAGGGGATCTCCGGCACATTGACACCTATAGGAAAGAAAAAGCAGAAAGGTTTGTGACAAGATGATTGAGATGATGTGGAAAATAGTTTGCACAGTGGAAGCAATCTAAAACTCACCGACAAGATGGAGGGTCTGGATTTTAGCTGCAGCTGGAATAGTGAGTTTGTTCTCTGAGGGAATAGGAAAAGCCCCATTTCGGTTCCTGAACTTCCCTAGAATGTGAACCTGAGGCATGTAGTTCCATATCGCCTCCACCAGCTCCAAATGCGATGTCTCCACACCCTGTAAGAGCAGATATTGTCCTTATTTTCAAATGCAGTTGAAAACAGGCTGACATACATTTTTATAAACTGAATCAACAACAATAATCTCATATGTGTCATAGACTCACTATAAGGTTGGGACAGGCCTGTAGAGCCTCCAAAACACCAGGAATACTGAAGGCCTCATAACCTCGAACTCTCCTTCTCTCTAGGTAACGTGGATGAAGGCCATACAGCTGCTCCAAATCAGGCATCTTCTTCATTAGCATGAGGAAACTGGAGTCTGTGAAACCTGAGTTACACACATCAATTCAAACAACTGAATGAAACACAAAAAAATGGACAAAGTCACATTTCAAGTGTTTTAAGTGTTGTAAGGCTTGAGACTTACTGGTATTCTTGGTTAATATTGGTATTCTTGGTTATAAACAGCTGAGAAATACAGTGTAGGCATAATCAAAGCTTTTAATACACATATGCAGGGATGTGAAAACTTTAAAATTAGGCAGAAATCAGTTGAGTGGGTGCAGATTCTGTGAAGAACTAAGTCAGTGTTTTAATATGTCAAGCTAATGAGAATGTTAATTGATCTGATTATAAACTCTAAGCCCTTAGGCATACAATTCATACCAGGTTTAGTTATAAACAGATCTCAGTACTGAAATTTCAGCGTTAAAAGTGTCGACTACCTGAGGGCATGTACTCCCACCACCGGCTGGCACAAAGGTCCACAACCTTCACCACCCGCAAGTACAGAGTCACCGCCTCCCGCAGTTTCCGTGACAGACACTCCATACACATTATGTCCTGCATGGGTAAGTATCTGTGGGGAGATGGACGTATGCACCATAATTCAAGTCAACTATAAACAGCTGCAATTTGAGTTAACCTGTGACAGCTCTGTCAAAAAATCTCTGGAACTGAGAATAGAATTGCAAGGACCTTAGCGACCATAGTTAAGACAGAAAGTTAGAAGAATGGATTGACAATTAAAGCATTGGTAATACCTTTACTAACTACTGTACTAGTGGTGGGATGTTGTACTGACCGGAATATGTGGCAGAGCACCTCATGTGAGAGCTCGTTGATATAGTCTTTAGGTTCCTCATGTCCAAGAGAGTTAAATGTTCCTCCCCCCAAACCATGAGTCCTGGTGAGCTTGCGCCGTGGGCCCATCATGTCCAGGGCAGTGAGATATCTACCAAGGGAAGATAATAAAACTCACTCCCTCTGTCCTGATCCTCTTGATTGGGGCATCAACACATGATCATCACTCACTCCTTTCTAAAGAATAAAAACATCAATTGCACATTTATGAGACAAAGAAATAGTGTGTCACTTTCACATTAGCATGCTACATGTAAACCCATCTGAACTATCATAATCCAAAATGACTATATTAACAGCGGTCAGAAAACACAAAACTAAACCACAGCCCAATGAGGTAAAGCTGAAAAAAGCCCTCTAAACACGTCAGGCAATGGACATTAATCTACACTAAACTGGCTGTAGCACTCACAGCAGGCTAGTAAGGGGCACCATGGCACAAATGTTAGAAGAGCTGAGCCGTTCAGTCATCAGCAGCATGTGAGGAGATGCTGCTGCTGCTGCTTCAAGTTGTTATGATCATATGTTATGATCTAGCTAGCAATCAGCTGTTAGCAACCTCACCACTGTTTAATAAAGATGTAGACCTAACAGTGCTGTAACAAGACCTTTATGAAGAAGCGTTCAGCTGAAATTGGTCCATTTATGTTCTCTGGTTTTCGGTCGAGCTCATAAGTAGGATTTGTGGTTAGTTTTAAGGTGAGCAGCGGCAGCTGTCGATCTGAATCCGCTATCAGTAGCGACGTGAAGCCAGCGTTGGCCTTCCAAACGCAAACAGGAAGTTCAGATGTATTTTTTACAAAATAAAAGACGCGGATAACCGGCAAATGGACTGGATTTATTTTATTGCTCACGAAAGGGAGCATATTCTAAATTACAGAAAAAAAATATCTTAAAATTAACCACAGGAGGCTTTCTATTTTTTTTGTATATTTAGTCATTTAATTTAGTTTCTTGATTGTAAAGAAGCAGGAATCACTAAGTTTCTAAACGGGTGTCTACAGACATGCTACCCTAGTCCAGAGACAGTATGTGTGATCGTTGTATGTGCAGTCAACTTTAAAAACCCACAACTTTGAGACGAAAGACGCGAAAGACAGTCAGGGAGATAAGGGTAATGCTGCTAGTAGATGACTTTTATTAAGGTTTATCTTTCCTTTACTTTCCTTTTACAGACAGGAAGCAAAAATGTTTACATCGCTTAAAGAATACGCTGTTACACTCAAAGAAAACATTTTACTTTAATTTCATTCATAAAATGAACATAAATTGTCTGCTCTAAGGAGAAAAAATTCAAACCAATTTTATTAATGCATATGCTTCTCATAATATAAAATTTTACTAGAATGAATTAAACATAAAAAAAATAGTGGTTGAAATGGTTTTCTTATATAGATTAAGATTACTGCACAATGTATGATTTATTGCACATTAATAACTAAGAATTATCTGATTGTGAGTTTATTTATTGACATAATTAATCAACAGTAAAGTAAAAAAACAAACAAAACAAAAACCAGTTAATTAATGAACAGTAAATTAATTTGAAGATATGTGAGACTATGTTCAGCTTGATATCTATACGATGATGCCTTCATCATAATGTGTTGGCCAGTCGCCTGCACACCCCACAACAATCTTTCGAGTGGACCTGTGTCCTCTGTATGCACATTTAGGGTGTCTCTCCCCGCTGATTAATGTACATGTAACTACAGGAAATGGCTTGTTGCTCATATACAAGTCTCTGTTTTCAGGGACTTGAGTACCTCCTCCAGTACAAACTGCTTTAACTTGATTGTTATTTGCTAGTATGAAGGTGTTGAATTTTTTGCAGCTGTTGTCATTTTGGGACCCCGTGATGCGTCTCGTACGGATCACACGGTCACATCTCTGTACATTCATAGCTCCAAACCCATGCTGCTTGATGAAGTTCTTATAACGCTGTTTGACCATAAGTGGACAATGTGGCACACAAGACCAGGAGCAGAATCACTATAGAGTGATGAATCCCCATGACCTGGTGAGCAACACATTTTTTTTTGTGTGTGATTAATGAAGAAAATAATGAAGGAAAATAAGTGTTATGACAACATACCTTGCTCTTCTTGACAAAGTAATATGTTGTTCCACCAGCCGTTTTTGCAGTAGGCTTGGGCATATAATAGATGATGCTTCTTGGTCAAACAAAATGCAAGCTTTACAAAAGGACAATATACAATATAACAATCTAGTATTTATATGCACAGCATTTATTGAACTAAGTTAATGTTAATTCATAATTAACCCATTCACACAGTATTTTGAACATTATTGATAGGCAAACTCCTTAAGTATTAGCAACTAAAAAGGAAAAAATACCAGTGTATGAACAGATAATTATTGTCACATGTTTTGAGGCATCTGAAATCTGTTTTCCAAGCTTATTTTAGTATGTGGTGCTTGGAGGTGCAGAGTCCAGACATCATAGGTTTAAATATTCACAATGCCAGATAGTCTGTCTATAAGTGACTGAGCCCAAACATGTCCTATTCTTTTTGATAGTTTACTTATTTGTGTTAATAATAAACCACAAAAAAGTGGTTGACGGGATAAACCACCTGAGTAACACAAGAAGCAACCCATCAGACGATAAAAATACTATTTTAATGTACAATAACTAGCACAGAAAAGAAGACATCAGTCAGATGCTTGAGATGACCACCAGAAACTAGCTTGTATATAAGCACATATACATACAGATACCATGAAGAAGAAGAGTCTAATATCAATATCTGATACATGCAATTTTCTCAAACAAGTGGGATGTAAATCTGGGAAATCTTACTAGATTATTATTTGATTAAATGGCATGTTTGTAGTACCAGTCACATTTACTCGGGGGTGAAATATGATTACATTGTGCACATAAATGATTGAGTTCAAGCAGCTGACTGACACCGTCCACTAATCCACCAATCAAATAATTTCAATCCTTTCGACAATTACGATCCCCTAAAATCTGGAGTATGATGAAAACTGAGTGAAATCTGGTGTAAAACCATAGAGAGCTGTAACTGGGAATTTTTCATAAATTGGCTCAGGGCTTTGAGCAACTTATCTCAGACATGAAGTGCATAACTGGGACTGGGATAAAACTCCCTTCTACAAACGTGGAGAGGCACAGAAAACTGAGCACAGCCTGAGGAGAGGTCACCTCATAATAACATCAATAATAACACTGGCCAGATTTTCATCTGTTATCCTCAGGCACTAAGTTCTTTGTTCTTCTTCTCCCATATTTATTTGTTTTTGTGCTGGAATGAGTACAGGAAAATAAATTAACCTGGGCGAAAATTACACTTAGATTTTTTTTTGAGAATTTTGATATTATACAAGCAGTAGACTTTTTCAGAAATGCATGTATCCCATGTGCCATTCTTCAACGCAGATTTAGTATAAATACATCCATACATCTTATGGAAACAGCAGAAATTGGTTCAGTAATGACAATTGTAGTTGAGTTGAGTTGAGAATAATAATAATAATAACTTTTACTTAGTTATTACTATATCATAACCTACTTGCCTCCACAGGTTAGACAATCTTTTTTTAAGGTTTTAGAAAGTGAAATTAAAGTAAATGAGATACTCCTGTTTGGGACCAAATCAAGTCTCGCACCAAATTTATTTACAGATTGAGAAACGTGATTGGAACACTGCTCAAATAATCATCTTGAGAAATAGGAACACATTTCTCGTGCCTGTGTGAAGACTTCAATCCACAGCTCAAGTCAGCGATAATTGATTATTCCATTACTGCATCTGCCAATGAACATCATGAAAACGTAGCATCAATCTGCATGCTCAGACAAGACCCACTTCCCCATCTCACAAGACATCCAGTCAGCCTGTTGAAATGTAACCTCTCACTTCATTTGACCAACTGCTTAAAACCAATTATAAATGAAAGCCAGTGATGTCTGGGTCTGGATGCTGAAACAAGTTCCATTTGATGAGAACGAGAGGAGAAGATGAGGAGTGGCGGCTGTGGGACTTTGGCCTGGTGACACAGGAAGGCAGACGGATTGAGACACATTATTCAGAATCCTCTGAGACAAACAAAATGAAGCACAAGATGAGATTCAGTGTCTCTGCATTCCACTCTCTGACGGGGGCTGGTGTCTTAAAAATGACAGTGCTATTGTTATTGCATACCATTTAGAAATATTATAGATAAGAAATAGCATAGAATAAAACAAACCAATCAACCTAAAAAATAAAGTAATATTACCGCTAGTTAATTGGTCTCTAGGACAAAGCTTTTCAGTATGTTAGATGTCACGGATCCCAAATATCATCCTCATCCAAGTGACACCCATCCCAAGACATAAAAGGTGTATATTTGAATATATGAAGACCCAATTTATACTGTGAAAAATGAATGTTATAAGTGTGTAAAATATTATTTGGAAAATATTTAGTTTATATTTTGTTGTTGTTTTTTTTTTCATTGTTTTTGATGTATTTATCAAATCTTTTGTTTACTTTGAGCTTATTTATTTACATTTTATTATTTATTTTTATTGTATCTTGTGGTGGGGATATTAAAGTGAAAATATCTGCAGGTTGCATTGCCATGACAGTAGGTTTCGACTGAATCATTCATTCAATCGATTCGTTCAAAACCACTGCTTGATTCAGAAACATATCTTCTGACATATCTTTACATGGTAGAAATATTAATACTATGATACTAGACTAAGGGTGGGCGATATAGCTAAAATCTTATTTCAGGATATGACTAATTTTATTTCAAGATAACAATATATCACAATATAGGTTTTTTTGCTTTTAATAAGGTTTTTATGATATCAAAATTGTTGATACCATAGAAACGTCTTAATTTTTGTCACCAGTGTCAATATATATAAAAAACTAATTCAGGCCTAAAAAAGAGAAAAAAAGAGAAAAACCTCAAGCTCACTGAATATAAGTAAACCGTCAGCAATTAATTATGAATAAGAAACTAATTGCAAGCAACAGGACAAAAACTACAATAACAAATTCTTGTATAAATTAATCAAAAACACTGCGTAGTCTTCACTGTGTAAATGAAATAATATGTTTCCGTGATCACAGAGCAGTAACATGCTTACGGTCTTCTTGGCGAGTTTGCAGTCAATGATCTTAGTTTGTAGCCTACCTATTTTTCTCCCTTGTAGAGTTTAAAGCTCCTCTGTGCTTGGTTTTTGCCAGCAGGTGACTTTGAGAGGGGGTGAAATCTTGATAACTTTCTTAGCTGAGTAGATTTCTTGCTTCAATCTGGTTTTGGAGCAGGTGGAGACTTAAGGGGAGACAAACTGTCTCCCTTCAGATGTAAATAAAACGAAGTGAAGTCTAAAATATCAATCATGATGATCACACAAATCATATGCAATGCTTTGGCATGTTTACATTTTGTCTTTTTGACCAAGAATTACTCATCAATGCACAGGCCCTGTCCCAGAGCTTTGCCTTATTTGTGCTCCCTTTAAACTATAATTCTGTTGTCTTTGTGGCTTGTATTGTCCCACCAACAAAGGGGCATAAGCTTGGTCCCTGTGGAGGGACAAAGAAAAAACGGAGACAGAAAAAGAGAGAAGATATATGCAGCTATTGTATGAGTATTTGTTTGCTTGGCCACACTATTCCCACAAGACCAAAGCCCTTGCAGTGTTTTCTGTAATGTACACATCAATAAATAATGCATTGCAATGTTCACACAAGCTCTGTTTAGTTATTACTACAGCCTCACAGAGGAGTCATTGGCAAATAATTCTGTAATCCTAAACACCTTGGCTCTTTGAGATAATTGTTACAATAGCAGACATTTTAATATGTTCAAACTTTTTCTGTTCCAAAGTAGCATTTGTTTTCTACCATATTTGTGAACATTAAAATTTAAAAGGAAATAAAATGCTATTTTATTTACAGAATACATTATGCAACAGATTTCAGAGGAACTAAAAAGTTTCACCAAGTCAAGGCTGAAAACTCAAGGCTGATTTAGTTTGCCAGATTCAACATATCAGTTATATAAGGTTTTAATTTGTATATATTAAAAAGCATAGCAATTAAACTGGATAAATTGCTATGCTTTTATAGCAATACACCCCTCCCCCCCTCTATTGTTTGTATGGCACAGAAATTCCCTTGCATAGGCTGCTTAGTTAAAATATATTTAAATAGTGTCTTAGTCATAAAGGCAAGTCAAGTCAAGTCACCTTTATTTATATAGCGCTTTTAACAATACAGATTGTGTCAAAGCACTTAACAGTATCAAATAGAGTGTCAGTAATGTATAATAATAAGATTAAACACTCAGTTTTCAGTTAAAGGCATTTCATTATTGAATTCAGTGATGCCATTGTCTAGTTCAGTTTAGTTTAAATAGTATCTGTGAAATCAAATTGACGATAATCGCTAGAAATCAAGTGTCTCCAACTGAGCAAGCCAGAGGCGACAGTGGCAAGGAACCAAAACTCCCTCTGTGACAGAATGGAGAAAAAAACCTTGGGAGAAACTCAGTTGGGGGGCCAGTTCTCCTCTGGCCAGGATATTATTGTTTATTTATTGCTTAAATAATAACAGTTCACCCCAAAATGGAAATTTGCTGAAAATTTACTCAGCCCTCAATGTAGATGAGTTTGTTTCTCATGTGAACAGATTTGGACAAATTTTGCATTACATCACCAATGGATCCTTTGCAGTGAATGGGTGCCGTCAGAATGAGAGTTCAAACAGCTGATAATACACTTTTTGAAATAAGTTACAAGAAAAAAAATAACTTTTTCACGATATTCCATTTTTTTGAGATGCACCTGTAATGCTAAATTTCTCCAAAAGACATATTTATGATTTTCAGTTTTGTTGAAATTGATTAAATTAAAAGTGACTGTTGATTCAGTGACAAAAGCACAAATATATTGTTCATAAACATACACTAAAATTAAAAGTCCAATTTTTAAAGGGGATATTTTTACCTGTTGTACTCTGCTTATAATGTAAAAATACAAAAACTGCCACATAAAAAGAAAAACTGTAAGGGGCATTATTTATTCAATCAGGGTGAATCAGGGTCTTTGCTCTATGCTTCTGAAGCAACTAGAGGGCAGTAAATATTTCCAAATCAGGTGTTCTATTGACTACCATTTTCCTACATCTGCACAGGTTCACATACGCTGCACAGATCATTTTTATTTAGGCATAATATGGCCTTTGAGTTGTAAATGTATGTTTAATTGATATGCTTTAGATACGTTTTATATTCGCTTCTCAGCCAAAAGGGCATTTTAGAGTGGATGAGATGAAAGGCATCCGCTTGAAATAATGCACCGCCAAAAACATTAAGAGGACACAGCTGAAGCTAACATCCCTGAACTTAAAACACTGAGCTAAGAGAAAGAGATAGAAGGAAAGAGAGAGAGAAAGCTAGAGACAAGAGAGCAGACACTAAGCGGCTGGCAGCCGGAGGAGAGGGGAGGCTCAAAGCCTAAGGAGACGTATTTTGCATAATGACATGTTACTTCTAGTTTTGCGCCTCCCTGGCCCAGGCCTCATAAGTGCTGCATCTGTTTACAAGCACACCACTTTTCCAAGGAGCGCCCATCTATTCGGCATTCATGAGAGATCTCTTAAGAGTCCCCAGCTGGAAAAATTGAGTCAAGAAAAAAAACCAAAGCAAACAAAAACACACATTCACATTATGTTTTCAGATCTGATTAAGAGCCAAAAAAACGAACATCAACAACAGCTTCCAGCATTGACAGAAATAGAGCTGTATTCCTAACGTGACATCTGCTTTTGGTTTTGGTATTGTTGCTTGAGTGGTCCAGTTTCTGTCACTTGAATGCTTAATTTTCTTTGCTTCTTGTTATATGCCCAGTGTCTGAAGGCTCAGCTGTTCTCCAGACCAATTCATGACAAGTGGCACAGGAGAGACAAGACAACCCGACAGCTAAAAGAGAGGCAGTGAGGGCAGCTGTGGGCTGGAGTCATCTGATCATGAGTCACATTGTCATTTCAGCAAGCAATGACCAGGGTAAGCTGTTCTTGCTTTGATGCACAGTGTGTGTTAAATACACTATACAAACTATCTGTTCTGGACTCATAGTGATGTTCATCTACATTATGAAGCAAACCCATTTAAACAACACTCATATTAAAGTGGTTTACAGATCCACTCATAAAGATTTATTATTTCAGCTATTTATTGCAAGAACTCCTTAGATATAGTGTATTGTAAACTTGGCTTAAAAGAACACGCTATTAATGCATTTGCATAGTTTTATATGATGCTTATAGCAAAAAGCCATTAAAATGATAAATTCTGATATATAGAGACATGCACAATCATTCAAAAGTTTGGGGTTGGTAAGAATTTTACAAATAGCCTACTCATATTCTCACCAATTCTGAAATTATTTGATAAAAAATAAAGTAACAACAGTAATATTGTGAATTATTAATGCAATAAAAATAATTATTTTCTATTTTAATGAATTTAAAAATGTAATTTATTCCTGTGAATAAACTCCAATCTTCAGTGTCACATGGTCCTTCAGAAATCATTTTAATATGCTGATTTGATGCTCAAGAACCATTTCTAATTATTAAGAGTGTTGACGACACTTATTATTTTTTTTTTTTTGCGGAAACCATGAAATAGTAACCTACTGTAACATTATAAATGCCTTTACTGTCACTTTTGGTCAATTAAATGCATATTAATTCATTTCAATTAATCAATCAATCAATCAATCAATCAATCAATCAATCAACAAACAAACAAATATACATTATTATAAATTATACATTCTAATTTTATTAATGTATTTTAATGTGGGAGGAAATTAAACATTTAGCTGAACTCAAGTTCTTAATTTAGCTTTGGTTGAACATAACATTGTATTTTTGTTTAACACATAGTTACATTTTTTTTGTGACAATAATTAGTTTGAGAACAATATTTAGCAGACCAGCTGTACTGCTGTGGACCTCTTTGCTTTAAGTCATACATTTCATTTCATTACTAAAATAATGTCAACAGGTATCCAAACATACATTTCAAGAATTTTTCCCCAGCAAATCCATATTTGCATGTAGAGGAGATAAAATAATACTCGAAGCGGCACCCTGTGACTCACATTCATCAGTTCTCCATATTCCTAGAGATCCGATTACCATTTTATGATTTTCTCTGACTACTCTGACAGTTATGAGTTTAGCGTGATTCATTACATTGAGAAACAACACACACACACAAACACAAAACAAACTGATGAGGTAGCCTGAATCCAACCCTGATGTAGCTGTTTTAGCAAAGGAAAGATGGAGTGTTGCCCAGTAACGAGACGTTAGCTTTGAGGGCCAAGGCTTGAAAGACGAATGATTTTTTTGCAGGATGATGGAAGAGACAGGAAAAAAAACAAATGAGGAGGGTTAGAGGGGATAGCTAAGTGACTAATCGTGTCAAATAGCTCATCGAAAACAAACCCACATCTTTAGATGCACACATTATGTTTTTAATGAGGCAAAATGACACCGGTAGAGACTCAGCACACCACTTGATGGCAGCCAAGCACAACCTATGAGAAAGAAAAGTGCCACATTTGTCATCTAAACTGACAGACTCAGTGGAGGAACAGCTTTACAGGGCATCCATAATGTATGTGATTGCTCATGCCATTACAGTTGCATTCCTTGGAGATTACACCAGCAATGTAAGGCTGACCGTATAGACCAAGTTGAAAGGCACTGTTGCAAAGGAATTTAGGAAGTTACAATAAGCTTGGAAAGACGTGTGACTTTTTGAAAATGTTATTAGGAGCTCATCAACCTTCAAAATGGTCATCAAATGACATTATTTTCCATAATTCTGTCTTTGCAACATTTATATTTAATCACTGACAGTTGGCAATGAGACTCCATATCCTCTCCTGTCCCTCCCAAAAGCAATGTGAGTCTTCACAATACTCTTTTTTATGTATTTTGCATAATGCATGATTAGGCTTTTTTGATTTTCATATTTTATGTTGCCGACATGACTACATCTATCATGCTTTTTTCTCTTCCCTTCATTCTTTATGCAATTTTCCCCCTCTTTCTTCAGAATACAGTAGCTTTGCACACGTTTCAGAAAAAAGAACAGCTTATCTTACAATGGAGCTTAGAGGAAATGTGTCTGGAAAGATTTCTGCATATATTCCTCTTTCTTTTTCATCCCTGTACAAGCTGATTCTTACCTCTCCATCTACCTATTGGGTCAGGTTTGTCTTTTGCTCCATGTGTTACCTTTCTCATCCATTTAAAAAAAAAAATTCTGACTAAAACTAGTATATTTAAGTATCACTCAGCGAGAGTGACAACATGGCAACTCAGATGGTAAACCCACATTTTAATAAAATAAAATAAAATACATTTTTCAATATTAAAAATTGATATTTCGTTTGAAAACAAGTCAAAATGTTTGAAGTATTTTTTGAAGTATTCAATATTTTTTATTTTTGAAGTGCAACAAAGGCCTATCCTATTGTGAGAAAAAACATGACTTAAAATAAAATAAAGCATTATCCTGAGACATAACCCCTTGTCTCCTCATTAGCCTGCTATGGAAGAAATCCACATCTTTTTGTTGGAAACAATGCTTGGGCCTGTGGTCACCCCAGTGGTTGCCTTAATTTGCTGTGGCCGGGGATCGGATGGCCTCCGTGGTCCAGTTGAAAGACAGTGGAGAGGACAGCGGTGTGGGTCTGGCTAGATTACACTCTGTCCTTTTGTGCCTGCTTTTCAATTTCTTTACGATTGGCTTTGCTGCTATACGATGATTGGTCAAATAGGAAACATCACCATGCATTCGGTGATTGTGGATATTGAACTTAAATGCTACAAATGATATGGCATGACTGTGCACTTTTTATATTGCTCATAAAGGTAAAACTTATCACTTCTGTGTTTGTACAATGCCAAAATAAATAAATAAAATAAAATATGGAAAATATACATATATAGTAACTGTAAACAGTTTCAAAGTATATGTAAATACTGCTATTGAAAGTTTTTTTTTGCCCGAGGAAGATTTGTTTCTTTGTAGTAGTCTAAATGATAAACAAACTGACAGTTGTGTAATTTTTAGATCCATAATTATAGATTTAAAATTAAAACAATAAAAACAGTTGTGAAACCACAAAGTTCATTTCAGACAACTTCCAAACATGAGAAAGTTTTATTGGGTTGAACTTTTAACTTTTTTTAATGTTTGCACCTACCTTGTAATTTTCACAGTTCTTATTGACAGTTGGGCAGATCTGATTAAAACCTGTTATTGTCTGCACTCTTGAACCCCTGAGTAGTACTGGCAAGATGTGTGAGCTCGTGATTTTTCATTATTTGTTTTTCTGCATACAGATGGAACTAGCAAATAAAACCCAATGCGAGACTGGTGATGAGCACTTTGGTGAAACATCACGTCCCATCATTCCCTATCAATTGAGGTGTAAGGATCTTTAGTAACCCTTCTGACTTATTCCTCCTCAGGCAACAGTGTGCTATCTGGAGCAGCGTGTAGCTCTACCGTGCTAAATGTTCTGCGCTACCCTTTATCAAAGAGATGTGAGAACATCTCCACACCTCTGCGCACTGCAGCTCAGCAGCTATCTGTGACAGGGATGAAAAAAGAGAGAGGTATTACAACCGAGGATTGACCCTGGTGAACCCTGGGCGGAAGTGAGACAAAGCGAAAGAGAATGGAGTGTGACTGAAGTTGTGAGTGCACTGAGCTCTCGATGTGAGTGACAAGGGCTGGCATCCTGCTGGAATGCCTGTGAATCGACATGCCACTCACACGCCGATAACACCCAGTAACCCGCTCCATTGTTATCTACCCTTTAATTCCCAACTCTCCGTCCAAAGCTATTCAGTGGCTCCCCGTAATCCTTGCGTCTTATTTTCTCTTCTCTGACAAGCCCGTGTCCGATTCCATTTGCTCCCTCTTCTGGCTTGCGACCGGGAGGTCAAAAATCTTCCTGAGGCCGGTGGGATCAAAGCTTACTGAAATGTGTATGACCTCCAGATAAGCCTCTTTCGGCATCAGGTTTTCTTTTTCTTGAACTGCCTGTTGCAGTTACTCATTAGCAGGCCCGCACTGAATCAGCGTACATGGAAATATCAAGATTTCCACAGTCTAGGTTCTGGTAGGTCTGTCATGGCATTCTGAATATAGAAGCTGTATTCTTAAAAGCTGCCCATTAAAAAAAAGAAAAAAAAGAAATGAAAACCTGATTTGCTATCTATCTATCTATCTATTTATCTATCTATCTATCTATCTATCTATCTATCTATCTATCTATCTATCTATCTATCTATCTATCTATCTATCTATCTATCTATCTATCTATCTATCTATCTATCTATCTATCTATCTATCTATCTATCTATCTATCTATCTATCTGTTATCAGAAACCAATAGGAGTGCATAAGATTTTCGCCAAAAATCAGTGCAGAATATGAAAAAAAAGGTCATTCATCATAAGCTACAGCGGTGGTGGTCTCTGCATGCAGGTTTGTGTATGTGTGTGAAAGAGAGAGAGTTTGTGAAACACTGTCTTTATGAAAGATTACCCGCTCTGAGAAGTATGCATTGAAATTCCCATGTTTAGTAGTGCATATGATTTATCTGCAATGTGTGAATATGTTTATCTTCTCACTCGTATTGTTTCTAAAGCCAGAAATAGCCTTGAAGCAAGAATGCAGGTACAGGGAAAAAAATAAACTAAACAAAACGTGAAACAATATATTAGTGCCATTGTGCTGTAGTATGCAAACTGTTGATTCACGTCTATAGGACCAGCGTGATTCTCGGTTCCATTAGACGCCTCACTGCTGGGACAGACTATTGGAGACAAAAGTTGGCTCACTTAGATCTGCTTTAAAGAAAGTTCTTGGCCAGACAGAGCTATTGATGTGATGTGTTTTTCTTTTCTCTCTCCACCGACATTCCCCAGGAGCACTGGAAAAACCCAAAGGGGGTGCGCGCTCAATCTCTCATCCCTTTGCACTCTTCTCCTGTCACTCTTTCATTCAGTGTCAGTCCTTTTCTCACTCACGTGTGGACAGGGTGTGTCCAAACCTCTGGTTTTTCCTAGCGTTTCATCTCGGTCTTATTTATTTATGGTTTCAGCAAGCTGCCAAAGGCAGGTGGTTTGTATGGAGCTCTGATGTCCCCTGGCACCACACGCTCAGTGTTTGCCCAAAAACCACCAGAGACTACCAAACAAAAGACAGCGAACCAAAAGAAGTTCTTCCTGTGCACTTGGGACAATAGGCTTGACTGGTGTAGACTTCAAACTGATCGTGACCTTGACTCATAATTCAAATAATAATTAAAATTCATTAAATCTGCACTGAAAATATTCTTCTAGTGAAAGCAATACGAAATTAAGACAAATAGCAGCCAAATGAAAGACTCTGATTACCATTTGTTGACTCACACTAAACACAGTTTTCAATAAAACCTATTGGAGGATCTAAAACCTTAGTTCTTAAATGGGCCAGTAAATGTCAAGTCCTAATTAATTAATCCTATTTCAACAGTTGAAGAACATACACAAGAACTTATTCAGACGATAGATTGTTTGTGAATATGAAACAACTTTACAAGGTCAAAGTTTTAAACTTCTCAAAAAGTGCATTTTATTTCAGTTTTCAACATTCCAACATCATTATAGAGATAAAATGTTTTAGTGTTCTATACAATAACTATAGAATATCAGGCTGGCTACCATGAATTCATTAATATGCTGTTCAAGGATAAAATCATTCAAGCTGAAGATTGCGCTTATGTTTTTTTTTTCGATTACAGATGGCCAGATAATTATCAAATTTAAAAGTCTTTCATAGCTTTAATTGAGAATAAAATGGGAATGTGATGAAAATTTTGAAGTTTTTGTATCATAAATGTTCTTTAAATTAATGAGCATCTCTATGATTTGACATTGCATTCTTCTGTTAAGGGACGGTAAAATGGAAAAGGATTTCTAGCATTTGGGGGAAGTCGTGGCCTAATGGTTAGCGAGTCGGACTCGTAATCCAAAGGTTGCGGGTTTGAGTCTCGGGCCGGCAGGGATTGTAGGTGGGGGGAGTGAATGTCCAGCGCTCTCTCCACCCTCAATACCACGACTGAGGTGCCCTCGAGCAAGGCACCGAACCCCCAACTGCTCCCCGGGCGCCGCAGCATAAATGGCTGCCCACTGCTCCGGGTGTGTGTTCATGGTGTGTGTGTGTGTGTTCACTGCTGTGTGTGTGCATGTTGGATGGGTTAAATGCAGAGCACGAATTCCGAGTATGGGTCACCATACTTGGCCGTTTGTCACTTCACTTCACTTCACTTTTGTCTAAAAGACAGATTTGAACTCACTTGATTTCTGAGGGACAGAGAGCAAAAAAACAGAGATATAAAAAAAATCAAGAAAATAAAGATAGGTATGTCATATTAAAATTCTGCCATGTGCTCCTTTGTTAGCAGTGATGGCTAAGGTTAGTGCATTATGAAAACTGAAAGATTAAGAGTTCATGAAAAGACAGAAAATGTGGCTATTGTGCTGAAATGAACTCAAATAAGATTGCACAGTCAGACAGTGACAGCCAGCTGTAAGCGTATTAAAACTTTCTGGCAATACCAAGTTTTTCATAAATCTCTTAAATGTTCTTTTTAATCATGGGTGAGAAGCTATGCACCTTTATCTCTTTCAAACGTAATGAAACAAAGCACAAGCCATTTTCCCTTCTGAATATTCAGTCCGTGAAAAACAGTTGCATATTTGTCAGATTATTTCACATTGTAAAATATAATGTAATTTCTGACTGATAATATTCTCAAATATAATGCAATTATACAAATCTGGTTCAAAAAGTTGTCAGTACGTACATTATGAAGGTAAGATTTGAAATTAAACACAGACTTTGACAAAATGCATTGTCTACTGACATCTCAGGATATGGAAATTGTATGAAAACACGTGCAAACTTGATGGCATGTGCACATTTTTTTTTGTCTGATTTACTAACGTATACTGAGAATCGCAGTTGCACTGATGTTTTAACATATTTCCTTTAATGAATATGTAATTTGAAGCATGCCTTCATGTAGTTTAAATAGATTAAATTACACTCTCAAAACTATTTTCAGCATTTTAAGTCATTTTAGAAATGAAAACTGCATGTGTAAAACGAAGGTATTGTCTCTGTGGGCCAAAGAGGTTCTCTCACCTCATGCACACTAGATTTCTATTTGGTACAAATCTGTGGTGTACTGTGCTGAAATGTGCAAATAACAGCACATGTGAATTCAGACAAATGTTGTAAAAATGTTGAATATGGGTATTCTGATTAATTATTGCACATTTTGTAAAAATAAATAATTTTAATCATACCCCGGGTATTTAGTGAAAATTGAGCTGCATGGCATTACCATATGCAAAAGACTGATTTGAATATGGGTGTGTTTAACGGCCAGCCTATTTGCATGTGTTTTGCATGTCCACAAAATGCACACAGTTTGTTAAATTGCACATGCACATGTCCTATATTTAGGACCTTAATAAATCAAGGCCTTTGGGTACCAATTATGTGTGCTTGTGTATAGGTCTTTATCATCCTTTTGCATTTGCAAAGTGGAAATTTCAAATATTAACGTTAAAAGACTGTGTAGCCTGTATAAATAGTATTGATGAATTATTGCTGTTATTTTTTTTTATGTATTTATGCATAAATGCTATTATACATTAAAATGTAAGTGGTCGCACAGTAATGAAAAGTAACAGTTTCAAATAATAATGTTTGTTATTAGAATAGAATGTCTGTCTGTCTTTTGACTGCAATTTAGATGGAGATTAGATAACACTTCTGTTTAAAGGTGGGTGAAATGATAAGTGGATTGTGCTAAAGGTCTGTTCAGATTAAATAAGGCTCTAATATTCGAGAAGGTTCACTTGTATATTTAAATTACACCCCCCATGCAGAACAGAGTACCCAATCAGGACACAAATGCTGTCACGTCTTAACAATTCATACAGTTTCTCATGGATAATGCAAACCATTTACTTGAATTATTAATGTGAATATTTGCACACAATTTCAAGGCTCCATTACAATGATCCAGACAGGATTTGATTTAATTTGGGCAGATTAGATGCAAGCAGACAGTAGGTTGAGACGAAGGGTTAAGGTGATTAGGAGAGATAATCTTGGTCTGGGTGGGTGTGATGGAGATGGAGTGAAAGGTTGTATTAGCCTGTGTTTGCATATGAATTCTTCCCAGTGCAGTCAAATGAGCTGATGACATTGTTTTCTCAGCCTCGCATCCTTCCAAAAGGTGGTGAGAGCTTCAGAGAAAATGCCAGGCCTTTTAATCACACTCTCAGTAATATCTTGATGGTGACTGCTAACTTCCCCTGCATGCATAAATTATTATTAAAACAACATTAGAAGCTCTTTCAGTCTAATTAAAGTATATGGCAGTGGTATTTTCGTAACTCAGGTTAGGCTATGTTGCCCTATAAAAGCAAAATGCAATAACTATGTCAACACTGAAACTGAAATGGCTTAAAAGTTTTTAAAGAATTACAATTACAGATATGTTGAATGTCCTATATGGGAGATTAAGAGATCTGTTACTACTTCTCTGTTGTAAATTTATGTGTAGCATTAATTAATGAATGTCTTTCTATATGTATATTCTTTCATATATAAAAATATTAATTTTAAAAATGATGATTCTATATAATGCTTTGAAAGCGTCGTTCTTTGTGTAAAAATAAAAATAAAATAACCCTGATCAGGTTTTATTTAAAACTATTTTTGTATGTGTAATTGAAAACACATTTCCTTTCCTTGGAGGAGAAAACAGTGCAACTGTCAAAATGCAGAACTTTCTTCAGGGAAGTTTTACACTCAGCGCCAAGAATGTTGCTGCATGTGGAAGCACAGATGTCTCCAAATGGTCTACAACCTGTTAGAAAGACACATTGGCACTGAACCCAAACCAAGTCTAAACATCAGGCAGCGAGAAGCATTGATTCATGCACAAAATTAGTTAATTTCAACCGAGTTGACTAATCTGCATAAATTACAATGACAATGAAAACACTTGCAGAAAGCTCAAAAACTAAGAGACAAGTTATCATGAGCATCCCTTCTAGTAAAATACAAAATACCCAAGGCAAGTATTTTTTTTATCCTCTTTACCACAAATAAACTGCACCATTTGTTCATGACTAATGCTCATCCACTCCAGCTGTCCGGCTCTTTTATTAAAATCCATTCTAGCTCACAAGCCCTCTTTCTCCATATCTACCTACTCTCCTCCCTCTCTCCTAGCTTTAAATCCTAATAGGTCTGACAGTTTTATTTTCTGTGCTGTAGATAAAATCATTATTGTCATATTCGTCCGCCTCTGCTGTCAGTACTTCCAATGCATGCAGTTATTTGTGGAGGACCTTCAAGCTGTCGTTTTTGGGATTGATGGGCCCACGATGGCATCCTACTAACTCGGTAGCTCAGAAAGGAGGGGAGATGGACTGCCAGACTGACCCGAATAAAGGTAAGACACATGGGTGTAAGTGACAGGGTGGGATGTTTTTATGACTAAAGAGAAAATGATGCCGCCATACACTATTAACTTTGTACAGTAATCCACAGTGCTTTATTTCAGATGAGCCAGAATGACCTAGATGATAGCTATAAAAGAGCATTGTGCTTTGTATGCACCCCTTGAGAATACTTTACTGTATAGTCTGTGACAGGCCAGTGCTTCATAAGCCACTGTTGGTCTTGTGTCTTTATCTGAGCCGATACGCAATGAGTTTGGAATCGCTAAACAATGAAGTGCAAAGAAAGGTAAAGCATAATCAGTCGCACACTTTGAATGTTGAACATTCCTCGCTTGTACATTTGGTGGGCCTATAGTCCTTCAGGAATATTAATGAGTACTTCACTGAAAAGGATGAGAACATTTGTCTAGGCTTCAAGGCAGCATTGGATGCCATGCAGCCCCTGAAGTACCACCACGCTGTGCCCTTCGCTGAATGTTACTAAAAGTTTGATTTAGCGAGCTGAGCAGGGAATTTCAAAGAGCATTGTGCGGGCTCTTATTCTCAATTAAATACGAGGAGCCTCCCCTCTTATACAGCTGCAGATAATGAAAGAGACTTACGCTGCGCATTGCTTTTATGGATCTCTATCCCAGACGGACACTGTACCGGGCTTAATCAGATTCATAAATAAAACATGCCTGAGGCCCATGGGCAAGGACAGCGCCATATTCACCACAGTTCCACAAAAAATTTAGATCATGAAAAAAGGAAAAACTTTAAAGATGTGTGTGTGTGTGTGTGTGTGTGTGTGTAAATGAGTGAGCACAAGCCAGAGAGTCAGAGAGAAAGGTTGGAACTGATAACCTGCTGAATTAATGAAGCTTTTTTTTTTCTCCTCAGGAACAAACTGACAAGGGAAGTTACCGTGACCTTTGACCTATCTTATATGCATGCCTTGGAGGGCAGCAGATCTTACTAAGAAGCAAATTAGCTAATGCTAATCTTTCCAAAGGCAGAACTTTGTGCCTATTCAAGGCCAAGTAGTGAAACTGCAATCACTAGAGGAAACAAACTGGCCAAAAACATCTGTGTCTTTAGCTGTGGCCAAAATATTGTGCTGCCAGTGGGAGACGGGGGAAATTTGAAGGGACATCTGGATAATAATTTATGACCAAGGCACCAGGTGTTAGACACCCTGAAGCTGTTAGCTGCAAATAAGGTGAAGGTAAAGACCATATGCTTTTTTTAACTTAACAAACTTATTTCATGGAGAATTTCCTTGCATACAGTGGGATCAGAAGTTACAAGACCAACAAAACAAAGTGGGAAACTTTTTGCTGACAAATGCAGTTTTAAGACTAGACAACAAGGTCGTGACCCATTCAGAATTGAATTGGGAATGTTTTTAAATTCAGTTCTTGAATTTGAGTTGAATTTCAGTTGAGGCAGCAAACTGGATGCACAATTGCGATTTTTATTTGGTTTACACTTTATTCTGACAGTCGATTTTAGCCATTCTAACTATAAATAACTTTGCTATCACATGTCAAGTAGCAGTCAACTCAAATTTACATGTAAATTCTTCAATTCTGAATTGTAAATAACCACATTATACAGTAGATTTTGTGATTCGGACAGAGAAATGGAATATTATAATAATAATACATGTAAAAATACAGTATATATATATATATATATATATTAAAATTCTTTTTTGCGCATTCCAGAACATTTCAGATTCTTGTTGTAAGCCAGGAAGCTGGCATTTTCCTTTTACTTAAGTCAGGAACAATGAGTTTTTCTTGTCATTTAAAGAGCATACTCATGCCCATTAGATCCAAAAAACCTCATTTCATCCCTGACTGTCTAGCACCATAGCTGACTCGCTCAGCCTGCTCAGTACGACTAGTGTGCTGAACTTTTGAACAAAAGGTCAGAACATTCTTAAAGAATAAAAAGGTATCAAATAGTTAAAGTTCAGTAAGAGAAGAGAACATGGTAGGAGGTGGGGAGGAGAGTGTCTACGAGCAGCAGATACTTTATGGTAATTAAAAGTGCACTCTTAACCTCACCTTGTGCACCATTGTGCTAATCCTCCCAGCTGACCTGCTTTCACCTTCCATTTCACACTTTCATTTCAATTTAATCATGGGTGCCAAAAAGCAACCTCTAATTGGGGTACTTTTGGTCTACTGCACCCCGATTACAGCGATACTTTAGGGGGGAAAACGAAGAGGGAATGAAATGTGTGCCAAGACAGCCTAATGATGTTAATAACATTTCATCAGCCTTATCATCTGTCCTTAAAATAAATAGCTTTTGACCTGATGTGCATTTCAGTGTAATGCAATTGTGTGCATATTACTTTGTTTAGTGAGGATGAACAATTTTGTGTCCAGAATACTACAGACTTTAGACAGATTTGAAAAGTGTATTTTCCCTGCTGAAAAAAACCCAGCCTAAAACTAATTTGGTTTGCTGGTCTTAGCTGGTCTCCTGACCTGGTCAGGCTGGATTGTTGGCTTCTTACAGAGAGGTTTCGGGCACTATAACCAGCTAAGACCAGAAAATTTGTTTTGGTTGTGATGGTTGATTACTCTAATATTACTATGTGTTTGTATACAACATGGGGTTAAATTAGGTCAAAATGGCTGAAAAATAACTTTTAGGGTTTCCCTATCTCAAAAATTCCAGTTAATCTTAAATAAAACTCTATTACAAACATCTATTGCCCATCTGAGAGAGAGAGAGAGAGAGAGAGAGAGAGAGAGAAAACTTCTTACAGGGACTATTATTTCCTATCATATCTATCATACTTCCTTTTCTTATTTCCTTGATCTTGACAACCCAGTTTACTTTTGTCTGCCAGTAGACGGGACTCTTTTTTTAGAGACTTTTCATGCTTAGCCAAGGTCAAAGGAAAAATGCTCCGTCTGATAGGCAGCTCATATACTGAAACCACAACAGCAGACCACTGAAAAACGCAATATGTAGTCTCAGTGGCTTTTGTCAGGCATGCTCAACCCTTAAGGAGGTTGTTACTATGTTGCTGAGACAGGTCTCATTATGTAGCCAGTCCTGCTGGCCTTCATAGAAGTAAAAATGACAGAACAGGGATTGGCATGTTTGCTCATGTTGCTTTAAAAGCGTGTGGCTTAAGGAACAGCTTATATTTTTGCGGTTGCTGATTACTGTCCTTGATATTGAAGCCTAGACACATGCGAATGAGTGATATTACAAATGGAGGTGACATTTACATCAAAACTATGAGTCTACATCCCACTGAAATATAAAAGTGCAGAAAAAACTTCCAGCATATTGCATGCAGTTATACAGTTATAATGTTTTTTGAAAATGCAATAATATAAAGGGACAGTTCACTGTTATTTACTCACCTTTATGTCATTATAAAATTGTATGACTTTATTTCCATCACAGAACAATAAATAAATAAATATTCAGCCTGGTATAATAAATTGTATCAAATGATTCACTGAAAAGATTTCAAAAGATTGTAATTTTCTTCAAAAATTCACCTTTTGTGTTAGGCAGAAGAAAGTAAGTCATGCAGGTTTTGGTACAACATGAGGGTGAGTAAAAGATGGCAGAAACATTTGTTTGATCTACATCTGACTCTTTGTCACTGCTGTTCAATGATCTTGACCTGTATCTGACATGGTTTCTTAATGGCTGTATATCAAAAAAGGTAGGAGTACTGTATTATTTTCTCTCAGAATTCTCTCATCCTCGTAGAAACCCTGCCCTGAGCTGACTTTACGTCTTCTCTGAAGGATGGCTGCTCATTCAGATTTCACAAAATGAATGTTTAAAGAAAGCCGAGATGCCACCAGGTAAGACAACAGTACAAAAAAGAACTGAGAAGCGTAGGAGGTCCGTGCTTTTAGCTGCATTTCTGTCATCATGCCCTTTTCGTGTATATTCCTTTATGAATGCATTAGGATTAATTTGACCCCTTTTACAAATACAGATTTCCCCATTTATCTCCTGCCCTCCCTAATCTTTGACACTCATCATCTGTTCATTAAAGCTACCTTTGCCTGGATGCATTATTTGGCTCTGGAGTCTCTAAACAGGCTTTGTTCTTTATTACACAGTTGCCCCAGTGCATTCCACAAACTCATTAAAAAACTATTAGTGCCTGTTGATTTCTCAGATGCTCCCGCATTATTGGATAAGATCTACTCTTAGAGAGGCATTTACAAGGTACCGGCTCATTTTGTGTATCTCTTGGCCTGCTCGTCCATTTGTGAGTCCAGAATTACTTCATGCACACTTTTCATTCGCTTGTTTCAGTGTACTTCTTAAGAGAACTGCAACATAGGCGTTTACATTTATGTGTATTTATTCATGCTGGCAGGAGCAATTTATACGTGTTAACATGGTTTTATCATTTCACGTTTGTGCCCTTCTCACATCTCGCCTTGTCCCAGCTGTGTTGTAGCCCTCCAGTGCTGAAAGGGACCCCTGTCTTTCGTTCTTTCTATGTGCAGAAAGGAGAGAATATGAAGGCAATACAAGTGCTGTGCTAGGCCTGGCGGAACTGCAAATACATCAACGGTTCATTCTCCTCTGTTTGCCATTATTCACATTTGGCAGCCACAGAATGTCACACCTGAGCTATTGGGGCTCCCACTCTCAAGATATATGGCCAGAGTATTTCATATTTGAAGTTATTTACCCTGTCGTTTGTTTTCATTTTTACTGATGTGGGTCATTTGACAGTTTGGAGTAGTTTCAAAGCTTTCGTAAACAAACACCTATATGTTATTGTGTCAGGAGAATGGAGATGGAGACCTTTTTCCTTTGTGTCGTAAGATTATTTGGGAGGAAACAAGCTGAAATACTCAAGATCTATGGAGAAAATATGCAAAAACATTTTATGATGATGTGTGGATTTACTGTAAGTCTTGTTATTATAGTAAAATCTTGAGGTTATAAGTGAAGTAGACTTTACCTGTCTTTATTAGGAATGTAATGTATAGTTAATTTGGCCAGAATTCAAAGTATTTGTGTCTTTATATTACAATTAGCAGCAAATGCACTTGGATAACCTTTGAAATAAGATTAATAATAGGGCACTAATTTTTCAAAAAGTCTACTTTTCCATACAATAATGGAAGTATATTTTGTGATTTCAGTGCATTGTTTTTATTTTCATTTAATAAGAGTCTTGAAAGCAAATGATGAAGTACTTCCTTCCGACCGACAACTTTTAAGTCGTGTTTTCGTAGCCTTTTCTCTCAACTGTAAACCAAGGAGAAGAGCAGTTGGAAATGTTGAATCGCTCTAATTAAACACTCATGGTTGGAGTGCTGGCTGGCTAAGGCAAAAAGTTCACCCCTGTAATGAAAATAACTCAATGTTTTACGCTCTGTAAAGTTACAGTGGTTTTGACTCTGCTGAAATCAATACACACTACCTGCCTCATTCTCGCCTGGAATCTCATGAAAATTCAAGATGAAAAGTGTCTAATCAAATGTGCATTTTGAAAACTTTGTAGGTTTCTGGATTCCGCTATATTACATTAAATTGTATCACATTACAATATTCATGCACCATGAAATTTTATAACTGGTAACTCATAAATGATTTATCTAAGTAACTGAACTGAGTAAACTTTTGGACATATAGTTTAAAGATAATCTCTACCCCGGACCATAAATCTCACATCAGATCAGGGGCGGACTGGGGCCAAAAAGTGGCCCTGGACTTTTTGGCACAGAGCGGCCCACCAAACCCGGTCCACAACTCACCGCACCACTCAATAAATGACTGGCATGCTTCTTTACATTACAGTTTGTCTTGATGTATATGGCAAATAAAAAATAATTTTAAAGAATTTTTGAGAGGGACAGTTTAAAATCACTAAATTGAAATACCTATATTATCAGTCCATATGACACAATGCTCTGGTGGTTTTGTCTAAGACTTGAATAGTGCAGAATGCGGACTGTTTTTATGGGCCTTTCTATTGGTCGTCCTTTTGCAGGAGCTTGACATCTATCATTTTAAAGAATAGAGCTCCAATTGTGGAAAAGAGTATACAAATTATTTTGATAATGAAAAATACAGTAAACAGTACTGTGAAATATATAATGTTACAATTTAAAATAGCTGTCTTTTATGCGAATATATATATAGTAAAATAATTTATTGCTGTGATCAAAAGCTGAATTTTCAGCACTATTATTCCAGTCTTCAGTGTCACATGATCCTTCAGAAATCATTCCAATATTCTGATTTGCTTCTCAAGAAACATTTCTGATAATTATGAATGTTGAAATGCTTCATATCTTTGTGGAAAATGCTTCATTATCTGTTGTGATGCTTCATATCTTTATGGAAAATGTGATACCATTCAGTCTTGGGTAAGATTAAAAAATATAAATATATATTTTTCTTCAACAAGGTTGCATCAAATTGATTTAAGTGAAAGTCAAGATATTTAGACTTATTACAAAGTACTTATTTCAAATAAATGCTGTTCTTTAACTGAGAACCATTATAAAAACCATTATTAATAGTTGATTACAAATAACTGATAATAAGTAAGGAGCAAATTAAACAGCATTACAATGATTTCTGAAGGGACATTGAAGATTGGAGTAATGATGATGAAAATTCAGCTTTGATCACAGAAATAAGTTACATTTTAAAATATTCTAAATAGAAAACCACAATTTTAAGTGTAATATTTTATAATATTGTTGTTTTTACTGTATTTTTGATCAAATAAATCAAATATTCTTTCAAATAAATAAATAAAAATCCTAAATTATTTCATACTTTTAACCACCTAAAATAATGCATGTGTGAATTAATAAGCAAATTATATTTTTATTAAGCCTATAATATAAATCACTTTCCAATGCAAAATATTTATTAAACAAAGCCAAAGCAGAGTAAATCTGCTTCTACAAGCAAACACACAGTAGTGTTTCAATCACTCAAATCTCACAAACCTCAAGTGACGTGATCAAACCCTAAAGCAAAACCAGTGATTCTTTGTTTGTGTAACAATGCTTAACAATGCTTAAGAAGGTGCAGCCTTCAGGTGCTTGTTTGGTGCAGTAATATGTGCTATTGCAAATCAAAGGCCTCCCAAGGTCAGGTCATTAGAGGAACAATTTGAAAAGCAGAATAATCAGGCCTGAGAGGTTTAATCCCTCTTCAACATACTGTTCAATTTTTGAGCTATTGTGTGTTTCAACCATGCACTTATGATATCAGACATTGTTTAACTCCTTCAGAGCTCACATGGGGCTCTCCATCTTATTTCCTCATAAACATACAAATATATTCTAAATTTGTTGATTTTAGCTGCCATTACACCATAATTGCACATCGTTAACCTTTCGGCAGATAGAAGGAGCAGGATTTGTTTAAAGATAATGAATGTTGATGAGATTATCATAAACAGTACATGCATGCTTGCATGTTTTTGTTTGTTATGCAAAGGCTGCTGAGTGTATACTTATTGATACTGCTATATAAGGATTTCAGTAAGAAAATAGAGAACAAACATACTCCATGATGTGCTAATAATTTCAGGTAGACAGATGATATGCAGAATATATGATGGAAGAATTATATATAAAAAAAATCACTTGATTTTAGTCACATTTTCCTATATGTCAAACAGGGACTTGCATTAACAGAATGTATACATATAAAACTTTAAGATGGAAACAGAACAGACAAATTAATAAGTTTCTGTGATTTATTCAGTCATGGCAGAATTCCAAGACCTGTATTAAATATAGATTAAAGCTTCACAGTGCAAGATGTCCGAACATTGGGTGACTGCAGTGCATCCGACCATGATTCTTTTTTTTCCGCGAGATCTGGTTGCTATTTCTAGTCTAAATTAATACAGACACGTTAGAATGACCTTTCGAAGCATGTTGCACTTTTGTTGAAGAAAAACGCACTTTAATTTAGGTACAGAAAATAATCTCTCCTGGTTAATTTCTCAGTGTTTTCATTCCAGTGTACATTTGACACACTTCACCAGTGCTGTCATTGGTTTCCAAGCTTCTGCCACAAAAGTCTGGACAGTACTGAGAACCTATTCAGGTGGAAACAGGAGAATATGAATGAGATGAATATAATGTCTTTCTGGATGAGCTAGGGCTGTGTTATTTTCATGGTAGACTCCTCTCTTGTGAAAGGGCAATATGGTCCTCTTCCATATCACTGCTCGCTTGATGGGAGCCTCGTGGCATCTTAACAAATATGGGTCACTGGCTTGTGGCTGGCAATGAGTTTGATCTCCTCCCGTGACATAAAGCAAGAGAGATGTTCTGTGTGTTTGGCTGGGTGCCAAACACAGGCGAAAATGTGCCGAAAACGCTGCTGGATAATAAAATAATGAAGAGTTGCCTAGTGAAAAGAAGTGCACTTAATTGTACTGAATGCACGCTTGTAGTGTACTTCAAATATTTTGCTTTTAAAACTGTACTTGATAATATAATGTTAAGTGAAAGGCCACTTAAGTGTACTTTGAGTACACTTTCATGACTACGTTTCTTAACAAGCACGTTTCGTGCTTTGAAGAAGTATACTTATTTTGCTGTGCTGTCTAACATACTAAATGAATATCCTGGCCAATCTTTACAATATAATTGAAGTGAACGATGATACAAAGACAAAAAACATGTTCAAAGTGTCATAAAAGTGGACTTATGCACGATATTCCAAGCCTTCAAGAGCCAAAGGAGAGCTTTGTGTGAGGACGAGAGACTGATATTTATCACAATTCACCGATAATCAATCAAATATGGATCTGTTTAGACAACATGCCTATTTTTGTAGTCCATATAACTTCTGTAATCCATTTTGGAGTTTTAACCACAGGCTTTCTAGCTTTTCATCAGTACTGGGGCACAGGCCCATTATAAACAGTTTTTGGTAATAAATGGATATGAATTGTCTTTACCTGCAGCACAGACTTGTTCTCAACCTGCATGAACAATCAAAACGGCTTCATCATTGACAAACTATACAAGACATTTGCAAGTTTTGTTCCGTTCAATGGATTGTAAGCAAATATCCACCTCATCCAGTGTGCTTTTTGTTTTCTGCCTAATAAAATATCCCATTACTGTTTCAGTTTTGGGTGAACCATCCATTTAATTCCATTGACACATACAAGTATTTATCAGTAATATTATACTGGGGCACAGCAGCATTAAAAAAGGGCTAGTGACTCCCCATTATCAAGCAATAAAGACAAAACAGAAAAGAAAAATATATATATATTTTTTTTACATTTTGGAGCTTTTTACAACCTTAGTTCTTATTCACTCTCATTTTATGAGAAAGAGTGTCCAAGAGTGTTCCTTTTGTGATCCAAAGAAGAAAGTAAGCCATGCAGGTTTTGAAAAACATGAGGGTGTGGTAAAATGAGAAACAGAATTTGAATTTTTGAGCAAACTATCCCTCAACCACACACAACAAAGAATAATAGAAGCACATTGATAGCCTCCTGCACACAAACACACGCAATATCTGTTGTGTAGTGCAGCAAGCCCTGTGACATGACCACTAAAGAGTTCAAATACAATAAATGCCTTGTTGAATGGCCATGCATGCACAGCTAAGTGTGAAAGTGAAACCCATGGGTTTCCTTGAAGGTGTTATAAGTGTTATCAGACATGTCTACACCATTAAACCTCATTGTGAAGGTCTAGATTTGCTGATTCAACAGAAGCCTCCTTCAGTCAGTCTGGTTTTACTGCGATCAGCAATACTGTGGAATAAACTGATAGGACTGGGACCACCTGGGAGTTGTGCTTACTCTCCCATTCCTTGCACAATTAAAACTATCCATTAATTCACTACATTATATACACTTTAAGATAATCACAGCTCTTGTTTCTGATTTGGCAGCACAGAATTCCTTCTGTCCTAGAATACACTACTTTGCAAAAGTTTTTTGCTTTTAATGGGAGTCTCGTGTGCTCATAGAGGCTACATTGATTAAAATACAGTAAAAACAGTGATGTTGTGCAATAATGTTTAATTTAAGATTAAAAATTGTATTACAATAATATTTTATGGTGGTACTTTCCTTGGTAACAAAACTCCAAGTGTACAAAATAACAAATTCAAATTGTAAAGTTTTAATGTTTTAAGAGACAAACAGTATTATTTCAGATATGCACATAAAAGACATGTTTGGTCAGCTGACATAACAAAAATAGAGTAATAATCAAACTGAATCAGTGGACAGAGATTGACTCCTCACAGGTAGGATGCCATAGTCCTCTATCACAAACTACTTGACATTTTCATCTAATTGACTGTATGCATCAGGAGAGGCTTTTAGGCTGAACAGAGTCTCATTTAAGGGCTGAAGCCTACAAACCACCCAAGGACACTGTTACGGGGCTGACGAGACGTGAGAAATGCGGATCCATATGCAAAGCTTTATTATGAAACATGGTCATAACACAGGCAGGGTCAGACAGTGGCAAACAGGTACGGCAAGGGCAAGACAAAGCAATCCGTGGAACAAGCGTGGGTCGACGATCAGCGAACAGTATCCAAAGGGCAAGGCAGAGAGATAATCCAAAAGCGAGAGCAAAAGCCCAAACGGCAGAGGCTAAGGGTAAATCCAGTAAACACGGGCAGGGTCAGACACAGCAGGAAAACAAGGCAAGACTAAGACTATGAAAACAGGGAAACGCTTTGTAAGGTAGACTGGCTAACAATACTCAGCAGTGAGCAATAGCAAGTCCCAGACTTAAATAGTGAGTGGTAGTGATGAGAAATGGTAATCAGGTGTGGGCGAGATAGTGAACAGCTGTGCGTGTCGTTAGTGCAATGGATTGTGGGAAATGGAGTCCAGTGTGTTGTGAGTGAAAAAGTCAATGTGGTGAACGGGTGACCTCTAGTGGTGGTTGACCGGGAGAGCATGGACCAGATTCGTGACAGACAAGGCCCTGAGTTGTGTGATGAAGCAAAAGTGAGGCTCTAACCAAGGACAGAACACATAATTTCTTTGCAAAACATTTAAAGTTGTTTTTTTAACATTGTGAATGACTGCAGTTCTCTAATTTATGTCGAGAGATTAGAGAGATTTTGGGATTTTGTTCATTTGTGAAATATTGACAAAATGAGAAAAAAATTATTTTAGCCTTTAAATAGTAGAAAAGAACATTTCTCATCTTTTATGCAACTTGGCATTTTCATAGATATTTAATGAATTCTACAACCGAAAGAAAACAAGAAACAGAAGTGGAGGAGACGACGAAATGTGGGAGAAATTATTCCCTCAAGTTTTAATTTATGTAATTATAAAATAAATAGTTTTGAGATCAAATTCAAACTTCTGCAGAAGTAAAATTAACACATGGTTTCTCACACCTGAGTAGTTCTTCACACCTCATAAACCTGACATTTTCTAAGGGCCCCAGAACGCTTTACACTAAGAAAATTCAAGATGTGTTTTATCAATTATCAAACCTCTGCAAACTGCACAAAATCGTAAGCTTTGAAGCAAATGATTCAAAAAGATTTAATTCCCTGAAGAAACAGGCAAGATTTTATCTAACCATGTTATTCAGCTTAGATTTAATAACAAAGATTTTTCGCTCTAGTTAATAACAAGAGTTGTAAATAATCAGAGGTTGAGCCTCGGCACTTCTCTCTCATCTTTGCATTGTTCTGTGGTGTTTCATCATTTTGGTTGTGTGTCTTTTTAAACTGTTATCGCTTTATCATTACATCATGCATTGCAACCATATGTAACCAAAAATAGAATAATATAAATCAATTGCCTTAAGTAACAGATACTTTTTGTCCAGTTTTAACTCTTCAAAATTGTAGAGGCTGCTTTTTAGATCTTCTTCTAACAACTTCCCTCTGCAAACTAGCAATAGATTAGAGGTATTACTGTAAAAGCCATTTTTTGTGCAATATTGTATGTGGCTATAAACCTGATATAGATATGATAACAAACTTTTACATTCTAATTGAAAATAAGAATATTATCAGATTCATTTCCAATACAGCAGCCAAACAGAGTAGGATCTTGCCAGCAACTGAGGTTCACATTTCTTCAGAAGCAGTAATGATTTCAGGAAACTCCTGCTTGAGAAAGCTGAACCTATTTAGGAAAAAATAAATTGCTAAAGCTAATTAACTTGTCGCTTCTACTTGGTCACATGCGAAGAACTCTTAAAAGGGGAGTCATTAATTCCCTAATTAAGAAACGAAATGTTGATCAGTGTGATTTGGCAAATTATTACCCCCATTTCAAAACTTTCATTTCATCTCCAACTGAACAGTTCTGTTGCTCTCCAGTTGTGCCCAGTCGTGCACAGAAATGACATATGTGAGATGTTCTGGCACTAGATAGACAGTCTTTATCACCCATCTTTTTTTCTTGCATATTTGGATGTTACTTCAGTACTACACACCACTGACCACAATATTCTCTCTGAAAGACTTAATTTTGGGAATGGGGTTGAAATCAGAGTAGATTCTATCTAATATGTGTTGCTTGTTCTCAAACATATTGCATTTCATTATTACACTGATGGCGATATACCTTGAAAGGTACAGTTTACTGTTTTTTAACCAGCTTTGTATTGTTACAATGTCAGTGGCATAAGTAAATTAACAAAGTGTATAATTTTTCTGCAACTTGCACCTTGATATCCCTGTTTATTTGTCAGCAAAAGTCCACTGGATTATGTTGGGCAAACAGGACTTTTGTGAAAAATCAAACTTCCTCATTTTTGTATCCCCACTTAGGGATCATGGATAATCTGACCGAGCCCAGTGTATCATAAGTGTTGAAGTTTTTTTTTTTTTTTTTTTTTACTACAGCCCTTTTTCTATATTTTCTTTAGTCATGTAGCATTGATTAAAAAATACTAACAGCTAACTTTTATTAAAACTCTTGCCGGTTGTGCATTACACCTTTAAGGCCAGTGGATTATTCTCAAAATGAGTTCTGAATATTTTTTAATGCTAAATTTATAAAGCCCCCCACAATATGGAATACCCTCTTGCTTTTGTGAGGCACCATTATGTACTCTCCAAATGCAACTTTATAGTAAATTTTTAACCAAATAAAAATAGATTAATTTAATAAATTAAACTTTTTTTGAGTTTGTGAATTCTGACAGGAGTAAAGATAAAGTTATGTTCAAAAACAAACATGAACCAAATTATTTAAGAATATATGAGCAAACATAAAACTGACATCATGATGTATCTCAGTACCAAATGAATATGGAATATCAGCAACATCAGCATAAGCTAATTAATATTCATGAGCTCAACCTTCTCAATGTAGTGACATCTTGGTTGTTCTTTCAGTTTATTTCTCTCCTCTACATAAAGATTTATTTCTCAATGTCATTATTTTCCTGTTCACTCAGGCTAGAGTTTAAACTTTGATTGGCTACTTTGCAAAAAGCTTTGTTTTTATGTTGCGATCTGAGTTTAAGTGAATTTTTCCCGTTCAGAGACAAGTACAATTGCATTTGTTTTCTTTCACCCATGTTTAAAAAAAAAAAATATCTAATGAGCACATTTCAGAACCAGTTTCACCTTCATCTTGTATTTGAGAATATATTGCCCTGGGCATTCTGCTCAGTCCTTCCATTCAGGAAATAAAATGAAGATTTTTTTTAAAACATCATCTGGCAGTGTACTGATGTCTTCTGAAAGCCTTCAAAAAATATGTTTTCACTTAGCTATGGCATATGTTTTTTTCATGCTCAGTAAGTGGACCACATTCACTGGAACAGATATTACCAAACAGATAAACCCAGCATTGGGTCTAAGCCTGCAAATACACATCAGCCTTGGACACATATTGACATACATGCAACATGCTGAGTGGGAAATAAAAATGATTGACCTAAAGCAAAGTTGTTTTGTAAATTGTTGCTCAGAACACAATGAATGCACGCTTCACAGAAATATCAAAAATAGCTCAAGGGAAAAACAAAGGCTGTTTCACATCTCTCTTATTGTTCAACCCATTAATATACACATCCAGCTCCCCTGCTGGAAAAGAACAGCCTTTCTGGTCACCAACAAATGTTGCGTTTTGGATGCTGGTGTGATCAACCGGCCTGCTTAAATTTTTAAACCAGCCAAAGTAAACAAAACAAGGAAATCCATGTAGGTCAGTTATCATTCACTCACCCATTCAAGTTATTTTAAGACTAGATTTATCAATACTATATACAGTAGTGGCATCCAATAATTGTTCTTACCTTTATATTTTATTTTTATTGTTTATATTACTGTAGGTAATATATTGTTTGCAATCCTGAAAAGTAAAAAAAAAAAAAAAAAAAAGGAGGGTTGATGTATCACTTAAATAATTTGTATTTCCTTTCCCACAGGATCTTTTACATCATATTAAATCCCATCCGTCTTCTTTCATGATGACCCAATCAATCGCTTGTGACTTATGTACCCTGTTGGTAAAGAAAAACTCATTTGCATGTAAATATTTAAAAAAAAAATGGTAGGTAGGTTGCTACACAGGGATGATATACCACTAACTAAAATATTCTGAAATTTTATTGGGGCAAGTCGTTACATGTGTCTCATATGTTGTACATTTTTTCACTTTTTTGTAATTTTTAGTAATTGTTTACGGTTTACATTTATCTGAAAAGCCTATAAGAGATTGTTTGAAGGGATAGTTCACCCAAAACAGTATCTGGTGGTCCCCACTGACTTCCAAAGTAAGGAAAAAAAGATACTATAGAAGTCAATGACGAACAGAAACTGTTTGGTTACCAAATATTCTTCAAAATATCATATTTTCTATTCAGCAGAAGAAACAAACTCATTCAGAACAACTTGAAGGTGGGTAAATGATGACATGATTTTCATTTTTAGGTGAACTACCCCTTCAGTGACAACTTTGTAACAACTTACCTCGCAATTGGAGCTTTAGGTCAAAAAATATCAACATGTATTCTCTATCTTCTGTGTTGTGTTTTTGGACAAACAATTATGGAGATATTAAGTAGCATTTTGGGGGGGGGGGGGGGGGGGGGGGGGTATAGCCAAAATTTAGTGTGCTTAGAAATCAACTGTCAACAAGAGAAACAAGTGAGACTATACTAGCCAGGACTGGATGACCAGTAACTTCCTGAACTTTCTTTTAGAAATCCATATAAACTGATATCAAACTGTCATTCAGACTCAAGACCTTAGATGAAAAGACAGTTCTATTCTTTTTCTGTTACTCAGTATTTGCTGCATTTACAGACCTCAAGGTTGACTTTTTATTCTATTGTGCTTTATTCTGTTGAAACGGGCAGGCAGGAAACAGTCTACTCTGCTCACTGTCATGGTGAAAAGCCCCGTCACAAGTGCTCTGGGGACGAACTATACAATTGACTGACAGCATGGCACAAGAAATGAGGGCATGCACAGCTTATACTTAATATATATAACTGGCACATACATGTATAGTATATACCTCATAGCTCCAGATAAAATATTAGTTTTAGTTTAGTTTTGATTAAGAGAGCCTGTTGAAGATAGGTAAAGTGGTGTGAGCTGTGATTATCTACACCATCAGACTGCTGAGCCTTTGATTCGGTCTGCAGCATAGGGTTTGAGTTTCACACAATCTGCTCTCTTGTTAAAAAGAGACACCTCTTCATCTGCCACAAAAAAAAAAAAAAAAAAAAATTCACTATTGGGTTTCATTTACACTTATGATCTTTTTTGATGACAGGGGAACATAATCATATCATAATGGTTTGATTTTATCAGTAATTATTGTAGATTTAAGACAATTAACATGACTGGGTAAGTTTCACATTTTTTTTCTTTATTACTGTAATGAAACATTTTTCACATCAAATTACTGAAAAGCCTGAAGCATACCTATGCTAATTGTTTAACAAGATATAGTTAAGTAACAGTAATATAACATTCCATTTGTGAAATATTTTAGTTAATATTTAAGACCTAACAATGAAAAATACTTCTAAAGCATTTAACTTAGATAATGCTTAGTTCAATTCATGTATAATTGGATAGTGCCTTTTATGATTTTCATTTCAAAGTTTCAAATATTACAGTCAGGCTGCTAATACATTATTAAAATTAATTGTTTAATCTGGTAATATTATAAAATGGACCTGAGCTAACACAAACTAACAACTGTATTATTATTATTAACTAATATTAGCAAAGATAAATATTGTAACAAATGTATTCCCCATTACTTAATGTGAATGCATAAACTGATGCGACCCTATTGTAGAGTGTTACATTCAATTAAAATAATTAATAATAAATGAATACTAATAATATATAATCAATATAATTTAATAAATATTCATACACAATAATTCTCAAAATTAAAGTATATAAGAATAGAAAATTTGTTCCTAATAAAATAACAATTTGACAATTTAAAAATAAAATGTAACAATTTGAGTGAAATTGAAAAAAAATTAATATATATATTTATATATTTAATTAGTATCTCACAGAAGTGAGTACACCCCTCACACTTTTGTAAATATTTTATTATATCTTTTCATGTGACAACACTGAATAAATGACACTTTGCTATAATGTAAAATAGTGAGTGTACGGCTTGTATAACAGTGTAAATTTGCTGTCCCCTCAAAATAACGCAAAACACAGCCATTAATGGCTAAACCGCTGGCCACAAAAGTGAGTGAAAATGTCCAAATTGTGCCCAAATAGCCATTTTCTCTCCCCGGTGTCATGTGACTCATTAGTGTTACAAGGTCTCAGGTGTGAATGGGGAGCAGGTGTGTTAAATTTGGGGATATTGCTCTCACTCTCTCATGCTGGTCACTGGAAGTTCAACATGGCACCTCAAAACTGAGCTGCAGCACGGTGGCCAAGACCATACAGCAGTTTAACTGGACAGTTTCCACTCAGAACAGGCCTCGCCATGGTCAACCAAAGAAGCTGAGTGCACGTGCTCAGCGTCATATCCAGAGGTTGTGTTTGGGAAATAGACATATGAGTGCTGCCAGCATTGCTGCAGAGGTTGAAGGGGTGGGGGTTAGCCTGTCAGTGCTCAGACCATATGCCGCACACTGCATCAAATTGGTCTGCATAGCTGTCATCCCAGAAGGAAGCCTCTTCTAAAGATGATGCACAAGAAAGCCCGCAAACAGTTTGCTGAAGACAAGCAGACTAAGGACATGGATTACTGGAACCATGTCCTGTGGTCTGATGAGAGTAAGATAAACTTATTTGGTTCAGATGGTATCAAGCGTGTATGGAAGCAATCAGGTGAGGAGTACAAAGACAAGTGTGTCTTGACTAAAGTCAAGCATGGTGGTGGGAGTGTCATGGCCTGGGGCTTCATGAGTGCTGCCGGCACTGGGGAGCTACAGTTCATTGAGGGAACCATGAATGCCAACATGTACTGTGACATACTGAAGCAGATCATGATCCCCTTCCTTCGGAAACTGGGCCGCAGGGCAGTATTCCAACAGGATAACGACCTCAAACACACCTCCAAGATGACCACTGCCTTGCTAAAGAAGCTGAGGGTAAAGGTGATGGACTGGACAAGCATGTCTCCAGACCTAAACCCTATTGAACATCCGTGGGGCATCCTCAAATGGAAGGTGGAGGAGTGCAAGGTCTCTAACCTCCACCAGCTCCGTGATGTCGTCCAGTGGCAACCTGTGAAGCTCTGGTGAACTCCATGCCCAAGAGGGTTAAGGCAGTGCTGGAAAATAATGGTGGCCACACAAAATATTGACACTTTGGATACAATTTGGACATTTTCACTTAGGGGTGTACTCACTTTTGTGGCCAGCGGTTTAGCCATTAATGGCTGTGTGTCGAGTTATTTTGAGGGGACAGCAAATTTACACTGTTATACAAGCTGTACACTCACTACTTTAGATTGTAGCAAAGTGTCATTTCTTCAATGTTGTCACATGAAAAGATCTAATAAAATATTTACAAAAATGTGAGGGGTGTACTCACTTCTGTGAGATACTGTGTATATATATATATATATATATAAAAATTTGTGGTGTTTTTCAAAAGGATGTCTTCTGTGCCATCTCAGGCAAGTATAATATGACAGCACCATTTGTTAAAACTGATTTTCTAAATCATCTTTTACGTCACTTTTATCCCACACACTTATTAAGACATTCGTATAAAACAAGGAGTGGTTGTGCATAGCAAATCATCATATATTAAACTGAGACTCCAAAATAAATCTCTTGTGGGAGAGAGAGAATTACTTATGGGCAACTGATAATTTACAGCTTGTGTGGCCTGTCGGAAGAGGAGGAGGAGAGAAACGAGCTGTCAGTGGTGTAACATGGCACTTTGTGCATGATATGTCTGACAGCAAATAAGTAGCGCATTTCAATTTTTTAAGCAGTTGTAATGATAAACGCAGTGCCAGGATTTCCCAGGTGTCTGTTTTGATACACGGTGGCGCTCCAACACAATAGCTCTATTTAAGGTGTATGTCAAAATGCCATGTTTTGTGAAAAACGCTCATATCCTGTGATCAGGTCAAAGTTGTACTTGGAAGACCAAACATCACATTTCACCGTTTCATCTCTCTGAGCCTCCAACAAATATGGTTCGCCATGATGATGAGAAAAAAAAATCCAGACTGGGAATTTCAGCCCCACCGTCTGGTATTACAAAGTAATGTGGTTGCCATGGTTTCCAATTATTTGGGCAAATTGAGGAATCAGAAAGGTGTGAGACAATTTTAACTATTTCTGCTGTCCTCTGTGTCCTGCTATTCCCGAGGTCCAAGACTTAAATAAACCCTTTCCCTAGTAACCAAGCTAATTCAAATGCTTTGCCAGATCCAGCTCACTGCTCTGCTGACAGCTGCTTTAATATACTGACTGCAGTTCACCTTAAAATCCAGATATTCTTCTCTAAGTATGTTTATGTCTTGTTTAATGTTGCCATTTTGCATGGTATGACATTGTACACACATTTAATCTTAGTCATAGTGCACCATATGTAAAGCACAAATTTGTCAGTTTAGGGTGAGAACAGCTGATGGCCTGCAGTCACATCTGTCTTAATACGCTCACATACTGTTTTTTCATGCTCCTACAGATTTCTTCCCACCTTGACACGTGTACACACACCATCTGACTGCTTTTACCTCTCTCTTACACACACACTGCACATTCTGTTGACAGTACCAGAAGATCAGAGAAAATAATTTCAGGGACCAGAGATGTAAGGTGACAGGTACGGAGAAGAAGAAGCGCATGGAGACTTGTCTGTTGGTATCAAAGGCTTCAGCTGGGGGAAAAGGTTGCGGTGGAGAGGTGAGAATAGTGACTCTCTTGCTTTCATATACTCAAGGACATTACACTCACTAACAATTCTCTGGTCTGTTTACACGAGAGCCACAACGTCTAGCCAAATCAATGCAAGAACTATTAATGCATGTGTCAAGACCTAAATATCTATTACAAAATATAAATAAATAAATAAATTAATTAAAATAAAATAAAAATCTGCAATCAAAACAAATGTCCTTTTTAAAATGTTAAATTCAATGTTCAAAAAACAAAACAAAAAATCACATCATTAACAAAATTACAAGTTTAATGTACTGTAATAATCATTTTTGTTTTCTATTATTACTTTATTTATTTATTTTTTAATTAATTAAAATTGTCATACCATTTGAAAACAAAATGACAAAAACATAATATTGTCACGGTTTGGTTCCTGTTTAGTTTCCCTTTTGCCCTTTTTTGGTATTTCCTGTTCTAGTTTCCAGTCATCAGATAATAATTCATTCTCATCACCTGTGTTTAGTTAATTATCTTGTTTCCTCATTTGGTTTATCCCTTTATAAGTCCTCAGTTCTCCTTACTTAAGTCTTCATTGAGTCTTAAAGTTATGTTTACATTGTGTGGAGATTGATTTCTTGTATTCAGAAACTCTTGTGTTATTAAAGAACTGTTTTCTACTTACCCGCTGGTTCCGGCAGGCCTTCGTGGAGCGTACCATAACTAATATAATATAATAAAAAGACAAAAAATATAACAGACTCAAATTAGCTAATCTTAACCAAAAACTAAAATCAACTGTTGTATGTATTAAAATTGTTTAATGGACCTGAGCTCACATGAGCTAACAGTGAGCAGTTGTATTTTTGTTAATGCATTAGTTAACTGCATTAACTAATGGGACCTTATTGTAAAGTGTTAATCATTTACCTCGGTGACCTCCTGAATGCGACAATCAACCTCAGATTTTATGAGGGTTAAGAATCTCCTTTTCACTGACATGGAAAGTTTCGGGTAATTGTATTTTCATGCAACTCCAAACCCCTAAAATGTTGGATTTCTGAAAATTCTTGGGTAGAGAATATTGCTGTTGAATTAATTTAATGTGGAAACATGGAAAACAGTGTAAAAAGTTCACGCAAGACCATCTGCCTGTCACTTCTTTTTCGTGTTATTGTGTAGTCTTGTGTCCCTGCGCACGGTACTGATGGCTGTATTCCAGTAGGGATTGTAGTAATTGACTCTGTGACCAACATCCTCCTCCAGCGAGGCTGTTCGGAGGCAGGGACTGGAGGTTTCTCTCCTCTCTGGAGACTTCACATCCATGCCTGAGCATTAATTGGATCTTTTTAATGAGTGTCTGGATCTCTAGGAGCTCAGACACCACACTTGTCCCCATTGATGAAGTGGATTTCTGAGAATCTAAGCATTTCTGTCCCAGCTTTGCTCCTCCATGGGTTTCCATGATTGGCTGTTCTGCTTTGACCTGTTCTTGTGAGCAGAAGAGGCTCTGTAGAGGACAGGAAAGTATTAATACACCCAACTCAATGAAACTAGATATTGTTTTATAACATATTTCTAACTATTCGCTCTAACACTACTGTTGATTTCATTTTAGAAGCCATGGATTTTGTGTGTGCTATCAAAAAAATACAAATAAATAAAAAATCTTTTATGTGCCTTGCCAGCAAACGGCTCCTGTTTAGAGTTGAAAGATGTGAGGCACCTGTTAATATTTGCCTTTCTGTGCCATCTGCTGCTTGCCATCTAAGACAGATGGGTATCCCATCAGCGGACCACTCATGCCCCCCCAGGCCTCCCATGGCACACCCACTTCTCCTCCCTCCCCAAAGCTCTCTAGTATCACACTGCGGCCAACAAGGATTAAAGAGCGAAGAGGGAAAACATGGAACTAAATGTGAATAATTCATCGCAAGCAATTTGAAATATCACAAATGTCATTCTCTGGCTTTGGGAGGCAGGGGCGGTAAACAGCGTCAACACAGTTCTAATTAAAAGTTTAGATGTCGTAAATTAAACATCAGCTTGTAATATTGCAGACGGACCAGTGCCTAAATGATATTTAAATGATAAACTGGATCACATACCGTGCGTTCGGTGCAACAATGCTTTTGTTGAAAGAAGAGCAATTTGCGAGAAAATTGCTGAGAAAATGGCATCCTGCTGAATCAAATAATCTAACTGGTATCCACTGTGCATGCTAGAAACTAATAATAATGGTTTTTAAATGTGGGCTAAAAAGGTGGACAGTGATTAGTTGTTTTTTTTAACTGTAAAAGTAAAAATAAATAAATAAATAAAACCAAGAGAGAAAAATCAGTCATTATTTTAACTAAGAGCAGATTAGATACTCCACAGGTTATGTGAAATAGCCATTTTTGCTAAAGCATAATCTAAAAGGGAAATCCGTCATTGGCATAACCAGAAATAGTGATAACCCTACATTAGTTTGAACTACTTTAAGAGGTGACCATAATGAATCAGTTTTAAAGACCCTTTTTGTGACTCTTAAATGTGATTCCTAATCAGAATATGCTTGCTAAGACGTGCAACTAAAAAAAAAAATGGAAATAATGTGTCTGAGCAGCACAATGAAAGCAAACTACAGAACAGGAATAAAAAAGCTTTTTATTCCTTCATGAGAATCTGTCTGCACAGACAGTGCTCGCCTAAATGTAGTAACCTTCATGTGTCGCTTCATACTGATGAAATCTTCTCAAGGAGAGCGGCTCATTGTTTTAATTACTTCAGTGCATGTGCACAGCTGTTCACAGTAATGAATTGTAGCACTCTGTAACAAAAGAGACCGTCTCTTTATTTGGAAATGAAAGGAACAGAGAAAGAGGCAGCGAGACAGGGAGTGAGAGAGAAAGAAGTGGGAGAGAGAGAGAGAGATTGGCCAAGTGTTGTAATGACAGCAATGTTTAGAAAGCAATCAATTTGGAATTAAAGTACACTTAAGATACAGGACTTACTACTTCACAATGAAGAGGCCATCTTGAAGACTTAACAAAGGCAGTACAATTTAAACTACAAATTAATGTTTTCAAGCTTAGAAGTTATTGTTAAACCCAAGATATAGACAATGTAGGTATCTTTAAGGCTGGAAAACGCTACACAATTTTTGCCCTGATTTTCCACTGCTAGTTACCGAATGTCTGAACCAGTTTTCAGATTTGAGTTGACAGATTTCATAGAAAATCACATAGTGTATGATAGTCACAGTCTCCAATTTTTTATGGACCATCTAGTCATCCAGGATATCAAGCATGTTTGATATTTTGAGCCGATTTTAGAAGGCATATTGCTTTCATTTATCACGCATCTCCTAGCAACAAGGCACACATTTCTGCGTGAGTTCGTTTGATTGGAACAATGTTAAAGTTTGGTTGTGTATGATCCTCAGTCTTGTATGACGGACAGTTTTTCCTCTGTGACCATTACAATGTCGGTAAGTGTATGGTACTTTAAGATTATCAAAAGTCGTGCAGTGTATTCCAGCATTTAGCCTACATTAAAATCCTGAAAACAAAACAAAACAAAAAAATTGGGAAGGTAACTTTTGTAATTTACCTCAAAACTTGTCATTTAAAGGTAAAATTAAAAATTTGAAGTAGTTATTGTCAAACTGCCTTAAAGGTAGGGTAGGTGATTTCGGAAAGGCTAGCGATAGCAAGCTAGCTTTGAAAGCAAGATCCTCACCCTCCCCGAATAATCACTTTGTAAAGCCACATCTCCTCTAAAACACATGAATGTGCTCAGGAAGCGCAAAGGCTAAACGGGTGCGGAGGGATATGCAAATATATATTTTCACAGGCAGGCAGGACAGCCTATCGTAATGTTCGGACCGAACATTTTGATTGGACGAACATTTTATGGTCCAACGTCTTCCACAGATAATATAAATACATATAAATAAATGTAGACCACTTAACTTAGTGATTGCTATCAGGATGTGAAGAGATTTTCAACCAGCAAAACAAAAAATGTCTGTGAACCAAATAACCTAACTTGCCTTTAAAAAAAGTAACTCACCAAAAGCATCCATGATTCACTAACAAAGGGAGTTAACTTGTTAACTGAGGTTCGGGAGCGAGGCCACGCCTCTACCAATCACTTCACTTCCCGCATCCTTCATATATCGGGCCGCCTCATACCACACTGTTTGTCTCTTTCTCTCGAATCCACCCTTCCCTCCCCTTTAATCAAATCAGCCATCCTATTCTTTTCAGGTTTTTCCAGGGGAAAAAAACTAAATTAAGTGCATTTTGCTTAAAACAAGTAAATTTATCTGCCAGTGGGGTAAGTAAAATATTCTTAAAACAAGAGTATTTTACTTACCTCATTTTGACTAGAAACAAGACAAAAATACTAAGTAAGATAAGCCGTTTTTTTGCAGTGTTGAAAGAATGTCATTTTTGACAGCATACACTACAAAAGTTTAAAGTTAATTTTTTTTTTTAAATTCTTTTAATGCTTTCAATTTCTTTAAAAAAGTTCATTTAAGTTTCTTGAGCACAAATCAGTATATTGTAATAATTTCCGAAGGATCATACTGATAACTGGCGTAATGGCTGATGAAAATTCACATTTATTGTCACAATTAATTCTCTTTTAAAATATATTATAATAGAAAACCCTGAATATTTTATACAGCAGATAGTTTACATGAATCATCACAATGAAGTGAACCACCAGAATGAATCAGACATTCACATAAATTATGACAGAAAACATTTAATTATATTCCTGCCATGTTCAACTGTGTACATTACAGTACAACTTAACACAAAACAAAACAAAAGATTTGGCAATGTAGTTCTATTTTCTGGCACTGAAAAATGCACAGTAGTTCTTTTAGTAACATGAGGACTTCCTGTTACTACACCCCACACTGATCATGACAGTGCTTTTAGGAAACCCCAGTGACCATCTTTCAGTCATCATAATGGACAGAAGCACTTTAGATGACCTCTTGCATAAGGGCACTGGGGGGGTGAACTAATTACAAGTTTAGCTCAGAAGCCCAACAGTAAATCATAAAGAAAATCCTGACAGGGAGAATAAAAACTTATTTCAGTGAACCTGTCAATCAATGGCAGTGCAGGGAGTGGTTGGGAGCCAAAGCTCTGGAAAGGTTTAGATACTGACTGAAAGGCAGAGCAGAGGGAGGGGAGCGCAGCTTTGGCGGCAAACCCTCACAAGCTTGTTTCTTACATTTTGCAAAAGGAGTGAGTGAAACATTTGGATATCGCAGATGTACACCTGCACAGCAAAATGAGCGAATGCTCTGAAGAGGGGCCTGTGGCTATGAATCAGAGAGAGGGAGAGAAAGAGAGCGGGAGGTATAAGCAACGAGCGTTAGAAGGACTGGTGAAAAGATGAGAGCAAAAAGGAGAATAAAAACAAGGGGGAATATCAAAAGAGTACTAAAAGGTATAGAGAGTGCAGGTGATAAAGAGACAATTAAAAGGCAGAAAAAGAGAGATACGCAGAGGGTCTGAGGCACATTAGAAAGACAAAGACACAGGGGGATAGACAGCCAAGCAACTCAGACTCATTTTAACAGAGCCTGCCACATCTCTCATCTCTCAAAGGGAGGCACATTTCCTCAGGCTTGGAAAATGGTGCTGATGCAGAGAAGACTTGGAGAGTTGTTTAGTCAGGTAGAGGCCATGAAAATGTCTAACAACTTCACTCTCCCACCGCTCCTACCTGAAGTTTTCTGGTTCTGCTGCAAAAGACATCTCCTGCAGTTTTGTTTGTATTTTGAAGTTAACTCCTGATTGAAGCTCATTTCCTGGTATTTATCCATCAGAAATTTATTTACGCAGCAAGGAAGGATCTGATCTAAACTTTGGCTATGATGCTAATTATTTTCAAATGTGATCATCATTGTGCCCTACTCAATCCAAAGGGCAGAACACTTGAAACTGGAACAGGCTGTTATTTTGAATCAGAATTTTACCTTGAAAATGCAGAGTTATAATTCGTGCTTGTAGCTGTTAAAATTGTTGTGACAAATAAATGTTTTAAATTAAAAATAAAAAGAAGTCTCTTATGCTCACCAAGGCTGCAAAAATGCAGTAAAAACAGCAACTCTTTGTGAAGGCATTCAGCTGAATGACCCCTAATATTGGCCTCTTCCCATAGTGGCATTCAATGGCACAAAAATGTAATTTGGAAATCACTCTATGCCATTTCAAATAAATGAAACATAGGAAAAATAAAATGGAGGGAAACAAAACACAAGAAAGACAAAAAACTGAGATTTTAAAAGCAAACGAAATGGGCATATTTAAGAGAATTTATAGGGAGATGGTAAAAGAAAAATGATTTGGTCAGAAAATAGAGGGTCGTATTGGCGAGACATAAAAGGAGGAAAATGAAGGAGGAGGAAAATACTTTTTAAAGAGAAGCAAGTGTGGCAGTTCCTAATGCAGCTGTCAGTGCCGTGCTTGGGTTGCGGATACACGCCGTCAGTGCCGCTCGGGATTCTACCGCTTTTAAATGAACCGCAGCCAGTGGGAACGCCAGCCTGTCGCCCTGCGACGACACCAGCTATGATTCACCGTGCCATTAATCTCACAGGGGAAATCTGCCTGGTTTTGGTACCCCTTGCCCCTCCCATCCTAACCTGAGATGTAGTCATAAACGTCTCCCTCCACTGATAGAGCTGAGATAGATTGACAGAAGGAGACGGAGCCCCAGAACAACAGTTAGAGGCAGGATGAAACAAGCAAAGATTTCAATATTGTTCATGGATCTACAGGCTGTAATTCTCCTCATATGGGAGAATTAAACTATTTCTTCTTTTCCTTCTGCACATTATAAGAGATTATGCAAAGGTTGTAATGTCACTCTTAAATGATCTGAACCAATTGAGTACCATCTAGTGTATGCTGTTCAACAAAAGCCCAAGGTTGTTGTAGCCAATCAGGGTGTGTGCAGTTTATAAAACAGCGCTATGAAGCAGATGAAAGTAATGAAACAATGTACAACTGAGAGGTGGAAACGAAAGCCTCTTAGCAGCGTTCAGTGAATGACACATTCAGTGCCTTTCTGCTTGATTTAAAACCGCCTTGTCCACAACAACCTTGGGCTTTTGTTGAACAGCATACACTAGATGGTACTCAATTGGTTCAGATAATTTAAGAGTGACATAACCTTTGCATGATATGTATGCAACCTTTGCATTCATATCTCTTTTTAAAGTGAGTGTTTGTCTTTGTGCTTAATGAATATACACCTGTGCAATGAATAGACTTCCCATAGAAACTACGAGAATATATATAATCAGTCAATATATGTAATCAATATATATAATCACTTTTAAAAGAGGGCTTTTTAACACTGAATCAACACTCATGCACCCTTCCATTCCCACACAGACTTATCTATACAAATGAACACACTAAAACACAGACCATTAAGATTAATACCAGTTTTGACAAAAGCTATATGAAACAGAAACATTTATGTTTCTCTTATGCAATACATTTTCATATTCCCATGTATAGGGATAAAATAACGCTGTAAAAAATAGGAATCAGTTATTTTAACATTCCTTTGATTTGATTGGATGTTGCCATTTTGGCCCACGGGTGCTTTGCACTAAATTCAAAAATTAAAAACTGGTATTTATTAAGATAAAGAGTTCAGATGCAAAAGCTTCTACGTGTCTTCTGAAAGTATCATCTAAAATGAGCATTTTTATCAGGCTCCTGTAGGTTCAGTAATTTTACTCTTTAGCAAAGTATAGGTGCTTTTCTATGCAATTAAAGTGAAATAACCGAACATAAGTAGGAGCCTGATAAAAATGCTCATTTTAGAAGAAAATTTCAGATGGCACTTAGAGGCTTTTGCATCTGAACTTTTCAAATAATCCATATCCATCCATCCAGAAATGTTCATGTTCTCACACTTTGTCTAATCCAAATAGTAAAAACAAAACATTGTACTTTTTTTTCCGCCAGGAAGTTAATTTTTTGGGAAACAACAGGCAATTATTAGCAATAGATTTGATGATACCCTCATGTAAGCTGAGCAATAGTGACTTTATTGCCATATTGCTATGTTCAATCCTGTTAATTTTCTTTCCATGTAAGTAATAAAAAAAATAATGAATTAAGTTATTAAGTTAAGGCATATCATTTTTAGGAAATACATTGTAAAATGACATACTGCTTTATCGAAATTTAAATGCATGGAACAGATGATTAGAAGAGCTGTATACATACATTGTAAATACTATTAGCACAGTGATAGAAATCCTATGTGATAAAGTAAGAGACCTTAATTTTGAACTAGTGCAGAAAAACTTTAAAAATAAATGTAAGTTTTCTGCATTGTTTTGGCACTCGGCCATGTTCTTACATTTATTTATCTCTGCCTAATTTGATGGCACAGATTCAGCGTGGTTGATATTCTGCTAGCTTTTTGGACAGGGTGTCCTACACAGCTCCGGTGTCCGGGATCATCATTTGTTGGGCACCCATCATGTTTTTCATTAATGAGCTCCATTATGGCTACAGAAAAAGGGACCAAAATGCTTGGCGACAAAAGAGGCATGCTAATTCACAAGTGCGCACAGATGCTGTTTGCAAGCTGCAAACAATCTGTCAACTGGGAGGGGCATTTGAAGGTTTGTTTCAATATTTAGCAGTGCTAGCGAGGAACAATGTACTAAATGAGAAAGACTTGAAAAGTGTTTGCTTTTACAGTGTGCTCTTATGGGTCTTTAAAATCAAATGCAAAATGACAGTGTTTGAACAAAACACGTATGGGTAATGTGTTTTCATTTCCTTATGCTGTCCATTAGACGTTAATGTTTGTGGTAATGAGCACTGGAGGCAAACCAAACTGTGTCAAAAAGCCTCCTCCTCCTCTCCCTCCTGTCATCCTCATGGTCTGAGCAGCATTACAGTCCAGGCGTCCTCCTGCGGGCAGTGCCGGGGCCACTTGTGTCCTCGCTAAGGCAGGCCCTGGGATTGCTGGAATGTGGCAGGAGCCTCGAGAGCTCCCGTTGCTAGAACTCATCATTTGAGGATATGCCGCTATAAGAGGCAGTATGATTCATTAAGCCCAGATACAAGTACTGAGGGAATGACATATAAACCTCCAGCACTTTTACCTCTGATATGCCCCCCTCCCATGTCCCTTTTCTCATTCTCCAGATGGGCCACAGCTTTGCTTGCCAACCATTGCGGCACGTCAAGGAAGGAAAAAGAGAAAGAGACCATTAATGTCACTCAGCCTGGGAGACATGTAGATGCTTGGAACACGGAGCACTTAGATTCTTACTTCCTGACGTACGGAGAGAGCTGAAAGCAAGCAAGATTACCAGAATAAAAAGAAATGAGACAGAAATAAAGCAAGTGCGAGAGCAAAAGATAGAGGGTGTGGTGTAAAATATGAAAAAAGTGAACATAGAGAGAAGGTATGGAGAGAAATGCTTTGTGGAAGCCTATAGCACAAGATTCTTCTATTCTCTCACTTTTCACCATTGTGCCTGTGCTAGTTTCCTCTTTGTGCTTAAATCTGCCTGCAGGATTAGACAAGCCCTCTGCTTGGTCTTCAAAGCCAAGCTCAACTTTTTTCTTCCTACTTTCCTTCTTTCTTTTCTACTTAAGTTTCCTTGCCAAAGATGCTTAGTAGGGCTCTATCTAGTGGTCCTGTCCTACTGTGGAGTTTAACAAATCCTCACAAAAGTCCTCGCCCCAATATAGGAGAGAGGAAAAATGATAAACTGAGCAAAGCATGAGTAATCCCTTCACAAATTGAGACATTGTTACTCATCCTCTGATCACAAAATTGCCATTTGTGCACCGTAGGAAAGAACCAGACAAGACATTTTGAACTATTGCACTACATGCAGATCGGGTTTATGGATATTTTGTAGTGCAGCACGCATTGTGTCATATTAAGACTGTTGATTTATGAGACTTTTCTTATTTCCATTATCATTGGGAAATATGGAAAATGCCTTTTTATGTTTGGGATCACAGAGAGCCTAATAACATATAGCTAATATCACTTAATTTTCACATCAATTTCTTTTCATATGTCCGTTTGACCATTAAAACTGATTAAGCCAATATTACTGAAGCTGTAAAAATTAGGCCGGGGGGGGGGGGGGGGGGTGGGGGCATAAACAGTTGGTAGAAAAATACAAAAAGAGAAATTAAAGGCAAAAACAATTAAAATAAACACAAATTTTATCATAAAAAAAAATCATTGCATTATTGGGTCACTGAGAGCCAAAGCATAGGCCTAAGTAATCTATAATTGTTAATTGTTAAGGAGTACATTTGAAGTTATCAAGTTGCATGCCCCCTTGGATATTGCAGAGGTATTGAATGGCTCATATATAGATTCAAATTCACCACGTTGATCATAAATTTGAGAAAAACTCTAAAAACTCACTGCGCTGTGCTGTGCTAATATAAACAAACAAACAAACATTCACGCATCAGATTCAAAAGGAATGGCAAGATTTTGATTGAATAACAGCTTTAATTTTTTTGTCTGTTTTTTTGCCCAAAGCAAAAAAACGAATGACTTGGAATATAGCTCACGAACCAAATGGACTACAGTTACGGTACTTTATGTGCTTTTTGGAGCTTGACATTACAATCACCACCCTCTCATCCCTCATACTTTTGTTTCACGGATGAAAAAGTCATATGAGTTTGGAGTGACATGAGGGTGAGTAAATGACAGGATTTTCACTCCTTTCATATTACTTCTGAAAAACAGTATCTCTTATCTGAGTTATTGTACGGGCCTTTTTATTATTAAAATACTTTGTGTATATGGTTGCAACGCAAAGTTTACCAAAGTAACCCCCAGATAGGCCTACTGACAAAAAGTTCAATAAGTTGCATTTGTTTTTCACTGAAATAAATTTGAAAGAAAGTTAATGTTTATTCACATCAGTTTTTCAAAACAACTTAAAAACCTAAAGTATCAGTTAAATCAATAAATTTAAAATATGTAATATTTTACAGTGCAATAAATGTACAAAAAAAACTAACAAACTAAAAAACTGGGTACCACTCCACAAAAGGAAACAAATAATATGAATTTATTCCATGGAAGGTAATCATATAGTAAATGCAGTCATGCAGCATGACTTTCTTCTTGGATTTCCTTAATGGATTTATCAGAGATTCTGCGGGGAGGAAGTTCATGATGTAAATTGACAGTAAAAAGCTGTCTGGTTGTGAAGAGCATTAATACTGTACTTCACCAATAGACAAGAGTTACTCTAATTAACCCTCTACGGGTTACATAGATACATTTACATAGATACAAAATGGTTGTGATAGACTGTATTCCCTTGGTGAGGATACTTGCGCTTTGAATCATATCAAGACACTTTCTTCTGGCTGAATGTTAGAGAGCACTCCAGTCCAGCGGTTCATAAATACCTTCTTAGTCTGACACAAAAACACTGATTAGGAAAACACTCAAAATACCTTTTGCTTTGAAAGCAAAGGGGAGGACATTAGATAATTTTTTATATGCATGATTTCCTCCACAGAGGAAATAGTCCTTTCTGGTTTCCAACTGAGGGCCAGAGGGCTGGACATACTTGCAAGATTCATTACCACAAGCTGTTCTGCCATTGGTACAACAGACACAAGACTTTGTTACAAAGACAAACCTCACTTTCAACCATTTAATTGAGAGATGCAATTACCAAGTACTTCTGAGCGCTCACACCTCTTTTAATGATATAAATTCTTCTTTTGTGGATTATGCATGGTTTAGGTTCAGTAAACTCTGCTTTTAGTTTAGTGGATTTAAACGCTTCCTAATGCAAATATAAAAATACTGTGTTTTATTCCTGGCATTAAAGGATTTCTTTCTTATCGTGAGCCACTTAAGAGCATAAATTGATGCTGTGTGACCAGTGGAATCCTCCTGGGTGACACAGCCCTCACTTCAGAGCACACCTCTGAGATACTTTACTCTTGCTTAGCAAAGAGGCTTGTCATTTCGTTTATGCCAGTGTAGAGAGAGAGAGGGAGAGAGAGAAGATGCCTCCTCCGGTCTTCACTCTGACTGTGCCAAATAAGTGTTGATGTGCAGCTGGGTGAAGCAGGGCTGACAGTGCCCCACTGCTAATCCGGAGTTAGTGTTCGGATGGCTTCTCTCCCAGTGGAGGTAAATACCTGGGCGTGAGACGGAGATAAGAGCAGCAGCAGGTTTTAGCAAACTCTGCTGAAAAAGGTTTTTCCCTAATTATTTCCTTTTTTGGAGCTTTGAAGGCTGCAGTGCTCTGAATAAACTCACAGAAGCACAAGGTACGGTCAGGAAGTGCTCACAACATGTAAACATGCATACACAGGGTTAACGTTGTGCTCTTAGATAAATACACTGAGCTTTGTGTAAGCTGAAAGTTTTAGTTAATATTTCGGTTACACTTTATTTTGATAGTCCACTTTAGACATTCTACTAACAGTAAGTAACTTTGCAAGCAACTACATGTCAACTAATTCTCATTAATTTGCAACTATGTCAACTAATTCTCAGAGTAGACTGTTAGGTTAGGTTTAGGGTTAGTAGAATAAGTTGACATATACTTGCAAAGTTTCTTATAGTCAGTATGTTGTGGACCCATCAAAATACAGAATTCACCTTGCATAGTTAAGCCATAACTAAACAAAACAAACTCAAAACACAGAAGAAACGCTCCCGACCTCTACAAGCAGTTGCTAAGTGGAACTGAATGGTCCACATTAGTTTCCAGTAGTGAAAGTGGACTGATGCTCAGTCAAGCTAGAAGTAATTGCTTGTCTAAGTAAATTCAATATGTGTATATTATAGATATAACAAACATTTAGATTCTCTTGCTGTACCAAGAAGGGTTTTACAAAATTAAATTTTTCCAGGTTGACCTTGCACCTTGTGGTTAGGGCATTTACATTGCGCTGTAGCCTAATTCCACTGTTTTGTGAACTTTTGTTTGATTTATCAATGTTGTTGACCCATGGGCCTCCATATCAGCCAATTTCATACAGAAACAGGTATGGAACGGAGAATGCAATGACAAGGCCATGGGATTATGCACCAAATTACCTGCAACCCACAAAACACAGACATTTTTTTTTTTTTTTGCAGGTGCTATGAGTGATCACGTTTTCATACACATGAATCTTAAATCAGGGCCTTATTGTTACATGCTCACAAATGTCAAAGACTACAGCAGATTTACATGCTTTCCTGTATGTCCTTTATCTTCTTAATTTTAACACTATGGATGGAAGTTACTATTCAGCCACTTCACTTCCAGGTTCAAAGAAGCAGTTAATTCTAGACTGTTCAATTGTAGATATGCCCTGTAGATAAACCATTTTCAAACGTGACTGTATGGCTCTATTATGACTTTACAATTGTCTAAAATACACCCACCTCAGCTCACCTAAGAGCTGTTGTGTCGAAGCTGCAGAGCTGTCAGACGATTTATATTTTTCTTTTGGGGCCTGTTTGTTAGAAGAACATCTCTTGTTATTTGGGAAATGTTTGAAATGAGAGAAGGCTGTAGACACAGATTATAAATGAAAACACTTATTGAACTCTGCATGCAATCTGTCATGAGGAACTGACAGCCAGAGGTAAGCACTAAAGTGATGTTTAAATCAAAGAGTGTTGCTCTGGGACTAAAGTATCAGACTTTTATCTGATCCTAATCTCAGGGTATAAGCCGTTGTCTTGAGAGAGAGAGAGAGGGAGAGAAAGAGTATATAGTCATAAACAGAAGCTAAACCCACAATACAGGGGACAGTGAGCAAAGGCACTGGTTGATGAGCTTTATCATATTTAGGGCCCTAGGATTTACGAGATGTGGAAAACTCAGGCAAAATCATGGAATCCAGTTATAAATATGTAATGGAATTTAATTTTGGATGAATAAACTGAAAGTAAGTCTGTGCACTCACGAACAACTCGTGATATGGACTAGTGTCTGGGAATATTAAAGTGAAAAAGACTAATGTTCTATCTAAATGAGTGGCACGGTTTTGTCTACCACACATTCAAGCATGTGTAGCGTTGTGGTACCAAAGAGTAGAGGAAATTGAGGGGTGGATACCTCATTCTCAACTAGAGACGCCAGAAATGGCAATATATGATCGACTACGCCACCCTGGAAAACCAGGGAAATGATAGCCCTAAGGGCACACAGATTCGTTGTGAGTGAGTGGGTGAGGAAACATGAGTCGTATACGTATAAATAGAAAAAAAGGTTATTTTAATCAATGTCAAATATATAACTAAAAAAAGATTCAAAGTTAAAACCTCCTACATTAACATTTTAGTAATGGGGAACACCATCAATTTGCATCTATTCATACACATAATAAGTAAACAAACTCAAAATTAAAGGAAACAGTAAATAACAAACTCAAATTTAAAGGAAACAAATTATCCAAGAGCAGAGGTATCTGGAGGGACGGGCCAGCTGCCACATTAGAAAACCCCCCCCTGAATAAACCACTACAACTACCAAAACGCACACGTGAAGGTTAGATGCCAGAAGACACAGCACTAGGTGTGAACACCACACGAATGGCAGCGTTGCCTTCACCCTCCAGAAACCCCCACAGCTCCTGCAACAAAGAAAGGGAAAAAAGAACACAAACACATAAATCTAAATCGAAGCAGAAATAATATTAAATAATTTAAGAATCTAAACTACTTAACAAAATTAGGACTCTCAATACCACATGAAGACAAGTTAACATTGAAATAAACCAAATTCACTCAGGTTTGCAGTGACAAAACATTAAACAGAAAATGAACAAAAGAAAACCAAATAATCAAACAAAACGTTACCCAAAATTAAACATACAAGATGCTTACGGACCAACGGCATTCAAACAGGCGGCGGCCAAAGAAGGTAACGTTAGTCTGCCAGCCCGTACAGTCAGACGAAGGCACAATCCTCGATAGCAACGTGCGACAAAACCATAGCAGTTAATGGTTGCGGTCATAATAAAAGTCGAGGCAAAACAACGACATAGTCGCAATTATACACAGTCACAGTTCAATGTTGACGCTCAATTCCCACAAATAGCCCAAGAGACCCTCAGTTATGCAGGGGAACCTGCCGAGCACAAAGATAATGTGTTAAAAAGAGAAAACAAGTTACTAACACACAAAACTACGATCCTACATACCGCGGGATGCTCACTGCACACAAACCACTTCATAGTCGCGCACCATATCGCAATACAGCAGCTCAGTCAGGAACATAAGTGACATACTATCAATGCCACCAAAACGAAACAAATAGTAAATAACCAACCGTGGTCAATTTCTCCTGGTTATATAAAAAACGGATACTCATACCTGTGAGGAGTCGGGAGCCAGCACGCAGCAGGCGCGGGGAAACCAGCTTACCGTCTAAACCTAACAGCGAAAGAAATTCTCATCAACCGCCTGTACAGCCCGAGAAGCACCGGTTCACCCCCGAACGAGTCACATACCTGCAGCAACTACGGATGACGTCACAAGGGCAGTACCGAGACGCGTGCCAAGTGGCCATAACATATCCCTTATATCCAACGAAAAAGGGGAGGGGAATTAAACTAAGCGCAGGTGTATGACATTCCCATAGATGGATTCAACCACCCTGCTACACATGCATGATGCTTGTGGTCTTGTCAGCGTCTGCTTTTTTAATCTATGGCTTCATCCACAATGTCAGCCTCTGAGTCTTGAAAAGTCCTATTCACACAGTATCTCACAGAGGTTCAAATACTCTCTATATGAACACGCAACTTAAGACAAGCTCTATTTGTAACTATCACCTGTAACCAGCAAAATTGACTAAAGTAAATGTCAGTAATGGCAACATCCAAAACTGCTAAATCTTAATACATTTGACACAAAAGTTAAATTGAGGTGCAGTTTAATCTGTCAAATCTTAATTAACAGACAACAGCTTTTATACCTCCGCAAAGAGTGGAGCACATAATAATAATACATTTTATTTGTAATGCGCCTTTCTTAAACTCACAGCGCTACAACATGTACAAACAAAATAACAAATCAACCAAAACTACATAATATCAAAATAAAATCACAGTAAATAATCACAAATTAAAAGCTTTACTAAAAAGATGCGTCTTAAGAAGTTTCTTAAAACAATCCAAGGAAGCTGCATTCCTAATGAACGCAGGTAATGCATTCCATAGCTTAGGCCCGTTATAAGAAAAAGCCCTCCCCCCCATGGTTTTTAATTTACAACGAGGCTGATACAAGGAGAGACAACCAGCAGAGCGAAGAGAGCGAGGAGGAGTAGAAAGAGTGACCAAATCACAGATGTAATCTGGAGCCGGCCCATGCACAGCTTTTAGGTTAAAATCAGAGTTTTAAAATCAATACGTGATTGAACCGGGAGCCAATGAAGTTGCTGGAGCACTGGGGTAATGTGATGGCATGCAGATGTATAAGTCAAAACTCGCGCAGCTGAGTTTTGTATATATTGCAATCTCTTAACATAACTTGATGGTAAACCCCCAAAGAGAGAATTACAATAATCAAGCCATGATGTGATGAAGGCATGAATAAGCCTCTCAGCATCAGGCCTGGAAAGAAAGGGTCTAATGCGAGCAATGTTACGAAGATGGAAAAAAGCTACTTTGGTTATGTTTTTGAAATGAGAATTAAAAGTCATCTGAGCATCAAAAATAACGCCTAAATTACGCACCTGGGCATGAGGAGATATTTGAGTATTGTCAACTGAAAGTTTAAAATTACTGCATTTATTAACATTAGATGGAGTGCCAATTAATAAAATTTCAGTTTTAGAACCATTTAGCTTTAGAAAGTTGTTTCATCCATGCCTTGATTTCCAACAAACAGGCAGAAAGAGTCAAAGAGGAAGTAGTGGAATCACTAAGGCTGAGTGCTAAAATAAATCTGGGTGTCGTTCTGAATAATCTGCCCAAGAGTTAGCATGTAAACACTAAATAAAACAGGACCCAGAACTGACCCCTGAGGGACACCCTGACACAAAGGCACAGTCTGAGATCTGTTAGTACCCAGGTAAACAAACTGAGAACGTTGTGAAAGATACGATTTAAACCAGTTCAACACAGTTCCAGAAAGACCAATCCATCTATGTAGTCTGTCCAATAATATGCTGTGACATATCGTATCGAATGCAGCACTAAGATCTAACAGAACCAAAATGCCACAAGCCCCAGACTCGACTATAATAAGAATGTCATTATGTAACGGTTCGGTGGTTGTGGAGGAATAAGGCGCACGACGAAAGTATAAACAAAAAGAGTAATCTTTAATAAGCAGTATCCACACACTTCAACACTTAGTTAACTCAAGATCGGACAAACATAATGGCAAAACTGAGGACTTATAAAGGGGAGGAACAAACGAGGAAACAAGGTAATTAATAGAACACAGGTGATGACGATAATTAATTAACAGAACTAAGACACGAACTAAAACAGGAAGAACCAAATATGGGCAGAAAGGAAACTAAACAGAAACAGATACGTTACAATATAAGACCCTAACTAAAGCAGTCTCTGTGCTGTGTCCAGACCTAAACCCAGATTGAAAAGGCTCCAGGCTGTTTGTGTAAAGATGAGTTTGGAGTTGGCTAACAACCACTCGCTCAAGGACTTTTGCCAGGAATGGTAAATTAGAAATTGGCCGATAATTAGACATCACAGCAATATCACTCCCAGGCTTTTTTAGAACCGGCATAACTGCTGCCATTTTTAAAGCAGGTGAAACAATCCCTTCACTGAGTGAGGCATTGACAGTAGCAGTAATGTGGGGTACAATAACAGACAAACAGTTTTTCAATACAGTAGTAGGGAAAGGATCCAATATACAAGTAGTTGAATTCATTGACAAGACAAATGAAATCAAAATCAATAAACTTAAAACTTGAGAAAACATGATCAGAGAGATTTGGAGGATGCAACTCAACAAATTCAGACACATGATCACAGGCAATAGAACTATAGATATTATAAATTTTAGATGAAAAGTAATTGAGAAACTCATTACACTGCTCGGTAGTGGAACAGTTGATGTTACTAGTAGGTTTAATAAGATTGTTGACTGTTCTAAACAGGACTCTGGGATTAGAGATGTCACTACTAATAATTGTAGAATAGTATGCAATTTTTGCAGATTTGAGAGCACTGTGATATTCAACACTGTGATGCTGATCAAACATTGATCTATGAACTGTTAGACCAGATTTTTTTGTATGTCCGCTCCAACTGCCTGCCTTTAGCTTTCATTCGACGTAACTCAGATGTATACCATGGAGCTGATCTCTTGAAAGAAACAACACGTTTTTTCAAAGGGGCAATCTCATCCAGAATACAAGTAAAAACAACGTTATACTGGTCAACAGAGGCCACAACCGGTAAGTCACCAATAGTAAGACTAAGATGGTCAAGATCAATATCACAGATTTTCCTAAAACAGATAACACGCTCTTTCACAGTCTGCAGGGAAGGAGGAATCAGATAGAATGTGAGAAGCTTGTGGTCAACTTATACATACATCAGTATAATCAAGTTGTTCAATGATTACTCCTACAGTGCAAACCAGATCTAATGTGTGACCGTGTTTATGCGTTGGAAAGTTAACATGCTGAGTGAGGTTAAAACATTCTAAAATGTCCATAAAGCTCACTGTGCAATCCACGTTATCAACATGAATGTTTAAATCACCAGTTAAGAGAACAACTGGACAGATTGCACTGGCAAGCGTCAGAAACTCAGTAAATTCTGAGAAAAACACAGAGTTAGGTTTGGGAGGACGATAAATATTTAACACCAAAACTGGTGAGAGACCATTCAATTTAAATGCCAAGCATTCAAATGATGAAAAACAAGGCAATGAGACTTCAGTTAAAGCAACATCAGATCGATAAATGACAGCAAGACCGCCACCTCTAATGGGTGGAACGCGGCCGGTCTATATAGGTGTAACCAGGCGGAACACATATATTTAGATTAAGATAGTTATTTGTGGCGACAATCCAAGCGCCTCTGAGTCCAAAAAGACCTTATACCGGCACCGCTTGCTTGCAAATTCTGGCGGGAGCCTCGATGAACGTATTTTGGCCGGCGAAGGAGATGTAGCGAGCGCAGTGTATCCAGGACACATGTAGCAGGAGGTGCAGAGTGATCAAACTGAAAAAGTTCCGGAGCAGAGTATTTTAGCATGATGAAGTTCGGGTGATCAAAGTAAATCTTGCCGTAAACTCCAAATAAAACTAGAACTAAAACAAGTAAAATCCAGAAAGGCCGCATATTAGCAGCGGGTAGGTGATGGAGAAGCGGCAACCACATTGCGCCAGCGTCCTCTCACACCACCATGATCAGGAAGTGTTTAGAGTGAGTCGTGCACATGAGTTGCGCACAACCCACAAAACTGTCTGGAGCATTACTGGTGGACATTGACTGGATCTAAAACATCAGACACAGCTCATATCTCTGTTCTGTAAGTTACTGAAACCACACATGAAAGACCGTGATCTGCTGGATGTGTATATGCAACGCAGTGACTTTCTTGCATTGTATAATGTTAACAGACAACTAGTTTTCCAGTACAGTTCCGTTCACACAGGGAGTTTATAAAAAAATGGTTCTGAGCCCTGAAAATGTATGGATTTGAGTTCAGTTATAGAATGCAGTTGTCACTGCCACAAGTCACATGATTTTAATCAATTACACGTATTTGATAACTAAAATTTAATTCAGAATTCAGAAAAATTTAAATGGACAAAAATATAATATGGGACAAAATTGGTATCATAGATATTGGTATCATAATATTATTATATTATGACCGTATATATTTTCAGTGTGCATGTATTTACTACCAGTCTCCTTTTTGTGGTTAAGAAAAAGAAAACAGTTAGAGAAGGAGATACAAATAGAAATAATATGTTTATGTAAGATCACAACAGCATCATTCCTTGTTCTCCCCATGTTTTGCCCTGAGTGCAGAGGCCACATCTATGCTCTTCAGCTGTTCTTTTGCTCTCTGCTCTGTCACTAGCCTGTTGCCTAAAGACAACCATAAAAGGAAATGCAGTGGGGGAGTGGGGACTGAAGATGGTCCCCTGGTGCCTGGGAAACAGTTCTGAGTTTGTAAACACACAGCATAACATCAAGTATGGCTTGGTTGCAGAATGTGAATTAAATGTGACCATGTGAATGAGAATGGTTTATATCAAACACAAAGACTTGGGTTTGTTGTAGTGCAGATTGATAATGAACCATAAATGTCAAGTGTGATCAAATGAAACGAGGAATATTAAACATTATCCTCCTTCCAAAGGCATTTTCATTTTCTGCCTGTGAACTCACTGTTTGAGTTCTTTACATGTTGGTGATGGCCTTCTACTTCGGATTTCAGACATGCGGCATGGAGAAACAAGAATCACAGACACTTCATGTTCCCTTATCAAAAGCTACTCTCAATGCTGTGCTTAAAGCGCTATTGGGAACATATTTTGTTCGACCGGTTGTTGAAGCACGTGTCAAACACGCCAAACTTTGGCTTATATAACCTCAGTTAGGTGACGTCACTCGATTACGAACACCTGGAGGTTATAAATAGATGTGACTCGGAAACATCCTCAGGTCTTTTGTCTTCAAGGACCGCATTGTGTGTGTGTGTGTAAGCACACTTAAAGTGAAAAGAAAAAGAGAAAAAGAAAAAAAGTTAAGCAGGAAGCGAGATCTGCCATAACTACTCTTTATGGCAGATCAGGAGATGAGATGTTTACCTCCTTGTCAGAGGCAGCTCTCTGACAAAGATCTCCATGCTTTCTCCTTTGAGTGTTTGAGGAAAGAGCACGCGATCCTTTCTCTCGCACTCTCGCCGGATCAAGAAGCCTTCGCGTCTGTTTCTCAAGCGCGCTCCGGCGTTTCTTCTGAATGGGCCGAGGAGACTTCATCTCTTGCTTCTGCGGAGGTGGAAAGTGCCACCTCAGAGCACTCCTCTCGTGATGAAAGAGCTTATGAGGGGTTACTTGAAGTGGTTACTCGGGCAGTCGATCGATTACATCTAGACTGGCCGCAGGAGCAAGAGACCCCCAAATGCTCAAAGTTAGACGACAGATATCTGTCGGGTGGCCGGGGGGAGGGGCCTCAGCGACGGTCTCTCCCCTTCTTCGGTGATCTCCATGACGAGGTAACTCGTTCATGGAATAAACCGTATTCATCACTGGCTCCTCTGCGACTCCAGGGCATCCGCATTTTAAATTACATAGACGACTGGCTGATTCTGGCACAGTCACAAGAGCTTGCGCTTCAACATTGAGATGTCGTCCTAGCTCATCTCGAATCTCTGGGGTTGAGACTCAACGCCAAGAAAAGCGTTCTCTTGCCTGCTCAGAGGACATCGTCTTTGGGGGTTGTATGGGATTCAATCACGATGCAGGCACAGCTGTCTCCTGCATGCGTCAAATCCATTCTAAACGCCCTAAAGAACATCAAGCTAGGCCAGAGAATTAGTGTTCATTACCTTCAGAGGGTTCTAGGTCTTATGGCAGCTGCATCCACGGTGATACCCTTGGGCCTCCTGCACATGAGATCGTTTCAGTTGTGGCTCAGAGCCAGGGGATTTCATCCAAGGGCCAATCCCCAAAGGCAAATAAGGGTTACACGCCAGGGGCTTCATACCCTTTCTATGTGGTTCAGACCCCGGTTTCTGACTTTGGGTCCTACTCTAGGTCTGTGTTGTTTTCGCAAGATGCTAATGACAGACACTTCCCTCACGGGCTGGGGTGCGGTCTTGGATGGCCGTCCAGCCCAAGGGATCTAGAAAGGCCATCTTCTCGAATGGCACATCAATTGCCTCGAAATGATGGCTCTATTTCGGGCCCTGAAATACTTCCTCCAGCAGTTGAGAGGCTACCATGTCCTAGTGCGGGTGGACAACACGGCGGTAGTCTCTTACATAAATCACCAGGGCGGACTGCGTTCGCGCCGCCTGAACAGGCTAGCGCAGCAGGTTCTGCTTTGGGCACAGGGCAAGTTACTGTCCCTCAGGGCGATTTACATCCCCGGGCATATGAATGTGGGAGCAGACTTGCTGTCCAGACAAGCTGTGACACATGGGGAATGGAAACTCCACCCCAAAGTAGTCAGTCAAATCTGGGAGAGATTTTACGAAGCGGAGGTGGACCTCTTTGCTTCACAGGAGACAGCACAATGTTCCCTCTACTTCTCTCTGACTCCTCCAGCTCCCCTGGGTCTGGACGCTATGGCCCATTCGTGGCCCAGATGGGGTCTTTACGCATTTCCCCCGATCGCTCTGCTCCCGGGAGTCCTGGCCAAGGTCCGTCAACAGGAGTCTCGCCTCTTACTGATAGCGCCCCGTTGGCTGACCAGAATATGGTTCTCAGATCTAATATCCCTCCTCGACGGCTCGCCATGGGCGATTCCGGTCAGGAGAGATCTCCTATCTCAGGCACAGGGGACAGCATTTCATCCTCTAGGAGTTAGGGCCCATTCAACCAGGGGGGTTGCATCTTCTATGGCTTTGGCAAGAGGTGTCCCCTTGCAGCAAGTTTGTGATGTGGCAGGTTGGTCCTCTCTGCACACATTTATTAGATTCTATAGTTTGGATGTTCATGATACTCCGGGCTCACACATCCTTGAGTCGACATCCCATAGTCATGTCTGAGACCTCGTCAATGTTTGTGCACACACTACACAACGTTGGGGATCCAGACACTTCCAGTGCGACGGCGTTGGTATTCTCGTTCCCATTAGCGCTTTAAGCGCAGCATCTCGTTCCCGCTTTTTCAGGGAACAGGGTTACAGTCAAGTAACTCACAAACTCATTTGAAAAATAGGTGTAAGAAACAAGTGAGGAGTTTAAAATCTTTTGAAACAGCAATGAAGGCAGAAAAAGTATTAAAAAATATTGGAAAATCCAAGAGGGCTTAAATAACATTATCCTAAGAAAGAAACGTAAAGAAAAATTGAGTTTCTGACAGTTCTCTTTTACTTAAAACTTTGAAGACAAGCTGAGCAGGGAGTGGCTTAGGCAAAGAGCGCCTAGGATCACAGCCCACAAACACCTCAATTATGCTGTTTAATCATATCTACTGCATTTGATGGACATGAAGAACATTCGTAACTTTTTCCTTACACAGGACTTGCTTTCATTTCCTCCATAGCCTGCTTGGAAACATTCCCTCAGGCACTTCATGATGGGAAAGTATTCAGTAGACTACATGCAGTTCACATTTCTCATCTGTTCTCGCAATAACAATTAAATTACTTAAGCACAATTAAAGGTTTTGATCAATATTAATATCCCTATGCGGTATAAAAGTGACCTTCAAATGTTTAAAGCACATCAATTGCATGAGGAGATTGTTGTTCTTAAACAACAAACACTACATTTTCTCTGCAGCTCCTGAAAGAACAAATAAAGCCAGTCGAAGTGAAACATACAAACCTAATTCGGGATAATCTCTAATGTCAAGATAAGCCAAAGGGTAGTAATAACTTCCATGGCTGTGCATTACACAGTGGAGATTGGTCATATGTTTGCCATTTCCATTAATGTTGTGTGTCTGTATGCGTATTTTTTCTTGTAAGTTGCAGAAGTGGATGAAGTGCATTGATTCCAACAATCAAAGCCGATGGGCCAGCCAGTGCCATTTAATCTTTCACAACAAATTATTCCCTCTATTTGTTTATTTGCCTTTGCAGCTCCCCTCATCTCCCCCTTTCACCCCCCGCAGTATTTTGAGGAATGCAATTTCAGAGAGAATGAAAGGGCAATGTTTTGTTTGATTCAATCAGTATTGAATTGAACTGGATCAAATGAGAGTCCATTATCTGAAGGTACTGTTTGTCTCTTGGTGTAATGAGGGCCCTGTTCACATGCTGGTGTTTCAACCACCACATCTGTCCAACTGTTTCAGTGCAATAGACCTTTTATTACCACTGTGATGATAATCTTGTTGTTTTGTGTGATAATTGTATCAAATAATCTCCTTTTCACAGAGACAAAGACTCAGTGGTGATGGGATGCCCTGAAGTTCTCAGTGAAGTAAAGCAGCAGTATTGTCTCATGTCCTCCTGAGGCACAACGAACATTCAAGCTCGACATGGTTTGACAAACCATGCTGTGACACTTCAATCAACATCTCTAAACAGTGGTAAGCTACCATCTGTGGAGTGATGACATGCACCCTATCATATAAATGTGATTGGATGATCATTAAAAAACACAGTACAACGGAAGAAATGAGCGCACATTATATCACATTATATCATTGAAATGAAATCTAAATAGCTAATGGGTCATTCTGTGTCAAATAAAACAAATTTAAAAATTTTTGATTTTTCTAATATTTTTCTGAAGAAAGATAGACATGTATAGCAATGAAAGCCAAAATATTAAATGTCATGGATGAATATTTACTGAGTAATCCACTATTTTGTAGGGGGGGGGGGGTCAAAATGCAATTTTCATCTGAGATTCAGAGACAAATTACAGGGGGGTAAAAATGACTTCAGAAATATGGCAGCATCATAATGTTACTTTTACACAGAGATTGGCAGGTCTGTTAGTAAAATCTGTTGATTGTAGCAATCTTTGTTGCATTATGTGCCAATGGTGATCATTCAAAAATTGAGAAACAGCACTTTTCAAGTTTTTTTTTTTCCAAAGTTTGCATTCCTGTAACTCAAGAAGTATTAAAGATATCTTAACGCCCTTTTAGATATTGGGTCTTAACAAACTTTCCTTTTGACATTTCTATTTTTAAGGCCCTATATGGTCTGGTTCCAGAGATATTGGAATTTTAATATGGCTCCAGGAGTAAATCTTTCAAATGTACACATTTTCAGTGGTCAAAAACCAAGTGTAGGTCAGTTTGCAAAAATATGATACTTCTTTTCTTTTAAAGAGGAATGTCTGAAGAACAAATAATGTTGAAACTAGAGATGTATCCTGTTTCCTTCTGTCAGGACAATTTAATTGAACATACCTGAGTGCAATAAATATGATTTTTCCAAAGTTTGTGTGCCTATAACCCAAGAAGTATTGACAATATCACAATATGATTCTAGTTGTTAATAACCTTTTCTTTTGGAATCTTAATTTTCAAAGCCCTAAATCAGGGGTTCTCAACCCTGGTCCTGGAGGGCCACTGTCCTGCAGAGTTTTGCTCCAACCTTGATCAAACTCACTTGCCTGTAGCTTACTAGTAATCCTGAACAGCTTAATTGGCTGGTTCAGGTGTGTTTGATTAGGGTTGGAGCTAAAATTTGCAGGACAGTGGCCCTCCAGGACCAGGATTGAGAAAGCCTGCCCTAAATCATTCAATTCCAGAGATATGGGGATCTCAATGAGGCTCTATGTCCAGATTGTTGAATATTACTAATTTGGATCACTTTGTATGCAGCCAATTCTTATTTTATTTAAAGAAAAACATCTGAAGAAGAAATAATGTTAAAATTAGATTTTCCCCACCCCGACCCCCCGTAATTTGACTCTGAATCTCAGGTAAAAACTGCCATTTTGAACCCCCTCTACAAAATAGTGGATTATTCAGTAAATATTCACCCATGACATTTAATGTTTTGGCTTTCATCACTACATGTTTATCTTTCTTCAGAAAAAAATATTTGCAAAATCAAAAATTTGAGCCAGAGACCTCTGGTTGAGTTCACATGGAATGTCCCTAATGACTTACTGGGACACTAAACCATCTTAAAGTATCTCTGATATTACTTCTGTTTAGTATTTATTTATTTTGGAATTTTCAGTCGATATCTTGTGTAATTCTTAACCTTAATTTTTTTTATCTAAATTGGACTAAAGCCACATATACATAATACACATGCAAAATAAAGTTTTCAATATTTAATTTATAGACTTTGAAAGGGTACATTGTAGTTATTTCAATATTTTACACAGTAAAGATATTTACAGTATATATTTAAACTGATAAAACAATGCATATTACATTAAGCTGCACTGATACAATAATAAATGAATGTATTGCTATATTCGTTTTCTCACAGTATTGCAGCATTATTATATGCATCACAATTATATCATGATACCAGCCTTATTCTGTATGTAATACAGCATAGAAGCATATTGGTTGCTTATATTATTGTTATATACAGTATGTGATTGTTACAGTAGACATCTTCCAGTATTTTCTTACAGCCTGGAATTCATTCAAAACTGAAAACTCATTTCTTTAAAAAGCATTTCTGTTAAAGCTCACACGAGGGTATGAGGATGTGGGTGAAGGCAGGAGGAGGGTGGTTTGCTAACACTTCTTCAAATGCACTTTGGGGTCAGTGGGATCTCCTCTCTCTGCTTATTCTAATTACTGTGAGATCCTTGTTATATGTTTCCCCAAGTCACTCTGTTATAGGCCTTTACAAGAAATAAAATAGTACAGAAACTGATTGCATTTGGCCTGACGTTATTGTAGCATCTGTTAGTTTACAGTAAGTGTTGACTGTCACACGTACAAGATATTATAAGGACACATAATAAGTGTTCCACTCCTCCAGTATATAAAGTAGTTTTGCTTCATTCATTCATTAACTGTGATTCACTTTAAATCATGTATTTGTCTTTGGGCTGCAAAAATATTAATCGTGAATAATCACATTCAAAATAAAAGTCTATGTTTACATACTATACTGTATGTGCAGAGCTGGGTAGTAACTGATTACATGTAATCTGGATTACATAATCAGATTCCAAAAATTAAGTACTTGTAATCAGAGTAAATTACATTTTAAAATACTCGTAATCAGACTACAGTTACTTTTTTATGGATTACATGATTACATATTATTCACACAATAGCAATAAATTATTAATAAATCATTGATTCCCCCTAATTTCTCTTTTTCATCTTTTAAATTTTCCTTTCTAAAATAGTCTACCGAATATATACTTATTATATATGTATAAATAGTCCAGTCTTGCGGACATTCACACAAAGATCAGTCATTAGTCAGGTGGCGACAGCATTTGACCACTGGATTTACAAAAATCATTTCAGGTTTAAGAAGGGTTTCAACATTGCATCAACTACTGATGAACACATTCATTTTACTCATTTATTTGAATTATTACTCTGTAGGTTTTTTAACCATGTATTATTAATTATAACTAATTAAAATGCACATATCAGTGTTTCCCCTATAACTTTTTCCAGCAGTGGTGCTGTTACGTGCCGGAGGTTGTTACCAAGCCGCTCGCGGGGGGTCCGAGGGCATGCACCCCCGGAAGATTTTTTTTTTTTTAATAACCCCTTAAACCATGACTTCTGGCAAGTTTTGTGGATAGAAATGCATATTTTGAGACATACAAACTTGACATACCATCAACAGAAGGCATGATTATTGCAGCATGTACCTTGAACTGGTCACAAACAAGATTAGGACAGGATTATTCATGTTTTTCTTTTGTGTTAATTTTCAGCTGTAAGGTAGAAATAGATAGTGGAAAAATGAAACGGCACAACCCAGAAAAAGATTATTTACAATTTATTGAAAATTTTATCCTAATGGCAAGGGCCACACCCAATCTGCGAGCACTTAATTTTTCTGGGCTTTTCATAGAAGATTCATATCATGTAGGGTGTCATATCAGGTGAGTTTTTATTGATCGGATGTTGGGTTATTTTTTTGTGAAAAAAGGTATGTACCACACTGTAAAAAAAAAAAAAGATGACCTAACTCACAAAAATAAGGCAACCTATCACATTCAACTTTTTAAGTTAACTCAACTAGCAACCGACAACTTAAAAACTTTAGTTCATCTAATGAATAAAAGTCAGTTTACTGAGTGTTAAAAGATTTGTTAGAGCAACCAAAGATGTTTTAGCATTTAGCAATGCTAATCTTTTTTAACAATCCTCTTTCTTTTAGATAGATGTTTATTTTCAAAGCCTTCTACATAATATGGGTAGCATTTATCTCTTAAGACCAAAGGCAAGCATTTATGTTAATAGACAAATGTAATTAACAAGTTACAATGAGATGCACATATACAGTACCTCAGCACACGATTCTCAACCATGGAGAGGATCAACAAATTTTAAATCAGTAAAATATGAACTCTAATCCACATGACAGCTAACTGACAGTGACAACAGCAGCAGGAGCATAAAATGCCAGTAAGATTAAGCCAGTAAAATGTAAAACAATGATAATATTTTAGTAATAATTAACATAAAATGTTTTCAAGCTGCAATGCATGCTGGGAACTTGTGCAATGTTGTTCAATGTAAAATTGTTTGTTCAGATGACTCAGTTTGAAAAGTTGGGAGACCATTTGGATATGTTGTGAATACAACAAATACTTGAGTATCTAAGTAAGGTAAACAAAACAACTTTTGCTAGCGACATGCTTAGAGTATTTTTGTTCAGCTCACTCAAAAAATTAAACTGACTTCTCCTACTAAAAATTCTTTGTTCAGGCTACGTTTTTACATTGGTTTGTAGAACTTTTCGAAAGTTGGATTTTTTACAGTGCAGGTATCTGCATGAAGAGATTTCAGTGTGCCTGGAGCTGTAGGTATACAGAAATCACGTCAATATGTCTTAATGAATGAATAATGGATCTGATTAAAATCACCCTATTCAGTGTGGAAAAGTCACGCTCACAGTTCACACTGGAGATTGGTATGCCACAGGATTTCACCCATCTGAAATATGAATGGTATTTTCAATACCAGTGAAAATTCACGGTTTTCGGTACCAATTTCGCAGTTCGCTTTCTCCTTTCCACAAGCGCTTGCTGCTCTCCCGTGGCGTCTGTCGTTGCTATGCAACCATGAACAGAGGAGCGCAAAACGAGAGTGCCGCGTCGCTTTCCGCGTGCCCACATTTGAAATATTTGCATATGAACGTGAATGTGAACGGCCCCTTATGGCAACGTGACATTAGCCTAATCAAAAATAATTTCCATTTGTGGCTCTTTCCTCCTTTCTTGTCAACAAGTAGATTCAGAGCCATCGCATTAGCAGCGCGCCGGTCGCCATGTTTGTGTTTTTAGGTATGTAAGTGAATGACGTGAATATCGTGATATTACTGATCATGTGAAGATGTATTACGTTACTGACTACAATTTTTGTCATGTAATCTGGAATCAGTAACGGATTACAATTTGTAAGTAATCTACCCAGCTCTGTGTATCTGTGTGTGCTTTGTATATTTATTATGTATATAATACACACACATACATGTATACATTAAGGAAAAATATGTTATATATATATATATATATATATATATATGTGTAAGCACTAAGGTACTCGAGGCCATGCTGTATCGTGAATAAATCACTACAACCCTTTCAGCCATTGATTTATTCACGATACAGCACGGCCTCGAGTACCTTATTGTAATGGGTTGTACTGCTTGTAATTTAAGTTATCACTTTTATAGTATGTTCGACTATGAAGGTAGAGAGTGATTGCTGAAAGACGACAGAAAACCACAATTAAGGTAAGTATAGAATGTTGCCTTTTTTTTTCTCAAATGCAGACCTTTCCCCTTCTTAAAAGTAAACACTTACAATAAAATAAAATTACATCATTACAATGAAAAGAAATAAAAGGACAAATCACTTTGATCGAATCACTGTCAGTTTACATTTACCATGTACTCAACAGGAGAGTGACAACAGTTTCTTCAGATTCAACAACAATTTTGTGATATCACAAAATAAATTAGATTTTCAAATGTTCCCAAACTGATATCAGTTCCTTCTCCTAATTAACTCAGACAGTTCTCAGTCCCGTATAGGAAAAACGTCTCTGTGCAGGAATAGTTTTACCTTGAGCAGGAAAAATAAAATAAAAATAAAATATCAAAAAATAAAAATAAAATAAAAAAAGATATCACCAAAGAGAATCACCATACTCTCTGGTCCTGTAAGATGAATTCTTTCTTTTCCAGTGTTCGAATCGGTTGGTTCGCCATCAAAGAAAATCAGTCTCCACTCAGGAAAAAAAACCCTGACCTATTCAAAAGGTCAGAAATGCAAGATTGCATTTAGTCAACAATAACATCACATTAGGCAAGTATCTCCACATACCAGTAAATTAACAATATTACATTGCTAATAATAAACATATCTCCATTCAGGCACGTGAAGCAGAATGACACCACGTGAGAACAAATGAAAATCAATTTCGGGACTATGAATTTGTACCATAAAAACAACAACAACAACAACAACAACAAAAAACATTTTTCAACAAAAAATAACACGTATAACCATAACAAACTAAATAAACTTATGTTGTTCTTGCAAAATAAGTGTTGTTTTATTATTTAGACATTAAAGTCAACAAATATACATAAATTAAACTCACCACATCCAGATATTCACTTTCCTGCAATACGACGATGTAATTAACCCATCGATCGTCACAGAAGTAAAATAACAACTGAATCCACTCAATAGCTTCCTCTTTCAACTGAATTGAAGAGTGTTAAAGACTATTTTCAAAGTTTCACTCAATTATTTCTGCTTTCTTAACCGTTAAACCTAGCGATTTTTTCTCCGTCTTCTCCCCTCTCAGGTCTTGCGCAATCCGCAAAGTGCTATGACAAGCCTTGGTTAGCCTAACACAGTACCGATTATTATTTATTATTTTTATTTATTTATTATTTATTTTTTAATAAAAAGACATATAGATAAAATAAAATTAGAATAGAGAGTGCTAGAGTTAGTAAAGATGGAACAGATGAGTTTTTAGCCGTTTCTTCGGCATCTCTCAGCATCTCTCAGCATGAGAAAACGTCTGTTTTCCATCTTTTTAGTTTTAAAACAGACCGATTCACTGCACAACGCGAGTTTGCAAGCGTCATTACAGTGTAAATTGATGGACATACAGAATCATACCTGAAACAGAAAACTAATAAATTAATTAATATTCCCTCCTCATTTCGGAAACTGTAACTTAGTCTTTCACACAGACGCGCGCCAAACACACATCAACACATCTCCACATGAGAAGTATTTATTTATGCTGCGTTCCAGGCAGGTTTTTGAGCCCGTAAGTCACGACTTCAAACCACGAGTCACGAGTCACGATTCATGACTTTGTAGCATTCCAGGCAAGTCACGCCAAACTGCCTGAGCGCAAGGAATTGTGGTAGCTAGATGTAAACAAACCAGCATGGCGGACCGTATGGGGCTTATGCTCATTTACAATAATTTCTATCGCCAAAGGTGCTTCCTTGCTTATTTGAGGGAAACGGAGGAGGAAAAACGGTGCATAAGGCGAGAGAAGCTGTTATATCTTTTATTTTAAGTTATTTGTATATTTGGAAATGCATCCGTAGGGGCTGCCATTGTTGTTTCGCGGGCTATGTGACGTCAGAGCGTGGAACTGGGAGTACATCGATCTAGTATGAGATCACGGGTTTGACTGCCGTTTCAGTGCATTTTCACAGTTAGAAGTTTGGAAAAACATGGGTTACGGGTTGCCTGGAATGCAGCACTAGACGGGAGAAGGGCGGGGTCTCAAAATTAAAGATGAAAGATGCAACATATCGCCAGCAGGGGTCACTCATACTTCATCAAATAAATAGCAAACAGTTAATTCTGCCGACATACATAATAAATTAAACAGTTTTGATGCTATTGATTGTTTATGTTGCTAAGGGTGTTGTTCTGTGATACACAGAATGGTTGGGTGAAGCAAAGCGGTCATAGCTGTGCTGTATCGTGAATAAAACATAGCTGCTGACCAATCAGAATCGAAATATACACAGTACACACACATATAGTATATAAACAAACTTTTACCTTAAATGCGATTAATCGTTTTGCAGCCCTAATTTGTATTGTGTTCTAACCACTTTAAACAGCATAGAAAATGCTTTACACTTCCATGGAAAGATAGCTAATCAGTTTATTACAGATAAAATAAGCATTCATGACATTAATCTGTCACAAGTAAATAGAACTCTAAATACTTACAAGCAAACAGCTTTGAATTGTTTTTACATTTCCTCTTGTCTTCCAGAGAAGTTTATTTTTGTAAACATACTTACTTAGATACAAATTGATTAATGAGAACATGCAATTCAGACAACAATTAAAACTAGAATTTTAATTTCTATAATTTTGATCAAATAAGTCTTGGTTTGCATAAGAAATGTCCAAAATGTCCAAACTTTAAACCAGTGACATTAAATTTTGTGGCACTTTTTCTTTATAAAGGCCCATGTCATTTATAAGATTTCCATAATGATTATCAGTGAATAAAGTAACAGTACAATATAACTTGCAGTTATACTGTAAAATATATTATTATAAGAATAATATATTGCAATATTGTAAGTGCAATATAACTTACAATAATATAAATAGTTACAAACTGTCAATGTGGGAAAGAGCCACTATCTAACATACAGTATTTTAATACTCCATGGAAGAAATTAATACAGGGTCAAAACATCATGACAATGATTAAATGATGACCATGATGATTTCAGATGCAGTAATGCAGTACTTTTTTGTGACCACTCATGGGAAGTTTGGTTAATGTTCTCCGAGCCTCTGGAATTTTTTGAAATGTACGCTGGCAGCTGGTAGTTCAAGAGTCAGCACACAGCCCCCCAGACAAGCACTCCTGAATGAGCAATGCAGCAGCCCTCAAAGAGGCCTGCGAATGTGTCTCGCCTCTCAGCTCAAACACGGCTTGAAGCTGACTCCGAAATGGCAAACGGAACAGGTCAGTTTGGCATTAGCCTCCAGTTACAACAGCACCACGCTTCCATGAAGAGCAATTACACACTCTCGAGCGAAGACTACCTTGGCATTACTTCTGGGCCATTATAGAAGGGGAATGACAGACTTTTCCGAAAACAAAGAAAGGACTTACTTTAAAAGGAGGAGAAAGTAGACTTACTGGATCTTTCTCTGAGAATAAGCATACAAGACTAATATAAGTCCTTCAACCCTTCAAGCATACATTTCTAATGTGTCTTTGGTCTCACACTTAAAATGCAGCAGGCCAGACTGGAATACTCTGAATGCAAAGGCTCTGTACGTCCTCCTGTAAAGAGATCATTAAAGTGACTTAGTTTACCTTCAACTTTACTCCTAACCTGAAGGTAACTATCGATGTTATAATTTGTCTTATCATGGAATCTCTTTCATATTTTGCTGTTTAATGGAAATGTTCAGTTGCTAAAATAATTACCTGAGCAGCTACAGTGGCCAGCAGAAAGTATTTGGACACTGAAGCCACACTTATGTCATTGCATTACTTTTTTTTACACTCTGCTTAAAATTAAGACTAATTATTGAAAAACCTTCCTGAAGTCAAATGCTAGTTGAATATTTCCGTAATTAATGTGATGAGTTACACCTGTGCAAACCTGAAAGGAAACTAAAGCCCTCTTGTATTTGGAAATCATATTTACAAGGTGTATTTACAAAAATATTTGGAGTCATTAGACAATTTAATATTTCTCACTCTGACTTCCTGACAAAAACAGGATGTTTATAGTGCTATGCAACTTAACGAAGAGTAAATTATGCATAATTATAATTGATATTTTATTTATGCATTTTATCATTCCACAATGAATGTTGGGACTTGTAGTTTGTGTATCATGCAGCTAAAAAGTAGTATTTTCTGGGTGTTCTCCACCAACAGTACACAAAAATGCATAAATTGTACCACCAAATTATTATGATTATTGACAATTAACTGACATTCTTAGTTCAGAGAGCTAAGGCTTAAATAAAGTGTCAAGTTTACCACATGTAATTATGACTATTTGGTGGCATTTGTGTGTGCTCAATTCTTAAAATTACTGATTATTCTGATACTAAAATGACAAAAATTATGGTTAAAATAAATCCTGCAAAAATGACCCACACAGGAAAAGTGAAGTTAGTTCTTAGATATGGTCTAACACAGGTCTTTCTTTGCAAATACTACTCAGTTTGATATTTTGGTGCATTCAAGTTATGTTTTTTTATTTTTTACAAGAAAACTATTCATGTTGCATGTACAAAATATATAATTAAAATAATTATTGCAAATCAATTTCAAGAAACAAGAAAACATACTTGATGCAAATTCTTTATTCATAATTTTGTAGAAATAGAGTAAAACCTTTTTTTTTGTAAAAATGGTATATCTTGCATGTTCATGTGTGGTGTAAGCATCCAAATGCTGTGGCTTCTGTATAAATGTGAGCTGATGCTACATTTGAATAATTATGTGGATGAAAAAAAGCCCTTAATGAATGGATCACATTTATCAAGGACCACAATAGTCTAGGAGTGCTGTCTGCTTGAATAGATCAGCACCTGTAAATTTTACATTGAGTACACTCTTGCTTTCTGAACACTCTGAACATCCCATATGATCAGAGAGGCCTCTGATCTGTTTGATCTTACGTCTATTCCCTGTGTTGTTCGGATGTAAGATCTTCTTGGATGACTGAGAGACCTGTATTAATTTCAGACTTTACAAAAAGGCCAAGGAAACATATATATTTCATTTACTTACTGTTGTTAGTCATCTTAATAGTCACTTGCATGAAGGTGAAAGGTCACTGATCTTTACATTAGCATTCAACTGACAACCTTTGTACTCCACAGACACTAACAGCACTTCCTGTTCCTCTTTGTCTTTTATGGAGTTCTTTTCCTGTGGCCTTTAGAAATGTGTGATTAAAAAAAGGCAGCCCTTCTCCTTTAATCTATAATGGAGCAGCCGTTATCATTTATTGCTAAATAATGCACAGGGGCCGCTGCCATCAAGTATTAATAACTTATTGAATGGTGTGAGCTCCGGTGACCTGCCTGTGGGCTCGCTGTGGACTTTGAACAGGTCAGGGAATTGCGGACACAACAACACGAGAAGTATGCAACATAGTGCTGGAAAGTTGTGTATTTCCAGCTGTTGCGTACGTCTGCATGAGTTCCTATTTCCTTTTTATCAAGCCGTAGCACAAATGTGAATTTACTAGTCAGAGCAACAGCAGATTGCATTGTCAGAGATTTGTAGAGATCTTATCACTTTACGTTGTGGTATTACCAAGGAAGTCTATATTATCTGGAGAGAGCTATCTGTTAGCATTTCCATTTCATTCCATTTCCATTCATCTCAGTTCTCTTCTCAAGTTATTTCCTGAGCTGTGACGTCAAAGACAGCAGACTGAAAGCAGTCCATTTTTAGTTTAAAGAAGTCTATTTTATGCTTTCAAAATGTTCTTAAAATAGTCAATTTTCAGTCTAAACTTTTGAAATGCCCCTCAACAATATACAGTAAAATAATAAAATATAAAAATAAAAATATAATAAAATACTTAGATATCATCAGAATACACAGAGCCAAATTAAGCAGCCAAACCCTCTTTTTTGTTTTACAGATTTTTTACAGAAGAATAGATCTGGTGGCAACCAAAATCTTTGAACCAAATCTGTGTCTTCTGTTTCTGAATATCTTTTTATCAAAGAGTTCTTTCACTGAGTATACACATCAAAGTGGTTCAGTAATTTAATTTAAAACTCTAGACATCTTATCAGTGTGTACCACTCTATTCAGAACATCTGGGCCCGTATTCATAAAGATTCTAAGAATCCTCTCAGAAAACTCTTAATTTAGCTTAAAAACTTTTACGTAGGAGTCTTAGCTTAAGAGCGATTCGGGACCGATCTGAGAGCAACTCTCAGTAAGGAAAAGACATCTTACTTTCATCTTAGTGAGGAGGCGGGGTTGACCCCGTTGCTATGTATGACACAATCTTTTAAAGACTGTGATTGGTTGGTTGTCAAGAAGGAAATAAAAGAGTGCTTTTAAGAGTAGGGTATATTATAAGCCTTCACTTTGAAATTACAGGCGGAATTTTTCCTCTCGCTCTTTCTCACACACACACACACACACACATTATATATGTATATATATTCTTTATTTTTTATTTACCATGCTGTCATACTTACAAAGCCAGCGCCAGGGCACCTCCATCGGGAGGCATTTAAATTTCTAGGGGGGGCACAAATCACGTTGTGTGTGTGTGTGTGTGTGTGTCGGGGGGGGTGGGGGGGCTGCAATCTGTGATCTCGTGCAGTTGCTGACGCTCGCTAAAGCGTGCAATCACATTATGTGCGCTGTTTTATCGGTACTTTCGCTTTCAAAATCGATCGCGTTCAGCAAGGAGGGGAGAGGATGGAAAGTGGGGGGGCACAGTAACTCGTTTGGGCGCCTTGGCGCCGGCCCTGCATATTTACTGTGTTTTATAGGAAATGAACAGAGACATATAAGCCTAATAAGTGCTGTAAAAGACCCAAATCATCACTGCTGCATAGTTGCATTTTTCCAGTTGCCAAATGTTTTAATGTAGTGATTTCTGGCGCTATGGCAATTCTGCGCGGTGTCTGAGATGTTAGCATGTCTTTAATAAGATCAGTCACAAACATGATCCCTGCACGAACTAATGTGTAGTGTCTTATTAACTCACTGTCATGCATTGTGTGCAACACATTTCTTCTCCCTCTTCATTTTCGTCCATTTTCTCCGCTGTTAAAGAAACTCTTAAGCCCCTTAAAGGTCCTCGTCCATACTCCTAACAAGTTTGGCCTTAAGACCTCTTTTAAGGTTTAAGATGCTTTCTGAATTACTTTTTTCTTTACTAGGAGTAAACGCCCACATTTCTAAGAATTTTCTTAGAATTTTGTCACTAGGAGCTACTTTTTGCATTAAAATTCTTCATGAATACGAGCCCAGCTCTTTAAAAAACAAAAAAACTCAAACTTTGCCTGCAAAGTCAAACTTTTGCCTGTTGACTTTGCCTTCCGGCCTTCTGCAAAGAGCTGCTCTATCAATATTAAAATATTCTGGCTGAAGTCATTCTAAAGCTTTGGAACTTTGACCTATCTTGTTTTACCTGGATTTGGAGTTATTTTGGACAAAGCAAAACTTCCTTGACCAGTAAACCCACAGAAAGTCTATCTAATCAAAGTCACATTTGAGGAAACCAACGCAATCATGCTCAATTCACCTCAGTGGTGGAGACTAAAATACTTAACCTCTTAAAATCAAATTTGAATGATAATCATGCAGTGATGTGTTCCATATTCATAATTCAACAGTGTGCCTCTCATTCTGATGACTACCCCATCAGGTTAATGAATAATGAATGATATTTTTTTGTTTGTTTTTTTCCCCCAGATTCAAGCACATATATATATATATATATATATATATATACACACTCAAGCACACACAGCTTTCAAAAAGTGTACAAAAATGTTTGTTGTTTATTTTTGTTTCAGACATGCACCAAAGCATTTGGGGATATACCGTATCTGAAATGTGTACAAGCATTATAAAAATCAACAGTGTATTGCACATTTTTTAAGTCATGGAGACAGATTTGGTTTCTGAACATATTGTCCAAAAAAGTTTACTGGTCAACAAAAATCTGATTTTTTTTTTAAATTCCTTCTCATTATCAACATGAAATAGAATTGCCAAAAGGAGTTAAAAGCCAGGCGAACACATCTTTGTACCCAATGCTGTAACAGTTTGTATTAGTAGCACTAGACCTGGGCCCGTATGCATGAAAAATCTTAGTGCTAAGAGATGCTCCTAGTAACAAAATTCTTAGAAAATTCTTAGAAATGTGGGTGTTTCCTCTTAAAATTAAAGAAAAGATCCTAGTAAAGAAAAAAGTAATTCAGAAAGCATCTTAACCCTTAAAATAGGTCTTAAGGTCCAAAATTGTTAGGAGTATGATCTTTTAAGAGTTTCTTTAGCAGTGGGGAGGGAGAAGAAATGTATTGCACACAATGCATGACAGTGAGTTAATAAGACGTTACACATTAGATCGTGCAGGGATCATGTTTGTGACCGATCTTATTTGAGACACGTTAACATCTCCGACACCGCGCAGAAATGCCATAGCGCCAGACATCACTACATTAACTGCATTAACATATTTGGCAACTGGAAAAATGCAACTATGCAGCAGCGATGATTTGGGTCTATACCTGACAGCACTTTCAGAACCTTATTGTGTCGCTGTTCATTTCCTATAAAATACGTTAAGTATGACAGCATGGTAAATAAAAAATAACGAATATATATACATATATAATGTGTGTGTGTGAGAGAGAGAGAGAGAGAGAGAGAGAGAGAGTACGGTAAAGCAGGAAAAATTACAAGTGAAGGCTTATAATAAACTCTTCTCTTAAAAGCGCACTTTTATTTCCTTCTTGGACAACAAACCAATCATAGTCTTCAAAAGACTGTGTCATAGCTAGCAACGGGGTCAGCCCCGCCTCCTCACTAAGATAAAAGTTTTTGTCTTTTCCTTGCTCAGAGTTGCTCTCAGATTGGTCCTGAATCATTTTTAAGCTAAATTAGGAGCTCTCTAAAAGGATTCGTAGAATCTTTAGGAATACGGGCCCTGATCAGTAATGGAGAAGGAACAGAGGGACGATTTTCTTCAGTCCTGCATTTGGCTCAAACAATCAAACACAACTTAACACACTGTTGGCTGTTTTCATCTGCTGTGCTGTAAACATCCATGGTAAAAATTCTATTTGCTGGATAGCTTGTAAATTGAAAGCTTAAACATAGTTGCTGGGCAACCGTAGACCAGATGCCAAACAAGCATTGCTGCCAATTATGGTGGGCATAGGAAGTGACAGGTCTCTTTTTTCAGTGTCACTTTCTCTTAGAATAAACTCTTTCACAGAGGACAGAGTTAACCTTGCGCTGAGTCTCTCAGCTGCTTATAGTCAAAATGGTGATTTCTACTAAGCTACAATCAACTGAGGCAGCAATGTGAAAGAATTTACATTTTCTTGCTATCTGTATGTGTATTGATTAATCAGAATATTTACTCATCTAGGATTCAAATCAATCCCAGATTTAATGCTGTAAATATACATTTATACTATATACACAGAAATAAAGAACACTAAACTACCATTACTACTACTACCATTGCTGAAAGGTAAAAATTGTGTTATCTCACCTGTCCCACTGTAGTTCCAGAGGGACTATATTTCATACTAGACTATAATGAAAAGAATACAATAAACTTAATTACACTAGACATCTCTAGGCTGTATCATTATCATTTTCTTACAGAATTATATGAAAATATAAACTGGATATAAATTAGATCTGAGATTTAGAAGTGTGACAAGAGTCGATAAAACAAGACTTTAATATTGTTTGTAAGTTACACAATACCTGGATCACTGCAGATTGACATTCTGTTTGGAACCTGCAAACAATGACAACCCGAGTTGTATAATTAATATTAACTGTTGTAAAAGCAGTATCACAGTCACAAATACTGAACAGCAAAACAGTAAGTCACATACTGATATATTCAGAACCACAGCCCTCTTGTTCATGTGCTTGATTGCAGGAAAAAGGCCAATAAAATAAATCTAACAGTGCTATTAGCATTTCTTCTGGCAAAAAGCTATTAAGTGAACACCTGTGTACCGCAATTAAAATTCTTATAAGTTTTAAAGAGTCATGGAAGACTTGTGGTAAAGTGAAGAGCCATCTGCTTTGCCGTTTACACAGCACTGATAGTGAAAACCATGTAATAATTCATATTCATGAATTTGAGGCGATAATTCAATCCCCCTGCCGCAACATGACCAAAAGCAAATCTGGGGCAAGCACCCACGATTAGATGCGGCACATTCAGAGGCTCTCAGCTAAATGCTGCTCGAAGGTGTTGGTTTCAGAAGAACACTGATGAAAAATAATGGAGCCATTGTTCTCTGATATTGCACCTTGCTATTAGATTTACCTGATATGGGAGCGTGGAGTGTGTAGAGGGGGAAGGTTGATCTTTTTAGGTAATTAGGTTTGCCTGGGTTTTATTGCTGCAGATCTGAGCCTTTAGGGGTGGTTGCTTGGTGGCTAATCATTTGAAGCCTTGACTGGAACTGAAGATGTTTGGTTGCACAGAGGAAGCTGCCCGGGCTTTGGTTAAGCTTGTTAAGGAGGGGGCAGGGAGGTTACTGTTATTGAAGGGAAGAGAGCAAAAGAGATTAAGTGAGGGCAATAAATATGATGACTTAACCACATTGCACATCTCTCCCAGGTATAATGGTCCCTGCTGTGCCAACTGTGATTCAATTACTTCATAATCTAGTGAACAGTGTATGTGACATGACAGGTTGGTTATTACCTTCTCCACAAAGCCTGGTATTTGTATTTGTCTGTGTGTCAGATTTTTTCTGGGATAGGATATTTGTGATGATATATGTCTACACAAGCAGGATGTTATGATACAAGCACTTAAGGATACATTTTAAAGCCCTGGCTTGCTTGTAAGCTGCTGAACGGAAAGTAAGGTCGATAGATACAGAGTTTTGTCTGTCCCTATACGTACAAATTAGTTTGAGAACCTCGATTGTCATTGGGGATTTTTAGCATCGATATGGATCTCGCTATTGTCCGGGGTTTGTGATACTGTGTGTGCGTGCACTCTATTCTTCCTTCCACCATGCATGTGAAGAGTTAGAAACGCAGCAGCCAGCTGAATAACCAATGGTCCAAAAGCATTTGGGAAGCAATTTTCAGAGCTTTTCAAAAGGCGTTCGGAAAGTTCAAAGATACCATCCCGTCTGTGACTTTGGGGAAAACAGACTAAAGGTGCCAGTGAGGTGCTGCAGAAGTCATATGTGCTTTTTATCATAACGCAGACACATTCCCAAAACCCTGCCATCTCAACCCAGTTGTAATCACCATAGGCGACATCTTGAGGTGTTGGGAGCAGACGTTCCTCTTCAAAGACAGTGCTAAGAACAATAATGTCAAGATAATCAGTCCTCTCATTATGGGGTGAAGTGGCTTATTTCACCACGGTTTGAAGTGAGAAAGAGCCAAAAGCAGTCATCCTCAGATCCCAAAAGCAGACGGTTGACACAGCTCATTATACAGCCATTTGAAAACACGTCACAGAGTGAGACAGGCCACCCTTTCCGCCGCACAGGTCATTAACGGCACTCTAAAATAAGGTTGGAGAAAGAAGGCAATTTCAGATCACTTGACATGGACTCTCGATCCTCTCGGCATTAGAAACAGGTTGCTTGTCTGGAATCAACAAACCCGCCAGTTTGAAACGTACAGTATTACATGTCATTATGTCCCATTCCTGCTACGATTATCATCTTGCGCAGGGACACCCCACTTAGTTTTGAATCATTATGTCTTCGTATGCGGCCTTGCAGACAGCCAATCTAAGAGCTCTGCTACGAGACTATGAAATATTTCACTTGCCGACCTAACCAAATCCAACCTCTCCTCTTATGCTCAGCAGACATAAAATTTCACCTTGGGTCTCGATCAAATGGGTCTTGCCATTTTATGTCACCATTCTGTCAGCTGCTTCGAATGATATTCGTTGTGAGAAGGTCAGAGTGAGTGGCTGTCTAAGGGCATGTTTCAAAGGTGATGGCGGAGATGGGAGGTCTAAGAAATGTGCTGTATAAAGAAAGGTTAAATTTGGTGTATAACAAGAACAGCGCACATTGACTACAATGCCATCATCCTCATCAGTAAGAAAATGTGGCCAGAATAATAAATAGAGTTAGTCCTAGGAAAAGATAGAATGGTACCTGGAATGGTAGCAGATGTTACGATAACAATATTTTTATGCATCACTTTCATGTTACTTTTTATTTTTACTGCTTATCAGTAGTTCTTGTGTTGTTATTGTTAACTAAAACTGAAAAAAAAAAATCTAATAAAAATATTAATAAAAACTATACTTGTAAATAAGTAATACTAAAATTTCACTAAAGAGTTCACAATTAAAAGGCTTATCTTGTACTTTCTCAAGCATTTCATTAATGAAATGTTTCTGAAAATAATAATAACAAAAACATATAGCTTGACATGCTACATTTAGAATGTAGTAAAACAGTATTTTTTTCCTTAGCATGCTAGTATGGAAAAAGGCAGTTGGCTAAAAGAGCTCTTTAAACACAAGTGATATGCGGGAGAGAGAAAGTGTAGGAGAAAAATAAACTAATTACTTTGTTTCTTTGTCACCCCCTCTCTCCAATAATGTGACATGCACTTCTAATGAAAAACACAGTTTTGTGATATAATTGGTATTTTACCACCTGCCATTTCAACTGCTTTCTCAAATCAGCGTCCTTGAGCTTGGGAAAGGGGCTATATAAATAAATTAAATTAAACATTATAAATCACTTCACTTAAGGTTTTAACAGGGGGCAACAAAGTGGGGGGGGGGGGGGGGGGGGCAAAGGGCATATGGATCGGCAGATAATGAGAATAATATAGTCATTAAAAAAACTTAAATATACACTACTTTTTGTTGAAGATATAAATCCACAGACAGGCTTTCCAGGTGGGCGGTGGATGGATTTCTTCAAATCTTTACAAGGAAAGTAATATTTTTTTTACTAGTATTTTGTAGTATGTCCTTGCATGTGCTATTCCTTGTCCTTTAGATATTTGTAACATTTTGGGAATAAAGAAATGGCAAGCAAGCAAATACATATCATCTCCAAATTTCAAAGCATGCTGATTGCTACATTAAAGTTTCCATCTCAAAACAGTATCTGCGTGATTGGATGTCTGATTTATATAAATTATAATATCAGTTCTAACTCTCGCAATATGAAAAGGTCTGTTGGCACAGAATTCTGAATAGTGTAGCAAAGACTCTACATTTTAAATGCATACTGTATATCTAACGTGCACTTGGCAATGTTTAGCATATAAAGATGGCATGTAAAATCCACAAAACTCAATTTTGACTTAATGAAGTCTTTAAGACTTTGAAAATGTCACCTATAATCCAGGTTTTAGCTGCGAGAGTCTTTGTTGACCTGTACTGAAAAAGTAAAACTCTCTCTAAATGGGCAATATAGTACTTTGCAATTTGCGACTTGAGGCTTTGTTGAAATGTTCGATTTCTGTTGATGCCATCTGCAAACACAATCTACTTCAAATGTATGCACTGTTAGAGCTGCTTTACCTTTGGCTGTTGAAAGAAGCATAAAGAAATCAGAATTGTGAGAAATGAGAGAAACAGAAACAGCAGCAAGAAAACTGCATCACCAAGATTGTATGGCAGGGCAGAACAATGGTCTTGAAAACAAATTATGAAGAGGGATGTGGGGAGGGGGTGGCAGAAATATCACCAATGTTTCCCCTGCGCTCTATGTTTCTCTCCTTAGGACAGATATCCCATGGGCTTACAGCACAACAAATATGAAAAAGAAATGACAAACCAAACAAAAAGGCCACCGAGAACTGATGAGAGAAAGGAATGACATAATAAAGCAAATCTATTAAAAATCTAACTGAACATTAATAAAATTAATGATTTAATTATAACATGCTATCCCAGCCCCAGCAGCACAGGCTAAAGTGGTTTTTATTTTTATGCTCCTCTATCAATAGAGGAAATGAAAAAGAGCACGAGAGTGCAGAAGAAAACGAAACATAAAAACTGTTGCTGTTCCCTCCCCCTCCCTCCGTTAATGGGATTTTCTCTCCGTCGCTGATGTGACTGAGGTAGGAACATTATTGGTCAAGGGAAGCGATGTGGAGATGGGACAAAGTGCAGCTAGCATTGCTTTGGCTTTCTCCTTCCTCTCCATCTACCACTTCTAGTGCTCCTCCTCTTAAGTGAGCACTTCTGAGACCTCAGATTCACAAACCCCATTAGAGGTACAGCTATCAAGTGATTTAGTGGAAAACTGTCCACAGTGTGAAGAGACTGTATTGCACACTTTGGGCCTGTCTTCATGCTCCTGGCCTCAACTTATGGCCACTCATCTTCAATAACCCAAAAGATGAAAGCAATATTTCCAAAACTGTCCAGATAAATATGACTCCTTGGAGAAACCAACACCGCCACATTATCCTTGCCCTAAAACGTCCAGTAAGTAAGGTCTGGGTAAATGCAGACAGGTGTACATTGTATACGGACTAACAGTGTTCATTGTTTCTCATTAGCAAAGTGACACGAGTTCATTTACATACAGTACCACACTTCATACAAAATGTTAACTCATATTATGAATTTTAAGTATACACTACTGTTCAAAAGTTTGGGTTGGTGTTTGTTCTTTTGAAAGAAGTCTCTTATGCTCACTAAAGTATATATATAAAAATCATTCTAATATGCTGATTTGATGCTCAAAAAACAAACAAAAAAAAAACCCTGAGAATAGTGGTTTCATATTTCTGTGGAAACCATGATAGATTTTTCAATGAGCAAAGTTCAAAAGAACAACAATTTAAAAAGAAAAGAAAAGAAAAAGAGAACTTGTAACATTATAAATGATTGGCTGTCACGTTTGGTCAATTTAATGTATCCTTGCTAAAAAAATAAAAATAAAACCTTACTAACCCAAACATTTCTACTGTATGCAATGCACAAAGGACTATGACTTTCCCTTCATCCCAATATCCTGCAGTAGGCATCCCCACAAGCACTTTGGAGAATGCATGGATGGATGGATGGATATACTGTACCAGGCAGAGGTGTATATATGACTTTTGTTAAACATCCCTTCTGGATTATAAATCAATGAGCCTTGGAGAAGGTCTTTCACCATTATTTACTGTTAAACAGCAGTATGTCTCACTGTTGTGTGCCTGCTCATCATACTTAACAGGCTTGCAAAATACAAAATCCATAAAGAACACAATCAATTCCTCATTATAAGACTATATCCGTCAACCCTGCAGAACAAATTGTGCCTATATTATGTGCTCAAACTGTTATTTTTTCTCCTCATCAAACGTTTGCTTACACATGTGTATCTGCCTTTTTTTAACCCATTTTATTACCCATTACCATACCTGTCTGCCGAGGGAAACCCCTGTTGGAGAAATGAATGGCACGGTCATGGCACTTAGTGGACTCTCAACTGTCAGCCGTTTAGATCCCACTGGATCTTACAGGCATGCAGCTGTCACTTAAGCTCTGACAACCCGTATAGATGCCCACGGACACACTCCTGTCTTAGCATGGATTGCGCGGATAAGGACCCCAAGGGCTGGAGTGATGGACACGGTGTAGAAGCAAGGCAGGGCTCTGCGTGATGACAGTCTGTAATTAAAGTAGACATTTGAGTCTTAGGTAATGAGTGATAATAACAGAAGCAGACAAGCGTATGTTTGTGTAATTGTGAGATGGCGGTGGCGCCTGGCACAATGTCACAGTTTGTAAGTAGTGGTCCGTAATTATGACCTGCGTTTCAATTATGCCCAAAGAGACGTGACTCTATTCCCAAACTGCTGATTACTTGGATGTCTGGTAAAGATAATTTGGTAGAAGGTAAAACTTTAAAAAAATATTTGATATTTCTCTGTCACCAGGGAAGTTACATTTTCCTTTCTCATTGTTATTATAGACCATCCAATGCAATGGTGTAAACAGAAATGTAGTTGTGCTGCCTTCACCCCATGGAAGCCAGACTGACTCTGTGACTGTTGTGAAATTTGAGAGACTTTAAATAAATACCGAAAACACAAATCTCAGAGAGTGGTTTAGATGACCTGTGAATGGATTCCAAATTGGATTGTGTCCAATATGACTGACACATGTCTAATATGCGATAGACACATCCCATCATCCTCTCTGCCAGAGGTATACCAATGACAGCTGAGAGTACAGGCTCTGTATTATTACATGGATGATGTTTCACTCTTGTACCTTGAGGGGATGTGTTATAAAATTGCATGTAGATGAAAAAGCAAAAGCGAAAAATTAAATAATTAAACGAAATGTTTAACTTTTATTTATAGTATAACCTTAATTTTATATTAGGATTATATTAGGTTAAAAAATTCACTGTGCAGAATGCTTGTGCAGTGTACAAGTTGTATGGTCTATCACAATGCTTTTTAGATGCTCTTTTTAGGGGCTGACAGCCCCTGTCATCATTCATTTTCATTGTATAAAAAAGAGCAGCTTGAAAATTCTGGTAAACTTCTGATTTTGTGTTTCACAGAAGCAAGTATGTCATAGGACTTACTTGACGGTGAGTAAATAATGACAGAATTTTCAATTTTTGGTGAACAATCCCTCCAAAGCAAAGTAAAACATTCTTTTTTGTTCAGATTTAACAGTTTCTCCATCCTTTCCACCCTTTTTCTTTTCCCAAGCAAAATAGTTTATTCCTCATCTTGCCAGATGAGAAATACGCACTGATCCGCTTGTGTACATCCAATAACCACCTGAATCACCCGAGCCTAACTAACAACAATTCCCAAATTCTCCCTGGCAGGTTATTTATTTATTGCCAGATTTAGCAATAGAGTGGGCAAGAGATTACATCATCAGGCTGTGAGCGAACTGCACAAGCATTAAATTGGATTGAATCCTATTATTGAGTATATTTCTAAGTTGGTTATTTGTTGTAACATTCCAAGGAAGAAAAAAAAGCTAGAAGGACTTGCTCATAGATGCTTGAAATTCAAAGCCAGGGGCACTGGGGAAGGTGGATAGGGAGGAACTCCATGCTTTGTTTTATAGGATTTTTAGTTAAAGCCTTTACAGAGTCACTAGAGACAACACACATATTGATCATTTCTTACAGTAACATCACATGTATTCATTTTCAAACAAGTTGCGTCAGCCTTTACTTATGCACTAGTGTAATCGCTGTCTGCACCTCTGAGCTTTGTAAATGGCTATTCATTGTGTGTGGATACAAGGAGTAATTACATTATGGCAGTCGATTAACATTGGATTGATTCTACAGTGTAACTGCAGGACATCCTTTAACTAGATCTGAATAGAGAGAGGAGCGCCTTAAGTGCGTTTTAAAATTCAGCCATAATTACGCATATACTGCAAACTAATTAAGAAACTGTGAACTCCTTGGCCCTCATTTCATTCTTTGTTTGACTGGGAATCGTATTTCACATGTCCCACATGTCATTATACATTTCTCAGTTGCAAATGCCTGGTCACATCTTTCTTCACAGAGCTAAAGTGTGAAAAGTGAAAAATTGGGGCCGCAACTTCATCGAGAGCAAAAAAATCTCTGACTACTCACTATTTCAAAGTCATTATAGTAATAATCAAAAAAGTCCCATCCAGAGGGAAAAATATGGGAATTTTTATAATTCAATACATGAAATTCATGACTGCGGTAATCAAGGATGTATTTCCTCTGGGATGCCAGCGTATCGTCTGAAAGGAAACAAGAGTCATAAATGAAATCTCCGTTATTAAGCTCTTTTGTGACTACGATAACAGGCTTCAGAGAGCAACATCCTCAGCCATTAGACGAGATGTCTCTCACTCCCAGCCGGGAGTTTTGAGCAACCACAGCTGGCAATGACAGTAACACACCCCTCCTCAGACGGGGGAATGAAAAAATAAATAAAAAAATGGGTGAAAATCAACAACTTTACCCAAAGTGACACATGATGCCAGCAGTAACCTGCCTCGCTTTCACAAGATTACTGGTCTGTGAAGACTGTAAGCACTCTTCTGACAAGTGTTGGGGGGTGGGGGATGATATTGCATCCATCTGGCTTGCTGAGTTTTGGGAAGGCGATGGCACCCTCTCATCCATTTGTAGAATTTTTTTTTTGTGTGCATCATATTCTGTGCAGGTGCTGCGTTCATCCAGAAACACTGGAATCTGGAAGCTACAATATTTTTGTAGTCTCCTTGTATGTTAATTTAATATTAGATATTGTTTCACCTTTTTTTCCCCAAAATATTAAGATCCAAAATAATTAATATTAACATTTAGTAGTGAAGACCATTTTAACAAGTAAAATAATTTACAAATAATGTTTTTTTCTTCAGCCTCGGACAGTGGACTAATGAGGCAAAATATCTAGACTTGTAGAATAAAATTAATAATTAAAATGAAAATTAATGAAAATAAAAAATAAATAAAAAGATTGCTACAGAATTAGAATACAATGAATAATTAAAATAAAATTATTTAAAAATAAAACAATATTACACACGTAACAAATAATAATAAATAATATTAATACAATTTATTTATTATATATTGTGAAAAATGTCAGTGAGATGGCTAGCTAGAAGCTCAGGACTTCCCATTTAAACCATGAACAATAAACATCAGGAAAGAACACAAAGACCTAAAATTCTACTTAAAACGACAAAGTACAAGACAAGGTGTTAATGTAAAGCTAAATATGATAGCCAATTAATCTACACAAATAATAACTTGGTTTGTAGAATAATACTATAAAAATTATTTGTTTGTTTGTACATTTGGAGTTTCTATTTACACTCTGTACACTAATAGCCCCTTACATTATAAAAGTCACTATTTTATCAATGGGATAGGAGAATAATTAAAATTTTAAACTTTATTCTGTGATCATGACTGGCTGACTGTACATTAATCCATTACTTTTTTCATTATAATTTCAGCTACAAAAAGAGTGCTGCACTCTAAGTTACTTACATCCTGCTCTGTAGAATTTTCACCAAAGTCAATAAAAGTGCAATAAAAATACAAAAAATGCCATCTGGTCTGAGGCATGACTATCAATACCTCCACCACTAAGGGGTTACATGACTTTACAGGTCATAGTTTGTTCAGTGAGTTGGTATTCAGTCAGGTTGAACCAACACTGACCTCAGCATCTGAGGAGATCCTCTCACACCCCCAGGATACCCAAAGCTTAGCTCTGCTAGCCCCACAGGATCCACCTTAATCACACGCCTCGCTAATACTGGCCACCACAGAGCTTCCTTATGTCTAGTGACAGATGCGTAGATTTATTCCATTAAGGTCCATGGTGTACATATATATATATATACAGTCCCCTCCATAAGTATTGAAACACTAAAGACAAAATTGCTCTGTTGGCTGTGGAGTTAAGACATTTGCAAATATGATTGAAAGATGAATATGAGACAAAACTACAGAATGTCATATTTTATTATTAGCCGTTTCAACGCATACATGTTTTACCAAATAAAAGGAACAGCACTTTTAGAGTTCATCCCACTCATTGATGTGAGCATAAGTATTGGGACAGTTGAACATAAGGCAGATATAAAAGATTAAAAGCTATTATTTAGTTGCAGATCCCTTGCGCACAATCACAGCAGTGAGTCTGTGACCCAAAGACATCACCTGACTCTTGGTCTCATCCTTTGAAATGCTTTTTCCAGCCTTTAATGCAGCCAATTCCAATTGTTGCTTGTTTTGGGGAGTTTCTGCCTTTACTCTCCTCTTCAGCTGGTGAAATTCATGTTAAATCACATTTAAATCTGGAGATTGACTTAGGCAATCGAAGACTTTCCATTTCTTTGCCCTTATAAATTCCTTGACTAAACTGGCAGGGTGTTTTGGGTCATTGTCCTGATGCAATATGAAGCACTTCCCAATGAATCTGGTGGCATTTTATTGAATATTGGTAGGCAAGATGGTTTTGTACCCTTCCAAATTCATTCTGCTACAGTCATCATACATTAAGTCATCAGTAAAGATGAGAGGGCCTGCTCCAGAGGACCTCCACCATGCTTTACAGATGAGGCTGTATGTTTGGAATCATTTGCAGTTCCCTTTTTTTCTCCACATTTTTGCTTTCCCATCATATGAAGGTTCATCTTTGTCTCATCGGTCCATAAACACAGTTCCAAAACTCTTCTGGCTCACCTTTTTGCTTTTTTGCAAACTCTAATCTTGCCTTTCTATATTTGGTGCTGATCAGAGGTTTGCATCTTGCTGTGTAGCATCTGTAATTCTGTGTCAAAGTTTGCTGAGGACAGTAGATTGTCAGAGCATCACTCCAGCTTTCTGGAAGTTGTTGGTGATTTTACAGACATGTTAATGTTCACAGCTTTTATGATTTGTCTGTCATCAACTACTGTTGTTTTCTCAGCTGATCGGGTAGTTGTTGGTTGCTGGTGTCGCTGGTGGTTTCCAAACTCTTGATTTCTCCATGCCCTTTGTTTTTGCTATAGCTATAATTGACTTCCTCTTTTCTTTTAGCATCCAAATTGCTTGCTTTTCTTTCAAAGTCAGCTCCCTCATATTCATCCTGGTTTGTGTGTGTCATCATCGATTGCAGGATTCAGAATGCAGAAGTAATGGATATAACTGATGCGACACATTCCCTGCTTTTAATATCTGAAGAATTAATGCGGTGGTTATTGAGAGCTAAGAATATTGTATTTGTTATATAGAATGTCTATATATGTTATGTGTAGCAGGAAGTCTATTAACAGATTCACTGGGCTCAGAAAGACATCTCAGTTTAGACTGTCATTGTCTGCATTGTCTGTGTTGTGACCATATGGTGATAATCAAAGCTCCTAATGGCATTTCAGCTCACAGACAGGAGTCTTCTGCTCCAGGTCTGGGAAAGCTCTGGGAAACTGAAGCACATTCACGCTTTGGGTGAAGTTCTCATCCTCACATCAAATAAATTGTACATTATCATCAAAGGCTGGTTAATGCCCCTGCTGACCTAATCGTGTCAGATGGGATGCAGTTTCTAAGGACCAGATGATTTTCAAAAGAATATAACCTCCTTATAACGAAGTCCTTGTATTTCATGAGATGGTACCACTACCACGGCCAGACTTTGACGCTTATTATAGGAAACGTTAAAGATCAAAACTAAAAAATAAAAGATAAATTATTAGAACATAAACAAATAATAAAACATTCTGGGTAAACATAAAAAAAAATGGCGAGCAGATGATAGTATTTGTTATCTGGGTTGCCTTGAGTAAGAGAAGAAATGATTCAACATGTCCCGATAATGATGTTAAAAACAAGAAAACTGCATTTTAAAATATCATCCTGCTCATGCTGTAGGTTCATAATTATTTCTCATGCCCTTATTCTGTTTTCGAACATTCTGAAGGATAACAATTAATGAATTAGATTCGAGGGGAATCACACTCCTTGTGCTGCCATTTGAAAACATAACTTTTGCCAATTTAGCGGTGGAGATGTCACGAAAGCTCTTTGAAAAAAGAGAGAGAGAGAGTGAGATGTAACCGTGGTCAGGTACACAATCCGTTCACCGCTTTTTATCATTAAATGTTCCTCAGCAGCATTTTCCTGCCTTTATGGGTTTTGCTTTCATTTCAAGGTTGAATTTCCTTGCAAAATAAAACTTCAAATGAAGGGCAAAAGTAATTTTGTAGACATAGCAGATTTTTCCTCCATCCTATTCTCACCCTCTCTAGCTTTTCCCTTTCCCATTTTAATTAGTCTTACAGTACGTTCTTGAAGACCCTGCTTTTTAATGAAGGCAGCTTTCTGCAGCTGAGCTGTGCCTATCATCATAACCATCACATCTCCGTTAGACACTGGGAAAGGAAATGTAATTAAAAAGATATCAGAATGCCTGACAGGCTACAATCTCCCTTTTCTCGTTTTCAATTATAGATCTTTTTGGACTTCAACCACTCAATCAGCAATATTCCTGACATTGTTCCAACAATATCCTGACAATGCTGAAACGGTTGGCGCGTCACGGTTGTTCGCGTCTTTCCTGCAGTCCGAGCAACATGACATCATGTTACAAACAAAGCAGAACGTGAGCTTTCAAGTCGCTGTTTTGATGAGCGTTTTCCATTGAAGTGTTCACTCAGATGTTCAATGCAGAAATGATCATCTAACTTCAGACACATATCTGCTGTTAGCAGTGGCGTACCTTCCAAAAAATCAAGAAGAATTTATCCTCCAGGTTTGCTGCTCTGAAAATAGTGTAGCACCCTTGAAGAAAAACTTTTTGAAAACTTCATTGTCTAATCGTCTCCGTATGATACCTAAATTCTCTGACACTGACGTTCAAAATGTCTTCAAATTGAGGCTCCTGTACAGAAACCCTCTTGAGTGGAGTCTTTTCAAAAGCTAGCTCCAATAATGCTTTCGCTCCAAGCTGTCTAATATGGATGAGAAAAGAGACACGGGTACGGGTGAAGAGTGCAGATGGTTTGCGAATAAGGGCCACAGTCTGTAGGTAGAGCAAAGCTGGATTTGAAATAAATTAACTGTGGGACTGCTCAGTGTCTTGGTACCCCTCAATTGTTTCTGACTTTGTATTGCAGATTTCCCATAATGCCAGTTGAGCGCAGACAAAAGAAATGGAGCTTGAGAGAGAAAATGAGGGAGCGAAGGAGAAAAAGAAAGAGAATATCAATATGCAGAGCATTATCCATTCAAGGTGAGTCGCTGGCTTTATCCCCGTGGGCTTTAAATATATCTGATGGTGTGTCGTTCATACGCTGAGAAGATTATAAAATACCTGCTCTTCTCAACGGCGTTGATGCACAGAGATTACAACGTGGAGATGATGTCACGAGGACGATGTGAAATTAACACATCTCATGCTGTGGAGATCAAAAACATTTTACTGACTCTCCCGAGAGCAAGACAGAAAGCAAAACATGACACGGAAACATGTAAAGCAGGTAACCGCACTTTTGCGTTTGGTTTAAATGCACGTCAACTTGTTTATAAAAGCAAAATGGATTTATAGGTTCTGATTCTTTTCACAGACACTTTTCTATAAACCTGGTTATTTTTCTGAACTGTGCATTTAAGGACTTTAAAAAGGAAAGAAAATCTAATCTGACCCTACATAAACAATACAAAATGCATTTCAGTTTGGCTGAAAAAGGCAAGTGTGAAAGGGAGAGAGAATCAAAGATGAGTGGAGTGTGCCTGTAAGCAGTACCTCCTGGAGTCAGACAGTCGGTCTGATGTCAACAAGAGAACTGCTGTTTTCTGGAGAAATCTAATTTTCGGGTAGACTAATTTCTTCATTATAGGTTAACAATTATCCTGGGGTGAATGGAAATCCAGATATGGAAATCAAATAAAAAAAGAGACAATTTGTGCTTATTATCGAGAAATGGAGTGAGAAGATATTAAGAAAGTAAAGTTAGAAAGAAAGAAAGGCTGTTCATATTTCAAACACTGAGACTTCTTCACTGATATGATGACAATAAATGGAAACTTTTTAGCTTAAATCATTCCAAAAACCTATATCTTCCAATAACATACTGCACACAAAATAAAATAATAAATCACTGTAATCATTAGTTTTGATTGTTACATTCAGAGTAGAAAATATTGATAAATTGTGTCTGGTCTCTGGTCTATGTTCTATTCATATTGAATAAACTACAAGAGCAGAAATAATGCATTTAATTCATGAAACTAGCTGCTCATCTAACTTGATTTTGCACTCATTTTTTTTTTCTACTACATTATGGATCTGGTCAGTTTTATCTGCTTCATACAACAGTTCATTGATTGTGCCCGTGGACAGAGTGGCAGGAATAACACAAGGTCTTTTTCAGACATCAGACTGTTGTGTGTGCAGCAGCATGTTTTCTATGTGATAAGAAACCAGCAAATTAAATCAAACGAAGCGGCTTCATATTAGCAAAGCAAGTTTTATTTAACCTAGGATTTTCTTGAGCTCAAACTCATCACATTTCTTTCTAAGAAAGATAAAACATGACTTAACGTGTTTTTTCGGCCTTTTTAGGCCATTGCTCATGTTTTGTTGACGTGATCATTTCAAAGTTTGAAAAGATTTGCTGAAGTCTCCCGTTTGAACTTTCCAGAACTTCCTAAATGCCATGCTGAGATGATGCAGTGTTGTGCTGAGATATATATTTTGTGACGAAAGTGCAGGTTTGCAGAATTCTCCTTCTTTAGAACGGTGTGGGGTTTGAGGGTGTCTTTACGCTGTTGATTTAGCTCACTTGAAAAGCAGACAAGGAGGAAAAGCTAGGAAGAGGGAGAGTTTGATGATGTTCTGTCAGTTAGATTAACTCTCTGTATTAAAGGAGCTGGGACATTGGGAGTTCAGGCGTCAGCGTTGAGTACCCAGCAGTCTCTGGGCCCCAGAAGCGCAGCCTCTTCTGAAAAGCCTCCCTGTTTTACCCCTTGTTATTTCCCCCATTAGTGAAATCTCCCAGGATGCACTAGAACATTTGTCTCCATTAACAATTTAGGTTACAGGAGGGCTGGGCTTTGTGCGTGCTTCGGGAGAAAACTTTTCTCCAGCTTTTACTGATCCAATTACAGCCTTAATGCTTGTTCTTTGAGGAGGACAAAGCCCAAATGTACCTAATTTCCCCAAATGTAACTGTGTGAGAATGTGCTGGCTTTTGTTCAGAACTGGCCAGTCCATTTTTGCCAATGATTCAGAAGTCTTTTCCCCTCCATTTTCATTACTCTATGGTACCGTGTTGCCTACATACCTTATTTTAGTGTTTTTTAATAAAATGAGATTTAATTGATAAAGCCATTTAATTGATAAATGCTATCTCAGGGCAGCAGAACTCAAATACTAATCAATGAAAATGCAACAAAAAAGTCCACGGGAGTCCATTTGGCTTCCACTTTCAGGACATGTGCACATTATCATCAATTTTAATCCATATAATTACCTACAAAAAATCAGAGTCACCTTCATTGGTAAGTAAAGAAGTAAAAAGAAAAACTTAATGTTGCCTCAAGCAAACATTGTACCATAATGGAATCACACGAGGCCATGCAGGCCTACTTGGTTGTAATATAAGTACTGTATATTATATTTGTAAGGAAGAGAGTTAGAATTATTTAAATGTATTTGCATGTTTGAATAATTTTGTAATGCATTTGTAAGAATAGTAATTAAGATACTATATCTGCATATATTAGGAGTTTTCTGTTGAGAGGAATTGCTTTCCCAACTTTCACAAGCAGTGAGGTGTCATTAGTGAGGAAGGAGATTTTACGTGCATGTGCTTGTGTGTGTATGTGCTTGCTTGTTAGGATAAGGTGCATATTAGGATAAGGTTATGATGATTTTTAATGTTTTACCTTGAAACAACACTGATTGTAATGTTTTGATATGATAACTGTTATGATGGTTTGGTTATACTTGCAATTCACGATGGTACAATGTTGCCTGAGAGCAACAGCTGGACATAAAATTGACATTTTATTAAACACGAGATATACAATACATTAAAAACTAGATAAAACTGTCTGTTCAAGTTCAAACTGATGTTAACAATATATATATATATACATACAGTATATATATATATATATATATATATATATATATATATATATATACATACAGTATATATATATATATATATATATATATATAAATTCTGCATGAAAATGTCAAATGTTTAAATTTGTCCGTTGTGGTACAATGTGAGGCAACAAACTTAAAAAAAAAAAAAAATCAATAAAAAAAATAACAAAAATGTTTATTGATATTGTTATAGTGTCCAATTTTAAGCAGGAAAAACATCACAAATATTTTTTTCCTTGTTGATATCATATTGCATACCATAGAGGACATATATATAGATATATATATATATATATATATATATATATATATATATATATATATATATATGTGTGTGTGTGTGTGTGTGTGTGTGTTATATATGTGTATATATATATATTTGTGTTTTGAATGATTTTTAGATCTTTAGATTACTTTCATTTTTTTCTTTCTCAGTAAATCAAGACATGTATGTATACATGCATGTCTTGATTTACTGAGAAAGAAAAAATGAAAGTAATCTAAAAATATATTCAAAACACAAAACATGTTTTGAAAATGTGTATGGACTGTTGTACATATATCCGCAAACTTACACCTCATTAGATTTTATTTGTGGCCCCCCCACCAACATGGCAGATTGTTTTCTTCTCTTCTCACTTTCCATTTTCAGTGTTGTTGGCATTGGTATCTGAAATAATAACAATAACAGTTCTAATGGAAATGACTGCTGTCAACTGCACAAGTGCAAAGGCTTCGGAAATAACCAAGACTTTCAGTTCCAGGAAGGGAGATATAAAAGAAGAAAGAGAGAACAAAGCAAAATTCATAAAACTGATTCATAAAACATCTGAGACTTATTCATTTCTTAATAACACTTTGCAATAAGGTTTATTTTGTTAACATTAGTCAATGCATTTTGTGTCATAATCTAACAATGAACAATATATTTGATGTGTGTGTCTGTCATTTTGACAGTGTTGTTTGTAGTTATTTTAGTACAAGATTTTTTTTTTCGCCTTGGCATCTATTGTCACGGTTCATGGGCTCACGGTGTCATCCTCACTCTGTTTGTGTGCGCGCGCACGCTCGTGCGTGTGTGTGTGTGTGTGTGTGGCTGATTGAGGCTGATTCGCTCCAGCTGCGGATGATTACCAGCACTATATTAGATGTCTTCACGCTGTCCTTCTCTGTCAGATCCTTGGATTGCCTGCCGTGTTATGGTCATTGATTTCCACGTTCCTCTTTCTTCGTCACCGGATCTCAGTCATCCACTGGACTCCGCCACCGGGAACTTGGCCGTTCGTTGCATCCCTGTGTTACCTCTCCAGACGGACACTGTGCACCATTGATCACCTTATTGTTGTGACTCTGACCTTTGTCAAAATAAATCACTGTTGTTTTCCGCAGCTTGAATCCTCCCATCTTTCATTGTGACATCTATCTTATAGGGGGAAAGTGGGGTGAGTTGTGCCAGTTTTTACTCAAAGTGACTTTAAAGTGAGGTCATGACAGTAATGCCTTCAATTTAAGAATGTACATATATTTCAGGATGTGGTGCATCCCTGAGAACAACAACTTTGGATCTGAAATAAATTGTTTCAGAAATATAGCTTTTGGGGAAAAAGTGGTCTTGTGGCACAACTTGACCCTGGTGTGGGGTAAGTTGTGCCTTTGGGGAGAATACGTTGGGGTAAATTGTGCCAGTGACTTCTGAAGTAAAACAACATTTTAATGTTATGAACTGTAATGCTATATGAAAGCAAGACAAACTCAATACAAAATTACTTAAGGTTTATTTAGATATTGTCACCCTATTAAACTGTTGGAATAAGTAATATTTTGTAGTTTTTGGGAAAACACAAAAAACTTAAATACATATTACTATACAAATACTATAAACACAAATATTTGTGAATCATTTCAGGCAAAAAGGCTTTGGCAATAGATGCCTGTTGACATACATAGAACGCTGTCTGTCAATTATGTAACATATAAGAATAAAGTGACTAGGCTAATTTCTAAACATCCTATTGTGACTTAAGCCACTTAAAAACTGAATAAAACTTCTCTTTAATAAAACAGTGCAAACTCAAAAATGAAATCAGTGTTAGCTAAATTAAACAAATGGCAGGTAAGTCAAACACTGATGAGGCATGCCCATCTCCTCACTTCTCCAGATTATCCCCTGTGGGTATGTAGGTCTAGGTGGTCTGGATCTGGCCTACTACTTAACATCCCACTTGTCAATGCTGCAGGGGAATATAAACTTCTGCTCCCTTCTGGCTGTACCACCAAGTTTTTGGGGTGTGGGTAGTTTCTTGAGCACATCACCTCTAGGGATGACTGGCGCAACTTAACCCAGGCGCTTTGGCACAAATCACCCCAGACCAACAAGTTTGAAAAACTAGCATGATCCAGCAGTTAAGAACTAACATCATGCTAACTGTATAGACTCATTGTGTAGCCTGCTAAAGCACTAAAACGTGTGAAATGTTTTAAACTTGTCTATAATTGTTCAGACACTACAATCAAAAAACCTTGATCATAGAAATTTTACTTTGAAAGGAAAAAAACAGTTTTTTGAGCTAAAATGTGTTTACGTCTCATGCCATGTGTCTCTCTTCTTTGGAGGATGAGTAAAATGGATGGCTTTTCAAAATTATGTGGTCACATGACCAATTTCTTCTATGGTTTTCTAGAAACAAGGGGTGGAACTACTTCCCCCCCTGGCACAAATCACCCCACTCTCCCCTAAGGATTTTGTTTGTTTCAGTTAACGTTTCTTTTATTTAAAAAAACAAACTTTTTATGGTTTTAGTTTACTGTATAGTAATCCTTGTTTCGTAACTCATTAAATATTTTTTGTATTAGAATAAAGTGAAAGACTCATGCTTTCTAAAATGCTTACATCAGTTTTTAATTTTTTTGGTATGGCAACATACTTTTATTTCCCTGAGATCCACAAGTTCTCCATCACCATATGAAGTGCTGAAAACCTCAAAATAGCATTGCCCATGAATGGCTCATCCATACAGTCATTGGTAAGACTGATCTGAATAGCCCCACTTAAATCACAGTTCCCTTGTGATTTCAATGTAACAATCATAAAGCCTTAAAAAGCAAGTTTTTATAGTCTGGAACCATGGTTTAAAAAATATCCATCTAAAGTAAAAATATGGCATGAGGCAATGAATTATATCATGGCATTTTCAGCTTAATATTACAACTTTAGTTCAGGTAACTGCTTAATAGTGAACCTGTTTATGAGGTGCCCTCTAGCATTGTTTATGCGAATGTGTTTATATGAGTGCTAATTTTCTGGATGAAGGACAGGAAAATCCTTCTCGCTCCATCTCGATCTAATTAGTCTAATGGGTGGTATGCTGGTCTGCCAGTGGTCCAAACTGATTTTCCATATGCCTTCAAAACTTCTCTTTAAACGTGGCTGAGTGCAGACCAAGCACTGGGGACACCTGGGCAAAGCCAACTAGACACCAGACCCTACCATTGCAGCCTGCCAACCTGGCTCACCATCGACGACTCACTGCTCCAATTCAACAGGGCATACCAGCAATACCCTCCATGTTCATCAGTGTCCAGTCCACCCTTCTGGGTAGGCAGATAGCAGCCCTGCCTGGCTCCTATGATGGCAAGAACCACACCGCTTCAAGTGAGGTCAATGCTGAGGCATATTTTTGGGTTAAAAAAGGACAGATGTGGCTTGTGGCATGAAAATGTGTTGAGATCCTGTCTGAATCTTCTTTCAGGTGAACTGTCAAATATAGTGTCAGATTCAGACAGCAAACCCACGGGCCATCTGATTCATATTGTTCACAAAAATGGCAAGAACTGGCTGAAATTGTCATTTTCAATCTGATGCGATGCTGCAGCAGTCTGTTTGGAAACAAAATAATGTGTACAAGGTACCGGATTGATGCAGTGGGAGATTTTGAGGCATATGCAGGATTTTCAGAATCGTTTTGAGCTTTGGATGTGGTAGAATATTTATATAACTGGTTGACTATAACTTATAAATATTTAAACTTTAACTTACTTTTTAAAAAATATATATTTTTATTTATGGTTTGAGTTGCTTTTTTAATACAAGGTCCACTCCTAACATATATGAAATCTAAGGTTGCACAAATTTGATTTGAATTTGCAATATGAATTACCATTATAGGGCGCTAAACTTTTCTGTTCAAATGGTCAGAATAAACAGGCCAAACTGTCCAAAACCTTATGCTGACAGTCAAAAGTCTGACTACATGACAATGTTTTGCTAGGGAAAATTGGTTTGTGCAGCCGTGGAAATACTTTATCGTAATGACCCTTATTAGGGCAAGCTGAAATACATAATCCACAGCGCACAGCGTTATCTGTGCTGTGCTGCTGTTAATATATTAATAAAAGTGTACATGATAGTTCTGTCAAATTACTGAACGCGCTAAACAAATATTGCTGCTCCATGTATTTGTCATTTTACAGCTAACAGTGGAACTGCATTTGTCATGCTTGTGTGTCCATGAAGCTTTCTCAACACAAAATAATACATCAATGTGTCACTCACAGTTATTGTTGAGGACAAACGCACATGTGTGCAGTTGTGTGCATGTGAGGTCCTGATGAAGGCGTCTTCGGCTGCTAATCAGAAGTAGCAGGCCAAAGCAAGGAAACAGGAGCAAGAGAAGAGGAGTTTGATCATTTTCTGCCAGCATCAATAACTTCAGACAGCTGCCCCCTCACCAATCACACACACACATTTTCACACATGCACTGAATTAGAAATGCATACACCTACATACAAACACGAGCATGCTAATTCCAGTGCTTATCACAACAAAGTGAGAGTGTTTGACAGCGCCTGACTGGTCCTCTCCTGAGCATGGCTGACCTTTAAAAGAGTGGGCGGATGAGAGGGTGGCTGCCTGTTCTCTGCTGGTTAGTTAATGATTGATCGCTCGTTGTGGGTTGTGATGTGATCGCTTGCAATGACCAGGCATTTCAGGCTATTGCAGCATGACAATTTCTTTATTATGAATTTGGCATGCTAGCCAAGAAAATTAGTCTTAATCACCACTTTTATCTTGTTTTCCTGTAAAACATGCTGCAATTATTGCTTGAAATATTAGAAATTTGAGAAAATATATCTAGAATGAAGTAAATTTTCTTAAACCACTGGCAAATAGTTTTGTATTTTTAAGCATTAATCAAAAACAAACAAAGAAACAAAAAAATGTTAATAGAGTAAGAAAAAATAATCGAATCCTAACTTAATCCTTTCTTCAAAATCACGCTAAAAAAATATTTTGCAGTGAGTGTAGATATGGTTAGCCATCGTCTCACTCTTGGCATTGCTAGTATTTATTTTTTATAAAACATGTTGCGATACAAACACTTGTCATTTACTTAAGAGGCATGCAAAATACAGTATTCAGACAGAGAGTTTGAACACTCACAGACATGTAAGTCTATTAATAAATGTGACTGAATGCTTCATAAAGGAAAATAACAGCTTTAATGGTGCATTTCAATGACACTCTCCCTCTTTATCTTTGTCTATAAAGTACATACTTGTATGTGCATGTCAGTTTTTTGTAAAGGAAATTGAAAAAGGCTCCCTTGGGGAAAAATAAATATACTAAAATGTATTTGAAATACATTTATTTTATGCAAACTATACTACAAATACATTTACATATTTATACACTTAATGAAATGCCATGCAATTGTACTTTTAGTATACTAAATTGGTATACTTATAGTCTGCTAAATTGGTACAAATAATGTTGTACTTAATGCAATTTAATTGTGCAGAAGTAGTGCTAAAGTCCAACTATATACTTAAGTATATATTTAATTGTGCTAAAATGGAACTATTGGAACTACATTTTAAATATCTTGCATTTAAAGACCAATATTATTCAAAGATCATGCAATCCTAACCAATAGTGACATTAAAACACATTTTAAGCTTCATATTAAGAAATTAAAAAAAGTAGTAGCCTACTCCAAAAAAAGTTGGATTATATTTTTTAAAGGAAAACGTGGATTAAATGAAAATAAGAGCTATGTCAACAGTGGTCTCATCCAAATGTTTTTCACAGCTTGAACTCTGGGTCATCAAACAAGCATAATAACAAAATAATAAACTTTTAGTTTGACTTTTGCAGAGGTAAATTCGGAACTGTTAGCAGAAAGCATTTGCTGGGATCTGGGATGAACAATATCAAAAGCAGCAGCGAGTGTTTTCAGTACCATTGAATAACAAATTTCGATCTGTTCCTCATAAAAAGCAACTGTAAGGCTGTTATACTTTATGGTGCTTTTTTATGCTTTCTGAAGCTTGCAAACGCCAGTCCTCATTTATTGTAACTCTATGGAAGCCAGCGACAAACTACATTTAAAAAAAAAAAGTTATCTTTTTTGTTCAGCAGAATAAAGAAACTAATACAGCTTTGGAATGATATAAGACGTGGAGTAAATAACCACCAATTTTCATTTCATTTGCGGCTCAGATAAATAGCCTTTTTTTTTTTTGTTTGGTCTGGTTTAGAATGTCACAGGCCAGAAATCATAATTTCTGTGATATGCCAACAAGATTTTGGTATGGGCTGGCAAACGCTGATTGTGCATGCTTGATAACCCAACTCAATCGGCAAGGCGATTTGAATGACTGAAGAACAGGTCCACAGGAGACTTAAGACCAAAGCAAACCACAACAAAGAAAGAAAACAAAGCCTCCACCATTCCGTGAAGTGCATGACACAATGTGTTCTCCGCCATCGATTTTAAAATATTCTTACATTCAACAAAGACCCTCTGAAAATCAATTTCTATGAAAAAGCAGTGAGTCCAAGAAAGAAATGTTCTTCTCTAACCTGAAAAGAGAGCCTAAGTAATAATCTTAATGTCAAGTTGGTCACCTGTCGTTGCTGCCATTATTTTTTCATTCGGATGCCTATTCTTCTTTTTCCTTTCCCTCTGCAGATTTACAATGAGCGTGATGAAAATGACATACTCTGCTCATGCACCCCTACAAAAGCGAAAGCAAGATCATTATTCCGGCCCTGAGACTGAAATACATTTCAGCTGCTTTTATTGAGCCCCGAGCAGACCGTATGCTCCATCACTCAGCATGGAATGATTAGGGAATGCAGTGCTGTGGGAACGCCAGCTACCCTCCTCTCTCGCAATAACTACACTGTACTTTAGTACATGTGCCACAGACCTAATGTACAGTCAAAGGAAAAGCATTTGAGAGAGATACAAAAAGAGAAAGTGAGAGTGGTAACGAGATAAAGTGTCATTAAATTCTTGCTTCAAGCCTCTTTATAAGCTTTTAGACCCATACATTTACTTTATTACAATAAAAGACTTATAAATGTGTGCCTTCGCATATGTGTTAGTCATGTGCAGAATTCAGTCTCTGTCAATGCATTGAAAAAATGCACATAAATGTCAGCAATAAGCAATTTCCTGGTATATTAAAATATTTTTTCTACCTTAGATGGATATATATATATATTGTTGGAATATAATATATATCCATATATATATATATATATATATATATATATATATATATATATATATATATATATATATATATATATATAAATCTAGAATACTGGGACTTCAGGGGAAAAAGTTAGGTTGGTTCTCTTAATAAAATGTGCATTGTATTTGCCACAATCTGAGGTAAAAAGTAAACAAACAAATAAAAGATATCCCACCTTACATTTTAATAGTTCTTTGGGGAAAATGTAGCAATTTAAGAGACAACAAGATTCCCTTTGCTAGAGGCTGGTTGTTATTAGCCAGGTTCTGTGCTGTCACCTCTGAGTGATGGGACTCCTTCTATCCTAGATTTGACAGGTCAATTATTCCCCCTCGCCTGAATTACAGTGTATAATATTGAAGCTATCACTACAAGCGCAGCCAGAAACACCCAAAGGGCCAGAAATATGACCATCTTCTAGATATTAGATTTTTGTCTCCCCAACTTCTTTAATCAAAGTTCAGGAGTTAATGCCTTTGCACTGCTTGTCTTATTTATTTATTTGTTAGTTTATTTACTTGCACAGGAAAATATGATTTTAAAGTGCTTTGGATATACAGTATATAGTAAGATTACAATATGTATTATTATTTTAATTTGTTAACATTAGTTAATACATTAGGCATAATGCATTATAACCTCAATATAACCTCCGTGATATGAAAATTACCTTCTAAACATTTATTCATCCAGTGTAGTCATGATCTGGACATATAGTAATAGATTTTTAACATTTCAAGTTGTATAAATGAAAAGTAATGTATTATGAACAAACATACATTAAAGCTGCAGTCCGTAACTTTTTTAGGGTTAATGTTTCTAAAATGTTTTCTAATTTGAGTGGTACGGGTAGGTTTTCGCTGGGAAATTCGAGCATGCTGCCGCGTCGAAGAAGTTGTCCCGGCTTCTAGGCTATCACACGTGAGGATCCTGCAGGTGCCGGATCGTTTATAGCATTTTCTCACAGCAGCTAAAATAATTAAATGTCAAAAAAATATTTTTGATGGTGGATTGTAATCCAGAAAGGATTATGTGTTTATGAAACACATGCGAATGAAATTAAATTATATTCCAGTTTTAAATGTGCTTCTGATTACAGATAGCCTGGGATTACACAAGATTTGTATTTTAAACATAACCAGTTTGAAGGGAGCATAGTTTGCCTTTTGGGTTAAAATAATTTCTTGGTATGAAATTCAAATGGTATGACAATTAGATATTAGACTGTACAGAAATTGAAATCTACATGTGAATAAACAAACTCTTCAAAATTAGATTCATCCGCGCTGGAGACGTGCCGGGGCACAACCCACTCAATGAAGATAATTACGCAAGTATCTGTAATTCCAGGTTTTCAAACAGAGATGGCGACAAAGAGGCAAAACTTACAGACTGCAGCTTTAACAATTAAAGGTATAGTTTACACTAAAATGAAAATTTTGTCATTGTGTATGAGTTTCTTTCTTCTGTTGAGCACAAAAGATGATATTTTGAGGAATACTGTGGAAGTCAATCAACTGTTTGGTTACCAACATTCTTCAAAGTAAAAAAAAAGAAGAAAAAAACGGTGCACGCTTGAAGCAACTTGAGGGGAAATATCCCTTTAACAATCTTTATATTGAATATTTAAAAAAAAATGTTTTATACATATTGATATAATTAAAAATAATTAATGTTTTTCATCATGATACCTTATTCATTAATTAATGTTAATGAATTGAACCTTGAACCTAATCTAAAGTGTTAACATTCTCACTTTCTATTTCTGAGTGAGATCTGGTATAAACTGTGAATGCAGAAAAAAAGATGGAGAGAGGTGCAAATAATAATCACAACATATATAAATGAAGATGCCTGAATTTACTTCCACTGACCTTTTGCTGTACTTGGTAAACTCAGATAAATGTTTGCACATTCGCCCTGCCACTGTAAATGAGGAATCATATGAGACATCATTGATGCAGAGAGGAATGCAAAGATGCTGAAGTCATTTCTGATGGCTGCATTTTTTTTTTCTGAGACCAAAATGAAAGCATTTTCATACATCTAAATGCATTATATTTGCAAAATAAGCAAACAAAGTTTCTGCCGCTGGGTATGTGAAAAAGAACATTATGCTAGTGAATATTTGGTTTTCATCAACAGAAATGTCATAGATTAGATAATCTTTCTTTTGATGCCAGCAGTGATCCGGAGACAATGTAATGTTCAAATGTTTTTGAGCTTGTGCAAGGCAAATCTCACATCAGCAGGGTTTTTTTTTTTTTTTTAAGAAATAGTGGGACCTATTTAAATCACATGACTCTATGCCTCTCATGGGGTCAAAAAACCAATTAGGACAAATTAGAGAATGGATTTTAGCATGAATGCTTAGCTGGGCCATACTGAGGTCAAGAAAGGGCTTGTCATGTTTGGGGTTGCCCTCACAGGCTGTCCAAGCTGCCCACTGATGGAGCTCTGTGACTGGATTTAATGCGATGAGGCAGCTGGGTCCAAGTCTTGAGCAGGTGGTGATGATGGACTCGTCTGTGCGTACAGGTGGCCCCGTAGACAAGAGCAGGTAAGCTTGCACGTCAGCCAATCAGAGGTCAGTGCACAGACAGAAGGAGGGGTCAAAGTTTATGAAAACGTCTTCCGGCTTCTTATAAGTGACACATGGACAAGGTGGCCTAGATCTGAGCAACACTTTCTATGTAACTAAATGGAGATCCTGGCTTAAAATCACACGTATGATTAAGACCTTTTTTTTGTAAGGCCTTTTTAACATGCATTTTTATGTATCGTATTTATGTAATACATAATATATTACATATGCACTACCGTTTGGGTAAAATATTTTTAAAAGTAGCCACTTATGCTTACCAAGGCTGCATTTATTTTATCAAAATACAGCAAAACAGTAATTTTGCTAAATATTATTACAACTATTTTCCAGTTTAATTTAAAATATTAAATGTAATTTATTCCTGTGATGGCAAAGCTGAATTTTCAGCAGCCTTCAGTGTCACATGGTCTTTCAGAACTTTTTTTCAGGATAGGACAATATTTGGCCGAGATACTACTTTAAATTTGAAATCTGGAATCTGAGGGTGGAAAAAAAAAACTAAATATTGAGAAAATCGCCTTTAAAGTTGTCCAAATAAAGCCCTTAGCAATCCATATTACTAATCAAAAATTAAGTTTTTATATATTTACGTTAGGACATTTACAAAATAGCTTCATGGAACATGATCTCTGCTTAATATCCTAATAATTTTTGGCATAAAAGAAAAATCAATCAATGAATTGTTGGCTATTGCTACAAAGATATCCGTGCTACTTCAGAATGGTTTTGTGGTCCAGAGTCACATATATTAAAATATACACATTCGATATAGATTTCTACAACATCATGCCTGTTTCCTTGATGGTACAGTAGACAATATAATATACTTGACATTGTACGCTCCTCTGATAAATGAAAAGCAAAATTCCTCCATTCTTCTCATGCTTCTCATAAAGATGATGTTTTATGTATCGACAAAAAAAAATGTGAGAGAAGGAAAATGATAGAAGAGTGGTATAAAGATGTGCTCATTAAAAAGTATACTTTACCTTACAGTATCTTATAGCATAGGCTGCTAGATGTTCCACTACCAGCAGCCATACTTGCTCAAAGACAGCAACGTTTCCCCTTACCACAGTTGTTAATTTCTCCAGGGGAAACACTGTAAAGATCTCCCGGTACTGGTGTCAGTGACAGAGACCTGGTTTTAATCCACCAAATTAAAACATTTCTAGCAGAAGCAGTTGAAGTAGCTGTTTTGGATTTATTCATTTAATTATTTGTTCCTTGCATGTCCTACAAGTCAGAATCCCTCATTTATTCATATTAATTTTAAACATTGAGCCAACACATTTTCTCTTTACTTTCAACTGAAAATGAAGCCTTCTGTAGAACTGCTAACTACTCATGAGCAAAAAAGCACAGAAAACAAGTGACTTAGAAAGAGTAGGAGAGCAGAAAGATGGCCTGAAAACAATCTCTAATGATCCATCACTCCTTTGGGAATCTCTTGCTGCAGAGTTCTCTCAACAAACATGCTGTTGGCACAATCGTCTCCAAGGCGGTTTCATGATTTCCCTTCCCTTAAGACAACATGCTGCTTAGCAAACCGCCTTTAGCGAAAGAGTTCTCGTCTCAATGTGTGGGGTTAATGACAGCATCGATCAGAGGCTACGGGGAGTTTGAACATGTGTGTACGAGGGTACGTCTGTGTGCCTGACTGTGAAAATTACTCATAAACACCTCACAGTGTGAACTTTATGACATGCACAGATGAATATGCAGTATTTTGCCGTTTGGTGGTGATTCACTCCCGACAGTGAAAAACAAAGTGCTTTTCCTATCAGAAGGAGAACCTCTCTCGGTTTCTCATTTGTTCACAGGCTTCACAGATGGAGGGCAAAGTTCCTAGCCGTTTGGGTTTCATCTAAACACGGGAGGTGAACAGGCCTTGCAGCCAAAGGCGATAGGAAATGGGTTTGTGTTCTGTGTCTTTCAGCGACATTCAATCTCTCTGTCTGTTCTCTTGTAATTAGCGAGAGAAAATCGACAAATGTACAAACGGATGCCTCGGAGAGGTAGCTTTTTTTTTTTTCATAATGAGACGCAGAACTGCTGTTTTGTTACCACACCAGAAATGTTTGATGCTTGTCTTTCAAAAACACCAGGCGTGACTCACCGACTTGGGTTCACCCCCGCAATTCTCCTCCCATGAACCTGAATCCCCTTTACTATGTCTGCAATAACATTAAAATCGACGCCCACTGTAAGCAAAAGACAACTTGTCTGTCGTGGCATCAAAACTTCAAAGCAGCAGGAAGAAATTAATGTTCTTGATGAGGCCAACGTGCTGTTTTATTCGTTTGTAATCTCCTCTTCGCATTAACGGTGATGTGAGTAGATGTGAGTGATGCTCTCTCGCATGAGTGTGTCTAACGAAGTGTGTGTGTACGAGTGAGCGAATGTGCTATAGTGAAACTCTCCCATGCTGGGCAATGATCCTCCATTAGAGCTGAAATCTTTTCAGCTGCGGCTTTGCTAATGTCACAGGCGATCATGTAGCATTAAGCATTTAGATATTTATCATTAGCACGCCATTAAGGGTGGAGTCATTAATGCGATTCCCCTAATGTCAGTGCTTTTTAAATGCGAGATGGAGAGCGGAAGAAACCGTCGCTTCGGTGGCTGAAAAATGGGGAGGGAGTGTGACTTGTAGTGTGTGGGTATTGGTGTGTTACCAATCATATATTTCCAAAACTGAAATTAAACCTTGCGTGTTTCAGTCACTGTTCATGTTAATGGCTTGTCAGTGCTTTAAAAAAAATGAAATTGTAAAACATAATTTTGAATCACAGTTATCTGTATATCTACAGAAAAAAATGGAGAAGAGATGACTTTGAGAGTGTGTGTGTGCACGTTTGGTGGAGGAGGACGCTTTTTACTGTTTATCAGGTTGGCAGGCTTGTTCTCATTTAACAGCTGAGCACACTGTTGGCGGTGTGGAGATTGGCCTGAGGGTCAGAGGATCAGTCAGCAATGGTCCCCATAGCTGTGAGCTTTACACACACACAAACTCATATACTCACACATATGTACAAATATATAATATCTGTAATTCAAGATATTACACAACCAGTACACAAATTAATTTGTTAAAAATCTGTACTTGACATAAGGTTTGGTGTTAGATTGAGTCTTGAGCTTATTTTTTTCTCAAGTTTCCTTTCTACCCGAACTTTGGGATATGACTATAGCACAAGTCTAATCTGAAAAGTGAAACAAACACAGTTGTACTTTTATGTGCTCTTTGGGGGTTTGCATTACATATAATGTACAACATGAATAAACTGGCAAACACAACCCAGGGCCTATGAGACAAACTTTTCAGGTTTTCATAAACAGCTTTTTTATGGGTTTTGGTTTGCATTTAATGAAATAATCAATATTAATATTTAATGTTGTAATTCTAATTCAACTGGTTTTGCAAAAGCAAGTAAACATGCTGTTTTTTGAGATGGAAAAAAAAGATGTATAAACAATTTTTACTCAGAAATTGCTAGCAAATTTCACAATTACAAAAAACACCAAATGTAAAATTAACACAATTCTGAAATACAAAATAATAATAGTATTGTCTTATAAAATATATTTCAGTAATTGTTTTATTTACAGCTTTTTACAACTATTTGGATGGGATTAGTTTTACAAGGGTAGAAGGAGTAATGCAATTTTAACACATGACATGTGTAATATTAATGACCAATTCGCACAGAATTTACTGCATAAATCTCAGTAAAACTACCAGAAGTGTGAGGGGTACCTCAATTTCTTCACTGCCATCCCCTCCCTGTTGTCATGTGCGTGCCACATCACTTTCTGTGTATACTACGTTGCTTATAATATCAGTTAGGGCCAGTCAAACGATTTATTAATTAAATTAATTAAATTCTGATTGGATTCTGTTAGTAATGGGAACTTACCTAAAGCTAACAGAAGTTTTGTTCCAGTAATTGATGGAATATTTACGCACATATTTACAGCTGGTCTGACCGCACTGGATTTGCATTACCTGAGTTTTTTTTTTGTAAGATTTATTTTTGTTTTTATTATGATAGGATAGTTTAGAGCTGACAGCAAGTGAAGTGGGAGAGAGAGAGAGAGAGAGAGAGAGAGAGAGAGAGAGAGAGAGAGAGAGAGAGAGAGAGAGATTGTCTGTAATGATTACTGAGATGGTACGTTTAGACGGGACTAAAAATCACTGAGAAGCTCTGGTAATAATTACTTTACCCAACCTCTCCATGTAAAACTAATTCCAGCTGAATAGGCTGATCAAGTATTTAGAGTATAGACTCTAGCATGGTGAATCCATCTGTTTGGGTCTACTCACTCGTAAGCCCAAAGTATACTTTGGCCATCCATGTTCTGCGGTGGCCATGTCATGAAATTTTCATCATCAGGGATGTCACAGTTATTGTGTCTACGCCGAAGGTGCGTACAACAGCGCAGACGCAATGTTAATGTCAAGATAAAACAAGTCCACTAGGTGATACTGTGCATGTGTTGAACTCATCCAACTGTGCTAATCCACAGTTGGGTATACTTTGAAAGCTGTGCGTACACGGCTGTGTGCGAGATGGAGTGGAACGTGGAAAAAGAGCTATAACCGGGCCTTCAAAGGGAAAAAAGAGAAGATGGGTTGGGTTTAGTCTGGTCGAGTTGTTTGGGTCGGGTGACGGGTCTCGTTTACACTTGGCTTAATGCCCACACAGGTTTCAAGAAGCAAGTAACAAGAATGTGCTCTAAAATGAACACCCAACCTCCAGCACCTAATCTTATCATTTGACAACAAACCACTGCAGGCATTCAGCTCTCTACTGTCAATCTGCCCATTTGGCTGACACAAGAATTAAGTATAGTGAACATTTATATTTATGAAGCCTTGCTTAGAAACGAAATGTTATCTCTGCCAAGGCTCACATGTTGAGGAAGAGGGAAAAATATCCTGACAAAATCCCTTGAGCTCCACAAAGAGGTTCTCTGTAGGGAATTTTGAGCCAGATATACCTTACAGTGTGGGAAAGACATGCCACAAACACATTTCCCAGCATCCTTTACTCGGGTCAGGAAAAAGTGTCACCATGTGTATGGAAAACAGTGCAGTGGTGATGCTGGGGATATCAGTGTCCCTTGAGATGCAAAATATGCCAATTATAGTTTGGGAAACAGCAAAAAAGGGGGAAAAGTTCACTTAAACACAGTTCCCCTCTTTTATTCCCACTGAATCACAACACAGAGTTGGTCTGACAGCAGATGTTTGTAGATTTTTACTTGGCTGGGGTTATGCAGTAGATAAACAAACATTGTTGTCCTTCTGTCTAATGTTTGCTTGATAGGACTTGAGCTGAAGGTCTCAGTATCACAAACTCCCACGGGACTGATTCTGTCCCTTAAGAACTAAAGCCTCCCTAATCTGTTCCTAAGTAAACTTTTGTTTCCACTTTTGGGAAACATACAGGAAATATTAAGGGGTTCAACAAAATAATAGTATCCATAGGAGTTATAATATAATGTAATAATATTATATTATAAATTATAATATTATTTTTATTAGTTTCATTTCTAATTTGCACATACTTGACCTGTACATACATAGTTGTCTATATTATATATTATATATTGTTTTTTTTTTGCTGCTTTGTACATTGGTTATTGGCTGTTTCTTGTTATTTAGTTTTTATTACCTGTGTCCTGTCCTGTTACTGTCTTTCTGTTGCACTGTGGAGCTTCTGTCACTATAACAAATTCCTTGTATGTGTAAACATACTTGGCCAATAAAGCTCATTCTGATTCTCTTCTTCATTCTAATATGATATAATATACAGTAATATAATATAATATTGTAATGTCTTTACTGTCATTGTACAGGTGTACAACGGAAATTTTGTGGCTCCCAGTACAAAATGTTAACATGTGCACACACATATCAAAACAGTGCAATAAGCAAAGCATGGCTTCATCTGTGAAGAAGAAAAGTGGTCGAAAATTGAAAGTGAATGATGGGGACTGTCAAACACTAAGAAGGATTGTGTCCAAACAACACTCAACTACTACAGCATAATGGCAGCAAATTCACCATGATGACACTGTTTCTACCAAAAAAGAAAAACCAAACAAACAAACAAAAAAATCCCCCAACAAAATTGCTAAAATGCGAGAAAGATGGAGTCATGTTTATAAAACCTGGACAGTTGGAGCAACTTCAACATTGTCTGTGGTCCCCCAACAGACATTCTACTAAAGAAAAGTAACTTTGTAAATACATGTCAAATTATTCTACTAACCATAACCCCAAACCTGACCTAACAGTCTACTAAAACTCTTAAATTAGAGTTGGCTGACATGTAGTTGCAAAGTTACTTATGGTCAACAGAAGGTCTAAAGGGGACAATCAAAATAAAGTGTAACCAGTATGGTCTATTTCCCATATGTTTACATTATTTTGTCCAAACCCTGCATCAAAAGTTATTGACATGCTTTATAAACCATGGAGCCTCCTCATGGGGGCTGTCGTAGGGATCACATGACCAGCCTTGGATTTAATAAACAATAACTTTAGATAAGCTAGCCTCAAACTCAAAAAAGCATTTTCTGAGATCATCAGCTTGCTTTGTTGTCAATCTGTGGTAACATCACATAACTTCCATTGGTACTCTAGAGATTTGATTGCCAGTAATTACTTTGCACGCTTTCACATCAATCTGCAAGCCTTCTCAACAGTAAGTTAACCCTTGATCCGATTCGAGAATACCTTCCTTTCTTCAGGATTAAGTAAAGCAATGCCATATTTGTTTTCTGCGGCTATCCTGAGGGATAGGAGCGAAATGTGCCTTAAAAGAGCTCATAATTAGTTTGGAATAGGCCAGTGAGAAAATACAATAGGGGACATGAGAAATTGCATTTCAAGTTCAGGTTCAATCAAATTGTCAGTTTATTTTTTAAATCGCAATTAATTTTTAATCAAATGCACAGATGAAGATTTTATTACTAAAGTCTGCAATTAAACAGCCAGTGTTTTTTCCACGAGGGGCCAGGAAATTAGTACAAGGGTATCCGCAAAGTTTCAATTGGCTGATCTTATTTATTAAAATGCTAGTAAACTGAAAGGAGCATATATCCATATTGTGCCTGAAGAGATAGTGTCAAAGGTAATTGTGAATACCCAAGAATCTATCTGATTAAATTAAATTAGACTGCTGATGCTTGAACCTCTCACTTTCGGGGCTCTTTTATGTCTGTTGAGAACAGGGAAAATGAACAATAACTAGCTCTAATGAGTCTGCAGCACACAGAAGCCATAAACTGCCCATGGCAGAGCTTTTAAGAGATCTTTCATGAGAACCCTGGGCCTTTGTTGTGTTCTTGTCATTATCGGGTAGCACATGCCCTCTTTGTCTGCCCCTGTGGCCTGACCATTTGTGTACATACATGCTCTCGCTGTTTTAGTGATAATGAAAACTAATTTCAGTACAAATGTCAAATTTAGCCTTAAGAGGATGGAATGGAAGCAGAGGACTAGGTTTTAAACCTGAAGAGGAGTGTTTATATGGGCCGTAGTGTGAAGAATAGGAAGGAAGATTTAGTTTGTTGCATTAAATGTCATTCTTGAGATGTTTTCATTATGCAGCCATTAGAAAGCTTTCATTTTTGTTTAAAGGTATCATCACTGTTAAATGGGTTTTTGTAATGACATATGGAGTATGAGAATAGTCATTCAGTTTCCATAAGTCTGGGAACGTTAATAGCTATACCACAGCCCTGCAATGAAACATCATAATGGCTGCTCCAATGGTATTTCAGCAAAATGATGATACACACTATACTGTGAGGAAAGTAGGAAGAAAATATAGAAAAAAATCAATTGAAAAATATAAAGAAAAAATGCAAAAAAGAGAATATATACACTATTGTTAAAAGTAAACAACAGCAACAACAAAAGATGTATAATGCTTTTTTCAAACAAATAAACATTATTTTTTAAATTACGTTTTATTTTCAAATAATTAAACTTTATATTTATCAAATAGACCTGGAAAATGCATCAGATTTTCATTACATATTAAGCAGCACAACAGTTGATAATAATAAATGTTTGTTAAGCACCAAATCAGAATATTAGAATGATTTCTGAAGGATCATTTGACACTGAAGACTGGTGCAATCATGGCTGAAAATCAGTTTTGCCATCACAGGCAAAATATATTTAAATAATAATTAAACAGTTAATTTAAGCTGTAATAATAATATATATATATATATATATATATTTGTATTGTATTTTTATATGCAGCATGCAGCTAGTACATTTTTGGACTAGTATGAATTTACATGTTTGTCCATACTGATTTATGCTGGTTTCGTGCTAGTCCAGCTCACTGACTTGCATTGGAATGTTGTTCACGGATAAAAGAGCAGGGCATGATGAACAAGCATTCAAAAAGCTTACTGGGATGTTACAGCCTATAGCAAAGACAATCACTAACGTAAACATTGCAATGCTGGCTTTATTTATAGGACATTAGATTAAATTAGACACAGTGGATTTGTTTGCTTTCATCTCTGGATCAGAATCTGTTCACATCATTTTGCATGCTGGCACTCAAATTGACCCATGTAACTATGTTTGATCACGGGTGAGTTGGTGAAAACTTGACTGAAGCTTTTTATATTAATCCTCTAAAGGCTGCTGGTGTATACAGAGTGGGCCAGTAATCCCTGTCGTTCCCCGAGCTCAGCTCTACAGCTCCACAGTCCACACCTCCACGCCTCACTGCTTTATATTAGGTCAGGCTGTGTAAAGCAAATACCCATTAAACAGACCACACAGTCAGGAAGGAGAGAAAGAAAGATCTGAAAGACCTGAAACACAAGCCTGGTCAGCAATTGCCTCGTCTCTTGGTCTTGTTTGCTTGAACTAGCCAGTTATCGGTTATCCCACGGTAAGCCTGTGTAGAGATCAAAGTAGGCAGATTCACTCACGAATAGATCTGCACTTAACTTGAGCCCTGCCAAACCAAATATTCATACCTTTTTCCATACACATCCTCCTCCTTCTAAGCTGTGAGTCGGGTGAGATGTTGTCTCTTGATGGAAAAACCACAAATTACAGCGATGTATGTTTAAAACATTTATTGGAATCAAACTAAGACTCTGTTCAGCCTAAATTTGAATATGCTCTGTTTTTTTCAAATGTCACAGTGAAGTTAGACCAGATCAGCTCAGTAAAATTAAACCCCTGTGACGATGCATGCAGTGCACTGAAACCCAAGCTTTTATTTGCAAGCATGCTTCTGCATGATTCTCCCTTTTTTATCTGTATCAAATATGCATTGGATAATATCGATACTGGAGAAGTGCAAACGAGAGGTGCATGATACATACACATGTGGAATTAGGAATATAATGTATTAATGCACATGAGCTCACATTGAATTTCTGTCATAAGACATTATTACAGTATTATGAAAGATATCATGACTGCATACAGTAAACCAACCACTTGCACTAAGTTTTCTCAAGGGACCCATTACCTTCAGTGCCTAAAATAAACTTTCAATTCAGCTGAAAAGATGGAGATATCTGCTAAAATACATCCAACCTAACATCCCGCTCTTAAATTTTTTATTGAAGACAGAAATAAATAAATAAATAAATAAAACACCCTAACCTCCACATCGAGTGTGATTCCTGGCGTAAGAGCCAATCAGACTTTAATCATCACCTCAATTCTGGAGGAAACTGAAAATCCCTCTTGGATATTGAAAAACTTTTTGACACTGACATAGACCCTGCCAACTTTTCTGTTATTTGCATTATATTTAGGTTCACGGAAAGGTTTCAGCACTCATTTGAGCATTTCAGCTTACTTGGTTGTACACTGAGCTGCCATTGAAGTCATGGGTGAGGACTTAGCTGCAAATACCAGCTGCCAGGGCTGAGACGCCTGACCTTTTCCTTTTGCATTTCATATCCCCTTAAGGAGAACATGCTTCCCCTCCTCCTTTAATGTCCTCTCTCTTTTCTGTAGCCCATATGACAGGCTGACTGTACACCGAGTGTGAAGTACCCCTACGGCTTTCTGACTGAATACAACCTTAGTACGGGCTACTGAAACAACACAATATTAGTGTGGACATTTCATAGTATGCTTGTAAGAGTAGGTGAAAGAGTGAATCTTAGTTCAAAAGAGATGGGGAAGCACTGATATAATTTCTTTTTTGGATGATAGGATAAGATAATGATAATGATATCATGGCTGACATATGTTTGATATTAAAATCTGTAGTACTTTGTAAGTAAGTTACTAAATAAACAAGCAAGCAGACAAATTAAATGTTGTTGAGTAAATTTAGGCATCATAACATTAGAAATGTTCTTGAAAATGTTTTTTTTTTTCTTTCTGAGATTTGATAAAGCTTGCATTTAAGTTTTATTAAGTTAATATATATATATATATACTTTATCCAGTACTGGATGATATATGTAGACAAACACTAAACAAATAAATACATACATACTTACATATAGTACCGTCCAGTATACAAACAAACAAACAAACACACGCACGCACGCACGCACACACACTGCAGCCATGTTTGTACAACTGAATTAACACACCATCTATACTGTAAGAATAAAGTGTGTAAATAAAAACAATGAAAGCTTGTAGATTGCATCTGGTGAACCAGAGATACAAAGTGGATGGTTAAAACAAAATACATCTTTTTGTCTGTTATTATTTTTTCCCTTGAATGTCATTAACATCAAAAAAGTATGACTGGGTTCGTAATCCATTACTCTTAAGCTTTTTTGCAGCTCTAAACAGCTATAGCATTTCTTTCTTTGGAAAACAGGGGACACACGTCATTTTTTGACGTCATTAGCAGTATTTAGAATAGCAAAGTAAGTGAGGTGTAAATTAGAGGAAGCCTTTCTGATTTCTCTTCCTTCCCGCAGCTGTCAGTACATGTAAAAGTGCCTGACATTGAAAAATTTTAAGGATTAAAAAAGAGAGACATTCTAAGTTTTTATTAGTCCATCTGGATGATGAGTCTCTGTCCAGCAGAAAGGAGGAGGAAGTGGAGTCAGGACCTGTACTTGGACCTGCCCTCCCATTGTCTGCTGCACTCTTATATTTGCATAATGACTCCACCCCAACCACAGGAACATCTGCCTGCAGATTTCTCCTGACAGCTTGTTCATATGAAACTTTAGACAACATTCCATCCACTTTTACATTTGTTCTGAAGAGGCAGAAAATATTGTTCAGTTTTTGTTTTGCTCACCATGAATAGATAGCAATGAACAGAGAATTTATACTCAACTGTACTCAAAGCCATTTACATCTTTTCAGTTTCATATCAATGAGGAATGAAGGACAGATTGTATAAATAAGCACTTGCCACACTGCAACTCAGTGTATGCTTGTCATTCAAAGTGCAAGTTTTCTCTGTTCTAATTAGCAAAACGCTAAATGGCAGTATGGATTTGCCTTCACAAAGCAAGTAGTAGAGGGACAAAATAATTGCAGTATTATTTTCTGTCTTAATTAAGTGGCTAAGGCTTCTTACAAGTGTAAAAATTTAATCCCTTTTCTAAATCCCATATAATTTAATGTGAAATAAATCAAATAAATAAGTGGGGCTCTGGCTTTCCATTTTGCCTTTCTGAAAGGGTTTTGATATGGATGATTAGGTGTGTGCACCGTGAAAAGCCCATTACGATTGCGTGGTGTCATCAAAGCACTTACAACCCTGGCAGAGGAGTCACCACCCTAATCCAACCCTAATTCCAGTCCTCCATTTCTTCAGCTGGCGAGAGGTATGGGGCCTTGCTTGCAACTCACTGATTGAATGTCATACAAAGAAAGAGATGGACAGGAAGATAAATGGATTTGCAATTATGTGGTGTGATAAACACAATGACGATTCTCTTATACCCTGCACTCAAAATGGGTGGTCAAATATTTTAAACGTCTTTTATCATGCTTTTGTCAGTTTATGTTAACTAAATGTGTGTGTGTATAAACCATACCACGTCCATGTCTCCATAGACATAATGATTTTAAACTGTGCAAACTTTATATTCTGTTCCCCAGCCCTAAACCTGACCTTTACAGAACAAAATTCTGTGTTTTTATATTTTCACATAGATACATACATACATACATTCATACAGCGTGTTGGAGAGACAGGCCATTCATTGTCTCGTTTCATTTATTCGGGTTGTCTTATTGTCTTATTCATATTCATATAGTGTGCTATACCGGTGTGGAAAAGTTATAAATTTGAGTGCTAATCTTTTATAAACTTTCTTTTATAAACAAGGAGCTTTAACATCAAAAACGCTCAATAAGAATGAAGAGCTAATGTAAAATTACTTTTTTTTTTTTTTGGGTGCTAAAAGAGCATGATATGAGCCGACTGAGAGTTTGTTTGCAATCTGTAATTTCATCTACATGCACATTTTCTAAGAACTCTATTTAGCTTGAGCAGTATGGCAAGTTTTTAAATTGTAGCACTGAAGTGAGAGACCTTTTTTTTCAGAGACCTTCAAAAAAGCTAAGCTGTCCACCTACACCATCTCACAAGAGCTTGCCTTTTATGCTGCACACAGTCAAAGAAGAAGAGGAAGAAGAAGAAGAAAAAGAGGAGAGAGAGAAAAAAATAAACGATCAAAGCTGAAGTCATTCCCGTAAGTCTCCCACAGAGCTAAACATGATTGCCTGTCATGGACAATAACACTTTCATTCCAAGCTAATTTCATAGAGGGCGACTTCTCGATTT